>NC_135786.1:92782500-93515000 GCF_051106095.1 Pogona vitticeps | reverse complement strand
TCTTAATGGAATGCCTTGCCAAGTCAAGACAGCTTGTCTTGTCTGAAATCAAGAAAGTGGTGAAATTCTTTCACATTCCTAGGTACTGCACAGCTTGATTTGGGGGGCATTTTGCCACATCTTAGTCTGTTCCTAGCAAGAAGTAGCTGAATTATCCTGATTACAGAGTACCATATCATCTCATTAACACAAGTAAAGGTGCTTCCAAATGAACACAATTTAAGGCGCTTCCACTAAGCAATAGTCCTGCCTCAGTCCTGCAATTCCCACAGGTATTCAGACATTTTTTTTCTCTTCTAGAGAGAACCACTCCATCATTCTTTACCACATCTTATCTCTTACAACAGAAGAGTCTTTAAGAAGAGAAAGTCAGAATACATGCACTATTGTGTACCGGTACCAGTAGGAGACATCTATCTGGAGGCACACTTATTTGTCTTTCTGGCTCTAATGATAGGCTATTATGGAGGCCAGTGGGAAGGAAACAGTCCCATTATTTCTCCCTGTCCTTCAATTAGAAAAGCTAGGCTTCAAATCAGAATCACTATCAGATCTTAAGAAATAAGCAGAAACCACAAGCCTAGCAAAGATAGTGAAGAATGTAAACACTGTCTCTCTGTGTTGTTTTTGATTTGCTTTGTTTTACTTCCTTTATTTCTATAATACCTTTTTGGTCATATGGCATGCAAAGTGATTCAAAAGAAGTTTAAAACATGCAAATCAAAAAACAATAAATTACAACATTTTAAAAAAATCTTTACTACATCTTCTTAAAAGCTTCTAAAATAATTTTGTGAATATTCGATTTACAGCTTGGTCCTCCGTACAGCATAATGTTCTGGATTACTTCACACCAAACCAAGATGCAGAAACATGCTTCCAAATAAATAGTAGCAACAGCAGAAAAACAGCCAGAGCTGACGCTTCCATGTTAACCTTTGTGTTTTTGACTTCTCTTCTTTTGTCTTTCTCCATTCTGTCTTTATTGTGGACAGTCGTCCAGGGAGCTTGTGTTTCCACTTAGCTCTGCCAGCTCTAGCAATCCTTCTAAGCCTCCCGCACCCACAGGGGAAAAACAACAGAATGTGCTCCAGAGTCTCCTGTTGCTATTAAGAGTTTGTGAGCTACTCAAAAAGCTCAGTCTTAATGTGGCAAGCAAGAAATTGAGAGTGAAGCACAAGCTTCTCTTGCAAGGTTTGCCACTTGTGAAAGAAAGAAAGTTGGGCATTACAAAGGTTGTCCCATCCAAACAAAGCATAAGAGACACCACATGATGTTGTGGTTATCTAGCGCTGCCCAAACACACTGGACAAACATGCGTACTTAAAAGCCTATGAAGATTTAGTAATGCAAAGACCTCTGTTTTGCAGCCCTGGAAGTATAGAAGCCGCACTTTTCCAATCATGATAGCAGTGCATGAAATGGGAGCTCTAGCTAGCGGCACTTTGGTTTACAGACTATAAAGGTTTTGCATACCTTAAAGATGTTGCAAAATGGTTATGACTTATAACTAGTCCTTAGTCCTCACTACTGTTGGAATACAGTCTTTGAAACACTTCCCAGATTGTAATTCATCATTGGGCTGAAAAGCATTTACCACTCCTGTCTTTTAACATTACTTAATTTTCACTGTGGCTAGTGCAAAAACAAGCTGCAAATGGCACTGGGAGTGTGGTTTCAAACTTCACCTCAGGTAGCAGTTAGTTGGATTTCTCCTCCCAATTCTTCAAACAAAGAACTGCCAGATCATCTTCATTTCCCCTCCCTTGCCCCCCATTGCCAAGGTTCCTATTTGGGAAAAAGTGGCAAGCTTCCATCAGAACATCAGGATTAAAATTCAGGCTACCTGTTAGGAGAAGCCAATTTATTTAATAAAGTTATTGAATTCCCCGTGCAGTGTAGTGGATAGAGTGATGGACTAGGACTCTGGAGAACAGGTTTCAAATCCCCACTTGGACATGGAAATTCACTGGGGGTGTGGAACTGGAGAAACCACTTCTTAAATATCTCAACTACCTTGAAAGTCCTATTAGGGTCACTGTAAGTCAGTTCCAACTTGATGACACAGAACACACACACACACACACACACACACACACACAAACACACACAATAAAGGTATTGCCTTCTTTTGCATTTGAATTGTGTAAGGACTATATGGCCTTTTCTAATTCTTTATTACTTTTCCTAGATTACTTTTTATACTACAGTTCCATCAATAGGCCACCTGGGATTGCTTTTAGGTTGGTCAAACACTTTTCAACTGCGGTTAAAATTATCCATAGTTTCTCTCACTTAAGGAGACACAGCAGGTTGCCGCTAAACCAAAATAGAAGCAAAATCTTCCAAACTCTTCTTCGTGGCAGTATCAGAAGACAAGAGGAAGGGGCTCTGCAATAGCCCAGAGGTGCCATTATTCTCTTTAACTTATTGTCTAAAACCCATTAACTCATTAATAAAGGTTTTCTACCTCCTATTGTCCAACGAGGCCTTAGAAATAGCAGAGAGAAGAAGGGAAGCAAAATGCAAGGGAGATAGGGAAAGTTACAGAAAATTGAATGCAGACTTCCAAAGAATAGCAAGGAGAGACAAGAGGGCCTTCTTAAATGAACAATGCAAAGAAATAGAGGAAAATAACAGAAAAGGAAAAACAAGAGATCTGTTCAGGAAAACTGGAGACATTAGAGGAACATTTTGCGCAAGGATGGACATGATAAAGGACAAAAATGGTAGAGACCTAACAGAAGCAGAAGACATCAAGAAGAGGTGGCAAGAATACACAGAAAAATTATATCAGAAAGATGTGGATATCCCGGACAACCCAGACAATGTAGTTGCTGACCTTGAGCCACACATCCTGGAGAGTGAAGTCAAGTGGGCCTTAGAAAGCCTGGCTAACAACAAGGCCAGTGGAGGTGATGGCATTCCAGTTGAACTATTTAAAATCTTGAAAGATGATGCTGTTAAGGTGCTACATGCAATATGCCAGCAAGTTTGGAAAACCCAACAGTGGCCAGAGGATTGGAAAAGATCAGTCTACATCCCAATCCCAAAGAAAGGCAGTGCCAAAGAATGCTCCAACTACCGTACAATTGCACTCATTTCACACGCTAGCAAGGTTATGCTCAAAATCCTCCAAGGTAGGCTTCAGCAGTATGTGGACCGAGAACTCCCAGAAGTACAAGCTGGATTCCGAAGAAGCAGAGGAACTAGAGACCAAATTGCTAACTTGCACTGGATTATGGAAAAAGCCAGAGCGTTCCAGAAAAATATCTACTTCTGCTTCATTGACTATGCAAAAGCCTTTGACTGTGTGGACCACAGCAAACTATGGCAAGTCCTTCAAGAAATGGGAGTGCCTGACCACCTTATCCATCTCCTGAGAAACCTATATGTGGGACAGGAAGCAACAGTTAGAATTGGATATGGAAAAACTGATTGGTTCAAAAATGGGAAAGGAGTACGACAAGGCTGTATATTGTCAGCTAGCTTATTTAACTTATATGCAGAATACATCATGCGGAAGGCTGGACTGGAGGAATCCCAAACCGGAATTAAGATTGCTGGAAGAAATATCAACAACCTCCGATATGCAGCTGATACCACTCTGATATCAGCAAGTGAGGAGGAATTAAAGGACCTTGTAATGAGAGTGAAAGAGGAGAGTGCAAAAAACGGTCTGAAACTCAACATCAAAAAAACTAAGATCATGGCCACTGGTCCCATCACCTCCTGGGAAATAGAAGGGGAATATATGGAGGCAGTGACGGATTTTATTTTCCTGGGCTCCATGATCACCGCAGATGGAGACAGCAGCCACGAAATTAAAAGACACCTGCTTCTTGGGAAAAAGGCGATGACAAATCTTGACAGCATCTTGAAAAGCAGAGACATCACCTTGCCAACAAAAGTCCGAATAGTCAAAGCTATGGTTTTTCCTGTCGTGATGTATGGAAGTGAGAGCTGGACCATAAAGAAAGCAGACCGCTGAAGAACTGATGCCTTTGAATTGTGGTGTTGGAGGAGGCTCTTGAGAATCCCCTGGACTGCAAGGAGAACAAACCTATCAATTCTGCAGGAAATCAACCCTGAGTGCTCCCTGGAAGGACAGATCCTGAAGCTGAGGCTCCAGTACTTTGGCCATCTCATGAAAAGAGAAGACTCCTTGGAAAAAACCTTGATATTAGGAAAGTGTGACGGCAAGAGGAGAAGGGGACGACAGAGGATGAGATGGCTGGACAGTGTCTGCGAAGCAACCAACATGAATTTGACACAACTCCGGGAGGCAGTGGAAGATAGGAGGGCCTGGCGTGCTCTGGTCCATGGGGTCACGAAGAGTCGGACACGACTAAACGACTAAACAACAACAACACCTCCTATTTCTGTTTCTCTCTTTAGCCTTCTATTGAAACTGTGTTGTGTGTAAGAGTCTGTGTATACACACTTATAGAGTGGCTAACAAAATAATCCAGAAAAACCTTGACTAAAGCTCTGTTTAAGTATCTATATCTGTATTATTAAAATGACTAACATATTTATATACAAACATTCAGCTTCTACTAAAAGTATCCAAGCAGAATTTTCTCAAAATTGTCATCCATGGTGGTATAGTGTTGCCTAGAAACAGTATACATTCCCATTCACCTAAACTGGAATCCTTGCAGCTAAAATCCTTTTCAGAGTCTATTACAAGATTGTCTTCTGTATTTTCACCTCCAAAGAACACAAAATCAAAACTTATAAATTCTGCAAAACAACCATCAGAAGGCAAGCTTCTTTACACTGCTAAAACAGACCAAAATCACTTGGGAGTTCATATATCTCTCTTCATATATGTAGCAGCTAGAACAAAGTTAAGTGAATAAAATTTCAGTTTATTTTGTGATTCAAGCTTTAAAAAGAAAAATAACCTTAAACATTACTATTCCTAACTGGATTTATCTAAATTTTTATAGTCAACTGTGAATTCAAACCTAGCGTATTAGTCGTTCAAGCTTTAATCTAAGCAGAGTCAATAAACACTTTCAACTATACATACAACCAAGAGAAATACAAACAACTTGGAAAGTGTAGCAGATAATCAAAAGAATTTAGTTTGTTCTTAAGGCTTTTGAACAAAATCCTCAGAGAGCATAAGAACCTGCAATTCCCATCGACTTCAGATGCAATATAAGTGGAAAACGAACAGGCAAGCAGAGCAAAAATCCCCCATCAAAAACTCACTTGCTTAGGAAGCCAGTTATGCCAGCAGCTTTTTACAAACATTGCCAGCTACGCAGTGTCAGCATCAGATTTTAGCATGTGTTACTCAATCTTTATTATAACACATTAATTACTTTTATTGGGGGCACACAGTCATCTTGAAAATGATTCTCTAGATCTAAGGGATTTTTTTTAAAAAAAAAATAACCTTGAATTTCACAAATGTCTCAACTTCAGTCAGTCTAAGCTGTCTCAACATGGCAAAACACCCTGTCAAAGATTTTCTAACTCCTGCACGAGTAGTTGTTTTTTTCAATTGTTTGGAAATTAATAAAAATTATATCTGAAAAAATATTTTCAAACCCCTGCATGAGATCTCCCCTACAAGACACCAAGTGCATTTTTTCTATATATTTTCCACAAGATACAAAAAAAAAAATCCATCTACTGTACAGGACAGGCTGAGCAAACACAAGGACACAAACGAACCCTTCAACCCTATTTCTTTTAATAGACTGGGCCAACAACACTTTACTCACTGCAATTTTTAACTTTGTGATTTACAAAAAATCAATCCTAAAAATGCAAAAAAACTCTTCAAGACCAGAAAAAACATCATCTCACAGCAACAGGAAAAATCCTTGGATTGGCTCGTTTACTGTATAATGGGAAAACAAGTCAGGACTATATCTCTAGTGATAAGTAAGAAATGAAAAGGAGCAGATGTATTTGCTCTAACACATACACATACAAAAATGCTACTTAAAAGACAATCCAGCAAATTATATAACCATGTACACACAAAGTACAGTATTTGAAAGGCAGTTCACCAAATTCCATAATCACTATAGTATTTTCTAAAGCATTTCCCACAAATGACGCAGTTGGTCCTTTAAAGTTTGAGAAAAAAATGAGAAAAAAGTGAAGCTCCAAACAGACATCAGTTCAAAGTGTCAAATGTCAAATTACTTCCCTTTGATAGCCTTTTATAAATTACACCAAATATTGGTGGAATAGTTGTGCATTTAAAAAGGCCAAGAATTCGTAGAAGTAGTTCTGCCTACATACATATCTCCAATTAGTGTTAAGCTAAAGTAGTAGTGGAGGGGGAGGGGGAGGAGAGAAATGTCTGCTACCATAAGTAAAAAATTTTGAGCAGCACTTTTGGTGCTAAAGTACACCAGGTATTTCACCAAAGAGGTAAAGCACTGAACTTACGAGGAATATAGCTACAATGTATTCGCGAAGGCTTTCACAGCCAGGATCTAATGGTTGTTGTGGGTTTTTCAGGCTCTTTGGCCATGTTCTGAAGGTTGTTCTTCCTAACGTTTCGCCAGTCTCTGTGGCCGGCATCTTCAGAGGACAGCAACCTGCTGTCCTCTGAAGATGCCGGCCACAGAGACTGGCGAAACATCAGGAAGAACAACCTTCAGAACACGGCCAAAGAGCCCGAAAAACCCACAACAAGCACAATATAGCTACATTTTAAAAAAAATATTACATTAATAAAAGGCTAAACCTGAAGCTTTCTGTGTGACATGCTGGTGTTTTAGCATGAGAATCTGTGCACATTGTTGCACACTCAAACATAACATCTTCAAATGTACATTCCCCACGGACATTTGAAAATGGCTCAGTGTCTCGCTCTCCCATCCACTCCCATCAAGCATGTTGCCATTCCAAAGGTGGCAATAGGAGTTACACACGTACACACATCTCCTGACGTTATATAGTGGTGGCTGAATCCATCTCTCACAGGGTCTTGGAAATGTTTGGAGAACATTTAAAATAATTCTAGGGTGTGCTTTATAACAAAAATTGAGCAAGTCGAAATATTAGGCACAATTGAACTGGATGTTTTTTGAGCTGGATGGAGCTTTGCCATTTGTATGACTTCTTTTCACATAGAATAAGAAATCTTCTACAGGTCTCCTTATCTGGAAGTACTCACGGTAAAACACTGAAAAGGAACAAATCAAAAATAATAATGGGACCTAAGACAGTAAAAGTAATAAACGTCACCCAAAGGTGGTTAGAGAGGGAAAGGGAGGCATAATCAGAGAAGTTTATCGTGGGAGCCAAAAAGAGAAGGAGCATAATTTAAACCAGGGATGGACAGAAGGTAGGTCTGGATTTATTGGTAGTTACTTCTCTAGGTGGTTTCTAACAGACTGGCAAGAATATTTTACACCTTATTGTTCAATGTCTGGTGCAACAAAAGGGCATTTCCGTCTATAAATATACTTCTTAAATGAAGAACATGTGAGGTAACCTGGAGTTTGTTCTTTCTTTGTTTGTATGGAAGGATTATATGAACCATTTAGTAGTGATAGTCAAATTCATGCATTTAGAATTCTTCAATTCTAAGTGAATAACTTTTATACCAGGCTCCAATTGGTAGATACCAATGATTCTAGTTTCTTTAAAAAAAAAGTAGTAGTACAGTCCACAAGCCATCATCTGGCCCACCTCCATTAAGCTGCTTTTGTATCTGAGCTCACCTTTTGAGGATATCATAATAATCAGGTTCACAATAAGGTTGAAGAACCTAAGCGGCAGCTTAAATCAGCAAGATATTGAACTACGGCTGAATTTATATTTCGTTCTTTGTCCTGAAAACTACAGATTGGGAATGACTGCATTGTGCTCATTCTTGCCCTCTTGCATTTGTCTTAATACAGGACTCAAAAAAACAGTCTCCTGCCAGATACAGTTGAGACTTCCATGTCCCATCATGTTACCTCTAATTTTCAGAGCTGCTGAGTGGAGCTCCGTCCCTCTCGCATGTATCTCCACACACACACACACCATGTGGGGTTCCATCGTGACTGGAACCAAGGAGCTGTCAACGATTGTTGTGGGTGTTTAGAGGAAGAGGAATTCTGTGTGGAGGGAGGAGGAGTCGCTTGTGCAGCTGCGCGCCTTAGACGGAACCTTGATATCCTATGTCATCCAAACCACTTCAGTGCGATGTTCAGATCAGGATCACAAACCACCCTTTGGACAATCAGGGATGTGATATCTGAATGAATCTTAGAAGTGAGACTTACTGGTGCACACTTAAAGAACTTCTCCATGACATAACAATTTTTTTCCAAAAACAAATGTGATACTTACTGAACAGTTTTTGTCTGCATTCCTTTTCCAGTGCTTTCTCTCATATCTCTTTGTTGCAGTTGAATTCAAAGATGCATGAGTTTGTTTGCGAGGGTTCAGAGCCAGGATATTCTGCAAATGAAGTGGAAAATATGTTTTCTTTTCAATAGTAAAAGTGGAAAGTTTTGAAAGAAACAACTGATCATTTTTGTTCACAATCATATCACCCTGCCACCATTTATAAAAAAAGAAGAAACCTGTGTAAGACAGACTTGCAATTACATGATTTTAATTTTGAAACAAAATGAACTTACCTAGTCTTTATTTTTATGTGCTATATGAGTACAGGATCTGAACATTAGATGTTTGCTCACCGTTTCAATTCACATACTTATACTATAGCAATTTCCTTTTTACTGCTGTGAATAAAATGTCCTCTGCTTTCAAGACCAGATGGTTTTGCAGCATGCTACAGATACAACATTGCCAGTAAAGAAATATTACTTCCTATATCACAGGAAAGGGCCAACTAGTTTGTAAATAAATAGCACCTGTAAATTGCTCCTGTCTCTTCTACCAACCTTTCCCAACTTGGTGGCCTCCAAGTTATCTTGGACAATTTCCATGTATCTGAATGCACGATGTTAGGAAAGACTGGTTCAGACAGCAACCTTCCAGAAGAACATTAATGAATAGTCTTACGTAGCAATCACACCAAAAAATCTAATAGCAACAACAAGGTCCTCCTTTTCTCTAAAGCAGCTCTTAAGAACCAAAAATCAAAAATGTCAATCCAAACAAGTGGTATGCAAAAACTATTCAGAATTGATTCCCTACAGTAAAGTTCTGACATTGGCTGAAATCCAGTAGTAAGTTGCAATCAGAGTAGGCTGATTGGATCAATGGAACTTACAGAAGGGTTGACTCACCAAATCTCCAATGATTCAGTAGGCCTACACTAGTTGTGACTTACTAGTGGATTACTGTACAGCCATTAAATGGAACAATACGATCATTTCGACATATCCATGGTTTCCCCCATGTCACATCCATTAATGACTACATCTAGTTGTATTTAGTTACTTTTTTTAAAAAAATGCTTCTCTTCAAAAGAGCACAGGATTTATTCATCTATAACTGCCAGGAGAATGTTTCCAAACTGTTTATTTGTAGCATAAAAGAAAGTGAACCTAATTCTAGTAACAAAAATCAAGTGTACCTACTGAACTGAAGAATAAGTATATTTATCATGGTGCAGCATTCATTTAACTGAATAAACAGTTAAACATAGGCATCCAACACTAAGATATGCTGTGGTTTACTGAATTTTATTTCAATGAATTTTAAATCCATCCCCATTAAAAATGGTTGCTTTTTAACCAGCTGAGACGCAGAGCTAAAAGCCATAATTTTAAAAGCCAATTAAAAACATGGATGTACACTCAGGCCTTACCTCCTGTCAACACTTGACTCTCTTTAATTCCTTACTATTTATTATTTACTATATTTTTGCACTGCATTTGTTACTGATTGTTTTGCAATGCTCTTGTGCCATTTTAATGTATATATGTTGTATTGGAAGTCGCCCAGAGTGGTAGAATATACCAGATGGGCGGGATATAAAGCAAGCAAGCAAGCAAGCAAGCAAGCAAGCAAGCAAGCAAGCAAGCAAGCAAATACATACATACATACATACATACATACATACATACATACATACATACATACGTACGTACGTACGTACGTATGTACGTACGTACGTACGTACGTACGTACATGCCTGCCTGCCTGCCTGCCTGCCTGCCTGCCTGCCTGCCTGCCTACCTACCTACCTACCTACCTACCTACCTACCTACCTACCTACCTACCTACCTACCTACCTACCTACCTACCTACCTACCTACCTACCTACCTACCTACATACATACATACATACATACATACATACATACATACATACATACATACATACATACATACATACATACTGGCATATAAACTCTGGCTTGTTTAAATCATGGTTTATCTTTATGGTTGTAAGCAGAACTCCAATTTGTCCCTTGCTGCATTTTTCCCCACAAACACTACCTTGGAAGGAGGAGCTGACAAAAAGGATAGGACCACAAATGAATATAGAAACAGATTAAAAAAGCTAAAAACAAACTGTGCTTTGTTTGCTCATCTTTAGAACAGTTTGTGGCTAAAGCAACAAGCCATAGCTTACATCAGTGGTTCTTAACCTTGGGTTACTCGGGTGTTTTTGGACTGCAACTCCCAGAAGCTTTCACCACCAGATGTGCTGGCTGGGGTTTCTGGGAGTTGCAGTTCAAAAACACCTGAGTAACCCAAGGTTAAGAACCACTGGCTTACATAAACCAAGCAGCACAGCTTGACATGCGGACAGGGTCAGCATCAAATGCTTAGTTAAATATTGACCAAATTATATGTAAAGCGGTACCCAGGTATTAAAATATTAACTTTTTAAAACAGGGGCTTAATGAATTACAGAAACTACTGAAACAAACTCTAAACCCTAGCATCTTTCAAGAATTTCAAAAAAATCACTATATCATATCCCATGAAGACTGCTTCTCTGCACTGCAAATGCAATTTAAAATGGCTACTACACAACCATTCAACTTTTGGCTCTGGCAGGGGTCTCTGACAACTCAATGAGAACTTTGTTGATAAAAAAGGATAAAGTCACCTCCAATGTTGTTTTTATTGTCTCTGCTGGTATGGTGAATAAAAACCCCTTCTCTTGGTGGTATTCTTCGTTATGTGTAGGTTTTTCCATTATGTCATCTGTTCTTTCTTTGAAGAGACCTTCCCCATTAAAGGGGAGGTCTTCTATTCTTGCCCTCGTATCCTTGGAAAGACCAGCCAAACACAACCAGGCAAAATGACTCAGAATCCCTGCCCTGACATGTTTTTTTGGTAGCATATTCAATTGAATATTGCACAGAGAGTGTTTGCTAGCGAGAGACATTGTTGCTTGGAGAAAAGTGACTGCTGGAACTATCTTTTTGTCTGGTAGACTGTTAATTAGATTTTATCCCAGAGAAACCTCTGGTATGCTCCTATGGCACCCTGATAATTTGGCAATCCTTATGCCTAGAGCTGCCATCAAGTGTATCCTCCTCTCTAATGCAGCCATCTTTTGATCATCTCCGTTAATCAGGGTGGTGTTACAATGCCCTCTGGTTTTTATCTGAGAGGCGTCTCTGATAATAGAGTTGGGTTGGGGGTGTTTAAGAAGGAACGCTGTTTCGTTGTCATAGATCTTTTATAGATTTCCCTAATGTGCACATTTTCTCTGTGGGCACACACGCAAAACAGCACATCCAGATGCACATTTATTCACACACAACTGCAGCCTGTAGTTATATAATCCTTCCCACCACTTTAGGATTGTTTCACCTCAAAGTACTTCAGCTATCACTGCCACCATTATAGCCACAGATCTTATGTGTGAAGAGAGGTTAATTACCTGCAACCATGGTTCTTTGAGTGGTCCTCTGTGAATCCACACAAATGGGATTACTGCGCCTGCGCAGGGCTTCTTGGAATATTCTAGAGCTTTAAAACATGTTAGTAGGACGTTGCCCCGTGGTGCAAATGCTCCGCCCGTCCATTGCCTCAGTTCCAAATGTCCACCACTGTCAAAACCTCTGACCCCCATAAAGCTCAAGACAACAAGTGACGGACAGCATGGAGGCTGGGCAGAATGTATGGATTCACAGAGGGGCACTTGAAGAACCATGGTTACAGGTAAGTAAACTCTCTTGCTTCTTCGTGGCCTCTGTGAATCCACACAAATGGGTGACTAGCAAGCTCACTTACCAGAAGGAGGGCCATCACACCAACAATGAAGTCAGCACAGCTCTTCCGAAACTTGCTTCCTTTTTGGCCCTGACATTGAGACAATAGTGTGTTACAAACGTCGAGGGTGTAGACCAAGTGGCTGCTCAACAGATGTCAGAAACTTTAACACCACACAACAAAGCTGTAGACATTGCCATTGCTCTAGTGGAGTGTGCCTTCAGCACCTCTGGTGGAGTCTTGCCTGCCAATTCATAAGCCACTGTAATGGTCGAGACAATCGACTTTGAGAGTGTCTGTGAGGAGGCAGGAGAACCTTTTCGTGGGCCATGAAAACAGACAAAAAATCTGAGAGAAACATGGAAGTCCTTGCTTCTGGAAAGATAAAATGCCAGGGCACGGTGAACATCAAGGGAGTGGAGCATGTGCTCAACAGCAAAAGATGGATTGGGAAAGAACATTGGGAGAATCAAAGGTTGATTGACATGGAAATCAGAGATCACTTTGGGGAGGAACGACACATCTGGATAACAGAACCTTATCAGGGAAAAATTGAATACATGGGTCATTGGCTCAAAGAGCAGCCAGTTCACTTGCTCGGCGTGCAGATGTTATCACTACAAGGAACAAAGTTTTAATGGAAAGGAGTTTGAGGTTTGCAGAAGCTGTAGGCTCAAACGGAGGGTGAGCAAATGCACGAAGGACAACCTGAAGAGACCACTGGGAAAGTGGAGGTCGAACAGGTGGATGCACAATTCTCACTCCTCTTAAAAATCTCTTTAACGTGGTATGAGAGAATAAATGGGAAGCTTCAGATCCTTCAGGCTGGTAAGAAACTATTGCAGAAATATAGACTTTTAACATCGATGGCAAATCTGACCCTCGTCCTGAGTGATTAGAGAAGGTTGAAGTGGTAACCTGAGATATTTGGGGGGCATGGTCCTGAGAGTGGTGAACCATGGTTGACGGGGCCACCACAGTGCTATTAATGTGGCACTTCGATCCAGTTGACGGATCCTGATTATTGGCCTTTGGATGAGTGGAATGGGTGGAAGCAGGTAAAGCAGTGCGTCTTCCCAATTCCCTCTCCCTCTCCCTCTCCCTCCCTCCCTCCCTCCTTCCCTCCCTCTCTCTCTCTCTCTCTTATATAAAATTTCCTTTTTTCTCTCTTTTTAAGTCATGCCATCCTGGTAATATCTCGTTTAGAATTTAATGGCTATAATTGTATTTTTTGTGATTTTATGCATGTTATATTGATGTGTTTTTATCGATGTAAGCCGCCCCGAATGGACATCGTCTAGAGGGGCGGGGTAAAAATCTAATAAATAAATAAATAAATACCTAGGTTGTTGAATGGCATACAAGTGAGCTGTCTTGGGAATTTTATGCAAGGTCTCCATGACATCATCTGGTCTTTTTGTTGAAGAGACCTGCACCATCAAAGGGTAGATCTAACATCATCTGTGATCCCTGAAGATCTTAACCACGCATGGAAGCGCAATGGAAGAAACTAATGATCTTGAAGTGGTGTCAGCAGTGTGACAAGATACCAGCCGTTGTTGTTTGGCTAGCGCAGTGGCTTCAACATTTGTATTGAGGGCTGTAGCTCTAACGTCCTCAGGGGCAGCTCGGAGGATAGGCAGAATTTTATTCCACAGCTGCCTCAGGTAGGCACCCATGGCGGCCTGATAATTGGAGACCCTCATAATGAAAGATGCCAGTGAGTATAAACGTTGTCCTAGGACATCTACTTTTCTTCCTTCTTTATTAATGGGAGTCACCAGGGAACGGTTGCCTGCTCTTGACTGGTTTGATTGGACGATAATGGAGTTAGGTGGTGGATATTTTAACATAAATGTTGTATCAGTGCCGTGAGTGTGATAATGGTTCTCCACTTTCCTGGGAATCTGCTGAGATGTTGAAGGTTTGTCCCATGACTCCTTGACGAGGTTCATCACAGCCGGGATAAATGTCAAACTTATTGGTGGTGATTTTTCTTGATTAATGTCCTCAAAAATTAAATCAGGTTTTGGTGGAGCTGATTGCTCAATGTTTAATTCCAATGATTTGTCCATTCTTAAAATGAGTTGTGCATAAGAAGTATGGCAATGGTGGGTGCACATATGCACCATCGGAATCTGGCATTGGAATATGTGATGAAAATTCTTCAGATGAATCAGAAGGAGAATCTTGGTCTGAAATTGATGACACTGAGGGCTGATTAGAAACAGAAAGAATTGGTGATGGTGAACAATGGCAATGCTTTGAAGCTGAAACCATAGGAGCAGTGACATGATAAGTAGGACGTAACGCAGGCATGGAGACCTCCTGTTGTGAAGTCTGTATGGAAGATTGCTTAGATCGAGTTGATTCCGAATGAGTTGACTTATGTCGAGCTGGGCCTTGACCATGGCGAGGTACCTCACTAATAGGCACACTGTGCTTGGATTTTTTTCAACTTCGATACCAATGCAATGGGCTCAATGCTGACTTGGCGTCAACCCCGGATGGGAGATGGTGACGGAGAGGGTGATGAATGAGACGGGCCATAGACATAACGAGCTTGTTTGTGGTATTGATGGTAGTCCGAAATGCCAGCCTGGTCAATTTACTGGTATTGATACCGATGGTAGTCACTGTAACAGTCGACATCATAAAGTGGTTGTTCATACCCATGAATCTCATGACGTCAAGAGGGACGAGGAATGAATATCACCTCTCGGTACTGTGGTGGAGGGGAGATGTGGTGTTGTTTTGTAGTTCTCTTTCTTGGAGGGGATTGCGAGATCAACGCATCCAAGTTTGAGAGATGTACAATGTTTGCCCGCCCAGTTGACACAGGGCTGGAATGGGCCGAGGCCGGGTCGGATGGAATATCCACCTCTGAATGGCCGTGACTGGGTGACAAGCTCAGGATGGAAACCGATGCTTGAGCCTGAACAAGGATGCTGGATTGTTCCGCTTCAGAGGCAGAGCCTCAGTCTGGAGGGTCTCTCAAACATTCCTCCAAAATTGGAGACAGAAGGGATAACTGCACAACTGGGGGTTCCCTGGGTTGATGTGGCTTAGGGGTATGTTTGGTTTTCTTATTTTTAGTCTTTTCCTTTTCTTTCTTATCTTTTCCAGATTTTTTTTGGCCAGAATGGAAGAAGTCTTCAATATCAACGTCAATGTCGATACCGACGGAGATTTCGATTTGGAGGACTTCGAAGGAGCTCTCAGTGACATCATGGAAACCACCGGGATAGAGGACTCAGAGCAAGTTGTTGGAATTGGGATGAGCTCCATAGTGGGGCTAGTTGGCAGACTGGCTGGTGCCAATGATATCTCCCACAAGTGGGATCTGAGGCGATGGAGTCATTGTTTAAGAGCTGGTTTCAGCAGCTTTTTACACTCAGTACAGTTTTGTGTTTGGTGGCTCTCATCCGAGCAAAATAGGCAGCAGTCATGGCCATAGGAGAATGGGATTTTACTGGCACACGAGACACACCATTTGAAAGGGCCTGAGGAGGCCACAAAAAAGGGCAGGAAGGAGTGAATGGGAGGGAAGAATAAAGAAATTAACTCACGGCGAAACGTCCTAAATAAAAGGCTTGAATGAATCTGTACAGCAGAAGAGTAGTCGTAATCAGTCCAGAATTAAGAATACGGTAATAATCAAGGAGAATAATCAGAAGTGTGATAGGTCCGTTAGGCAGAAGAATGGTTGTAAAAAGTCCAATTTTTCAGAATACCACACTGTAATGAATTAATAGTGATCAGAAGCTCGATTAAGCCGTTAGACGAAAGAATGGTCGTAAACAGTCCAAGATTCCAGAATACCATAATAATAATGATAAGTCTATTCAAAGAAGTCCGATTTTAGCAGCAGCTAAAAGGAACTGGAACTGAACTTGGACGTGGTGGCGCTGCGGGCTAAACCGCAGAAGCCTGTGCTGCAGGGTCAGAAGACCAGCAGTCGTAAGATCGAATCCACGCAACGGAGTGAGTGTCCGTCGCTTGTCCCAGCTCCCGCCAACCTAGCGGTTCGAAAGCATGCAAATGCAAGTAGGTAAATAGGGACCACCTCGGTGGGAAGGTAACAGCGTTCCGTGTCTAAGTCGCACTGGCCATGTGACCACGGAAGATTGTCTTCAGACAAAACGCTGGCTCTATGGCTTGGAAATGGGGATGAGCACCACCCCCTAGAGTCGAACACGAGTGGACAAAAATTGTCAAGGGGAACCTTTACCTTTAAAAGGAACTGAGGTAATGGGCGAGCTGAGCATGCACACCATGGGGCAATGTCCTAACATGTTTTTTAAGCTCTAGAATATTCCAACAAGTCCTGCGTAGGCACAGTAAACCCATTTGTGTGGATTCACAGAGGCCATGAAGAAGAATGGTTATGTCTGAGGACATGAGAAATGGGAATTTGAATTAAAGCATGGGCGATACTGAGAACTGAACCTACCCTTACTCATCCATTTCCTTCCCAAATTGCTTTTCCCATCTATTCTTATAAGTTCATGAGGCGAAAAGTAACAGCTTTCAGTAGAAAAATAGTTGGAGAGAAGCAGCACCGGGCGTGAATGAGGCTGGTTCAACCCCCAGCTCTCAATCTTGCCAGCCCATGCAGTGCTTTAAATTGTCCCAATCTTAATTTAGAGAAGTTTGCCCAAATATTATGCTACCATAATGCCTAATTTGGTCCTGTGCCACAGAATATAAAACTCCTTGCATGAACTGGGAAGCACAGTTATAAAGCAGAATAGTCCAGATCCAAGTAGAACTTTGCAGAATCCAGACATGAGGCCAGCTGCTAAAATACACAGATGGTATCTAGAGACTAGTCTTACAGGCTATTTTTATAATAGTTAGAATGCATCAACTTTATATTTTATAAATCTTTAATGTAGCATTTGCTAAACATACTAAATACTGGTAAACTCTGTCGCATTTGAACTAAATAATATATTTCTAATGTACCCAAGCAGATGTACTCCTTTGAGAACAACACCATTTATTTTGTTGTTCTTTTCTAACTTGGAAGAAACTTAATGCTTACCATTCTTGGAATTTTGTTAAGAAGGTTCCACATCAAATTGCTGCCGAAATCTAAGAGGAGTTCACAGCACAGCAACCCAGAAGAATCTGAAACCCTACTGGCTGCTACTGAAATATAAATTCCATCATCCTAAAGTACTGTACTGAACGTGCTGGCTAGGGTTGATGGGAACCACTGTGGGATCACACATTACCTACTCCTGATTTGGAGCATTTGAACCACTGAATCAGAAAACCCTTTTATTGTGAAGGTAAGTCTTCAGAACTCATACACTATTAGCAGGGCTTGGAAATTTTTTTTAAATGTCTCATCAGTCAGTCAAAAATTTCACCAGTCAGCATGACCAGACTATAGCCTTACAATTTATGTCAACAAATTTAATGTAGGCACTTGTTCACTTTTATTTGTATGGAACAATGCATACAAACCCCAAATAAACTGTATTACATACATGGTATTCACCCATGTCTTCTTAGTAGAAAATGCACTGCTGTCAGAGGTGTTGCACTTGTGTCCTTGAACACGCGTGGTAGTTTTAACACTGAAATACTGTACAGTGGTGCCTCGCTTAACAAGTGCACCGTTTAACGATGAATCCACATAGCGACGCGTTTTTTGCGATCGCTAATGCGATTGCATTGCGATGTTTTAGGTCAGTGGTTCTTAACCTTTTTGAAAGAAACGCCCCCTTGAGCCATTGAGGAAGTTATCATCGCCCCCTCCCCGCGGTGATTGATTATTTATTTATTTATTTATTTATTTATTTATTTATTTATTTATTTATTTATTTATTTATTTATTTATTTATTTATTTATTTATTTAAGAGGCTTAAATCCAATGACCCCTGAAAACAAAATTAAATTCCAAGAAAATGAAATGCCCCCCAAAAAGTAACATTTAATGATTTAGTTGCAACTGAATTTTAAGACGCAAAAAGAAATATAAAAAGGGCATAAAAACAAATGCAGGAACTAAAGATTTCAAGACAAAAAGTCTGAAACTAAATTAAAATGGGAGGAAAATATATATATTCATGCACACTGTAAAAAGGCTGCAGCCATCTTCACAGGTTTGGTTTGCTCCAGCGCCCCCCTACCGCCCCCTTCTGCTCCAGCGCCCCCACACCGCCCCTTTTCGTTCTACCGCCCCCCTGAAAAATGAAATCGCCCCCTGGGGGGCATTATCGCCCACGTTAAGAACCACTGTTTTAGGTGGCAAAACATCGCATTGCGATGATCGGTAAGCGTTTTGCTTACCGATCTTTGCATTGCGATGTTTAGAAAACAGCTGATTGGCGGTTCCAAAATGGCCACCGGGTGCAGAAAATGGCTGCCCGCAGCGTTTTTGCGCCCTGCCCTCGCTTACCGAGGCGGCAAAAATGGCGGCCGGATGGGGAATCTTCGCTTACCCGTGAGTTTTCCCCCATACGAACGCATTAAACGGAGTTTAATACATTCCTATGGGGTTTTACGTTCCGTATAGCGATGTTTCTGGATAGTGACGTTAATCCTGGAACGGATTAACGTCGCTATCCGGGGCACCACTGTACCATTTATCGATGGCTTTAGTAGGGTTAAACTGTGGTAGTGGAGGTCCATTTAGATTCACCATCATAAGGTCATCTAAGCTTTCAGTCTCTAAACATGATCTGAATTTATTTTTGATCACATTCATCTGGCTGAAACCCCTTTCACAGCTAACTGTAGAAACTGGTAGAACAGAGGCAATTTTAAGGAGCTTCAGAAGAACAGGAAACCTACCCACCTGGTGGTTCATCTACCCTCAGACTTGGCTTGCTTTATTACCTGCATGCCTGTGGGGTCATGAAGCTTGTATTTTTAATGCCTATCTTTTGAATGTCTCCAGCAAAAATAAAACTGAAAGCAAAAGCGCATAGCCTCTTAAGGATCCATGGTTCCCACCCACCCCAGGATGTGTCCTCATTCAGTTGAAATTGGGAGCAGGAAATCTCCATATTCTCCAGCATGGGACTACCCTACATTCTCCTGCACAGCTATATCTCTATGTGCCGCTCGAACTCTCTTCCCGCAAGAAGAGAGCAGTTTTCGTTTTGCAATGGGAGTGGGTGGGGAGGGGAGGACTGCAGGCTTAGAGAGAGAGAGAGAGAGAGAGGTGGAGGGGAAAGAGGCAGGGAGGGAAGGAGCTGTGCCTCGTCAAGCAGCATTTTTCACTCATCACAGACAAGTGGACGAGTGCATTTTTCAAGCCCTGACTAATAGAATAACAACATACAGCTGCTATATTTGACAAGCATTTTCCCAGTCACTGTGATGGTGATGTATATTATATAACAAGGGTAGGCACCATGCACACATACTTCAGCAAAGGCTTTCAAACATCTTTGCCCCCACCAACATCAACAGAATTCCAGAATTTTTTTTTTAAAAAATTTAAAATAAAATTAAAAGGAATAACGAAAATAAATAAATAAATAAAAAAGAGCCCCCTTGTGCCCTACAGTATGTGAGGGCAAATTTTCTATATTTTGAAGGGACCCTGAGAGCTCCTCTACTCCTATTTGTATGGACATCAGGAAGAAGAAGAATCTATACATCTCTTCATGTCCCTTGCTGTATGCACCCTTTGGACTTATGAAGGCAGTCTACCCCTGCTCTATACGGAGTCGTAGAGAGAATCATGGACATTGCCCTCACCCTTGCTGTACTCTCACGTGAAATTACTGCCAGAGGAAGCTGCAAAAAGTAGAGACAAATAGTATATATTTCCTTTACGCCAATAGTGACTGAAAGAGCAAAACATTGCTTTTTCTGCATAGGAGTGAATGGCTGCCATTTATTGTACAGTAAAAAGGTGCAATTGGTAATACCGGTAGGGGCCAAACTATACGTACAAACAGCATGGTATTAGAAAGGGGAATTTCTCGGGAGCTAAAAAACATTTTGTTATATCAGGAACATGTCATACCTTTCGCAGTTTGTAAATTTACTTTTTGTCTTGTGATTAGTTATTGAGACGTAAAAACAGGCTCTATTTGCTAATACAATTACTCAGAAAAAAAATTTCTGGCTAGAATGATCACATATCAGGAACACTAACAAGGTTTCAGTTTCCGTTTGCAACATACAGTTTGGCCTCAAATTGGAAACTAAATATTCTCCCCAGATCTCTAGTCATCGAAAACAAAGCCTGCTTCTGTCCATTTCACACCACCCCAGAAAGTGTTCCTTAGTCATGACTGTGTGGGCCTGAACAGTGAAGAATTATTTTAGTGTAACTGTTTGCACATTCATATTAGAACAACACTATTGAAAGATCCCAAGCAGGTAATGTGAGTGCATAGTCAATGCTGTGGCGTCTTCATTTAAAAGACTCAGGGAGACAAAGATGGGAAAGACATTTTTCTGACTGAGAGGATGGAGAGCTGATAATAATAAAAGACACCAACCTGAATGGACAGCGTCTGAGCTGGTACAAAAGCAGCTTCCTACATTACACTGGTATTCCGCTCGTCCTCCACAATACTCAGAGCACAGAACTACAACAGCCTTGAGAGACTAAGCAGGTTGGTTAACCTGCCCATGGATATGAAAAGACACTCATAGTGTTTCCAGATGTAGCTTTTATTGCTTAGTGGCCTTGCTTCATTCACTGAAATTTACAGGGCATCCAAAAAAACATCATATTCCACTGGTGACTTTTCTGTATTTTCCCACTAGTTCTTCCATACGTCAGAAATTCACAAAGGATAGAAATACAAAATTGTTGCACCGTATCATTTTAATCTGCAGCACTAGGAAATATCCATCTGGACACATCTTCAGTAAGCCTTGCTTTTGATCAGGGGGATGAGCAATCAGGTTTTACAGTCAAACTTGGGATCCAGGCTGGGATTAAAAAATAGAGCTACCTACACCTATTGACAGAAATTTATATAAGTGGGGAGGGGTGAAAAGAAGAGAAGGAATTAGGGTTGTTGTTGTTATTGTTTTGGTATGTCTCCTATACCTTTATAACTACATGACAGGGAGAAATGAAATTAATGGTCCTTGGAAGCAGAGTTTTATTCAAAAATCTTAATTTCCACAGAAGTACATATGGAAAAAGACACTCCCAGAGTATGTACTGGCAATTTGGCAGAAATTTAGTAATGGCAGTACATTTAAGTGCGTAAACAGTCAAGGATGCAAAGCAGATATCCAACATGGTCTTTCTTGTCACTTCATATTTTGTCACTGTCATTTACCAATAGGTTGCCAACTAGAGATGAAGCAGGAAATACAAGCTAAGAACACCATATTTCCGAGATCACAGAGGAAAGAACTTCACTGAAGTCAAAATAACACCACTAAACATTTCTGAAGATTAATATTCAGTTTGCAGTAATCATTTCAGAAATTATTTAAAGGAAGTCTATTGCTTTGTTTGTCTCACCTTTCCATCACTTGTATATACTGCTGCACTCACTTGATGCACAAGATTTGGAAAGGGACGTACTCAGGTCACAGCATATTCCAGAAAGTTTACGGCTAAAAGTGTACATATTGATGTATTCTCAGGTGAGAGTACTCAGGATTCAGGATTACAGCCTTTACAAAGCCATTTGTGCTGAGGCTCCAAAAATGGCCACCCATTTGAACTGGGCTCCTCCACTCTGTAAGGTGACCAATGAAGGGGGGCTGCCTAACCAAAAAAGAGGGCAAAGGGAAGCAGACTTGAATAAAATCTGCATATGCTAATGTATATAAATAGAACCAAGTTCTGAAATAGCTTCTATAATTTAAATAAAAACACAAGATACTTTCCCATAGTGAAGAACACTTGCAAGTGGGAAACATGTGGTCTGCAACTCCTATATCATATTCAGGAATCCAAATACAGCCCCAATACCCCTGGAATCCCCAGAAACTCTCACACCCAATTTATAAAATAAACTATTTTGGATCAAAAAGTCCTCTTGTGCCTTCTGGGGGGATGGGGAAAAATTTTGCCACGTTTTGAGGGGCTTGGCTTCCAACATCCCCGCCCATGGTTTGTGGGAAAAATGTCACCATAGGTGTGGCTTTTACAGGGTTGTTGTAGGGTTTTTTTGTTGTTGTTGTTGTTGTTAAACAATTAATTTGTGGATGTGCATTGTAGGAGCACATATAGTGCCCAAAGATCAGGGGTGAACATTTGAAGCTCCAGACCTTTGAAGACTGATGCATTTTTATTCAGCACCACCTCAGTACTAAATAAATCTCCCGTGTTATAGTCTTAAAAAAAAAATCAAATGGCTTTCATTCCCTGTTTAGCAATTAAAAATACTATACATCAGCTGCAGTTGAACACACTATCCAGTCTCCATTGCAATCTGTCTAATCAGACTCCTCCCCACTAAAAAAACTTAAGCTAAAATTCTGCCTCTCTTCCACATTATAGGTTTATGATTGCTTTAAAATATGATTGCTTTAAAATTGTGGATTGATTTTACATTGTAAAATGTTTTGTATGCTTCTGAGTGTGTCATCAGGAAGTCAAAGCCTTGCAGACTAGAATTCCATTAAGCCATACGCAATCTTACAAAAATACTATCCTGACATTGTGACACATTTAATGTAAAGCAGCTCCAATTAAAACTTTAGAAAAGTCAAACAAAAAACCTTGAAAAGATTCTCTGGCAGAAGATGTTGGCCTTCTCCAGTCAGTCTAAGCACCTGACTCTGGAACCGGCTTTGTTTCATACATCATAATTTCCTCATTTTGAGTCCTGACTTGTACTAGGTGACTTTCGAAAGAAAAACAATGATCAATTAAAAAGGAAGAGACATATATTTAAGACTAGGAAAACTGTCCATGTGTAGAATATCAGGAGGAGGACACTGTAACTATGGCTGTATGTATGCCCCAATCCTGCAGCAGCATCACAAAATATGGTGGTGGGCAGAAATTAGCTTCTGTTTCAATAGCCCTCACAACTTTCTAGTCCTTATCATAGAAAATGTACATTTGAAAATATGTGAGCTGGGGTGTCTAGCAAAACCTCAAAAGCCAGAAAAACTGTTTTTAGGATTGGAGAGGCGCAACATACTTCCTTTACTCATTTTGCACTGCAGGTTCTCATCAGGACATTCCCCGGACTGTAAACTGGCCAACTGGTGTTCAAACCCTTGTATATACTGTTTCCTGAAATTATTTATTAGGCATTTTTAAGGTCAAGTTCTCACAAAGTGATGCACAAAGAAAACAGAGAGAACAAAACATTAAGCAGAACAGACAGATCAGGAGAAACAGTTTTACCTTTAATTCACTTAGGACTATTGGAAATGTTTAGTTGTGACTCACAGCTTACACACAATCCTGCCTATTTTTAAAAGCAGCCATCAGAATATTCATTTATCAAATTAAAACTGATTTTAAAAATCATCTTTACTATATCAATGTTACAAGAATTACCAACTGACAATTGACAGCTTCATTTCAAAAGGGAGGAATCAATAAATTTAAATTAGAATGAGTGGACTAATGGTTCAGAACACTGTCATGGTCACACGTCATCACTGCAAATACAGCTCCCAATCCAAAGGAGGTTAGTCAAAGTTCAGCCCTGTGAAAATTAATGCAATTTAATTATGCCATTGTCTTATTTCATTGATTTCAATGGGCCTTAATTAACTTTTTCCAGATTTACTATAGTCCTACTCTTGATCTGAAAGCAACATCTAACTGGAATATCCTGATTTTGGTCTGTCCTTGTGAGTTAAACGAGACAGGGGCTGAAATCCTGTTGTGGAACTCTGCCCGCACAATGAGGCAGGCATCAGCAGTAGGAACAGACTGCAGCTCATTAAAGGGTTCCTTTTTTAATTTTGGGATGCACACAGCTCATACACATTGTGACAAAGCTACCTGCATCAGCAATCTGCCACTGCTGAGAACATCATTCCCACTGCACTGGGAGTTCCCACCCAACAGAATTTCAACCAATAAAAAAAATTATCCCTGCCACAAGAGAGTGAGATATTTTTGTTAGTGGTCTAGGAGACATTCTCTGCACTTTTCAGACTGCATTCTTCATATTTTTGTTAAAAATGCACCAAATGAGGGTATGAGCTATTCATCGTGTTATTTTATGCTTGTTCTTTGTATGAGGACCTAGTTCTGTATAAATACCGTATTTTTCCATTTATAAAACGACCCAAAGTATAAGACGACCCTCCCTTCTAGAAAAAGCAGGGATCAAAGGGCTCCCTTTTTGCTAAGCCCCGTGCCTTGGCAAAAGGCAAGGAAAGTGGCTGCCAAAGTGACTGCCGCTTTTCCTTGCCTTTTGAGAAGGCATGGAGCTTAGCAAAAAGGAAGGGAGCAACGCCTCCCCTTTTCCATTTATTTAAGGAAAAAGTGTCATTTTATACATGGAAAAATATGGTACATTTTTGTGCAAAATTAAGGAGACACAGTAAAAAAAACCACTGGATGTCTCAGTCTCACGTTGGCCATAAAATCTCTTGCAGGTGTTCAAATTTCCTCCAAAGGTTTCCTTCTTGTGATAAGAGAGTCTGTCTTAATGCCAATGAAAGTTAAAACAGGTGGCATCTTAGCAACACAGTGAAAATTCCTCACATCCTTAAAGATTTATTTATTTGAACTATTTTACCATTTTGATCTAAGAAACATATCATTATAGACATAACACATTTATTCTTTCAGATGTAATGTGCCAAAATTAATTGGTGGGTAGTTGAATTCGAACTCAGAAACATCATTATTGAACTGATAAAGTTATTCTTTCACTCTTGGAACTGCTGATGATACAAAAAGAATTATCCATCCTATCTATGGTTCTGTTCGCTGCATATTTTCAACCAACATCCTTCACAAATCTATGACATCCTTAAATTTTAAATCAGCCTTTCCATGGCTGGTGCTTTAGGTTGCACTTTTTCTCCCATAATCCAACACAATGATGCCTGGTGATGATGAAAACTAGACTCTAATTTATCTAAAAAAAGACCTCATTGGAAAAAGCCACTTCAAAGTATCATATTTATAGATGCTTACAAACAGAATATTTGCTAGTAATGTGCACCAAGCAGTTAGTAATTCAGCACATGGAGAACAACCAGCATAATCAGTATTGTACCTCCTTGTGCTAGTTGGGGTACTTTTTTTATTTTTCACACTCTCCTACCAAGACAAAAACATATGCATCCAAACTTAGGTTACAGCAAACATCTGCCCACAGGAGATGCAATCAGCTGATCACACATAATTGATCAGGTGAGCATGCTGGGGGAAGGTTAAATTTGTCTACTTGCTATTTTCTATAAACCACTTTACATTTTATACTTCACAGCAAGCAGCATTTGGTATATTACAAAGTACATCTGTTTCCCAAGTGGGAACCATTGCAATATATTATTTCTTTTTTCTCAAAAAGTAATGAGCAGATTAGAACAATTAAGCTAAGTATCTTAAGAGTTTTGATCCACAGTGAGAAATAAGTATCCAAGGATTTTCCCCAGACATCTGTTTTATTTGAGCTTGAAATTAATCTTCTGATCAGGTAACAATCACTTCAACACTGTTATTAAGATCCAAGCTTATAAATGTTTTGCATTGGCACAGAACGCAGAAGGTTCCCAAAAGCCAAGATTTAGCATAGTTATACAAGTAAGGAACACTTCAAATTGTCTGCATAATAATATAAAATCTAACTATTGTATTTTTAATCACTAAATTCTCTTCTTCCAACAAAGCAGGCATGCAGCATATTGGGGCAGGGGTAGGTGGAGAAGTGCAGTGAATGCATTGGCCAGTATCCTGTTGCAGAGCTCCAGCTCTGCAGTGGGAATGATATCACTGGCAAATTGCTGTCAATTGAAGAGTCCCTTAGTTAAATTTTCAGGTGCATACAAGTTTGTCTCATTGCACAGAAATCATGTACATCCTAAAACTTAAAAGGAAATATAATTAACACCAAGCTGATGCTGGCAGTAATATCATTCTTGCTGCACAGGCAGATCTATTCAAGAGGATACAAGCTAATCACTTTAGCTATATGGTAAGGTCTCCTTCCTGGCAATGGAGATACCTTGCAATACCTATTGTCAGTGATAGGCTGGATGAGGGCTAACAAATTGAAACTTAATCCAGACAAGACAGAGGTGGTCCTAGTCAGCCACAAGGCAAATCAAGGGACAGGAAGTCAGCCTGTATTGGATGGGGTTACACTCCACCTAAAAAGTCAGGCCCACAGGCTGAGCATGCTCCTGGACTCAACCCTGAGTTTGAATGAGTGTGCTGAGTGTGTTCCTGGACTCAACTCTTGTGTTTGGTTTCAGCAGTGGCCAAGAGTGTATTTGCACAGTTAAAACTGGTGCACCAGCTGCGCCTTGAGATGTCCGAGCTGTCCACAGTGACACATACCTTAGTTACATCCCATTTGAAGTACTTCAACACCCTCTATGTAGGTCTCCCTTTGAAGAGTGTTTGGAAACTTTAGATAGTTCAAAATGCTGCAGCTGGACTGCTGACTGGCACTGGTTATAGAGAACATGTAAACTGCAACAGCTTCATGGGTTGCCAGTTTGTTTCCAGGCCCAATACAAAGTGCTGGTTATTACTTACAAAGCCCCATATAGCTTGGATCTGGGTTATTTGAAGGATTGTATCAGCCCACATGGCAGTGGAAAATAGGAGATCCTGGTGTGCTCTGGTCCATGGAGTCACGAATAGTCGGGCACGACTAAACGACGACGATCAGCCCACATGAGCCTTCTTGGCTTCTAAGATCTTCACTGATGCTACACCTCTTCAGTTCCAAGCAAGGTGTTCAAGATAGATGGGCTAGAACTAGCTTTCACCTTTAACTTGAAAGAATATTCACAAGAATGGTGATACAAAGTTGCCTTTATTAGGTGAGAGTTCCCTTACAGCCAAAGCAGCCTGCCTTAGGTGGTAACATACATTAGTGTAATGGTACTTGTACGGGTACCTTCAAAATACTGAAAGCTGCCTTATGCCAAGTCACATTATGTGTCCACCCAGCCTAGCACGATCAATTCCAATGAGCACTTTCTCTCCAAAGTTGCCAGTAGTGTTCCTTCCTATAACATCATCTGATTCTTTGGCTGGAGATACCAAGTACTGTTCTAATGTAAAGCAGCTACCATCCTATCCCAATATTCAACACCACCCTAATTTTTCATATCTCCAGTCTTCCTCATTCCAGGAACTTGAAGATATAAACCTGAACCACACTCAAAACGCACCTGAGACAACAAGGAAGCACAAAGCTCTCAGCACTACTTTTTGCTATTGGTGCAAACCCAACAGAAGCAATGTGTCTCACAGCAATGCCTCCTAGAAGAGTCAGCTTTTCTCCCTGTTCTTCCAATTCATGAAAGTATGTGGGGGCTACAAAAAAGAAACATTTGTTAAGTAGTTCACTAAATGGACGTTGAAAGTGCCGTTTTAAGACCTAAACCTATTGAGCTCTTTGGTTTGGCACGGAACTGATAATATGTGGCAGAACACCATAATTCATTATGAATAATTGGTTTCATAAAGTATGTCTGATTTTTGGAACAAGTTATTAAAAGTTATGGGGGGGGGGAGAACCAAGGAGGATTAATTGAACAAATTTCTATATAGAAAGGATGAGCAATAGTTCTCACTAGCCTGATCTATTGAGGAACCCCACACCATACATTAAAAATGCAATTTAGTGTAAAGAAAGCAGTTTCAACACATATTCCCAGTAGATAGCTAAATGATAACAAATACCATTACAAATGCATTATCCACAGAATATTTGTTTTAATTTAATTTCATTAAACATTTCCATGCATCTTAATATTATATTCAATTGAGAAAGACAAGTCGCTCACATTTCAGAATCTTAATCCGATTCATAGGATATTCATCTCCAAGGTGGATTACAAATGAACAGAAGGGACAACAGCAGAACACCTTCAAGCTCCCTAAGTCACTGTAATTCAGTATTACTATACATAAGTGGCAGAAAATATGGAGTTTCCAGTCACTTGAAGGAGGAGCAAGAAGGCATTTGCTAGGCCAATGGGACAATGGGCTGGAATTCACGTTATAGGCAAATGCAGCATCAACAATCCTGTACCTGCTGAATGTTCAGAACTAAGCTTTTCTATGCATTCCTAATAGCAGATACCAAATATTTATTGATCTTACTAGAATATGCTCTGGTGTAGAGCACAATACTGTATAAACCAATATTATTATTATTACATATTACAGTGGTGCCCCGCATAGCGAGGTTAATCCATTCCGGATTAACCTTCGCTATGAGAAAACATCGTTAAGCGGAACGGGGAAACCCACTGGAATGTTCCAAATGGGCCCAAAACTCACCGTTCTTCGATGTTTTCCCATATTCTGGCGGCCATTTTGGATGTCCTGGCGGCCATTTTTGGTGTTCCAGTGGCCATTTTGGGTGTCCCGGCAGCCATTTTTGGTGTTCCGGTGGCCATTTTGGGTGTTCCAGTGGCCATTTTGGGTGTCCCGGCGGCCATTTTTGGTGTTCCGTGGCCATTTTGGAACCGCCGAGCAGCTGCTCCCCCATCGTAATGTGAGCATGCCCTCGCATTAGCGATGGGGAAATCCACATCGCAATGCGGATTCATCGTTCAATGGTGCACTCATTATGCGTGGCACCACTGTATTATATTTCTGCTGAAATAGTACCACACTGAATGGGAGGTCTGCACAGACATGTCTCAATGTTTTCCTAATACAAAATACAACTTTGAATGAGGATATCATTCTAAACTTACATCAGATGTAAGATTCCCCTAATATTCAAGAGTTTTAGGTGGGGAATCATTTGAACTTGCAATACTGTACCAATAATGTCACCACAGGAGTTTCAAGCCTATTGAGCTAGCCATTATGCATTTTCAGGGTTAGTGAAAAGTTGGTATCCAATATGGCTTTGTAGAAGCACTGGTGCATCCACCTGTACAAACAATTATGTAATTGCACAACTCTTCACAGAAGCACTTTTGCAATGTCATAATCTAGCACATCTAGGGACGTGGTGGCGCTGTTGGTTGAATCGCAGAAGCCTCTGTGCTGCCAGGTCGGAAGACCAGCAGTCGTAAGATCCACATGACAGAGTGAGCTCTCGGTGCTTGTCCCAGCTCCTGCCAACCTAGGAGTTTTAAAGCATGCAAATGCAAGTACATAAATAAGTATCACCACAGCGGGAAGGCAACAGCGTTCCGTGTCTAGTCGCGTGACCACGGAAACTGTCTTCGGACAAACGCTGGCTCTACGGCTTAGAAACGGGGATGTGCACCGCCCCCTAGAGTTGGACACGACTGTACTAAATGCCAAGGGAACCTTTACCTTTACCTAGCACAGTGGTTCTTAACCTTGGTTACTCAGGTGTTTTTGAACTGCACCTCCCAGAAACCCCAGCCAGCACAGCTGGCGGTGAAGGCTTCTGGGAGTTGCAGTCCAAAAACAACTGAGTAACCCAAGGTTAAGAATCACTGACCTAGCACATCTATGTTATAGGTGATTTTCACTCCATGAGTGTTATATTGGATTTAAGCCAAAATTGCGCAGAAGTCTCAACAGGCTTTATTATGGGATGACTCTAAAACTGTATCCTGACATAGAACTAACAACAAAGACCAAAAAGAAGCACAGGACAAAATCTAGAAACTTAAGAAACCTGAGATAAGAGGAATAAGGGAATCTAATGGTAAGTAATAAGAAGCAGTAATAACATTCTAAATACAGTAATCATTCTGAACAAATTATTACTCTAATAATAATTGCTGGTGTAATTATACATAAAATGTAATAGGGTCTGGGATTTACACTATGATACATTGAACATTTATCTTATTTTTGTTTTCCATGGAGGTTGGACAATGCAGAGACGCAACTAATTAATTTTCAACTTGAATGACTTGACTTCACAATTACCAGTTTGGGACCATAAAAGTATTTTCAAGCAATATATTGGGGGGGTGGGGGGACACAACAAGTTGGCCTTACTTGGTAGTAGATTCCTTCACATGAGGCACCTTAAGGGATTTCATTTGTAATCTCATTCAGCAGGAGCACTTCTTTTTGACTACAAGCAGAATGGTAATCTTTCTAACTGCCCATCCTCTTCCCTGACCAGAGAGGTAAATAAAGTGTAAAGTTTTTAGCTTTTGTATTGTTTTGTTATATTTTGTTTGGTTTGGTTGGATCCCTAACCCTCCTCTAGCTCTCTCCCTTTGGAGGGGGGGGAGGTGAAACTTCTAAAACTAACTAGTCACCTCTTAAAAGGTCACAGCCCTGCTGCACCATTCAACATTTTTCAAAATGTGAAAGTGAAATTCTAGCTATTGTACTTCTGTTTTTGTTTGGGCTTTTTCTTTCTCTCCTGTAGCAGAGGATGAAGTTTAGATTTTCTCCTCATTTCAATCATTTCCTTAAAGTGATAGATCAACTGGGTTAAAACTAACCTACTAAAGACTAGCTTTGCTGAAGATTAAAACTGTTGGAATAAGTTTATTCAATCAGATCAATATGGTTGAATATAATTTTGGACCTTCCTTCGGTCTGATGCAGACCGATGGGTGAAGATGCTAATGAATGGATGGCCCGAACTGGGAAGGAAACTTGACTAATCAACCAATCTTTGTTTTTAAATTAACAACCAAAAAAAATGACAGAATTAGATGTGCATCAGTCATACTGAATTTTATTATGTCCTTTATCATAGCCAATTTGTAAAGATCTCACTTTAGGTAAAATTCATCCTTCACCAGTCCATTTTTCCTAATTACCGAATCTTAATCCTATGAAATTATTTTATTTAGAGTGATTGCAGACAATGATCATTAGGAAAAAAAAAGATATTTATTTTGCTTCGTTGCTCCACCTAGATTTGAAGGTCAGCAGTAGTTAGAGAGTTCATTGATTAGATGGAAGTTTGAACAGAGGAGAGAAAGAATGTAACACAAGTACAAATACTATACAAATACAAAGTGAACAAGGCTGGCCCAAGATATTTTGCCACATGCAGTGAAGCAGAAAATATATCTCCTGTTTCCCCGCGCCAGGTGCAGAGTGTTGAAAGCCAGCACAGGAAGCAGAAATCCTAAAAGCATACCTCAGTGTCTGACAATAAAAATACATACATACTTTATTGTTATGGCATCAAGCCATACAAAATTGAATACAAAACTTCAAAGACTGGTTTGCACTACAAAGAGCCATACCAGACATACAAAAAGTAAAATATCTAAAACAGCAAATATAGCAATGTAGGACCAAGGTCTAAGGGTTTAGCTGTCTAATCTGTCTGCTATAGCATGCCGCCCAAAATTTCGCTACCAGTTCTGTAGTAGTCCAATTTTGATCGGTTAACAATTGATTACAGTAGTCCGAATCCGATTGGCCTGCCATATCTTTTAAGAGTGGTGTAATATATTTTCCTCGGATCTTATTATGCCTGTTACACCTGAGCATCATGTGCTTGATAGATTCTATCTCGCCAGAGCCACAAGGGCAGAATCTCTGTTCCCTCAGGATTTTCTTAAATCTGCCTTCCAACACCGCAGAAGGGAAAGCCTCGCATCTAGCCAGAGTAAAGGCTTTCCTAAACTTGTATGTTTCCAGCTGTGATAGGTAGGCCATAGGGAGCGGACGATATTTATGCATGTCTGTTGCTCTAAAATTGGGGTATCTACTGAGATCTACCTGTCTCTCCATATCCTTTAACCTCTGTTTAAGGGCTGATTTTGCTTCATACCATTGCATGCTTAATATTGTTTGTGGAGAGAAGCCCATTACTTGCAATTTATTTAGGACTGCTTTTAACCAGCTCGATTGCAAATTGTCCTCTAGGAGTAGGTGTGTTAATCCCTGTGATTGAAAGTTTATTTTAAGCCAGTACTGAAGGGAGGCTAGTTCAATTTTGGCTACCATTTTTAGTGAGCTGGTCTCTAATCGGATTTGTGCATTCGTTACGCATCTTGGGACTTCAAGTATTGTTCTAAGGAATTTTGACTGAACCCACTCTATCGGGTCAAAACTACTGGGTGAAGGCCCCATAAAGGTGCCATAGAGCACTGGTTCTTAACCTTGGGTTACTCAGGAGTTTTGGACTGCAACTCCCAGAAGCCTTCACCACCAACTGTGCTGACTGGGGTTTCTGGGAGTTGCAGTTCAAAAGCATCTGAGTAACAAAGGTTAAGAACCACTGCCATAGAGCATCTGGCTGACCACCTTTGCTTGAAAGAGTTTTTGGGCTGCTGGAATATAACGACCCCCTTTTGAATAGTAGAACTTTAGGATGGAGTTTGCTGTTTTTTCCCCTTGGGTGGCTGCATATTGTATATGGGCATTCCTGTCCCGAGTGGATTGCAGGGCCATACCTAGGTATTTAAAACAGGAGACCTGTTCAAGAGATTGCCCATTTATAATCCAAGATCTTTTCTTTTGTCTTCTACCAAAGGCCATAATTTTTGTCTTTTTATAATTTATTTCTAATTCCTTCTTTCTGCAGAAGTCTGCAAATTTCTTAAGGGCTCTCTTTAGGCCAACTGGTGTTCTCGCTAGAAGCACGGCATCATCCACCTAGAGAAGGATAGAAATATGTCTTTGGTGTAATTTTGGAGAATGAAGACTAGGAGAATTCAGATGTTCTACTATGTCGTTTATATATAAATTAAACAATGAGGGGGCCAGTAAGCAGCCCTGTCTGACTCCTCCATAGGTGTTAATCGGTTCTGTTAAATTCCCTTTCCTATTGAGCCTAACCTTGAGGTTGGTATTATTGTGTAGCACATGCAACAATAGAAGTAATCATTTATCTATTGAGGTGGCTTCTAAACTGGCCCATAGTTGCTGTCTCGAGATTAAATCAAAAGCCATTTTCAGATCGACGACTGCAGCATATAATGAGGTAGGGCCTTTCGCCGCATATTTCTCTATGAGATGTTGAATAATAAGACATTGGTCCATAGTGGATCTACACTCTCTAAAACCGGCTTGCTCTACAGCAATCCTATTTTCTTCGATCAACCAGGTCTCAAATTTGTCCTGCAGATGCCTAGCATATAGTTTGCTGCATATATTTAGGAGACTAATAGGGCGATAGTTTGCCGGCTCATCTCTTAATCCTTTTTTGAATAAAGGTACTACTATTGCTGTATTCCATTCTACAGGAAAGAGACCTGTAGAGTCGATATAGGTGAATAATGCTGCTAAAAAAGGTGCCCACCAGTCAATATTTTCTTTGAAAAGTTCCGGAGGCAAGCCATCCGACCCTGGTGCTTTGCCTATTTTCAGACGGGCAATATGGGATTTAATTTCCTCCTGGGAAACTGGGGGCTAGACCAGTAGATCTTTGAATTCACCAGCTGGAACTGGTGTTGGTGGAAGGTCTTTATAAAGTTTATTAAAATAGGCAACCCATTTACAATGGGAAATTGGAGGATCAATTTGGCAGGGGAGATTTTGTCTCTTGTCCCTAACCAGTCGCCAGAACTTAGACGAGTTTTTCTGTTCTGCAGCTAAAATTATTTCCGTCCATAGGGAATGAGTGTATTCTTTTTTCTTTTGATAAATTAGATGTTTGTATGCTGCTTTTTGAATCCCAAGCTTCTGTTGGATTTCCTGTCTTTGTTGTTTGATTTTTTAAAAAACAGGTAATAGATGGCTGTAAGGGCTTTTCTTGCTCCTTGACAATCTTTGTCAAACCAGGGTTTGGACTTCCTAAAGGATGTGAATGGGTGGTCTTTAGGTTCAGTTAAATGTATTTTTAATTCCTGTATTAAACTATTATTGATCTTAATAGGGTCAATCTGTATATTTTGATCTCGCTCTTCAAATTTATAAATACTGTGATCTTTGACCTCTATTATTTCTCTAAACCTGGATTGAATTTGTGCGGACCATCTCACTCTATGACTTAATACTTGCGGGCCTTCATAAGAAGGCTGATCAGTCATAATTTGGGTTGTAAATAAGAATTTAGCCTGAAGCAGTAGGGGGAAATGGTCACTCTCTAAGTAGGGTAACACCTGGAAGCTGGTTATGAGTGGGATTAGAGAAGCACAAACTAGCATGTAATCAATAGTACTAGATCCTTGGCCTGACATATAGGTGAACTCTGCCGGATGATCCTCCGGAAAGGTTCCATTCAAAAGGTACAGATTCAGTTTGGTGGCTACTTTGGCCAGATAGAATCCTGCAAGGTTTGAGGTTGAGTCTTTAAAAAGCCTTGGGAAAGGGAGAAATTTATAAGAGTTATCTGGATCATTAAAAAATTCCTTGTACTTAAATTCAAGACTGATATCATCAGGGCCAAGACGTGCGTTAAATTCTCCTAGATGTATCACCTTTGCTTTTGGGTGATCTACTAATAGGTTTGCTACATATATCTCTAGAGAATTCCAGGCTTCGGTTATTTGTTGTTTTAATGTGAATGGGGGAATATATACATTTATTAAAATTAGACTGTCTTCGCCACTTTTCAGGACTACTGCCATAGCCCTTGAGTCCATAGGAGGTTTCTCTATGCATTTAAAATTTAGAGTATCTGAAATTAAAAGTGCCAACCCACCTTTCAATCTTCCTTGGCCCTCTCCCCTTTTGGCTTTCATCCAATAATTATTGTAACCTTGCTGGATGATTTCCTGATTGGTCCAAGTCTCTTGGACTGCTATAATATCAAATTTCTGGTGATGGAAGGGATTGTCATGTGAATTTGTTAAACATCGAAACCACCCTGCAACATTCCATGAGAATATTTTGTACAAAGGAATTAATATTTGCCATTCTGTTTTATCTATATTATCCAAGATTTTATCAGCGTCATTGAATACACATACATTGTGATTAAAGGAGGCTCCGTTTTTTGATGCCGAAGGTGGTAAAGGAGATATCATACTGGCTGTTTCCCCATATGACTCTTGATTTGTGGCTCCTAGGACACATGTCGATGGTATAATCAGCGGGGTCCTAACCTCCTTTACATTTGGCAGATCCAGCCCCCACTGCTAACTGGGAGCTGGTCCAGCATAATTGGGGAGATCTCCTCAATGTCATTTAGTCCCACAATGTCCTGGGTGTTACCCTCTGGTGGATTAACAGGCCTTACTGAGTTCTGGAGCTGAAGGCACAGTTCTTTTAACCTGGTCAGCATCTCTGATTGTGCTTCCTTTGATGGGCCCGGGAAAGCTGCCGATGTCCCTAGCTCCACCGGATCTATCGTATGGTTGTCCTTATCCTGTACAGTGCTCATTGGATCCGTCCACGTGATTAGTTGTTTCCGTGACAGACTCTGTCCTTGGTTTCGGTGCTGGCAATGCTATTCTTGCTGGCTCTATATCAGGCGACTTGTGTATGGGGTTTGGGAGGAGGGGATAGATCTTGGTGTTGTGAAACACTCTGGTTGGGAATAGTCCAAATTTCTTTAATAAGACTCTCTTCCTCAGTATCAAAGATGGGGTTTTTTTTGGTTTGGAACAGTAACATTACTTTTTGTATCCAATTAGTTTTGTTTAAAGTTTCAACTGAAATTAGGTCATTTAATAAGAGAGGAGTCTTCAGAAGAAAGTTTAGATGTCTTGCTACTTGGTTCCTAGTAGATCAGATTATTTCTTTTCCTTTGTAAGGGCAGACCATTAGGCAGATTTTCCTGGGTTGCAGAGAGAGAGCAAATGTCTTAAAATCCTCCCCTGTTTTCCTTGGACTTCCGTCTGGTTGCTGCCCAGACTGTCGAATGCAATAAAAATGCTATGACACAATACATTCAGTCACTTAAAACTTGCTGCCTTTTCATGTCGTTCAAATTATACTTCCCAAGATGCCTGATGGTAGAGCCAGCCCTAACTGTAACACAAATTGGAATGACATTTTCCTTACCAACCAGCTTTCAGCATTTTAAATAGGATCTTTACTTGGTTTATAAAGAATGTCTTGTTTGTGCTTTTTAGTTATGTCTGAATAAAGTATTATCTTATTCAGGCTATTCTTCCAAACCATCCCCCCCAAAACACAGAAACCACTTGTAACATTCCAACACCAAGTGGTGATCTGTTTGCTCATACATTTCAGTTTCTTTTTTTCTCCCCTCCTCTTTTTTCTTTTAGTACACAGTATTTCAAGAGAGTTAGAATCAATGAAGTCAATATGCACTGCTTTTCTTTGGGCAACATCTTAGGAACTCAACCTGTTTAATATCCAAGCTGCCATAAGATTAAAGGTCCTGTCCTGGAAAAGGTTATGAATGTTTATTCAAGCCAAAAACAGGCTTAGACGGTCATGCATCAGCTACTGAAAAGTTAATGGTAAACAGCTCTGAATTGCAGGACAAATCAGTATTGAAGTTACTGCAGTTTTAAGTTTAATCAGCCAGAAATTTAGTGGTGTTATTTTTATTTTGCCAACTACTGCAGCTTTCTAGAAGGTAATTTTTAAAACTAATGTACTAACCCTTATCAACTGACACAACAGGGAAAAAAAAGCCAGCCAAAACAGCTGGTCTGATAGAAAAGTGCAACTGTGGCCTGCGTACCATATTAAACTGTCAGGTTTGTCCATCAATATCAATCATCACTGCAATGTAAGCAACAGGCACCACTACAAGTTCATAAACATACAATCACAGAGTGCCTCTGAGATTGTAGATGACCACAGGAACAAGATTTTAATTTCCTTGTCTTGTGCTAAAGACATGGAACCACCACCATTATCTCCAGGGGATTCCAAACAACATACTACAAGTCCTACTTCTCTTGGCAACATATATAAAGTCCACTCCGCCTTTTTTCACCTTAGGCGGATAGCCCAGCTGCGGCCCTACCTTGATTTGGGGGCGCTCACCATCTTGGTACATGCGCTCGTAATCTCAAGATTAGACCACTGTAATGCGCTCTACGTGGGGCTCCCTTTGAGGCTGCTGCGGAAACTACAGGTGGTGCAGAATGCGGTGGCCAGATTACTTAGTGGAGTGAGGAAATTCCAACATATCTCACCCACTCTGGCCGCATTGCATTGGCTGTCCATACGATTCCGCATCGACTTCAAAGTGCTGTTGCTTACGTACAAAGCCCTAAATGGTTTAGGGCCTCGATATCTGGCAGAACGCCTACTCCCACCAAGTTCTACCCGTGTCACTTGTGCGAGCCAGGAGGTGAGGTTGAGGAGCCTAACGCCGAGGGAGGCCCGGAAGGAGAAGACAAGAAATCGGGCCTTCTCGGCGGTGGCTCCTCGCCTCTGGAACAATCTCCCTCCTGAGATTCACGGGTCTCCCTCGCTGGGTATCTTTAAGAAACAATTGAAGACATGGATGTTTGGGCAGGCCTTTCCATCATATTCCTCTTGACCTCCTTCTTCCCTCTTTACTGTTCCTGTTTTACACTTTATGTAATGTATTGTAGTGTTTTTACTAATTAGAATTGTTTATTTATATTGTTACTCTATTTTATTGTTGTTAGCCGCCTAGAGTGGTCCTCACCGACCAGATAGGCGGGGTATAAATTAAATAAATAATAATAATAATAATATATCCCATAGTCAAGGTCCAAAAATTCACTAGAGGGAAAAAAGCTACAGTAGTCATTCCTTTTTGGGCCTCTACTCCAAAAACAATAGACCTACCTATCTGGTTACAATGTCCACTCTTTTGATCCTATCCAATAAACTAGTTTATTTTATAAATGGCCATTGTTGGGAAGGTGTGCTGCAACTCTGCAGCTCCCCAAACTAGAAACAAAAAATTCGCTTTGCACATTACGGTTATACGTGTATTCCCTCTTATTTTTTTTTCATCTAGGCTATATCATGCTATGGTTTCACCTCAAGTCTACTGGCCTGGGGATAAGCACTGAAAGTCTGACTGTGACTGCCACCACCCACACACAGGTGAAGTTGGCCAGAAAGGTTTCCTTGACTATGGAGATGATGAACTCCGAACTCTTGTTAGTACTCTACAGTAACTGGATTTTATTGGGGAACAGGGTACAAAGGCTGGTTGGGTTCCTGGTTCTCCCTACTCTGACAGCCCATAGGGGGACTCAGTTAACCCCATTAGCCCCTCGCTGTTGGGGCTGAGTTCCATTCACTAAGCCCCCAGTGCCTCCAGTCCAGGGCTATAGTTTAGTACTCAATGCTGATCCCAACTGACACCTGGTAATGCTGATGCATATTTCTGAATCCCAACAGTTTGTCCTGTCTCCAGAATATCTGCTGTAGGTACATGTTGTGGCACTTCCTCTGCCAGCACAGCCTCTGAATTGTCGTAAGTCTCTTGGCTTGGGACTTGGCTGGGTGACCATGGCATCCCTGTTGGTGCCCAGATTGGACAGTGATCAGCATGCTCTGCTGTGTGCTTTACCTAGAGGGAAACAAATCTCTCTTTTTTTTTGTCCATAGATCCTGCAGCAGCTGGTCTTTGTCAAGGTTGCAGAAGATGGGAGGAGGTTACTACTGGCTCCTACAATGCCTCTGCCTAATCCTCCCCATCTGAGTCCCCCTCCTCTTTCACTTCCTCATTCTTTAAGCTCATATTCTGCCAATCCGTCCTGGCCTCTACCCCTCCCTCTAGGTGCAATTTTTGGAAATTATAGCCTTTCCCCCTATCCTGCAGTGTATGTTTTGAGAACAGGATTTCAGCCAATAGGTTTCTTACTGAGTATTTAATTCAGAGTCCTTCACTCTTCTCCTTTATATGGAGGTTCTATGCACACTTAGCAGGCAAGGTATCCCAAAATGCGGAAAGGAATGAAGAAACAGGTAGATAACTAATCTTAGTTTCATGTAAAGATGAACAGCTAATGGAAAGAACACGGATATGCAGAGAAAACAAAATGGAATATTGTTTCCAGTTTCTCATACAAGTTCCAAAAACTTCCAGCAACTTAGCCATGGTGATAAAAAAGTGTGTGCAAGTGCAAAATTGTATTATTTTATAAACATTTGAAATCTACAGAACAATATCATAGCCTTTTCAACCCCAGATATTTATCTACCCCAAGGTGTTGCTTTATACTACACATTTAATAGTACTGACCAGAATCCTATTGTTTAGCTTTGCCAGTATAAATGCAATGGCATAAACTGCACAAACAAACTGTCAGTAGTTAATGAGTTGCTAATTTAATCCCTTGCTGCACACAAACTCACATGATGAGGGATACAAGCCTCAACTTGTTCGCAAGTGGCAATTGATTGCTGCAACTGCACTTATACTCACATGCTTACTCAACAGGATTCTTATGCTTTGTATATCTGTCTCTCTTTTTCAGAATTAGGCATCCCAAACATGGAAATATTGCCACCACTAAGAAGAGGAAGAGGGGGGAAAAGAGGAAGCAGTACTTAGTTTTAGTTTAGCCACATCAGAGGAGGCATCAGAGCTACTACCTAGTATTTCTCTACAAAATACCGTCGTCATAAACAACCAAAGTGTCTTTAGGTTTGCAGTATTTTTATTGGGATACTTGCTCCTAGGTAAGAATTTTGGGACCTTGCATTTAACCTCCCTCATCTCCAAATGTAAAAAGCCCGACACCCTTTCCCCTCCCCCATTGTAGTTATGTGCTATCAAGTCACCGCCGACTTACGGCAACCTCATGAATAAGTGATCTCCAAAATGTCCCGTCCTCAGCAACCCTGCTCAGCCCCTGCAAACTGAAGCCTGTGGGTTCCTTTAGGGAGTCAATCCATCTCCTATTTGGTCTTCCTCTTTTTCTGCTGCCTTCTACCTTTCCCAGCATTATTGTCTTTTCCAGAGTATCTTATTTTCTTATGATGTGCCCAAAGTAGAACAGCTTCATTTCTCACTTTTTTTTGCTTTAAGATATAGTTCAGGCTTGATTTGATCAAGGATCCACTTGCTCATCTGCCTAACATTCCAGGGTATGAACCCAGTGCTATCAATGGCATCACAGGTAGCATCTGTGGTCCATTCCACTTATTTCCACCAAAAGCGGGTCGCCCAGCTGCGCCCCTATCTTGACACCGGGTCCCTCACCACGCTGGTTCATGTGCTGGTAGTCTCGAGATTAGACTAATGCAATGCCCTCCACGTGGGGCTGCCCTTGGGACTGCTATGGAGATTGCAACTGGTCCAGAGCTCAGTAGCCGGATTAGTGAGTGGGCCAAGGAAATACATCTCCCCCGCCCTGACCTCCTTACACTGGCTTCTTGTTCACTTCCATACCAGTTTCACAGTCATGGTCAGGGCTTGAAAAATGCACTTGTCTGTGATGAGAGAAAAATGCTGCTAGATGAGTCACAGCTCCCTCCCTCCCTGCCTCTCTCTCTCTAATCCTGCAGTCCTCCCCTCCCTACTCACTGCAAAAGGAAAACTGCTCTCTTCTCGCGAGAAGAGAGTTCAAGCTGCACATATATACAGTTGTGTTCAAAATTATTCAACCCCCAATGCTGTGAAGGGGTTTAGGGACTATAGTGTACATTTGGAATTGTATTCAGAATGAAATCCTACAAGGACATTTTAAAGAACCAAATGCAACTAAAATAACATCAATTGTTTATGTAATACAGTAGTAAATGTTTCTTTTGTGGTTTCTTCATTGCCACAATTATTCAACCCCTTAAAGACTACCACTCTGAAGAAGAGAGGTTCATTCAGGTGTTTTCGATCAGGTATTGAAAACACCTGTGGATGTCACCGAGCACCAATCAAGCATAATAAGCACCAATTAGGCAGCTTTAAAAGGACTGTGATACTCAGCTCCTTCTAGACATTTACTGGTGTGGTTACAAACATGGTGAAGTCAAGAGAATGGTCCAGGAAGACAAGAGAAGAGGTGATTTGTCTTCACAGGAAGGGCAATGGCTATAAGAAGATTGCAAAGAAGTTAAACATACCAAGAGACACCATAGGAAGCATCATTCGCAAATTCAAGGCAAAGGGCACTGTTGAAATGCTACCTGGTCGTGGAAGAAAGAAGATGCTGACTTCGACTGCTGTGCACTACCTAAAGCGTAGAGTGGTGAAAAGTCCCCGTGTGACTGCTGAGGTACTGAAAAAAGATTTGTCAGATGTGGGTATAGAAGTTTCAGCTCAGACAATAAGGTGCACACTGCGTAATGAAGGTCTCCATGCCAGAACCCCCAGGCGCACCCCCTTGCTGTCTCCCAAGAATAAGAAGAGTCGACTGCAGTATGCCAAAAGTCATGTGGGCAAACCACAAAAGTTGTGGGATAGTGTTCTGTGGACTGATGAAACAAAATGAGAACTGTTTGGGCCCATGGATCAACGCTATTTTTGGAGGAGGAAGAACAAGGCATATGACGAAAAGAACACCTTGCCTACTGTGAAGCATGGCGGAGGGTCAATACTGCTTTGGGGCTGTTTTGCTTCTGCAGGTACAGGGAAGCTTCAACGTGTACAAGGTACCATGAATTCTCTTCAGTACCAGGAGATATTGGATGAAAATGTGATGCAGTCCGTCACACACCTGAGGCTTGGGAGACGTTGGACCTTTCAACAGGACAATGATCCCAAGCATACCTCCAAGTCCACTAGAGCATGGTTGCAGAGGAAAGGCTGGAACATTTTGGAGTGGCCATCGCAATCACCAGACTTAAATCCGATTGAGAACCTCTGGTGGGACTTAAAGAAAGCAGTTGCAGTGCGCAAGTCTAAGAATTTGACTGAACTGGAGGCTTTTGCCCATGAAGGATGGGCGAAGATACCCGTAGATCGCTGCAAGACACTTGTGTCAAGCTATGCTTCATGTTTAAAAGCTGTTATAACTGTAAAAGGATGTTGTACTAAGTACTAAGTTTGAATGTCACTTGGGGGTTGAATAAAAACTAATAATGATGTGAGCACAGAAAAGACATTTGTGGTTATTTCATTATAAACTTAAGGTTATATTTCTCTGACCTACAAGTGCCTCTTTCATGTAAATGTAAGCAAGATGACTGAATGATCAAAATCAATGTCAAAATGGCCAAAACATTCAATTTCAGTGGGGGTTGAATAATTCTGAACACAACTGTAGCTGTGCAGGAGAATGTAGAGTAGTACCATGCTGGAGAATATGGAGATTTTCTGCTCCCAATTTCAACTGAATGAGGACACATCCTGGGGTGGGAGGGAACCACGGCTCCTTAAGAGGCTGGGCACTTTTGCTTTCAGTTTTATTTTTGCTGGAGACATTCAAAAGAAAGGCATTCAAAATACAAGCTTCATGATCTCACAGGCATGCAACCCAACTCTGAGGCAGTGGTCTCCAACCTTGGGCCTCCAGATGTTCTTGGACTACAACTCCCAGAAGCCTTCACCACCACCTCTGCTGGTCAGGATTTCTGGGAAATGAAGTCCAAAAACATCTGGAGGCCCAAGATTGGAGAACATTACTCTGAGGGTATAAATCAGTGATTCCCAATCCCAATAAACTGCAAGGCTATAGTCCGGTCATGCTGACTGGTGAGATTTTTGACTGACTGGTGAGACATTCTAAAATTTTTCAAGCCCTGGTAATGCTACTAACCTATAAGGCCCTAAACAGTTTGGGACCTCGATATCTGGCTGAGTGCCCTCTTCCAGTTAGATCTGCCCAACCTATGAGACCATCTCAGGCAGGGCGGTTGAGAGTTCTGATCCCGAAAGAGACCTGGAAAACAACTACTAGAAATCAGGCCTTCTTAGCGGCAGCTCCACAACTATGGAACTCTCTTCTGCCTGAAGTCCACCTGGCTATTTAAGCAGGACTATTAAAGTGGGATGTGGTGGTGCTGTGGGTTATACTGCAGAAGCCTCTGTGCTGCAAGGTCAGAAGACCAGCAGTCGTAAGATCAAATCCACGCAACGGAGTGAGCTCTTGTCGCTTATCCCAGCTCCTGCCAACCTAGCAGTTCGAAAGCATGTAAAAATGTGAGTAGATAAATAGGTACAGTACCACCTCGGTGGGAAGTTAACAGTGTTCCGTGTCACGCTGGCCATGTGACCACAGAAACTGTCTTCGGACAAACACTGGATCTATGGCTTGGAAACGGGGATGAGCACTGCACCCTAGAGCTGGACACGACTGAACTAAATGTCAAGGGGAAACGTTACCTTTCCTCTCTGAACAAACAACTGTATGATACAACAATGTTTGCTAAAATATCATCCATCACACCACCATGCTTCTTATCTTTTATATTTTATGCTTTTCATTGTAATTTATTGTATTGTATTTGTTTTTACTGAACTTTATGATATTTGACTTATGCCCCAATTGTATTATTATTATTTTGTATATGTATTATTTTATTATTCTGTTGTTTGTTTATCTTTTGTGAACCGCCCAGGGTGGTTCCTGGCTGCCAGATGGGCAGTATATAAATTAAATAAATAATTCTAACAAAGCTCTCCTCCAGCACCATATTTCAAATGAATCAATTTCTTTCTTGTCAGTTTTCTTTTCTGTCCAGCTTTCACTCTCATGCATGATGATTGGAAATACGATACTGTGGATGATCTTGGTTGTGGTCTTGGTCTTCACTGACACATCTTTACACTAAATTATATTTTCTAGTTCCTTCACTGCTGCCCTTCCAAGGCTTAGCCTTCCTCTGATTTCTTGGCTGCATTCTCTACAGTATTTGAATTGATGACTAAACCAAAATCTCTAACCATTCCAATTTCTTCATTGTCAATGTCAAAATTGTGCATTTCCTCTATAGTTATGATTTTGGTCTGTGCTATATGTCATATACAACCAGACGTATGGGTCAAACTACATTATTAATGTAATGTGCAGTCTCATTCATGGGTTTTTGTTTGTTTTGTCAAAATAAAGTACTGAGAGAATAATATGGAGTCGCATTTCATGGGGAAGAGGTCAGTCCTTTAAATTTCCCCTCACCAGCTATAAAGCCCCCTTAAAGTTTCTATTTCCTGTGCAGCATGACAGGCTTTTCCAGAGGTAAAAAAGGGCCTACAGGGAAGAGAAGATGATCCACTGCACAAGCCTGTTTCTTGTTGAGACAGCAGTGAATTTTACCCACTTTTTAGAAGCCTTCTAGGTCTTTGGAACAGCATTCTTCAGATGTTAATGGGGATACTAACTTCAAAATGTACTCTTGTGAGGACACAAGATAGCACTTTTCCAGTGCCTGCTCCCTGAATGTAGAATCCCCATCTCAGGAGGTTCTTCTGCCCTCATCCTTGCTCTCCTCCCACCAGCAGGCAAAAACATTCCTTCCTAAGCAAAAATTTGAGATTTAAATTTGAGTATTTCGTGGGATGGTGCGTGGTAGTCACAGTATTTTAATATTTGTATATGCGTTCATAAAGTTTAAATAGGTTCTAATACTTGCTTGGTTAATCCCTTTTAATTATTTATTTATTACATTTCATATGCTTGTTTTAAATGTAAACTGTCTCAATTCCCAGAAAGGCAGTAAATAAAATTAAATAAAATACTATGCTATGCTTGGAATCATTCTGCTCATTATACAAACTGAGGCCTGGACTTCTGCCCTAAAGTCCTGGGAGAAGCATAACACTTCTCAGGGAAGTAGGCTCTTCCTCATATGATGGACGTCTACAGCATGCCTCCTTTAAGTTTACAAACATTATACATAAATACAATCAGCATTTTAAAAAGCAAAATAAGAAAATGAAGGGAAAGACCAAATTTATCAGCGATTTACTGGACAGCATTATGAGAATACTTCCAACAAACAAAATTGCTGAAGAAGGAAGTAAAAAGGAACAAAAATGATTCAGATCTACCCTGTTTCCCTGAAAATAAGCCCTAGTATGATTTTTCAGGATGCTTGTAATATAAGCCCTACCCCCAAAATAAGCCCCAGTTTAGTGAAGCCCTGCCCTCCGTCATTGTGCAGCAACCAGAAGAAGATGACATGACTGTAAAATAAAACATCCACTGAAAATAAGCCCTAATACGTTTTTGAAGCAAAAATTTATATAAGACCCTGTCTTATTTGGGGGGAAACATGGTATATGTATAAAGACAGAGGCTGCAGACTATTTTTACTTTTACTTGATCTTCATTTTCTCTCTTTGCAAGTCCATGAGACTATAATCTTTAAATGCTTTGGCATCAAGTAGTATGACAGCTCAGAATACACTATGCTCAAAATGTCATAAGGACCATAGATCAGCAATGAGGCATAGAGTCTGCCTCTAGGGAACAAAAAGGTAATTCCCTTGTTTTTCCAATATTCAGCAATTACAGGATATAAACCTTATGAATACAAATGAGGACTATGTATGCATGAGAGAGAGGAAAAAAATTAGTTACATGATGGTGGGGTTTGTATAACAGTTTTATTAGCATAAATTGAGAGCTACTGGGTTATAAATAGGATATTTTAAACAAATGCAATTCTAAAAAAACAAAAAACAAAATCAAAAGCTCCTCAAACACAATCCTCCAAGGGAAAATGAATAATATTTAAACATAATTCATGGAAGTATTTTTTTTTACTTGTTTAAACTCAAGCCTTTTGAAACAGGTAACCTTTCAAAAATATTTTTATTTATGCAACTAGAATGGCTCCAGTTGTTGATGCTCCACTGGATAGCCCTATTATCAGATAAGCTGCACCAACTGTCTTTTTGCTGTGTAGGTTTTGTTTAAAGGAAAAAGATGAAAAGGGGAAAGAGGAGGAGAAACATAAGGAGAAAGAGAAAGGAAAGAAAAACATAGTAAACAAGTGAAGCATAACCCACTCATCCCGTCTTGAGGGGGAAAACAGACCCATCTTCTCAATTTTTCCCTGGACATCCACATTTCTACAATAAAAGCTAAATTTGATTCCCCACTATGCCTCCCAGGCAGGACACTCTCATCCACAGGGTCTCTTCCAGCCCTGAAGTTCTAAGATTATTCTAAGATTATAAAGGCCCATCATATTCTGCATCACACTCTATGCCACCAACAAGTGTTCCTTTATTCAATCTGCCAAAGAGTTCATCTGAGTTTTGAAGAGATAGCACCTCTATTACCATCTCTACGCAAGAATTGGAGGTTGTTCATGACTTTGTGTACCTTGGCTCAACAATCTCTGACACCCTCTCTCTAGATGTAGAGCTGGATAAACGCATTGGCAAAGCAGCTACCATGTTCTCTAGACTCACAAAGAGAGTATGGCTTAATAAGAAGCTGACAACACATACCAAGATCCAGATCTATAGAGCCTGTGTCCTGAACACACTCCTGTACTGCAGTGAGTCCTTGACCCTTTGTGCACGGCAGGAGAGGAAGCTGAACACATTCCATATGCGTTGTCTCCAATGCATTTTTGGTATCACCTGACAGGACAAAATTCCAAATACAGTAGTCCTAGAACGAGCTGGAATTTTTAGCATGCATACATTACTGACAAAGCGACATCTATGTTGGCTTGGGCATGTTGTGAGAATGGCTAACGGTCAGATTCGAAAAGATCTTATGCATGGAGAATTAGTGCAGGGAAATAGTCCCAGAGGGAGACCACAGCTGCGATACAAGGATATCTGCAAGCGGGATCTGAAGGCCTTAGGAATGGACCTCAACAGATGGGAAACCTTGACATCTGAGTGTTCAGCCTGGAGGCAGGCGATGCATCATGGCCTCTCCCATTTTGAAGAGACCCTTATACAGCAGGCTGAGGCAAAGAGGCAGTCCCGAAACCAGAAAAATCAAGGCGCCGGACAGGGGACAGATTGTATTTGTCTTCACTGTGGAAGTCATTGTTACTCTCGAATTGGCTTTCTCAACCACACTAGATGCCGTTCCAAGTCCTCTACTGTATTTAGAGCATGTTACGATAGTCTCTAGAGACTGAAGGATGCCTACAGCACAGGGCCAGAAAGGTTAAGAGCCTCATGGCGCAGTGGTTAAAACTGCTGTACTGCAGCCAAAACTGTACTGATGACCTGAGGTTCAATCCCAGGTAGTCGGCTTAAGGTTAACTCAGCCTTCTATCCTTCCAAGGTCGGTAAAATGAGTACCCAGCTTGCTGGGGAGGCAATGTGTAGCCTGCATAATTAACTTGTAAACCGCCCAGAGAGTGCTTGAAGCACTATGGGGCAATTTATAAGCAGCACACTTTGCTTTTGCTTTTGCTTTTTAACAAACTGTGCCAAGATATACGACTCTGCATTGCAAGAAAATAACTTCAATTCACACTGCCTAACACAAATTAGAAATAAATCTGAAGTTAACAAAAAAGAAATAAAAAATTATGGGAGCATCCCTGTAACCAATAACAACCATAGCCCCCAAAAATCCACGGAATCTCTTTATTGCTTTCCCAAAGTGCAATGTTTCCCCATGCAGCCTTGGCCAGCCCATAGCTTCCTGAGGTGTTCTCCCCTATGTAACTAACCAACAGGTCTGCACAGACAGAGCCGGAGGCAGCTCTCCTTGTGTTGTGTTTGCCTCAGCCTGCCTTCTCTCACAAACTGATAGCCACAATGCCTGAGGCGACCTCCTTCATCCCTCTGAAATCCGCCTCTTCCTTGCTCTGTCTAGACCCAGCAGATCTAAAGCATGCCTCCAACAGTGCCTCCAACAGACTTTTCGCTTTAATGTTAAGACCCACAATAACATGGAGGTTAAAAAGAAAATGATGAAGAAATTCAAGACCCTCCTATTACAGCCATAACCCATTTTCTGGAAAAAGTATTTTCACACATTGCAAACCACCTGAGCAGGAAAAAAGAGTTTTGCCTCACAGAGAAGTCCAGGGACTTTTCCTCATCACAGAGGCCGTGGGGTGGGGATGGGGGTGCAGACTCAGGCTGATTCTGAATTTTACCACGGTTGGCACACAGATATAAGGGTGTTCACTACTGGGTTTCAAAAACTATACAAAATAAAACTACAGCAAGGAGCTATGCTTTCTTGCTTGAGACGTGAGGATGGCTTTTAAAGCCAAGCACTTATTTCATTTCATTCTATTTCCAATCACACCTTTTCCTCTCTTTTTTTGCCAGATCAAACACTTCCCCAAATCTCCACCAGGCTGAACAAGACTCTAGCTTAGGCCTGTAATAAAAAGATATTAAACTGTATGCTAATAAAGGGGAGGGATGTTGCTAGGCAACTGCAAAATGGGGGAGGGACCTTTTTGTTTTGAACTCTCCTGCTTCTGAAGGGTTAAACAAAGCCTGTTCGTTTTCTCCAACACAGTTTTGAGTAAAGATACTGAAATATTCTGCACACAACACAGGATGGCCAGGTCCCAAGAACAAGGCCTCATCTACATAAAATGCCACCCCCAGGGTGATCAACAAACACAGAGGCTATTTGAATTGTCATGATGGTGCTAAAATACATTTGACTGTAAGCCTATTCAAACATTACAGCTTCTAGAGAGAGACAGCCAGGAAGGGATTTTGCATGCCAATATTTCACATGGAACAAGTAAAAGGCTTGAAAATGGCTCACGACATGGACACTCCTTCCTTGCAGTGCCAAGCATGCCCATGTCTGTACACCACCAGTGTAAAGTTGAGGTGGAGATGCCATTAGCTAAACCAGTTTCAGGAGGCCCTTAGAATCAGTATTTGTGCAGCACCTCCCAAAATCTAGGTCTATGACGAGGTTCTTCAATTTGCAAAAACTTGGCATTTATATACCTTTTTAGGGCATAGCAATTAATTGCACCTGTTCATTATGCACGTCTAGTACAGCCAACTCTTCATATAGTTATATTTCACTGTTGGTATACCGATAGCACAGCAAGTCACTAATGAGCAACCTGATAACAAAATGAAACATCAATGGATAACAAAACTATATATCAAAGCAGAGGCACCTGCTGGAACTATCTAGCCAGGGGACCTCTTACTATACCTGAACTTAGCGCTCAGAACACCTAGAGTAAACTCATACTTTCCCCAGTGACCTCCAACCACACAGAGAACGCTGATCTTTGTCAGTGGGTTATTCCCCCCCCCCCCACTAACTTCTAACAACCTCTGATGTTTGGCAGGCACAGAGGGAAATATTGGATAAAATCCAGTAGTAAATCACAACTAAGTAGGCCTATGTAACATGACTCATTGAATCTCCACTGACTTACCAGTAATGGGCCTACGCTAGTAGTAACTTGCTACTGGATTTCAGCTAGGCTCCTTATCATAACAAAGGTCTTCTACATGGACGCTACAGGGAACCATAAAAATCCACTATGTGTTATCTATTTACTTCATTATAATTCTAATTTTACTGCTGGAGATATACAGACATGCTTATGGGATTTCTAACTGATACTGTATACCAAAACAATTTGTCTGCCTGTGGCAAAACACCCAGGGCCAGCTTTACAATCATTCCTAAGATAATCACTACTCTTTCTACAAACAAAAATAAGTACCCTAAGGCCATGGATAACTGCCTTCTCCTGCTGTGTAGATAAATGCCTTCTCCTGTACTGTTCATGGCACACATCTTTTTCAGGGATAGATGTGGGCCTCTGGCTGAAGCATTAAACATATAATTTTAAAAATCCACAGGTGGGCAATATCTGCATTAGGATCAATTACTGATAGACTAAGTCATAAAGTTTATTTTCGCAACATTATGTCCATAAACTTTCAGATTCAACGTAGCATTCACAAGCTTTCAAGTTCTCCAGACGTCTTCACCCAAGCAAGGTACCTCAGTGTCATGAAAGGCCTGTACATCCTGAGATTCACTAAGCAAACTTTGGTCCACCAACTTTGTATCTGAGCCAAAAGGGTAGTAGACAATTTTTTTACTCACCTCTACTACCTGCCAATATACCTTTCTTTTTCCAGGTATCAAGTGTTTTATTAAAAATGGAAACAAAATCAAGTGTTTTATAAAAAATAAACAACAATGGGCTGGGAAAGGTGAATCACAATTGATGATGGTGCATACAAGATATTGGCTGGAATCCTGTTGAGTAACAATGTAGCTATAAATTGTGATCAATCTGCAATGTTATCCTTCAATTCAAATTAGTTTAAAACTTCCTATTCCCTCCACCTCCAAGTTCCAAGGCTCTCTAGAGATGCCTTTTGACTTTCGGAATCTTTGGGAGCCTTCAGACAGGGATTTGTTGTTGTTTAGTCATTTAGTTGTGTCCGACTCTTTGTGACCCCATGAACCAGAGCACGCCAGGCCCCCCTGTCTTCCACTGCCTCCAGGAGTAGGGTCAAATTCATTTTGGTAGCTTCGATGACACTGTCCAATCATTTCATCCTCTGTCATCCCCTTCTCCTCTTGCCTTCACACTTTACTAACATCAGGGTCTTTTCCAGGGAGTCTTCTCTTCTCATTAGATGGCCAAAGTATTGGAGCCTCAGCTTCAGGATCTGTCCTTCCAGTGAGCACTCGGGCTTGATTTCCTTTAGAATGGATAGGTTTGTTCTCCTTGCAGTCCAGGGGACTCTCAAGAGTCTCCTCCAGCACCACAATTCAAAAGCATCAATTCTTTGGCGGTCAGCTTTCTTTATCGTCCAGCTCTCACTTCCATGCATCGCTACTGGAAAAACCATAGCTTTGACTATTCGGACTTTTGTTGGCAAGGTGATGTCTCTGCTTTTTAAGATGCTGTCAAGGTTTGTCATCGCTTTCGTCCCAAGAAGCAGGAGTCTTTTAATTTCGTGGCTTCTGTCAAGAATGAACAATTACATCAGTTTTCTCCCAGCTGAGTAAGATAACAACTGTTTTTGTGCATTCTTCACGTATTGGCACTCTCACCAAGAAAAATGCATGGGAGCAATTTTTGTGTTTGCAAAAACACTATAGTATGCATTGAAAACCTTTGCGCAAAATGTAAAATTCTTAACAGAAAACATGCTTTTCGTCCAAAAAAATTGGATAACACTTTACTAATGGGGAGAAAGGACTAAACTTTTAATTTTTGCGTAGAAGCAGAACTCATAGAGAATTAACTTTTTTTTTCAAGTGTCAAGACAGACTTCTTATTTGAGGATGAATACATTTTCAAGTATTTGCTATCCCATTACTTACAGGAAACGTCAAAATACATTAAGAAAACGATAACAAAAATATCAAAGTACACTATAAGAGGCCATGATGATCCTTCTCAAATAGTATTTGATATTATTAGGTGATCCTGTAAGGAAAGGGAACAAAACCTGTTGAAGAACTTCTGTGCTGAGCTCTGACTGACTATCTCTTCACTTCAATCCTACCAACAGGGATTGATCTATATAGAAGAAAAAGAGTTCAGACGTACCATGCATTTGCCACTAAGTTTGATTGCTTCCTTCTCTTGCCTAGAATTTGGTTGTACCCCAAAAAGTTATGGTTATCTATACAGCTGTAACAGCTGGAGGAATCTGAGCAGTAAAAGAATATAACTTTTTCAAACTTTAGCTGTATCAAAATATGTGATGAAAATCTTGTCAAAGTTTGGGGATGATTTGGCAGGTGACATAGAAATCAAAATTTGAAAAAATACGGGTGTCAGAAGACATGTTGTCTTTGTGCATAGCCCTCTGGATCCAAGACAAAGACCATTTTATAAAGATTTCAGTCGTGACAACAAAATCTCAACAAACATAAAAGTGTCTCCTTCAAAGCCATTTGCCTTGCCAAAAGTAGTTACTAATAGCAAACCATAAAGTATTTATTTTATAAGGGAAGTGGATTTTCAATAAAGCCATGAATTAGAAGGAGTTCTGCCTTCTAATACAGCTAGACACAAAGCCAGCTTTCCACAGCCTGGTACCCTCCAGATATGTTGAGCAAAAAACTCTCATCAGCCCTAGCCAGGATGGCCAATGATTAGAAATCCTTAGATGTGCAATTCTGAAAGTTGTCAGGGACATTAGGTTGCGAGAGGCTGCTCTAGGTGGTATTTAGGCCAGTTTGCAATGATGTGAATCTTTTTTTTTTTAAGATAGCAGGAGAAAAGAAAGGAATTTCTCCTAACTCAAAAATGAGAGTGGCACAGGGAAATGTGAAATAGCATGTGACATTGTAATCAATTTACCATTGTACCGTATTTTTTGCACCATAAGACGCATTTCCCCCCCCAAAAAAGAGGGGTAGAAAGTCTGTGCGTCTTATGGAGTGAAGGTGGTGACTTCACCCCCACTGGCCCCGTGGGGGGCAGCGTCGCAAGGGTCTGTGGGAGCCTTCCAGGACCATTGCGACACTCCCCCACCCCCGACGGGGCCAGTGGGGGCAAAATAGTGACCTTCCAAGACCTTTTGAGAGGCTTGAAAGCCTCTCAAAAGGTCCTGGAAGCTGCCAATTCCCCCCCTGCACCCGTGGGGGGGTGGGGTCAGCGTGGCAAGGCTCCTGGAAGGCTCCCTCGGACCCTTGCCACGCTGTCCCCACCCCTCCACGGGCGCGGGGGGGTAAATCGCCAGCTTCTGGCGAAATAGCGACCTTCCAGGACCTTTCAAGCCTCTCAAAATGTCCTGGAAGCTGGCAATTTTACCCCCCCTGCACCCGTGGGGGTGGGTGGGGGCAGCGTGGCAAGGGTCCAAGGGAGCCTTCCAGGACCCTTGCCACACTGCCCCACCCCCACCACGGGTGCACGGGGGGGTTAAAATCACCAGCTTCTGGCGAAATAGCGACCTTCCAGGACCTTTTGAGAGGCTTGAAAGCCTCTCAAAAGGTCCTGGAAGGTGGCGATTTTACCCCCCCTGCACCCGTGGGGGGGTGGGGGGAGTGTCGGAAGGGTCCGAGTGAGCCTTCCAGGACCCTTACGATGCTCCCCCCACCCCCAAGGGGCCCGTGGGGGCGAAATCGCCACCTTTTGGGGCTCTTCTGAAGCTTCCCAAGCCTCAAAAGAGCCCCCAAAAGTGGTGATTTTGCCCCCTCTGCCCCCCCGGGGGAGGCAGGGTGAGTCTCCAAAGGGTCCTGGAACACACCCTAGGACCCTTTGGAGACTGACCCTGCCTCCCCTGGGGGCCAGAGGTGGCGAAATCGCCACCTTTGGGGGCTCTTCTGAGGCTTGGGAAGCTTCAGAAGAGCCCCAGAAGGTGGCGATTTCACCCCTTCTGGCCCCCGGGGGGGCAGGGGGAGTCTCCAAAGCGTCCTGGAACACACCTTAGGACCCTAGAACCCTAGGGTGTGTTCCATAAGATGGACCTCTCCATAAGGCTCACCAAATTTTAGGAGAAGAAAGCAGATTATTTTTTTCCTGTTTTCCTCTCCTAAAAATTTGGTGCGTCTTATGGAAAGGTGTGTCTTATGGAGCGAAAAATATGGTAATTCTGTCCCAAGCCAACCCCTTAATCATTTCTCTGGCAAATACTTCTTAAGGCTGAAATACCATACCCAGAAGAAAATACTTGATGTACAGTGTATAGTAGGAAATTTAATTTCCTTAGTGATTGGTCACATGATCCACTATCAACATACACATATGAACAAATGTACCAAAAGCTGAAGTCTCCTTTGTCCTCGACTACCATCACAGCTGAGACTGCAGAAAATTAACTTAAACGTTAAACACTGCTATTTGTATAAAGCAGTGGTTCCCAACGTTGGGTAGCCCAGGGATTCTTGGACTACAACTCCCAGAAACCCTGGGCAGCACCGTTGGTGTTGAAAAGGTACCCAAGGTTGGAAACCACTGCTATAAAGTATACAAAAGTTTACACAATTGTTTATATATTTCATTTTCTACAAATCATTCTGCTCAAAATGACTCACAGAAAACAGTATGAACAGCCAAAATAGGATAGTTGACATCATTTCTCACAATCACCACAAAGCTTAAGAAAATAATAACAATATCTCAGTATGATATTGCAAATCCAACAGTGGGCTTCAAAAAAATATAACATTTCAGGCAAGGCATAAAGCAAACCAAAGGGACATATAACAGTATATTATACCAGTACCAGAACTCTGCCCCATAGTATTCAACAGTATAGCTGAAAACTCTTGACAGGAATTTATTCTGTAAGTTAGCTAAAAATTATTCCTTTTGAGTAACAGGATTTCAGCCATATAATACTTGAACAATTGGAAATAGGATACTTAAACAATTTATTCAATAATATAAATAAGGAAACCCAGCTCTAAACTTCCTAGCCTAAATTCAGTCTGAAGAACAAAAGAGGAGAGGATACAGAGAAAAACACAATACAATTTTAAATACAACTGCTTTGGCAGCAGTCTTCAATTAGCTGTGCTACATCTGTACCAACAAAGACAGCTAAGATATGCAGCCAGAAGCCATGTTTTTGTCCTAAAGGAAATTTCTGTACCCTACATATATTTTTGTTGTTTAGTCATTTAGTCACGTCCGACTCTTCCTGACCCCATGGACCAGAGCACGCCAGGCCCTCCTGTCTTCCACTGCCTCCCGGACTTGGGTCAAATTCATATTGGTAACTACATACATACATACATACATACATACATACATACATACATACATACATACATACATACATACATACATACATACATACATACATACATGGAGGGGGGGATGCAAACTTCAGCCACCAAAGAGATAGGCATTTAAATTGCCCACTCTTCAGCAACAGAGAGAGACCCTCCCAGCAGGTTTATCTCACAATCATGAGAACCCCCTTCGTGGGTCATTCTAATCTCCAGGCAAAGAGACCAGAAGATCAAGGTGAGGCAGAAATTACTTGCTAGGCAGGTATTTTCAACTATTATGTCAAATGCAATGCAATATCCCTCATCCTTACAGAACTAACCAAAGCCAATGCATCTCAAGTACCCACCCCAGATCTTATAACTAGAACCAAAGGCCAGAGAATACTTTCAGAGTTCCTTCTGACAGCAACCCCTCCAGGCTGGGACAAACTAAGGGGAGGCAGCCAACACTATGTGCTAAACAAGAATGCCTAAATCCAAGAGTGCACTAGCACTGCAGACCTAGCATCAGAGAACACTCCCCTGTCCTACCTTCCTGTCCTCCTGCAGCTCTACCTGAACACTAGTTCCTTCTTTTTTTAAAAAAGCACAGAGGACTGGTAAGAGCAATGGAGATAATTTCCTCCCATTAGATTTAGGTCAGAACACAAAATCTCTGTGGCATGGGAGAAAGCACTGTGGATCTGATTTAAATAGGATTTGTTTAATGATTTAAATCAAATATATATTTTTATTTATATTGTGATTTGAATTGAAGTTAAATCAATTTGATTTTTTTATTTAAAAAAATCATTAAATCACACTCTGGGAGAAAGGCAGGGTGTGATTCAATGCTTGCTGTGATTCCATACTTTATGCAATAGATTCATTTTCCCTGTTTGTCCATGATAAAAGTTGGTAATGTTCATCATACAGGGGCCTCTTCAAAAGAATTAACCAGTAGAACGTTATTTTCATTTCCTCATATTATCATAATCTTTCAACACTATGTCCCCTTCACTGTGTGCACTTCCATCTTGCTATAGTTGTTGTCCACTCTACAGTATAATCATCCCCAAGCAATTTTCTCAGATTTCTCTGTGGCATATGCAGTATTATCTACAAACAGTTTTATGTACAAAAGACCTTCATTTTTCTAAAGCAATTTTCATAACTCATCAGATTTTCTTGCCTTATTCCTTCTTTATAACAATCCTGTAAGTCTCTGCTGCTCACATTTCACAGATTGGCTGAGATTGTGCCAGTTACATAAATTGTGTAACTTTTAGGGATGGACTGCTATAAGTGAGGAAATCTCCACAGACATTATTTGTTTCATACTGACTCAAATGACTTTGTGCACAAAGGATAATGTCTACAGAGATTGTTTACCTTATGGGAATTTGCATCTAAAAGTTTCATGTTTATGTTCACTGTGCCACAGGATTTCAGCCATCAAGCAATAAAACTGACAAGAGGCACCCTGCCTAAGACTCTCTGATCCTAGGTGGTGCTGAGATTTGAACTCAACCTGTCAGACCCCTAAATAGGGCACTTCACTCTCCCAGGATTCCTACAGAGATATAAGGACCCCGTAGGAAAAGATCAGAAACCTGTTCTCATCACAGATGTTATTAAGGATTAATCCCAGAATGAAATTAAACCATTTTAGACAATCATATCAACATTAATCAAACATATCAAAGTACGTATAAGTTTTTCATTGTTGCAGTAATTCCAGGTGATATCAGATTGTCTATTACTACAAATTTTATCCATGTACATTGCTTCTATGTTCCATATGCACAAAAATATGTCAAAATGTAGCATGTCAAAATATATTAAAGTTATGAAAAAATGTAGGCATATATACTTTAAAATATTTCCTTGCAACTTATAAAAATGTGTTAAAACTTAAGTTCCCTTTTCCCTGGGAAGCTGGGCTGAGGGTGAAGGCCAGGTATGTTTGAATGGATGTTTTGCTGAGGGTTTTTTTCTGGGCTTTCTTTTTGTCTCCTCCCCACATGGCCTGGGGGTGGGACTTTCTGCTTTAAAAGGGTGTCTCCCAGGCACGCGAAATTCTCAAATTCTACAGTGCACCCTTGACTTACAGATGGCTTGACTTACAGACTTTTTGAGTTAAAGACTTCTCTGGCTGCAAAATTTAGATTTGACTTGCAGCCCGAGATTTGACTTACAGACCAGAAAAAAACCAAAATGGAACAAAAACGGCCTGTTACTGGATTAATCGGTTTTCAATGCACTGTAGCTCAATGGAAACTTGACCTACAGACTTTTTGACCTGCAGCCACCGTTCCAATACGGATTAATTCTGTAAGTCAAGGGTCCACTGTACTGCCTGGACTGTATTTTCCCTGCCTTCCCTGAACCTTTCTTGACCTAAGAAAAAAAGAAACAAAATATCCCCCTCTAGTGGTTGAAGGAGGAATAGCAGCTTCCCATTAATTTCTATGGACGGAAAAGAGCAGATACGGATCAAATGGTTTTCAATGCATTCCTATGGGAAATGCAAATTTGACCTGAGAACTTTTTGACTTGAGAACTGCCTTCCAATACGGATTAAGTTCTCAAGTCAAGACCCCACTGTATCTCTGGCCTTAATATGGTAAATAGGAAAGCCAATTAGATTTGTATAAGCCTGGGAGGCAGGGAAGTTTTAAGGGTCAGATCATACTTTCACACTATTAAAGAGCAGGCTGGGTAGGTGGGGCTCATTAGCCATGGAAGGCAGCCCATCTAGGAGAAAGAAAACTCCGATTTCAAACCTCCAGTGCCTTGTGGCTATATCCACTCATGGAAAAGGCTTCAGGAGTTAACCTAGAGGCAAAATCTGGAGGTGGAGTCCAAAGGCAGCTCGTGTCGCTCTGCCAACTCCTGCAACGTTGCTGGAACCAGTCGTATTGGCTCTTGCCTTTCCATCGGACCATTTCAGCAATGTGGAGAGGGGGGATCTGCTGCTTGGGTAACAGCCTATCCTCCGTATTACATTACCCCGGCTTCATGCTCTGGAGAGAACACTCCTCGATTCAGAGCATGTTACCATAGTCTCTCTAGACTGAAGGATGCCTATGTGGGAAAACTTAAGTTGCAGGCAAAACGTTAAGTTATGTTTGAATAAAAATGCAGGAACAAAATAGTCAAATATCAGAAATAATATTTTACGTTACATTCTAAAAATGAGCTTATGGCCTATAAAGGTGGAGAATAATCACTTCAAAATTTAAAAAAATTAAAGGCCTTTAGAAGTTTTTGAAGCCTTGTAAAAGCAAGAAGTTCTTAAAATAAGAATACATAAAATGAAAGGCTTTGTTTGGCTTCTAAGCATACTTAAGACACACAGAGAAAAATATTGCTAAATGCTCTGCAGTGCTCTGCCTGTTTATATTTACATCAGGCACAGTTAGAACAGAGCTGCTTTAAAACTTCCTCTTTTCTTTTTCCCCCTTTGGTTGCCCAGCTGCTCCAGCACAAGATTAGCAAGTCTTTAAAACGACAAAAAAGGAAGGGAAAAAAAGAGAAAGAAATAGAATGGGTCAGGAAGGGAAGATGAAAGCAGACTCAACTGCCATGTATAGGGAGGAGAAAATTCAAACAGCAGCAACTTCCTGCACTGCTCTGCCTTTCTCATTGCTGCTGAAATAGCTTAAAATACAATGGCTACAAACACGTCTACATCAGTTCAGTCATACCACCTGGAATGATGTGAATGGATTTGCTGTCAAAAGAAGTAGAAGTCCCAGAGGCAGAGGAAAAAAGTATAAATTGGGAAGGGAAAGTCTAGGCTGATTCATATTAGCTTCTGTAAGCAACAGGAAATTAATATAATAAAATATAAATCAGATCAACTAAATCCTAGAACATTTACTACATTATATGTCAATTTAGTTGCACCCTGAGTTTTTACTTCTTTGGAATATTTCCATTATAAAGGGATTATCTGGAGCTAACACTCAAACTAGATCTCTTATTGAGGAAGCCTTCTCATGATACTTATCCAAAATTCCCATTGGTCCCATTACTAGCTGATAGGAAAGGTGGTCAAACACACCTGAGAGTACCAAATTGAGAAAGGCTGTACTAGGAAGAGCAATACAATTCCATCAGGAATCTGGGGCTTCTCAAAGCACGCTTTTGAAAATACTCACTACAAGCAGGCCCTATGCCGTTAGCCAAGAAAGATTGCTATACAATGAATGAGAAGTATCCCACAGGGTCACCCTGGATCAAGGACTTAATGAAAATGTGTCACCATGGAGGACAGCAAACTATCTATGACAGGAGAAAAATTGCCAAAAAGTTGAAGCAATCTGGAGAATCTTTTTCCAAACTACCTTGGGAATGACACATTATCCATATGTCTGGTTTGAACTAGTGACAGAGACATAAATAATGGTTTTTAAATCCAAGATACAGCAACAGATACAAACGGACAGTGTAACCAACTCATATTTTAGCATCGAATGAATGAAGTCATGAACCAACTGATATGCATATTAATTGCATTAGGCAGAAGTCAAGTCATATAAAAATACATCTTGCTGCTTCTAAAACCTGGTAACAGATTTGTGATCTTTAACAAAAATAGATTGAAGGATTGTGCTCAATGGAGCTACGCATTATTGTAGTTAGTACGTCAAAGTACAACAAAGATAGTTTATTTAAATCATTCACAACTTGCCATTCATGTTGAGAGGTCAAAAGTTGCATGATCTGTGCAAACACAGCAGCCCAGGAAAAGCATAAGCATTCACTAGAACATGTAAACAGATGGGAAGGGAGAACCCTGGGAGGAAGAATATGCATCAGGGAACTATTTTCAAGATAAATTATAGCTTTCTTACCATTTTACATCAATTTAAAAAGAAAAATCTCAAAGTCAAGAATGGCAATCCATTACTTTAAGATATCTATTAAAAAAAATAAAACTGCTTGTACTTCTGTATGTCTTCTTTTAACTTGTCAAAGCAGGCATTTTCATTTGTGGTATTTTAATTGATTTGTTTCCTTACAAATAGAAGCGAAAGAATTTCAGTAAAATGAAACTCATCAAAGAGACAGAGAACCACACATCCAAAAACATGAGGCTGCTGGCCTTGTTAATCTGGTTTAGAAATCAATAGTTGGAAGTTCGGAATTTGGTTGCCAAAGTCAAGACTTGTCAATGTGGTGACAAAGAGATTTTGTGATTCAAACTTTTATAAAGTTTACAGCAGCATCCGTGTTTCTCCTCTATTAATTTATACTCAGTTAATGTAAGAATATTTTTTTACATAAAAGCTTTCATTGTTACCATACAGAGGGTTTTTTTAAGTGCATTTGTATTTACAGGAATTTCTCACCCATGGTGGACAGCATTCATAAATAACACCAGATAAAAACTCTACCATATTTGATGAATCTGGTAGTGAATAAGAGCACACCAAAGACACCAAGTTTATCAAGGTAAACATATCAAACCTCAGGGAAACCTGGATACTAGATCTATTATTCCACCATTTGTCAATGGCTTGACCAAATGTTCATTTCAGTAGGCCTGGTATCTTGATGACTTCATTCAACCTATTGCTAAAGTCTCCAATTATTCCCCTGGCTTTTTCCACACCTTCTAGCCCTTAAGTAAATGCAACGTAGCTAGAATCAGCTTTACAAACACACACTACAATCGTTCTTCATTAAAAAAAAACCAATATGTACAGAGGATGTGTAATAACACTCGATTACACTGCAAATTTGTCATTTATTACTCCACCTCCACCATTTATTACTCCACCTCCACCAGGGGACGTGGTGGCGCTGCGGGCTAAACCGCAGAAGCCTGTGCTGCAGGGTCAGAAGACCAAGCAGTCGTAAGATCGAATCCACGCAATGGAGTGAGCTCCTGTTGCTTTTTCCCAGCTCCCGCCAACCTAGCGGTTCGAAAGCATGCAAATGCGGGTAGATTAATAGGGACCACCTCGGTGGGAAGGTAACAGCGTTCCGTGTCTAAGTCGCACTGGCCATGTGACCACGGAAGATTGTCTTCGGACAAAACGCTGGCTCTATGGCTTGGAAACGGGGGTGAGCACCGCCCCCTAGAGTCGAACACGACTGGACAAAAAATTGTCAAGGGGAACCTTTACCTTTACCTTTACTCCACCTCTGCCCCTCTTCAGCATATTGGCTATGGCAACAACTGGAATGCTTTGCAGGCATCTGTACTTTCTCACTTCAGGCACTGTCTCTTGCAACACGCTTATGATAATGCAAGGTTTCTGAGTTGGTAGATCATTTTAAATTCACTGGGTAATTTAAAAAATTATAATGTTTAAAATGCTCATAAACTTACTAGAGGCAATCATATTTGTTGCATATAAAATCAGACTTAGGAAGACTATGAACCCCCTTGCGTCCTTTGCTGCTAGCTTTTGTTTGGGGGAACACACAGTTTTAAATCAAGTTTTAAATAGTTTTAAATCAAGTGCATATTTTTAACCAAGCACTTTCCATCTCAGTGAGGACTATCCCCCCAAAATACTTAAAAGTGAACCAACAAATCCCTTCTTCGAGCAATATGTGTGTTTTTAATATGCTTTCATTCGATGGCTAGAAATAATGGAAGGCAGAAGCAGGACAATTTCTCACAGATCAATTGGGCAGAACAGCGGCTGCACATCTTACGCCATACAGAAGGATCTAGGGTCAGAGACCATAATGGCTAATTGCATGCTTCTAGGACCAGGCAGTAGGTTTAATGAGAGACAAGTTAAGCATTGCTAAATCTTAAAATCAATGAGATTTAAAACATACATGCAGCCTTTCTCCGGATTTTGCTAAGTGCAAAGAGTCTTTTACAGAATCAGTTTTCCAACGGTGTGCTGTTGGTTTTGCATTTTCTTTTGGTTCCTACCTTGCTTTGTTTATTTCTTCAGAACAGCTTAAAGTCTACCATCAAAACTAAACTATGTGTCACACTGAACTTTCATTTTAGGACTTGCTCTGACAAGTTAAAGCCCTGAAAAATGTAGAACCCGTCATGAGACAGCCCAATGGAACAGCACTAGTTAACTGTGAAGCACCTTTTGCAAGTCCTAAGACCATATATCTACTGTTCAAGGTTTCAAGGGCATTAATAAGCCTTCCTTCCACCTGAATGTGGATATCACATATTCCTGCCAGTAATAATCTATACCTTAGACCTACTATTTAAACCACATACTTTAAAGCTATACATAATTAAAATTATTGTTAAAACCTCGACTTTGTTTATGACTAAAAGAAGACCTTCCTATCCTGAAATGTGACTAGCAACTTTCACAGTTTTATACTGATTTTTGAAAAGTGACTGGAAAGGCAAAAAGCGAAGTCTTTCTACATCATTGCAATTGTACTGGATTGTACATTTACAACTGAGTTTTTTTAAAGCCATGATTAATACTATGTGCGCATGGTATGCGTGCACATGCGAGCATGTGTTTTTAAGTGATACAGTGAAAGCTGTATGCCAAAAGTGGAGAAAATGGTAGAAGATGGCTAAGATGAAAAGATCACAGCACTCTAATCATATCACCAGCTGTGAGCCTAATGAACTAAATTTAAGACAGCCATTATCTCCAGAGGGCAAGAAAAATAGCCATTGCTCATCTCCATGTGCTAATTAATTTGGATGTATGTTTATTTACAGCTGCCCACTGCCTACCATTGAAACTGTCCTTGAAGACTGTACAGAAGGCACAGAAGAAGAAGGGGGGAGTGTAATATCACACCGTTTCATAAAGCTGACTCAGTAGAAGTATTTTATACCCAGAGTCTGCACTTATTGCAGCTTTGAAGAATTGATCTCCAAAATTCTGTGGTTTGAATACCATATAGAAGAGTTCTTCTACAGCTGGAAGAGACAGGAATGTAGCATCAGAGCTGATCCAGTGGACTTGATGGGGGAAAAGAGAATCGGAAACACCAGATTCCCTGGCCCTTCCCTTCAACAGGAAGTCTCTTTAAAACAAAAAAAATTCTAAAATGAAGGAAGCTTTTCTGATGACTGCTTGTATATCTACCTCTACCTTTGTATCTCTTAATAATGCACAGCTAGAAGACCAATTTCTCTCTCCTTTTTTTGTAGTCATCGTTCAAGAAACTATGGTAACGTGCTCTGGATAGAGGTCTTGGAATAGCGTCTAGTGTGGCTGAGAAGGCCAATTTGAGAGTGACAATCCCTTCCACACTGAAAACAAATTGTGATCTTGTCTGCTTTCCCTGACCTCCCTTACTGTGGATTTATTCAAAGAAGAAGGCGGTAAACCAAAATCTTCTAATAAAACAGGTTTATTGTTTAATGTATCTTCAACATTGTTTATGTTCTAGGCATCTGCTTCTGACTTTAACAGAAGATCATAAGTCTTAACTTTCTTAAAACCAGGTAACTCTCCATGAAACGAGAGAGGGGAAGAACTTGTAACCTCTTGGGCCGACTTTGGCTTGGTGCCCAGCATTTGGGGTGTATAGTCCATAAGTCTTACTTCCAAGGATGGTAAATCCAACTCCCTTGCGATTCCCATACCTTCATGCCTGGGTTCTGCCTCCACTGTGGTCTCAAGGGACTGGGTCCACGGGATCTCCCAGGGGGTCTCAATACATTTTTTTCTTCTGCTCCTTTCTTTGTTTCCTCTCTTTTGAGCCAAGACTTATATTCTTTCCTTTGTTTCCTCTCTTCTATTTCTCCCCAAAAGGGAGGTTTTCTCAGCACTCCTTCTTAGCATACTCCTGGGATACTCGGAATTCTACCCATTCCCCAGTCCAGGGACCTCCCTGGATTATTTCTACTAACTCCTCTTTTTGTGTTGTCTTCTCTTCTCTGTCATGAGCTCAGCCGAAGATCCGGAACCTGAAGAGTTAACTACAGCTGAGGCAAATGCTGAGCGATTAGAAGCACAGACAGTTGAATGGCCACCAGATTCTCCTCTCCCAGTAGCCAGGCTAAGGGCTAGAATTCGGCAACGACTTATGATGCAAAGGTCAGAGGATTGCCTGAATGCTGCCCGCAGAAACATCTGGTCAGCTAGTCCTGAGTATTGGCAGGATGAAAAGCAGTTCAATGACTGTTTTGCTATAGAATCAGCTCCCAGACAGCTGGGAAGCTTGTGGAAGCAACAAGTCAAATCTCTGGCTCGCATCCACGCACCTGACTACCTTGAACCCTGTTCTCTGGACCATTGGCTTTGGACTCTAACCCTGGACTATGTTGTGTGTTTTGGCTTTGGACCCTGACCTCAGATTACGGTTTGTGATTTGGCTCTGCGTTCTCTGAACTTCTGACATCGGAATTTGCGTTGAAACCCCTGGGAACATGACATTCTCTCCCTCAACACGCTTCCTCCTCTTCTCTATCTTACTGTCCTCCTTCCTCTCACCCCTTTCTCCCTCCTTTTCTTTTCCCACCCAATTAGTGCCCTCTGTTGTCTCTGTTTTTATCTCCAATTGTTTTAACCCCTCTTCAATGATCTTTGTCTCTTCTTCTCCCTCTCTTGTATCAGAGAAGGACAGTACACCCTGCAGAGTCCCCTTGAGGGGACTCCTAGTCTCACACAAATACAATCCGTCCCCTGTCCAGCTCCCTAATTTTGCTGGTTTCGGGACTGCCTCTTTGCCTCGGCCTGCTGAACAAGTGTCTCTTCAAATTGGGAGAGGCCTGCCTCCAGGCTGAATGCTCAGATGTCAAGGTTTCCCATCTGTTGAGGTCCATTCCTAGGGCCTTCAGAGCCCGCTTGCGGATGTCCTTGTATTGCAGCTGTGGTCTCCCTCTGGGGCACTTTCTCTGCAGTAATTCTCCATATAGGAGATCTTTTGGAATTCAACTGTCAGCCATTCTCACAACATGCCTGAGCCAGCATAGATGTCGCTGTTTCAGTAATGTATACATGCTAAAAATTCTAGCTCTATTTGAAACTTTGTCCTGCCAGGTGATTTCTCTCTTATGTCCCATCAAAAACAGTGACAGGGAACACTTTGCTTTATTTTATTTCATTTCACTTTGTTCATGTCTTGATCCTCCTCTTTCTCCCTGTAAACCACAGACTCTATGGGTGGTTTACAGCAAGAATGAGTAACAATACCCAAGCAATAAAAATACAAAGAATGGATAAAATGTATAAAAATGAGCATCTTCTTGAACATTTTAACAGTAATGCAAATAAAAAAATTCCTGAGAATGAACCACAGTGAAAACATACAAAGTTACTAATGTGTGGCACTTCATGAGGAGGAAGGTAGTAACTCTTCTTCAATTTAGCAGAGGTAAAATACTTCTGCCCACCTCCTACAAATTATGTGATTTGGCCTCCCCAGGAAAGACAAAATCCAAACCAGAATATTAAGAAGCACCTTAGAGATCAACAGTATTCGTGTGTACATGTCTGTCTGTCTGTCTGTCTGTCTGTCTGTCTGTCTGTCTGTCTATCTCCATACAGGTGCATAGACAAATAGATGTTATGCTCAAAACACATAGTGTTTTTAATGTGTTTGTGCTTATTTTAAGTTCTTTGTATTCGGCGGCTGACTGCATAACTCAGTCAAGAAGGTATCTGGCTGCAGAGCCAGAGGCTGGTTTTAACTCCTCACTGTGCCTCATGGGAGAAGAGCCAGCCTGTGTAGCCTTGAGCAAGCTGCACAATCCCAGGACACCCCAAAAAGAAGGAAATGATAAACTACTTCTGAGTACTCTATGTCTAGAAAACCCTGGAAGGGGTTAACCTAAGTCCCAAGAGACTTGACAGCATGCATTCAATTATTAGTTTAAAACAGACATTTGGCTGCATGCATCTAGAATCAGATCACTATATTAGAGATGAATCTTTGCCTACATTGCTTTATCCCAGGACTGGATAAAGCAATGGTGGTTTAGGATTCCATTTCCCATCAATACCATTCAGCCTAGTCACTGGCAAAAGATGATATAATCTTAAGATTAGAACTGCAGAGCTGGAAGGGACCCTATGAATTATCAAGTCAAAAAGCCACAGTGAGGAATTGCACTCCCAACCTTTGTGGAAACAACTGAACTATGTACCAGGAGATGTAATTTAGTAATATCTGGAGGGTTGAATGTTTTCTACTCTAGTTGCTTATGTTGGACTACTTAAGAAGAAGTAAAATGGATAAATCTGAATAAATTGTCATAATCTAGATAAGTATATTTTCCCAAATTCTTAATCATCTTAAAAACAGAGAATAAAAGAAATATATTCCATATTTACAACCTCAAGCACAGTTTGGTATTAAAGGTAATGGCTGGATTACACCTGACCTATGTCAGCATGTCACACCTATCTTCAGCCTCACTCATTTCAACAGGTCTGTGCTCTCCCAAGGTTTTCTCAAGATGCACCTCATGACTCCGAAGTTACCCAACCCTTAATAAACCACACAAAGCAATACTGGTATCATGTGTGTAAAAATAAGGAAAAAAGCTGAAGGTGATGCACACAAGTGCAAATGCGGCTGTTCGAGACATGACTGAAGACAAACCAACATCAAGGATGAAGAAAGCATTCCTGGAATTCATGTCACAAATACATTTCATCCTTTATATCAGTGGCCCCCAACCTTGGGCCTCCAGATGTTTTTGGATTTCAACTCCCAGAAATCCTGGCCAGCAGAGGTGGTGGTAAAGGCTTCTGGGAGTGGTAGTCCAAGAACATCTGGAGGCCCAAGGTTGGGGACCATGGCTTTATATTATGGAAGGCTAACTTGGGCCCGACAAATATCACTGGATTCCCATCCACATTGCCAATGGAGATAGATGGACAGAATTTGTTTGTTTGTTTAATAGGCCAGCTTTCTCTCAGTAAGAAACAATATTGTATCCCAGCAATAACTGGAGGGCTACATATTCTCCATCCTGTTTTACATATGTACCACACTGGCTGCAGTTGCATCACTGTGTGTTATGTTCAGCATGTAAAGGCTGGAGGACGGTATTGTCTCCCTAAACATGCAGCAGATGAATATTAGGCCACTGCTAATCATGGCTCTCCAACACAAGTGCCCAAATACTTAAAAAATCATGTCCACCTGGGTGATGCAGGTATGTAAAAAAAAAAGTTGTGTATTTTGTCATAAATTTGATAGATAAGAATAAAAACGTTGGAACCAGTGTCTGCCGTCTGCATTCACTGGCATGAATGTAACTGCAGCAAGCACATCTGTTGCATAAAACAGACCTTTGTCACTCTGTAAGAAAACAGAGGGGAGAAAGTCTGTTGTGAAACAGTTTAATTTTCACAACACACCAATCACTGCACAGGAACTGAAAACCAGATGGGGAAGGGCTTATCAGGTTGTCATCTCTAGAGATGTTGTGTTGGTTGTGGGCAGGGAGGGAACCTGAATATAAATGATTAATTTACTGCTCCAGGATATCCTGACATGAACCTTTCCTATGACAATCACTTCAAGGAGCATGACTGCAGATATTCCCTCCAATCTTCAGCTGCTGGTCTGTGACTTGTTTTCAAAACAATAAGCTTTTGCTGAGGAATGGCACGTTCTTCCTAGAAAATATAAATATGCCTGTCATGGGAATCCTGTGGTGCTTCAAATGTTGTGTGATTACAACTTTCATTATCCATGCCGAATGGCCATGACAGCTGGAACTTATGGAACTTGGAATCCAATAACTTATGGAAGACCATAACCATATATAAAAGACCATATTCTTAATAAGTGCATTTTAATGTGATTTATTGTGACTATGTCGTAAACCACCTAGAGAGTGCTTGCGCTACAGGGTGGTATACAAGCTGAAATAATAAGCAAATAAATAAATAAATAAATATTCCCAGTATCATCCTTTAATGCAGAGATTAGCAGCATCTGGCTGCTTCTTGTTTGCAAGCTCTATTCTAGATGTCAGTAGCTTGTGGCTTTCTTTGTGACTCCAATCGGGTCCAGCCAACAGAATCATGAATAATATCTGAAGGGCTACAAAGTGCTCACCCCCTTGCAAACAAGACAAGGTTAGGCCACAGGTGGGCAAAGCGTGACCCTCCAGATGTTACTGAAATTCTCAGCATTCCCTATCTTTGGCTGAGAAGTGTAGTCTAACATACAGAGAACTACATTTTGGCCACCTCTGCGCTTGACACTAGAAGACCATTAGGAAAAAGGTGGTATCTAGCACATAGAAAGACTAGCTTGAAAGATCAAGGAAAAGTTATCTGGAAAAAGGTGACACTCTTCTCTGCATGTGGTACTAGCCCATCCTATATTATTTCGAACCAATGACAGAAGGCCAAATTCAGAAAAGGAAATGCTGAGTTGAAATTCCTCTTCTGTACAATTAGGGGCAGGAACATGATGGGTTCAGCGTAGTTGTGATATGGTGTCTTCAACACTGAAGGGTCCTCACCGCCGTCTTTCTCCAAAGCCAGGCCTATCATTAGGCAAAGCAGACGAGACCATAGCCCAGGAGGCAGACCTTGAGAAGCCACCACAGGGCAGCAAACTATCCCTTTAGGCTGAGGAGTAAGCGCCCCTTCCTAAAAGAAGTGGACTTAGCGCCCCCATCACACTTCTCTAGATCAGTGGTTCTTAACCTTTGTTACTCAGATGCTTTTGAACTGCAACTCCCAGAAACCCCAGCCAGCACAGCTGGTGGTGAAGGCTTCTGGGAGTTGCAGTCCAAAAACAGCCGAGTAACCCAAGGTTAAGAACCAGTGCTCTAGATCATTCACATATGTGTCTCTGCGCAATATAGGAATGTTTGTGTGTCTTTCCTATCTGGAAGTCTGGCTGTCCCCGACCATCTCTCTCTCTCTCTCTTTTGCTCTCACCAGATAGTCAAAATAAGATGCTATGGTTATATGAGAAGACGGCACTCGGGAACTTACTGTGCCTCAGATCTGCCTGTGCTGTGCCCTCCTAGTGGCCAAGGGTTCAGAAGACAAGCTGTCCCAGTCAAAAAAACAAAAATTATGCCAAAAGGTCCCTGGTTGTGTAATGGAAATTTCCACTTGTTGTTACAATCGACTCGGGAGGACACTGAAGTATCAAGATATATTTCTTTTCTGTGGTTTTATTGTATTTTTTAACAGTCCAGGATTCAATGCCTGAGGGGAAAACTAAATATTTGAGCAAAGGAAGAGGGGCAGCCCTCCCAGCTCCCGTTCCCAAATCCACAAGGCGACGAGAAAGCGACCCTTGGTATATATCCACCGCGGGAACACCCCCCCCCCAGTCACCAGGCGCTGCCGCCGCCGCAGCAGCAGGTTTTCGGGTCAAAGTTGCGTCTTCCTGGTTTCTAGCCTCAGCCACGCTGGTCCGCCACGCCATGCTGCTCACTACAATACACGTGTCATCTGCTCGGCCCCTTTTCCCCGCAGCCAGTGGGTACCTCAATATCCACAGGATCCCGGCTAAGGAGACGATCCATAGCGCTAGCCGCCTCCGTTCCCGGCGCTTCCCCGCTGGCCTTTCTCCGGCTCCAGGGCACTTGAAGGCGGGCAGGCGGGCGGAAGCAGGAGAGCCGCGCTGACCATCCCGCCCAGCAACGCCTCCCGGTGGGCGGACAGCTGGGCGAGCCGCGCCGGCCTCGTCGCCTCCCTTCGGCTGCTGATTCCCTCGCCCGGGCCTCAGGATAGGGTGGGTTTTTAGGGGGTGGGCTGGGGGGGGGAGAGCGAGAAGAGGAGCGTTTGTGCTTTGGCGAGGGATATCCTTCAACCGCTGCTGAGCCTCACGACTGCGTCACCCCAGATTGAATTCGATGTATGGGTTGTCGGAGGGAAAGCCCCCCCCCCCGGCACCGCTTGCGAATGCCCAAGCGAGGCGAAGCTGCTTGTGGCAAAGGAAAGCCGCCGTTACCACCGAGCATGTGCAGAATCCCTTCCGCTGACCGCGACTTCTTTTGTGTGCCCCAACCAGGACTCCTGAGACGAAGGGTATTCTTGTTGCGGGGGCTTCGTATGATCTGGAATCCGCCTCTTCACAAATTAAAAACAGCCCACTGTCATACAGCGCTATATACAGTCGAAAGTAGGGATCAGTCAGAGTAGAGAGGCCAAGCTACAGCCAATCGGATCATTATCCATTAGGGGAAATGGACAGATAAAATACTGTAACAGATATTCTGCAGAGGGAGCTTTTTCGGAGGGGGGGGAGGGAGAAAGGGGAGGGAAAGTTGGCAAGCTTGCTGATTGCTAAGCAACCACAGCCAGGCTGTGGACATCTGGGAAGAGAACAAGAGACAGGATTGCCCTGGATCTCAGGTGATAGGGCTGTACAGGAGCTCCAGATGGTCTCAAAGTTATCAACGTTGTATTCCTGTCAAGGCTGGTGGCTGCAGGATGAGAGGACACAGCTCTCAGTTGGCGAAGCTTTCCTGGTCACAACAGCCATGGGCAAGAAATGGTCTTCACATGCTGAATTTCTCTTCATCAGATGTGGAGAAACCATGACAGAAAAAAAAAAACCTTGGATGCGGAATTTAAGTAAGATTCTCTTCTTGGATGCACACTTTAACCAGGTGAAGGGGTTTGAATGTATCAGTGAAGCTGAGAACAATGCTCTCAGGAGACCAGACTCTTATTACAAGCCTGAACTCCTAGCAGGGTCATCCATGGCAGAATGGTCACAGCAGAAGCACCAGTCAAAGATGCACCCATCCTCTTCAGTGCAGCTACTGAATAGCACCAGTAGCTGAAGAGGAGGCAACATCAGTTACACTCAAGTTATCTTTTGTAAATACTGTACTGTGCAATGATGTAGCACCGTTAGTACTGTAACATTGGTAAACCCCTACTGCACTTTCCATCTCTTGAAAAACCTGCAATGAGACAGTCCAAAATAAAATAAGAGATAGTGTTGGAAGATGAGATTCCCATGTTGGAAAACACTTAATTAGCCTCCTCCAACACCACAATTCAAAAGCATCAATTCTTCGGCGGTCAGCTTTCTTTATCGTCCAGCTCTCACTTCCATACATCACGACAGGGAAAACCATAGCTTTGACTATGCGGACTTTCGTTGGCAAGGTGATGTCTCTGCTTTTTAGGATGCTGTCACAGTTTGTCATCGCTTTCCTCCCAAGAAGCAAGCATCTTTTAATTTCGTGGCTACTGTCTCCATCTGCAGTGATCATGGAGCCCAAGAAAGTAAAATCTGTCACTGCCTCCATATCTTCCCCTTCTATTTCCCAGGAGGTGATGGGACCAGTGGCCATGATCTTGGTTTTCTTGATATTGAGCTTCAGACCGTTTTTTGCACTCTCCTCTTTCACCCTCATTACAAGGTTCCTTAATTCCTCCTCACTTTCTGCCATCAGAATGGTATCATCTGCATATTGGACGTTGTTGATATTTCTTCCGGCAATCTTGATTCTGGCTTGGGATTCCTCCAGTCCAGCCTTTCGCATGATGTATTCTGCATATAAGTTGAATAAGCAGGGGGACAATATACAGCTTTGTCATACTCCTTTCCCAATTTTGAACCAGTCAGTTGTTCCATATCCAGTTCTAACTGTTGCTTCCTGTCCCACATATAGGTTTCTCAGGAGATAGATAAGGTGGTGAGGCACTCCCATTTCTTTAAGGACTTGTCATAGTTTGTTGTGGTCCACACAGTCAAAGGCTTTTGCATAGTCAATGAAGCAGAAGTAGATATTTTTCTGGAACTCTCTGGCTTTCTCTATAATCCAGCACATGTTAGCAATTTGGTCTCTAGTTCCTCTGGCCCTTCGGAATCCAGCTTGTACTTCTGGGAATACACGGTCCACATACTGTTGAAGCCTACCTCGTAGGATTTTGAACATAACCTTGCTAGCGTGTGAAATGAGTGCAATTGTACGGTAGTTGGAGCATTCTTTGGCACTGCCCTTCTTTGGGATTGGGATGTAGATTGATCTCTTCCAGTCTTCTGGCCACTGTTAAGTTTTCCAAACTTGCTAGCATATTGAATGTAGCACCTTAACAGCGTCATCTTTTAAGATTTTAAATAGATCAACTGGAATGCCATCACCTACACTGGCCTTGTTGTTAGACAAGCTTTCTAAGGCCCACTTGACTTCACTCTCCAGGATGTCTGGCTCAAGGTCTGCAACCACGTTATCTGGGTTGTCTGGGATATCCAAATCTTTCTGGTATAATTCCTCTGTGTATTCTTGCCATCTCTTCTTGATGTCTTCTGCTTCTGTGAGGTCTCTCCCATTTTTGTCCTTTATCATGTTCATCTTTGCACAAAATGTTCCTCTAATATCTCCAGTTTTCCTGAACAGATCTCTTGTTTTTCCTTTTCTATTATTTTTCTCTATTTCTTTACATTGTTCATTTAAGAAGGCCCTCTTGTCTCTCCTTGCTATTTTTAGGAAGTCTGCATTCAATTTTCTGTAACTTTCCCTATCTCCCTTGCATTTTGTTTCCCTTCTCCTCTCTGCTATTTCTAAGGCCTCGTTGGACAGCCACTTTGCTTTCTTGCATTTCCTTTTCTTTGGGATGGTTTCTGTTGCTGCCTCCCAGACAATGTTACGAGCCTCTATCCAAAGTTCTTCAGGCACTCTGTCCACCAAATCTAGTTCCTTAAATCTGTTCTTCACTTCCACTGTGTATTCATAAGGGATGTGGTTTAGATTATACCTGAGTAGCCCAGTGGTTTTTCCTACTCTCTTCAGTTTCAGCTTGAATTTTGCTATGAGAAGCTGATGATCAGAGCCACAATCAGCTCCAGGCCTTGTTTTTGCTGACTTGTTTTTGCTGACTGTATTGAGCTTCTCCATCTTTGGCTGCAGAGAATATAATCAATCTGATTTCAGTATTGCCCATCTGGTGATTTCCATGTGTAGAGTCGCCTCTTGTGTTGTTGGAAAAGAGTGTTTGTGATGACCAGCTTGTTCTCTTGACAAAACTCTATTAGCCTTTGCCCTGCTTTGTTTTGAACTCCAAGGCCAAACTTCCCTGTTGTTCCTTTTATCTCTTGACTTCCTACCTTAGCATTCCAATCCCCTAGAATGAGAATAACACCTTTCTTTGGTGTCAGTTCTAGAAGGTGTTGTAGGTCTTCATAGAATTGGTCAATTTCAGTCTCCTCAGCATTGGTGGTTGGTGCATAAACTTGGATTACTGTGATGTTGAAAGGTCTGCCTTGGATTTGTATTGACATCATTCTATCATTTTTGAGATTATATCCCATTACAGCTTTTCCCACTCTTTTGTTGACTATGAGGGTACTCCATTCCTTCTGTGGGATTCTTGCCCACAATAGTAGATATGATGATCATCTGAATTGAATTCGCCCATTCCCATCCATTTTAGTTCACTGATGCCCAGGTTGTCAATGTTTATTCTTGCCATCTCCTGTTTGACCAAATCCAGCTTACCAAGGTACATAGATCTTACATTCCAGGTTCCTATGCAGTATTTTTCTTTGCAGCATCGGACTTTCCTTTCACTTCCAGGCGCGTCCACAGCTGTGCGTCCGTTCAGCTTTGGCCCAACCACTTCATTAGCTCTGGAGCTACTTGTACTTGTCCTCCGTTCTTCCTCAGTAACATGTTGGACGCCTTCCAACCTGAGGGTCCCATCTTCCATCTTTTAGCCTTTTGTTTCTGTTCATGGGGTTTTCTTGGCAAAGATACTGGAGTGGCATTGCCAGTTCCTACTCCAGGTGGATTGCGTTTAGTCAGAACTCTCCACTATGACCTGTCCGTCTTGAGTGGCCCTGCATGGCATATCCCATAGCTTCCCTGAGTCACTCAAGCCCCTTTGCCACGACAATGCAGCAATCTGTGAAGAAGATTTGTAGTACCAAAATATAATTTAAACAACATCCCAAGTCCATATAAGGAACAGATTATTTAACTCAATTGACCATGATCCAAAAGAGCTGGGGACTGAAACCAGATATATTATTAGAGAAGAATGTGAAAAGACAATTCTTGTAATAAAAATAAAATAAAAACCTAAATAGGTGATGGAAGAAACACAAAATTGCAAAAGACAAACAAGATAAGCAGTGCAAAGAAACAAGGAAAAACGAAAGAGGGAAAATGAGTTCCAGAAGATCCAGCCACCTTGGGTCTTTTTTTACAGAGACAGGCGTGATAAATACATAAATAAATAAATCTACCTGCTGATGATGTGCTCTGTTGCTTAGATGGAACTGAACATGAAATCAACTTTTCAGAGAAAGGATGACAGTGACAGCACCTGGCCATTCATTCATTCATTCATTCATTCATTCATTCATTCATTTATTCATTCATTCATTCATTCAGTTTGTATTCCACTCCCGTTAGTGTTGCAGCACTACTCTGGGCAGGTCACAACTCATAATATAGCAAAAATGAAAATAGAAACATTAAAACTGAGAACAATAATCCTTAAAAAAAACAGATGGCACCAACTAATCTCAGAGCGGATGGAGGAAAAGAGTGGATGGAAGAAGAGGAGGGGAGAGAGAGAAAAGGGGAGGAATACTGCAGCAAACATCTGCACCCCTTTCACTCCTTCTAGCCAGCCTGCACCTCCCCTTGCTTACTCATGGTCTGCACAAACAGATCTTGGGGGGGGGGAGGTGGAGAAGAAGGGATTGCCAAGGCTCTCCTCTTTGGCTTGTTTTGCTTTTGATCTGGACTCATCTCTGCTAAAAGTGAAAGGCAAATAACTTTCAGTTTCACTTTTGTGATTGACACAGCCACCTGTTTTCCTTTCCATTTTGTGTCTCTTGGCAACTGTGATAACCTTGAGAAATACAGGTAGCATTGGGGTGCGCACTCAAACCCATGCTTTGATCTTTCCAATGCAATTCTTAGGCACCCCTTACTCCCAGGTAAGTGAGCACTACGCAAGACTGAAGCCTAAGTGAGCAAACATGAGAGTACACACTTTCCCTATGTTTTCACCCAAAGGCAACTAACTCCTCCCCCCTTTTTTCCTACAATTTAATGGGAAAGTCAATGGTGTCTATGCTGGTATGAAAGCCTAAACTGTATAAAGCATGAAGGCTTCTAGTTAATTCTTGAGTGGGGGACATTCCTCCCCCCCAAGAAAACCTAAACTGCTTCGATGTGTCAATGATGGGATTCAGATATCTCACTTTTAACACAGACTTTTCTCGTGAGGATCTAAAAGTTAATCAGTGTCTGTGCCATCCTAGGTTTGAATGAGAGGGAAAATGGAGACCTCCCTCTTCTCCATTTTCATTTTCTCTACTGCTTTAAATTTGTTTTACATATTTTCCTATTGATGCAGTGTTATTCTAGATGAATGGGATACAGTACATCGGTGATACTATGTGTACCATGGTTGGTAGATGCATTGCTGTTTCACTGTGTCACTTACTTTTATTAACAAAATAAGGGAAAGTTGTCAGGATCTGCTGTGGGAAAAGGCATGGAACAGACAGGCAGGGGAATATCATTATTTGAAAGCGAGGGGCAAACAAATCAAAGCAAGCAAATGAAGCAAGCAAAATACCTTTCTAAAGCCTTCTCATAGGAGAAAAAAACTGATCAATGTGAACAGAAGCATCGCTCAAATGAGAAATAAAATAGATCCCATTAAGGACAAGAACCTTTTAAGCCCAAACCAGACTACTCCAACGTCCCACATCTGGACATGCCCAGAGTTTCTTTCTCTTGATGAACTCCATTGAAAACAGTTCTCCAATTGGCACTGTACCGAACTGTCCTTGGGATTGCTATTCTGAGGAGATTTGGCATAGGTATATTCTTCCAGTTGCTAGACAGAATTGTAACCTCCACAGCAAACAGGTATTTCCCCAGAAACTATGTTCTAACTATGTATCCCATATCCCAAACTCCACTGCATCTTAATTTCTTTACATGCGTTTCTCCATTTGTCTTCACATGACCACTCAATCTGCATATTGTAGGTAAATAAATGAGGTTTCCACGTATAGATACAGGTATGCATGAGAGAAAAGAGAAAGCCAAGACAATGGCACCTTTCTTGATGTACTTTTCCTCTCATTTTTTCCCATATACTGAATATTTTAAGTATGAGGTTGAGAGAGGTTTTCTCTCAGTCTGGTTTGCTTCCTCTTGGCTGAGAGTTTTGTCTGCAAAAACAAAAAGCAAAAAAAAAAAGGCATCTGTGATAATGTGAAAGCTGGCTGAGAGATAATGCCATCAGTTTTTGGCATTATAATCATATTCACAACAGCAAGCAAGGCTCAGGGCACAAATTTAATATGAAAGCCGTTCTCCAATTGCCCATTAAAAGTCCTGTTATGCGCAACCATTTCCTGTTTAATCATTTTTCCAACTCGACCCAGAACTAGAGCATATCTCTTGTAATCTTTTCTGTAAGCTTGTCTCGCCACCATTTATTAGTAGGTCCTTCCTCAAATCAGTAGGTCTTTCTTCCTGACAGATTCACTATCATTTCTAAAAGGTGTGTGAAAATGCATTTATGGCAGCCTGGAAGTATTTTTCCCTCATTCTGTATAGAGCCTGGAAAATTATATTCAAAGATAATTAGTTCCACAGTCTACTAAAAGAATAACCACTCCCTGTAACAGTTACAGTTTTTTAAAATAGCTCTTTCCTTTTCCATTCCATGCCTCCTCAAAGGCAACTCAATAGTCCCTTTTCTGGTTAAATAGTTCTCTTTCTATTTTTTTTAAATTTAAATTACGTGAATGCTCCAGGCTACTGGTCTCTACTAGAGATGGGCACAAACTGCAGGTTCAGTGGTTCATGCTGGTTCATTTTTCGGCTCAGCAGATATTCGGTGCTTTCCAGCCCTGCCTCCACCAGCAAACACCCAATTAGAGGCAGCACCCTGGCTTCCCTGCCTCCTCTTCCTCTGGGAACTTCCTCTGAGTTGATGCTTCCTCTGCCCCTGTTCACCAGAGGAGGTGGGGTGGGAAGTACCAAAAAATGAGCCGGCGATTCATGGTCATTTCTAGCCTCTTCTGTAAAAGATAGTGCACTGCCATCCACCTTATTGTTACACCAAATTTCATAACACAAGCACAAGGAGCTTGAACCAACACTTGAACCATGTGATAGACTTCCCTTGGTGAATAAGGCCACAAACATGCACACACCATTTATCTGGAAAGGTCATTTTGGAAGTTACAATTACAATGTAAAAAGAGCAAAATTATTCCTCATTAAATTACAATCAAAATGTAATGTGGTTACACCTTCATAATTGGAGAAAAGAAATAACCACGAGCAGCAATAGAAACTAATGTATTGAAATCAATTAGCCTGTGAATTAATCTGGAAATTTGTTAGGGGAAAAAGCCAATTTAATTCAATTTATTAATATTATTTTTAAATGAGAGGTTTAAGTTTGGTATTTCCACATCAGCACTTCTCCCAAATTAAGTTACTACTAGCACTGTGGTGATGCTCTTCCCTAAGTGAGGAAATAAGTTGTCTGATAGAGGCAGCCAGATAGGTCTCTTCACAGACTGCTCAGAAGTGACAAATCTCAACTGAACCAGAAACCCAGGTTCAAGTCCCCACAGAGCCATGAAATTCACTGGGACTCCATGGGCCAATATCACCTCATCAGCTTCATCTTCCTCACAGCATTGTTTTTAGGATGAAGTAGGAAAGAGGATAGCCTTATGCATGGTTCATTGGGGGGGGGAAATAGAATGTATAAATAATAAGCAAACAGTAGTAAATAAACATTCACCTGTGTTCCAGTAAGTAATGCATGTTTCTGAAGCTCTGGTTTTAATTTGGAAGGTAGTCCATGGAGCCTAGAAGTAAGATGGATTTAATATTTTAGCTTCATTCTGGTAAAGCCTTTGCTGTAATAATGTGGTGCAAATTTAAATCCTAAATTAAAGTTAGCCTAATTGTTTAAAATGTCTCTTTTCAACATAAAACTGATCAAATTAATGTAGATTTTTTTAAAAATTGCTTATTAATACTTGATTGACTAGGCCAACGCTTTCCCACCAACTTTTTCTTCTCTGACTGCAAGTAATTAGTTACTTCTAAAGTCCTCAAATTTGTATCCCACTGTTTTACCAACAGCAGTGCTTAAGAATAATACATATGATAAAATGCAGTTTTAAAACTTCCAAGAAGTGTTTAGAATCTTAATTAAAATATAATATTAAAAAAAACCAAATAAAGCACAGTTAGAAATACAACTGTGAAAGAAATAGACAGAATCCAAACAATTAAACCCCTTGGAGCAACAGACCAGTTTACATGCCAAAGGCTTGTTGAGGGGCGGGGTGAAGCTTTGCTTACCAGGAGAAAGAGAAGAGAGAGGAAGTCAACCTGGTATCTACCAAAAGAGATTTCACAAACCTGGAAGTGGCCCTCAGATCATATAACCAATTATTTTCCTAAGAACTTCCATATTATATTATTTCATGTAAGCCAACTCTTCCATCGAAGAGTTCAAGGCCCTAGATATCCCTCAAACCTGTTCATCTCAGAACAAATCTGTGAGGTAAATTAGGCAGGTGGTGGGCTACCATTATTCAAGAATATCAATGAATGGAGTTATGTTCTCTTTAATCTTTTAAGTCCAACACTGGCAACTGTAGTTGTGACTGGGAACTCTTTTTCAAGCTTAATAACTGAGGAGGAAAGGCTTGTGTATGAACCTATCTGAATGGAGGTGGATATATGTCTTATTTGTGTGGATGTGTAGGAGTAGTGATGTGTGTTTGCAGCCCTATCCAAGCATTATCACCAGGATTTGGAATGGTGGGAAAGTACTGGGCATGCTAACCCCATCTCCATTTACCTAAGCATGCTGATTCTCCCCTTGGACTTGCTAATGCAAGAAGGTTTGAAGAGGAATTACTGATTTGAACATGCTTAGAAGCTTCCTACAGGGCATATTCTTAGTACAGGGACAACTCCTAAGTGTTTTTTTCAAAGCATGCTTAGAAACCCCTTCAGACCTTCCTATAGCAGAAACTGGCGACTCCTGATCTGCAGAGGCAGCAAATCCAAGGTGCTGAACCCTATTCCCAAAAAAGGGTTCAGCACCATGGATAGCTCAGGCAAAAAAAAAAAACTGTAGAAGATTCATTGCCCCTGCAAAATTGTAATTGTCAGCCTCTGTTGCCTTTACGTTCAATGTACAAAAGCCAGGAGTGTATTTGGTCAGGAATATTGGCGCTGGGCCAGCAAATTCATCTCTCCTTCTCTCCATGGAATCAGGCAATCATGCCTGGATATAGTTTATATATAGGTTTGTATAAATGTGTCAACCTTTCCTTTTTTTCCCCTTTGTTGCTACCAACTACTGACATGCAGGCCTTGAAAATTAGCCACAAGAGAGTGCACCATGTGAGTTGAAAAAGGCCCCTGCCCGTAGTCTATGAAGCAGATTAAGCATATGCAACTGGTTGCAGTTTCTTAACGCAGCAAAATTTGCCCCACCCCTAGTGACTCTACCCCCATCGCACCCATGTGCACTGTCTCTTCCCTTGACCTTGCTAATGCAAGAGGAATTTTATGCATGCTCACCTGAACATGTTTAGAAGTTTCCCCAAAAGCCTATATGAACTGGTGCTGCTCTTTTACACAAAGTCACTTGCCCTGAAGCTGTTGTGAAACACCAAACTCACACATATAGTTTGGTTGAACACTGCCTAACCTTCTTACCTCCATTAAAAAGTGGTAAAATTAAATAACGGATTCTGAGATGATGTTGAAGTTCCATTGGAGGAACATAAATCTTTTAATTTTGTGTGGATCTGGCTGACTCGTAGTTTGTCACAATCTATTGTCTGTTAGTATTCTCTTCTGCCCATTGCCTTTTCTTAGCTGTCTCCAGCTTAGAAACATCACACTTTCATGATCATTTTTGTACCACTTAGATTCTCATTGAAGAAATTTGTCCCCACTCTCATTCCACATTCCGTTGTAGCCTTTGTAAAAATTCTGCCAACCAATGCTGCTGGGTAGTGCCTCAATATTTTTTTTAATTCTCTCAGACAATTGGTTAAGGTAACACATCCAGCTTGATGTGATACCTCATTAGTATTATTTACAGGGCTGCATGAATCACTGCCATGTGGATTTGACATAGGATGCGCCATGACCAGCTTTTAAAGCATAGATTGTATCTTGCTGTTTCACCCAGGGCTAGATTTCTCTAATTGCTTCACAGATTTTTCTTATTTCTAGCATTCTTTTGTTCAGCTGGAGGGGTGGATTCAAGGATGTGAAAAATCTTTGCAAAACTACTCATTCTCAAGAAAGACGATCTGTAGTCACATACTGAGATGGTCTGTCAAGAAATCACTGAAACACACAAACGCATGCTAAAATTTCTTGTCTCCAGTGAGAGAATGAGAGAAAGAACTCCTTCTTTCCCTGTTGAGGTTTCCACTATTTGCACAAAAATGACAGATGAAAGGAAGCTACTTATAGTACATAGTTAAACTGGGGATTTTTGTACCACATGATGTAGTGTTGGTTGGCATTAGAGAGGAACTGAACAAATGCATGGAAGATAACACTGTAAATATATATCAGACATGCTGGCTACGTATTACCTCCACTACTAGAGACAATATAGCTGTGTGTATTCATTCCTGATGAATACAAGTTGTTGTTGTTGTTGTTGTTTAGTCATTAAGTTGTGTCTCACTCTTTGTGACCCCATGGACCAGAGCATGCCAGGCCCTCCTGTCTTCCACTGCCTCCCAGAGTTTGATCAAATTCATGTGGTGGCTTCGATTACAATGTCCAACTATCTTATCCTCTGTCATCCCCTTCTCCTCTTGCCTTCACACTTTCCCAACATCAGGGTCTTTTTCAGGGAGTCTTCTCTTCTCATGAGATGGCCTGAAGCCTCAGCTTCAGGATCTGTCCTTCCAGTGAGCACTCAGGGTTGATTTCCTTCAGAATTGATAGGTCTGTTCTCCTTACTGTCCAGGGGACTCTCAAGAGTCTTCTCCAGCACCACAATTCAAAAGCATCAATTCTAGGTAGCTATTGTAGTTATGGCCAAGAGGACTTCTTGTTGGTATCTGATTTATGACTGTATGAACAGAATGTGGGACATGACTAGCCATTGGTCTAATCCTGATTTTTTAAATATTCTTCAGTTCTTAGTTATTCTCTACATTCATGCTAAGCAGACATTTGAACATCATCTAATGGCCCAACAAAAGGGTTGACACATAACGCTGAAGTATACATTTGTATACATATGGAACTATGGTTAATAGAAGCTATGGTTTATTAAACAAATAGTAGACAAAATTTTAAGTTTGACTTGCTCCAGCAAACCATGGTTAACACCAACCATGCTTTGTACATATTCGGATGTAATGAGAATCAACGGTTAGTGAAAGCTGGAGGAGAAGAGGGGAGGACACAAGCTCAAGGTTCGGGCATGCAACACCAAACTATTATTGCCATTCCATGTGAACATAGTTTTGATTGTGTTCAGTGTGCTGAAATATGAACGAACATTTGGCATGTGCATGTAGTTCCTGTTTTCACAGTTTCCTTTCCTCAGTAAAATCCAAGTCCTTAATTAACTTTAGGTTCTGTTCTTATTGGCAGGAGGTGGGGTGAGGAATAAGATCTGGAAGCAAATCCCCCCTTTGTTTTAAGATCCTTTCTTCTTCTAGAGTTAGTACCCAGAGTTTCTAAGTCCTGATGAAAAGGGAAATTATGGTTAAGACTTCTGCATTTCTCTGAGGTCAGTAATGAAGGAGGCGGGGTAAAGAAAGGGTTTGAGTGCAAGATATTTAGAGCTGAGTGTGATGTGCCCCTACATGTGCCCAGGTTATTTCCTAGCCTGAGGCCCACCACACGTTCCCTCCTTTACGCTGCCACCAGTTGACCTCTGTCAACAACGTTCAATTAGAAAGGTTGAGGTCCAAGCTATAAGTAATGTTGAACAAAACAGGTTTATTGGTTACAGATCACATAAACAGGTTCTTCAAAGACTTAAAGTATTCAGTAATTTAATAATAACTTGTTTCACTCTTAATTCTCTTTAACTCTTAACTCTGCCACTCTCTCTAACTCTCACATACAAACTTCTACCTCAGACTCTCATCTCTGACTCTAACTAACTGACTTCTCACGTCAGATTCTCTCACAATCTTCTTCTAACTGTCCTCCTGACTAACTGCCCCTCACGCCTCTTCTCTGACTCACCCCTCCCTTGTGGTTTCTCTGGCTCTGCCTCCCAACAGCTCTCATTGGTATATGCAAATAACCGAATACATGAGCAAAAGCAGGGTGATCGCCACACTGAGATAATATCATCCATTGTTTTAACAAAGACAACTTAAAAGGAGGAAGGACATATTTCTATCAGCATTCATTCAATCTTGTTTTGTAATTGGTTATAAGCTGTGTCACCCCACTCTAAACCCTTTCCCACCTATAAATATAATCTATTCATTCTGATTATACCATACAGATCATGAATATGGAAGATTATGACTAGTTGTTTCGCCACATCCCTACCTCAACAACACAGCATGAAGTATGCTTCACCTTCATTTAATCTATTTTTATCATGGAAATAATGAATGTGGCATGACTGAAAGTCTTTCAGAACAGAGAAAAACATTGATTGAAAATATACGAAGGCAACAATCCATTGTCCACTTTACCGGGGGTAAGTGCCTTGAAAGTATAATTTACTTTTGAGGAGACATGTCTAGGGTGGTATTGTAATTCTATCAGATCTCCCCCATCATCATTACAATCCCTTAAATCAGCCTATCACAAGAACTGTTTCCAGTTTCATAGGCAGCAATTGTGACAATCTTAAAATCACAAAGGCATCTGGTCAGCCACTGTGGCAATGTAAATCACAATTTAAATTTTTTAAAAATTAAATTAAAAATATTCGTTATTTACATTGTGGTTTAAATCCATTTATTTTTTAAAATCATTTTTTAACCCACCCTGTACTGTGGGAATAAAACGCTCGGGGCCATCATGAACAAATTTTGCTGTCTGAGAGGGATCAAGGTATGAGAGCCTCATTTGAGTCAAAGTGCATAGTATCCAACACAGCCATGCTGTTTTTGTACATGATGCAGAAAATATCACAAATCCTGTCCTAAAATCTGACAGGAAAAATACTGTAAGTTAAATAAATGACAATTTATTCTCAAAGGCTTTCACGGCTGGGATCTGATGGTTGTTGTGGGTTTTTTGGGCTCTTCAGCCCTGTTCTGAAAGTTGTTCTTCCTAACGTTTCACCAGTCTCTGTGGCCAGCATCTTTAGAGGACAGATCAGAGCACAGACAGTGTTCCTACTCCTGTCCTCTGAAGATGCTGGCCACAGAGACTGGCAAAACGTTAGGAAGAACAACCTTCAGAACATGGCCAAAGAGCCTGAAAAACCCACAACAATTGACAATTTGCTTTCTATGCCAGCTACTCAAATCAGTGCCTAAAGTGTCCCTCTCAGTCTACCAGATAATGAGGCTGAACCTGAGAATGATGGACAAGATAGGTCTTTAGTAAACTGCCATATATATATAAACCTATATATATAGGTTTAACCTTCCATGGGCCTTCTTACATTCCTGTGCAATTTTACTTGCTTTTTTTTTTTGCACCTTTGTGCTTTTAAGATTGTCACAATTGTTGCAAAATAGGGATGTGTGGAATGTGAAAAAACTGTGCCAGCTGAACTTTTGCCTGTGGTGCAGCTGTTGAAAGTAGAGAACATTTGCCATTTTAAAAATATATATATTAAAATTGAAAAGGTGCCTGCCTGCCTGCCTTACATCCATTAGGTGCTGCTGCTCAAAAGCATAATGATGTGGGTGGTTGTTAAATGCATTCAGAAGTTCGTCCCTTGGTACCACAGCCTGAGAGGGAGGAAAAAAACTTATTTTTTATTACAACAGCATTGCTTGCTTTTTCTCCCATTCCTCTCCTAAGTGGATCACAATAAGCAACCACATGGCAGAACTGGTAAGTGTCCAAATGCAGTTTAAAGTTATAATGAACACTTGTTTAGTCCGTCCACTCATTTCTATTAGAAATCTGTGGCAGCTTCGGCAAAAGCTTCGCTTCTCAAATGCTGTCTGATGTTTCAATTTACTAGAGACAACAAATAAAGAAGAGGGGAGGTGGCTGGCCCATTTATTTTCACCCAAATGAATAATCTGATAGCAATTGTCGTGCACCCCCGGTGACTCCTGTGTGTTTTGCCCCTCACCCAGGTTCACTTTTGGACACGAATTGTTCTTTACCCTTTTTTTCGCTGCCACCAGAGGATGTTATCTTCACTATATCAATTATGAATCTTACACTCTTGCTGCCAAATATAACAAGGTTTTTTTATGGAGTAGTAAGTAAATCACAGAAGGAAAATCATGGATATTCTATTATCATTCATTCAATAAACGGGGATCTGATTACTTATAAGCTTGCTTGTATTCATTTACTTTAATCAAGGTCTCAATATATTCTCTGTCTATGTACTTCTAATTCCTTTAACTCTTTAATATTCTCTAACAAACCAACTGTCCAATATCTTGTCTAAACACTTCCCAGTCTTCTCCCTAACTGACCCTCTGTCACACATAGTTCTGTTGACTCCGCCCTTCCTGTTCTGTCATAGGCTCCTGCACTAGAGCTCTAAAATGATTGACAGGAGTGACGTGTTGGCTGTCCGCTACAACAATGATCATTAACTTTTTTTAAAAATGATAGATAATACATAGACCCATTTCATGCTGCAATTCTATTTATCTTAGCACAGACAGGAACAGAACTTTGAGCTTCAGTAATCTAATTTAATGAACCCCCAAACCCACAAAATAACGACAGCAAGTGGAGCCTGATGCAAAATGGTGGTAGAGGTTAAGGTTAACAACTTATAGTACCTATGAATTCTATTTGGTAGCTCTTGCATTTGTAGGTATAAATCTGCATTTCTTTTAGTACAGACTGGGGATAATAACATCTTAAACTGGAGAGACTCTTCTCTTGCTACTATTTACATAAGAAGTTGGAATCCTTGTCATGGTGTGTTCAGTTGTTTCATTCTCCAAAAGGATGGGGTATGCAATCTGGTGATGCTCTAAGATGACAGCGGGATCGCCCACACTCATGATCTCTCTCCCTAGTTGCTCTGAAGTATTTTCTTTTAATTTTTAAAAATCAAAGTACTGAGTTTAGCACTAGATCACCTGACCATTACATTGGTCTATTGGCACTAGATCACCTCTGCATGGACAAAAACAGAAAGATAAAAAGATAAAAATAAAAAAATGATACGAAATCGAAACAACTCCAACAAACCATTGCAAATGACTGTGTTTCCACAATGTGTCAGTGTTTGTACATTATGGAGAAGTTTGGGAAATCGTCCCTTTTCCCTATCACTGTGCAACACTTTGAACAGCCTACGGGCTTCACAATAAACCAGAAAGTGAGAGCTGGGGATTGGCAGAGTGCAGGATCGAAGAAATGGGGGGCATGGGCTGTGGTGCAGGTCAACATGCATTGGATTGAGGGGTTACCCACATCTGTATATTAGTTCATGGGAATGCTATGCCCTTCCTTCCTTTCCTCTGCTCTCGCCTGCCCATTTCTGGATTGCAAGTACCTCATACGTACATGTCCTCATTCTTTTTTACCACCTGCACTAATGATGCTAAATAAATAATGCCCATATTATATGAAATAACTCTACTAAGGAAAGGCTTTTTGCTTCAGTGTTGTCACCCCAACTGTGGCACCCTTTACTCAAAAAGGTGCTGTTCTTCGCCTCAGCTTTCTTCCTCCACTTGCTGAAGACCCATTTTATCCGAAAACCTTTGCCTTGCCAGAAAGATGCTGTATTAGGAGATGGCTCTGGTTTTATCTGCTGAGCCTATCTTAGAAAGTCTTGTCCTGTGTGTATTGTTTGATAAAGAATGGCTGTATTTTAATTGCTGTTAAGCTGCTTTGGCTCCCTCCATTAGGGTGACGCTGCATCCTCCCTTACAGATGACAGTCCTTTCTTTAAAATATCCCCCGTTTCAAGGGCTGTCCTATTCCAGACCAGTTTAAAGGCAAAGAACCACAAGAAAGGAGGGAAGGGAGGGAGACATAGACCTATTCAGCAAGTTAGCATCTGGACAGCAGATTGAGCAGACCTGATCACAAACTGTGGTATAATGTATTGTATTTCTATAAGGGTAATTAGTACCTCTAAATGTGCATCTCTGTCTATATGTAAACATATGCCTGTTTAAGGCACGCCTCTGTACATTTTTGATTTTTTTCTTTATATTTCCTTTTTTCTATGATGACTAAAGGGCACCCAAATTACATGAAAAGCCTGAGATACAAATCTCTGAATAAACACTACTACTATGGCCACTACTGCAGTAACTGGTGATGCTTTTTCTTCTGCTGCTCCTGCTACTCCTATTATTAGTATTATGCTTACTACTAGGACTGAGTAGTAAGGACTGAGCATGGGTCCTTAGTCCCAAAATTGGAATGTGGTAGGGTGCCCTAAACACGCTGGTCACAGACTGCCTATAACTACTATCGCTATTACTAGTCGTAACTAGTTCCAAAGACATAACTATGTTAGTCTGCCTCAGTATGTTGGCAAAAGAACTGGGAACTATTAAGAAGGATGGTTTACTAAGAAGAGCAGTTACAAAAAGGCCAGTCATGGAAACGCTGCAGTTTAACTGTCTAGAAGATCAGACTGTAGCACATAAGATACCTCTAGTTATCATCTGAGATGAGGGCTTAACAAGAGAGCAACTGATTCAAGCGGAGCAGCTAATCCAAGTTGCTTGCTTAAGAAGACTGAACACTGGCTTCTCTGTCATCGCTGGGCATCAGATATATATCCTTCAGGGGAAGCGCCGTAAAGGATTTTTCTTCAGGATAAGCCTCAGGCAGGCTGGGAAGCCTTTGAGGTAGCTCCAACCCAGCCTGCCTGTTATGCACCTATACAGGCTCTCAGTTTCAGAGTCACTTAACTGAGGCGTGTTCTCCTATAACGAAGCCTACGCTACAGCATGTTAAGTAAAGACATATAAAAACACTGTGATGGAGAAAATTCATACAAGAATTAATTCTGCAGACATTCCAGCCTCTTAGCTTTTCTGAAATCTTTCAAGCCAATGTCCTCATAACTTACAGAGAATTATTGCCTCAAAGACACCTAGTCCCATGAAGCTTTGTGGAGAGACTTCACCTTTATAGAGTCAAAGCAAAAGTCCAAATTTAGAGAAATGAACTGTGATCCCAATAGTTCTTATAACAAGCCTGTAATCCCTTTTCTGACCTTCTGCGAGAGAAATTGGAATGGTTTCTCGATTTTAGATGATGCAATTTATAAGTGATATTAATCTTTTACTTGTGTCAAACCATTTGGAATGAAATTGGGATGAACAGACTAAAATTCCGTAGTACAAAGAGTAGGGTTGTGCATGGAACAATGGAAACAGAGAAAAGGTACCTGCAGGGTGGATTTGAATCAAATCAGAATTTAAATCAAAATCTTCAGATTTTTGATTATTTAAATTTTTAAAAATTATTTTTTAAAAAAATCAAATCATGATTTAAATCAAATCGGTTGTTAAAAAAATCATTGATTTTTATCCTCCCTGAGGTGTTTGGACGGATGGAGGGCAATGAGCCATCCATGTAATCTTACAGCAAGAAAAGCAAATGCAATTCAATATGAGAAACAGATCACTTCTGGCGGGAATAAGGAAGCAGCATCCTTAAATGAGGCATAGAGGTGTGGTGGCAGCAGCATTTAAAATAGTGCTTTAGGACTGGTTGTTTTTTTTAATTAAATCTATTTGCATGATAGTGCATATATTACAGATGGCCAAACTGATTGCTGGAATGGATTTAAGAGGCAATGATGGTCCAATCATTCTCTGTGTTACATTTGAAGAGAGAACAGTAATCTCCTGTATTAAAACAAAATACTGTAGCTCAGGGCTGGCAAGAGCATGCTGCTAGATCAGTTTTTGAATGGTCAGCTGGGTGTTGCTGGAAGGCTTTTAATCTTGATCTCCCCCCCCCCCCACTTTACTGATGTGTTTTAAGGATATTGTTTAAACAGTATCATATATATTTAAACCAGCCGTTTTATGCTTTGACTCCTTGCTTCATTTGATTTTGTTCTTAGTCCCACACTGGGAGAGAAAGGCAGAGATCAAATCTAATAAATAATTAGTAGTTACATAAATAGGTCATATGGAATAGTCTTCCTTTGCTTCCTAAGCATGTTTTTGCAACAAAAACTTTGTGTGGGCATGGGGTGGATAAAGGCTGTAAAGTGCATCAATCCATCAGTAAAGTATTTGCAGGCAGGTTGGCTTATAGTTAGAACAAAACACTCAGCATTTCAATACGGCATTAGCATTATTAGAATCCACCACAAAGTTACAAAATTGAAAAGACTCAGCATGCTTTGCAAGAGGAATCTTATGGCAAAGTAAAAATAAGGAAAAGGTGGGGGCTGTTTGGGGACATGGTAGCAAAACTCTGTTGTGGGCCTCTATATAATTTCAGAGACATTAAAATGTAATTTTTCAGAATGAAAATAGAAATGTCTGTCATGACTCATGAGATTGCATGGATATGGAAGTGGAGAGGCGATATAATACAAGATATGTATGGGACGGGAACTGCTATATATACAATGAACTTGGAAATAATGTAGTTAGTGATATTTTGTATGGTTTATTAAATAACTATCTATGTGCAGCCTGAGGACCACCTCTCATAAATGAGAGGGGGCCTGCAGAGGAGGGAAGCAAAGCAAAGCAAAGCGTGCTGCTTATATACCGCCCTGTAGCGCTTCAAGCACTCTCTGGGCGGTTTACAAGTTAATTATGCAGGTTACACATTCCCCCCCCTAGCAAGCTGGGTACTCATTTTACTGACCTTGGAAGGTAAAATCTCAGGAGGGAGATTTGCATCCTTGCAATGTGGGGCTTTTCCAGAAAGACTGCTAGACTGAGGTACGGCTGATGCATGCAGGTGACATTTTTAGGCAATTGTCCGACCCTGGCCCACTCTTTAATTTTCCTTCTGCCTTGGTGTGTTGATGAATACCATGTGGTGCTCTCCTCGTTGCCCTCTGTCCCTAACAGGCATGCTATCTCTCTGAATTCTTCTCCAGCACATATTCTTCCTGTATGCCATTGTTCTCTCTATCGACATTTTCCTCTCCCCATTCATTCAAACTAGACATTAAGGGGGAAATGTGTATTTCATCCCATCCACATGATTTTCTACCGGAATGGGATTTCCTCAGCAATTTGAATTACAAATGTTTAACGCTTAATGAAAAATCACAAAGAAAGCACACTAAAATGCAAAATACATATCTGAATTACATCATGTCCTATGGCAAACTAGCATTTATTTCCTACTTCAGGGAGGACATCTTGCAAAAATGTCCATTTACTCTGGCCTTGAGTTCACCTGCTGATCTCATGGTCCCAACATCTGACCTTACCTTTTTCTTGGCTACCTCACCTAACATTTGTGATACCTGGCCTGAGGAAGTGTTCTGGAGAACCTGAAAGGTCACATATCTCTGTGTCATCATGTACTGTACATTCCTATCTGAATGGTTTCAAAACTGGGGTCCCCAGGTGTTCTTGGCCAATGTCTCCCAGAAGCCCTAGCCAACATGTTTAATGGTCAGGGCTTCTGGGAGCAGTAGTCTGATAGCATCTCAACATCCAGGCTAGGGAACCATTATTCCATAGTCTTTGTGCATATTATTCAGTGAACTCATTGAGAAAAAGAATGCAGAGTTTCATAAGCCTACATCTGATATTACTTCACAGATGCTACTGTCCCTTGCAGTTCTGTGCAATGACTGGGATGTGAAACATTAATAGACCATGTGGTATATTAGATGCACTGTATATGTCCATAGACAGTAAAAGAAACGTGTGCACATTTATCACATGTGATAATGAAGGGGTATACTGTATTTGCTTTCCCTGGAGGAAAACTGTATATGTACTAGAAGATACACAGTAATGTGTGCTGAGGTAAAATACTTTGATATTTGGAGCAATGTGAACAAAAGAAAGTTTAATTCCTTAGCTTTCATGTACAGTAGACATTTCTAAATGAAACACAGAAATCCCTTTATGGCCGGAATCCAGTTGTGTATGTAGTTTTGCAAATGGTATAACTTTAGATACAAATTGACATAAGTTAAAAAAATCACAGAGATTTGCATAGTGAATCCTGCAACTTGGCATGCAATAGATAATGTCTATGGAGATTTCGTAGCTTACAATAATTTACATCTAAAAGCTACATCATTTGTGTAACTATATAATAGACTGCATTCTACATTTCAGTCTATTCCTTTCTTTGCTTCTGAAGTGAATAATTTTCAGATTGAAAAGCTAAAACTGCAACAAAGCAGTTAGACTGGTAAGGATCCAGAGGGCTTCAACCACCTTTTAAAAAAGTTTCTTTTTAACTGAAAAGGGGTTTTCATCTGTAATAAAGGTTCATAATTAAATTTCCCCTGCTGCTGCAGATCAGTAGTTTCCACCAAAATTAGTTGATGCTGTGGTCAGATTTGATCTATTTATTAATGCTTTGATGGTTTTCTTATTCCCAAATGGAAGCAAAGGTTTCTCCCCAGCTAGAGCCCTATGAATGGCAGTTTTCCCCCCTGGATGTTTGTATAATAGTATAAAAGAGGAGAACTATTTAGTATGAGTCTGGGTATTCTTATTTATGTATGCGTTCTATGCTCTTAAGTCAAAACCGAATTCTAGTGACCTTAATAGGGCTTTCAGGGTAAATTAGATCTTTAAGGAGTGGTTTTGCCAGTTCTACACCCTCTCAATTAGTTTCCACGACTGAGCAGAGATTCATATTCTGTTCTCCAAAGTCCTAGTCTGTCAATCTATCCACTACAACAAGCTGTCTTGAAAACCATGTCTCCCATTATGAGCTGATAATCAGGAGAGGCCTTCCTCTTGGTCCTGCCACCTTCCAAGGTGTGTTTGTGGGGACACAGGAGAAAGCCTTCTCTGTTGCTGCTCCCCGACCCTGGAACTCCCTCCCACAGGAGACCAGGTTGGCCTCATATTTGCTGTTATTCCGCAAGCAGGCAAATACCTTTCTCTTCAGGCAAGCTTTCCTTCCATGACTGACTACTTGAGTGGGATTTTTTTATATGTTACTGCTTTGAATTTATTTGTAGTATTGCTTTTCTCAGAATAGTATTTGTTTGTTCCTTTTTAATATTTATATACAGTACTTACTGGTTTTTAGCTTGAAATGCTGTGTTTTAATAATGTGAGCTGCCTTTGTAGTCTAATAGTTTTTAGCTTTAAATATTGTATTTCAATTAGGTATGCTGCCTTGGGTCCTTTTTAAGGAGAAAGGTTGGGTAGAAATATTTTAAATAAATAAATAATAAAATACACCACACTGGGAATCCATTCAAAAGCATTATTATTACTATTATGATTACTATTACTATTCTTCTTCTTCTTCTTCTTCTTCTTCTTCTTCTTCTTCTTCTTCTTATTCTTATTATTATTATTATTATTATTATTATTATTATTATTATTATTAGTAGTAGTAGTAGTAGTAGTAGTAGTAGTAGTAGTAGTAGTAGTGTTCAGAAACACCAGGCACAGTCAACATTATAAAAAAATTCACTAGTATTGTATAACAGATACTGTACATGTTTTAACCAAAAGCCAACGTATCTGTTAAATATCGGTGCGGTATACATGCTGTTCCCAATATTGCTATTTTTATTAGCTGTGATTGCGTGATTTCTGAGATCTGTAATTGCTTATAGTGTTGGGTGAAATTTCTTGATATTGTTCCCCAAGCTCCAATGACTACAGGAACCACTGAAGTGTGTTTCTTCCAAAGGCAAGATGTTTCAATTGCCAGGTCTCTGTACTTTGTTAGTTTTTCCCATTCTTAATTTTTAATATCAATGATCCAGACATTCCTTCGTTCATTTACTACTTTGTCCGGTGTGTTATCTTCAATGTATCTATCAGTTTGGATCTGGAAATCCTACATGAGGTGGTAGTTCCCCTCTATGCAGCACTTGTCAGGCCTTACCTTGAGTATTGTGTCCAGTTCTGGACACCACACTTCAAGAAGGATGCTAACAAATTGGAACAAGTTCGGAGGAGGGCGACAAGGATGATCAGGGGGCTGGAAACCAAGCATTATGAGGAAAGGCTGAAAGAATTGGGCGTGTTTGAGCTTGAGAAAAGAAGACTGAGGGGTGATATGATAGCACTTTTCAAATATTTGAAAGGCTGTCATACAGAGGAGGGGCAAGATCCGTTCTCGATCATCCCAGAATGCAGGATATGCAACAATGGGTTCAAGTTAAAGGAAGCCAGATCACATTCCTAAGAGTCAGAGCAGTACGTCAATGGAACCAGTTACCTCGAGAGTTGGTGAGTGCTCCAACACTGAAGGCATTGAAGAAAAACTTAGATAATCACCTGGCAGATATGCTTTGATTGTATTCCTGCATTGAGCAGGGGGCTGGACTTGATGGCCTTGTAGGCCCATTCAAACTTCACTTTTCTATGTTTCTATGAAGATTTTGACTTCTTCATTTTCTGACACCTTCTCTACCTGATGTTCCCACAGGTTTTTAGAGGGTGGCAAGTTATATTTTTTTGCATAATGACCAATGCACTAATTTTGCCACTTTATTATGTCTAACTTTGTAATCTGTTTGTGCAATCTTTGGACATTCACAGATGAGGTGTGACACAGTTTCATCTTTTTTGTGGCAGAGTCGAGAATTGCTGTTAGCACTAACTCCTTGTATCTTAGCTTTCAGCATATTGGTTTTGAGTTCTTCTTCTTCTTCTCTGGTACACAGGAGCACAATTTCTTGTCAGAACTGAAAAATTTGCAGATTTTGCATAAAGATATGTAGAATTAAGGACAATCAGAATGTCAATATACCACATCACCCTGAATACGCTGGAGCCTTTGTGCTTACCCTGTCTTTATCAATCTGCATGGAATTTGTCTAGGGGGTCATCCTGCAGAGGAGAAGTTCCTGCTTGCATTTATGCTCACATGGACAGGGCTCTGGACTTGTCTGATTTTGGAATCTAAGTAGGTGTGGATTTTGTTTGTAGCTGGAAGGAAGACCACCAGGGAATACCTGATATGTCCAGGTAGGAATAGAAAATAATCCTTTTTGAAATGGTAGAGTCACTTCCATGCCAAACTGACAGTACTATGGCAGATAAATCAAGGGTCTGACCCAGTATAAGGCAGTTTCTTATGTTCTGCAATAACTGAGCAGAAGTGACATAAACTGCATACTTATTCTAGGTTTCGTGAAATTGTGATCCTGGCGAAGTGACTGCCTGCCTCATTATGAACCTATCAGGGTGTAGCATACTCCTTTTATTAGATCTATGGTTCTTGTTGTATTATGTAATGGTTTATGACTATTCATATTGCTGAGAGGCGGAGTCAAGAAAGATGCTATAAGAGGCGGAGTGAGAGAGAGTCAGAGAGCAGATTAAGTGAGATTGAGTCAGTTAGAGCAATGGTTCTTAACCTTGGGTTACTTGGGTATTTTTGGACTGCAACTCCCAGAAGCCTTCACCACTAGCTGTGCTGGCTGGGGTTTCTGGGAGTTGCAGTTCAAAAACACCTGAGTAACCCAAGATTAAGAACCACTGAGTTAGAGAAATGTAAGAGTCAGTGTGTAGAGAGAAAGAGAGAGAGAGTAATAGAGTGTGTAGTTTGGGAAATTTAGGTGTGATTAGCTACTGAAGATATTTATGAATCACTGTAATCAGTAAACCAAAGTTTTATTTAAAAGAACTTGAAGTGTGGACCTGAATCTTTCTGAAGTAATACTGATTTAGAGCAGTGGTTCTTAACCTTTGTTACTTGGATGCTTTTGAACTGCAACTCCCAGAAACCCCAGTCAGGACAGCTGGTGGTGAAGGCTTCTGGGAGTTGCAGTCCAAAAACACCTGAGTAACCCAAGGTTAAGAACCAGTGATTTAGAGATCACCTGGTGGCAGCAAGTGTAAAAGAAGAGAGTGTTTGTCTTTGTGTGCTCTGAGGCTTGAAGGTCAAGCAAGGGGCATGAGGGTGGATGCCACCCAGGGTGTTAATATTTTTGTAAGAGGTCCCCTTCAGAGTACCTTCATGAAAGGAGCTTGCTTGACAGTCATGTTGGAGAAAGCTTTGCCTTGTGTTGCTCCCATATCATGGAATGCACGCCAATCAGAGCTCTGCCCAGTTCCCATTCTTGCTGGTCTTTTCAGCTGCTTTGATGTTTGATCATTTTAATTGTGTTATTACTGACTTTGGTTTTGATTTGTATGGATTTATTATTTCATTGACTCAATAAATGAAGCCACAAGCCTGAGTTCATAATGATTCTATTAATGATAGGGTCTTTTTTAAGAGTCAGCATATGTCAAAAGAAACTTGTGGGTGCCCAATTATGATAATTAGTTTGTCTTTTTAGTACTGTACGTTAGCCACCGTGAGTACAATCTTTAGTGGAAAAACAAGATAAAATGTAAATAAAAATAATTGGCATAAATACAACAGAGAAGGAATACTTCTACTCATTTTTTATTTTAAACTTTCAACTTAATCTTCCTGAATCCAAATTGGGAAAACTGGCAGTATGTTCATTTCCATCATTTTGTTAATCAGGTAAGTAGTTCAAAATGTCTGATTCATAATTCACCTAGACAATTCAAAAGGTTTCTTTCTGCTCTTCAATACAGTCTGTATTTATCACTTCATTTTACTGCATAATATGTCAGCTGGGAAGACAGACCTGCACCAGGACCTTAAGGAACCAACTTGGCACCAAGTGTGATCTTTCCTAGCAACTTCTGTTCATAGCTATAGAAGAGGACTTAATATAAGTGTTATATACATGATGTTTCAATCTCCCATAAAGTAAATTATATTTAGAGACCTTTAGGGTTGTACAAATGTGGTGGATTTGTCTAAGGTCAATCTTTTTACAGAATATGCAATTGACATAATCACAGGTTGTAGAATGCGTATATGTATAAGCTCATAAAGATTTGCCTTGCGGCATCAGATCAAAGGGATGAGAAACTCTGGTGGTAAGCTAATGACTACCATCATCACATCTTGTAATACTGAATTCCATCCACTAATTATGTATCGCATGTAGTAATATTTCTCTGTTTCTTCTGAAGCTACAGCCAATTGCATTACATGGCCTTGAAGTTCTCATTTATTAAAGAGAGAATCATTTCTTTCTATCCATTCTGCAAGCAGTCACTTAATGCTGATGATTTTTACCTTCATTGGCCTAGTCTCAGGATAAGCTAGTTATAGCAAGCTGGACAGAGATAAAAAGAAAAAAAATGTGTTTTGGAGTGGGGAGCAGGGAGGAAGAGCTTGAAAAGGGTTCTGCTTTTGGACTACAGAACAATATTCAGGTTGTGAGTTCTGGGAGTTGAAGCCCAGGAGATAATTTTCATGCTCTGGAGGCAGATAACGGAGAGATCAATATTTCCATTGAGGGCTGGTTGCAAAATCACAAAAGCATTCTGGAAAACACACCCACACATGTATACCCACGTAACTTATCCATGAAACTAACTTGTCAGATTTTTTTTTGCTGACCTGGACTGCATTTGTTACCTTCACCAAAACAGAAAGGTGGTGTGATTGGCCTGCAGTTGATGTGATTGATGCCAGTTTTCAAAAGTACAAAAACTCCATCTTGGAAGACAGGAAGACCTGTCAGCCATCCTACAAGTCAGTCTCTCTATAATCAATCTGAATGTACCACCTCATTGTTCTCCTGCTTCTATCTTATCCAATTTCCTAGCCAGTTAATTGGTGTGCTGCCTTGAGCCAAACACTTCTGGGAAGGGATTTTGTGCACTCCCTGTCTTCTTTTCCTACCTGATTGTTTTTTTTCAATTAAAATGTTAATAGCTGTTATTACTTGGAGAAAGTATGGCTATTAAGTTTCTGTGTCACTGTTCATTCACAGATCTTGGACTGGTCAGTAGCAGTGGGATATCTAGGGTGTTTTTGTTTGTTTTTTGGTCACTTGGCTGGAACGATTTATGTTTAAAACACAATCAGGAGTAGCTTGTCTTATAGACTTTTGTCTTCACCTTCTGCCTGCTGGGAGCCAGCAGAAAGGTTTGAAAAGTTAACTTTTTAGACTACAACTCCCAGAATCCACCAGCTATCATGGCCAAAGAGGCTGAGAGATTGAGGAAGCTGTGGCCCCCCAAAAAATCTCCATTTCTAGCTGCTAGTATGACTTAGCTGGAACTGCTTTAGGACTGAAAATCAGAACCTGTTTGGAGTGCAGATTATTAGTATTTGGCTGAATATCTCTAGGTTTTTATTCAATAACAAATATATTTAACAGAGAATACCAATACAATACAATACCAATAAACAATCTGTTTGCTCAATTTCTGATCTGCTCAAAAAGCATTATTAGATGTTTCCTAATACTGTAGGTTTCATTATACTTGCACTTGTGAGTTGCGAAAAAAAGAGTCATTTATTTATCCGTCTCCCCCCACCCCTTGATAAGAAGGCCCCTTGGCCTTCTTACCTGTTAGGTCAAAGGAAATGCATTTGCACTGTTTTAGGCAAGTTGTTCCAGGTTTTGAAACCTATATTTTCTACACCCAACCTCTCAGTGATACCACTGCCAAGGTCAGCATCCTAGTTCAAGGGGCTGCCTTTGGCCTGAACACAACTGACAGCTTCCAAATCGTCTTTTTCAGATTATCAGATTAATCAGTGCAATCCTATTATACCTTGCCTTCCTGCTAAAACCAGTGCTTAAAGCTGCCATATACACTAAATATCCTGAGCACACTCCTAAGGAGTGCTTTTCTTTACTTTTTTTTCTTTTCTTTTCTTCTTTTTTTTAACATCTGAAGAATTAGGAAGTGCTGTCTGTCGCCTGCAGCCTGAAATAGCAGGTGTCCATTTTGTCTCTTCATTCTGCTGTATTTGAAGGCTCAGCCTTAGTGTTTCTCCATAAGAATTCGTGGCAGGGTGAGAAAGGTAGCGGAGGGACAGCCTGGTGAGTAAGTCTTTTGGACAGATGGTTATTTTAAGATATAAAGCAAAGAGAGGAATTTGCAGAATTACTTCCCAGAAGTGGTGGGCTGTATATAGTGTATAAATTCACTGTTAGAAAAAGGAAAGAAAGAAAATGTAACTAAGAGAACAATAAGTTTCCCCCCTATTATACTGATTCTATTATATCTTTGTTAGACGTTGTTGTTAGCCAGATTCATGGGAAGCTTATGGGCACCCTAGAGTTTGATGTGGAGGCACACACACACACACACCCTGTTCATGAGCTGTCTTCACCCAGACTCAGATGTCCATTTCTGTGTCCTTTTACTATTTTGGCCTGTTTCTGCCTTTTTTGTTATTGGTTATTAGCACCTCTGTCCTTTGGAGGTTCGTAAATGAGAAGATTCACTGCAGTGGGGAAAGGAGGGTGAATGGAAAAAAAACCAAAAGGTTTCACTGTAATACCCAGATAACAGGTTGCTGTGTTTTCATTTTTAATTCTTCTTTACATATTCATAAAACCACCTAAGACTGCCTCCTCTCTTCCTATTAAGGGGCTGTGTGCCTCAAACTGGGTAGAGACAGTTTTGAGTTTCAAGGGATTTTTATATTTTGAAAATAAAAATAAAAAATGTATAGTTTTTATGTACTTTCTAGAGGCCATACAGAGTGAACTCTGAAAACTGATGTTTGCAACTTCTTCCTTTTTACATATTAAGGCAGCACAAAGACTGTATTTGTCAGACATCACACTCTCCAACTGATTTTTTAAAGTGTCATGCTTAATGAAGAGGGTCTTTTTAAAAATCCCAATTGCTAGCATAGAGATTTTTGTGCCTTTTCTACTGACCTAATCAAGGTATAACCCGAACATGGATTTTGGAATTTGTCTTATGGCCAACATGGCTTCCCCTGCATTTATTTCTTGCTAATTGTACTTTTAGCCTGTTTTATTCCAGTGCACCCAGTGGGGCATAAATTGCTCTCCTTCTCCATGATTTTTTTTAAATGACAACAACATCCCTTTCAAGTAGGTCAGGCTAAAGGAGAGTGAAGGTATGACAGCAAGAGAAGTGTGAATGGATGTGCTGTGAAGTCACACTGGGAATTTAGGTTTTCCTAGGTTAATTCACTTCAGCCATCCACACAGATCAGCATAGGGTGGGGGAAATCAGCCTTGTTTGCAGCTTGTTAACCATTTGAATCCTCTTCTCCCCAGGCCTGGTACCTGGGTTTGCTTATTTCCCCCTTCCCCTTCCTTCCTTGACTTGCTGTCCCAGTACTAGGAAAGGTAGAGGATCAAAGAAGGGAGGAATGTGAGGAATCGGCAGAGAGATATGAGAGCGTTTTGAGTTAGCCTTGTTTCCAGCTTAACATAGCTCTGCTCTGGCCATCCAGATTTACAAGAGGCACATTTAAAACAAAGCTGCCTTAAAACTTCTAATTCTGTGCTGATTCCTCATTATTCTCCCCCCCCCCCTCCTTTGGTTGCCTAGCTTCCCTAACATTAAATTAGCAAGCCTTCAAAATGAAGGAAGAGGTTAGGATAAAAGAAGACCCAGGTTCCAGGCATGGGGAGGAGAGAATTCAAATTGAAGCTGCTTTCCTCTCTTACCTGCCTCTCTCCCTGCTGCTATAACTGGCTGGAGAAGCTTCAGACACAATGGCTATGAACCATGCCTGAACTGATGCAAATAGATTTGATCCCAAAGAAGAAGCCCCAGCAGGGAAGGAAAAACTATGGATTGGTGGGGAGGATTACAGACAGATACGCATTGACTTTTATGTAGTGTAGTCAATGGGAAATAATGCAAATTTGACTGTTCCACTCCTGGAGTATTTCCCACCTTATTTGTCAATGTAGCTGCTCCTTAACTAGCCCAAGGAAAACTTGTGAGTTTCATGGGTCACTGGGGACAAGAAAATAGATTGCTCAGATCAAATCGAGCAATGAAAACACTACACCATGCTGGCTCTCTTATAAAGGGTTAAAGTTACAATTGTCAAGGTATAGAGTGCTGTTGCACACTATACACTCTATATGTTTAGAGTTCTAAAATGATTAAGGGGAGTATAAAAATGCAATCCTGAAAAATGTACATTATGCTAAGAAAATGAGGTTCAGACTGCAGTGTGTGAAAGTCATTACAAAACAATCAACTAACTCTCCACACAAGTCTGAAAATAAGGTCAATATAAAAAAATATTATCTCAGAAACCGTCCCTTTCCTAGCAAGCTGACATTTGAGCATGGACATATAAACATTGATAAGGAAAACAAAAACATAACATTGAGAAAATTTTAAAAATTAAGTCCTAAACCATGAAATTCCTAGAGTATTATAGAGCAAGTACAGGAAACTGGTACCTCACCAAATTCATTCACCAGCAATCTAGGCTCCTGGCAATTTACTGGTTTTGCAGATGTTCAACGCAACAATTCAAAATATAAACAAAGGATATGCTTTCCTATGAGTCTGCTTCCTTAGGAAAAGCAAGGCAGACGTACATAGAAAATGTACGGGATGTGTTTTGCATTGCTGCAAAATAATCGGATAGCAAATTGCTGATGTATGGGAAGCATGTCAATTGATATTGGAAAAATAAACGAGGGAAATATAAATCTAGGAAAGCAAGTGAAAGCAAAACACACACGGGATACCCATAATAAAGATACCATAACAAAGATGCCAGACGCTGGGTACCAGACATCAAAGAGCAGCAGGCAACAATGCAGCAGCGTGCTTTATTTTCAGAAGCCGGCACCACAAACATATAAAGAAATCCTGGGTCTCCCTCCATAGATTTGAACTGGCAGATGGCTGAGTGAGCACTTAAAATAATTTCCTTGTGTGTCCGAACAGGCTTAAAGGATAAGACGTGTATTTTACTTTCATATAATTTTAAGCATTTTGATATTTTAAGAAACATGCACTCTGCTTTTTATTGTGCCATTTGAGGCTACAAGCCACTGCAATTTTGTAATGCAATTAAAACATTATTTTTTTTTGTATTTTTATTGTACCTTTTATCTCCTGCATTTTTGGATTGACTGACTCTGTCTGTATCTTAAGTTAATTTTTAATGTATTTTTAAGGATTTCTACTTACAGCTTTTTCATTGCTGTAAGTATAATTTCTGTGCAATTGAAATGTGCCTGTAACGTCTTGAAAAGTTACTGTTTTCAATAACTCTCATATATTTATGCGCAAAATATATATTTATTGGTTACATTTATATCCCACCCATCTAGCCACAAGCCACTACTGAGTAGTTTACAACAAATATCCTAATCTGTCTCACCCCACACTCACCAGATAATTCCCACAAAAACCCATGATAGCAACAGCTGTAAAGGTACCTGCGTAACTAAATAAATCAACAGGTTGTCTGCAAAGGGAGGGTACTCTCAAAGACCTCTTTAAAAAGCACAGATTTTACAAATTAAAATCAATGCTGTAGATGAATAAAGCTTATAGTTATAGGCAAACTGGTATTGCTTGAATAGTTTTTCTACTTGGAAAGAATAAACTATGTATGTGATGTCTAGAAAAGACTTACTTCACTATAAGTGAAACATGTATCTTGACAACCAGATGAACATTGATATGATTGACAGGGGTTATCTGGAATTAACCCTTTCAGGGATAAATGTCAGCTGTGATGAACCACCACAGACTCACTCTACAGAAGGGTTACTCTGTGGCAATTGTTTGAGCTTAACACATTTTGACCCTGCCATGATCTTAAAATCATTATCCTCAGGGCAAAAACACCTAGTTGCCACCATGTGCTGCCAAAATCCAGCACCTGGAGTGAGTAGAAGCCCACATTTTGTTTCAGGAAATCTTATTTTATTTTTTTAAGTTAAAATAAGATTCATGGGAGATGCATTCTTTCTCTAAAGAAGAAACATTTACATGAGGCTTTTGGAAGCATGACTCTTCTTTAACACCCCCTGTTTGGACTGGTTCTGTGGGCTACAAAGATGGGTGGGTGCAAGGTGCTGCCCACTTGTTTCTCACCACCAGCTAAGTGATCTGTTTTAGTGGAATTTTAAACAAAAACACCCTCAAACATATGGTTTGGTCTATTCATATGCACTGGCTTTTAAAATAAGGCTCCAACAGAATATGAATCTATAAGACCCAGAAGACAGACCACAAAAGTAGATTCATTATGAAATTTTAAGGCCTAGCCTCTCTGAAGTCAGTGTGGCTTTATGACACCTGGCTGGATTTTAAAAATAACTTTACTCCAGATTTGTCTTATTACACCTGAGATTTCTCCCATATGCGTCGGCCATGGCCTGTGTGGGAGAGGGCTGATGAAAGTTGCAGCCCAACAGCATCAGGAAGACCATACATTCCCCATTCCTGTTCTAGGCTACGTTGTTGTCTGTAGATCGTACTCTGGATCCATCACGTTCTGCAGGTAGGATGTAGGGATTATAACAAGCAGAGACATACGAACATTTGCTGAAAGGAATTTAATATCTTCCCACACAGCTCTCAAGAGTATGTTCTTCTCCCACCCACTCCTATCTTCTGCATAAACACCATGCATGTACTTGTACCTTTGAGATGTGAAAGAAGCTTATTAGAATTTCTGAAAGAGTAATGGAGCAGGGAGAACAAGGTAGTTTCATCCATCACTCCCAGAGTTTAGAAATGTTATTGGGGGGGGGCTACAGCACCCAGAAACCCCTGCCAGTATAGCACGTGGTAATGCTGGCAGGGCAAATTCACCAAGTAACTTTTCCAGACCTGGACTACCTCTCAACTATTTCAAACCGTAACACAGGTTAGAAGCCAGTTAAATGGAAAAGGCATTACAGATAGCTGGTCATTTGTTAGTGTCACAATAGGAACTCCTCCCTAAGTTTGCAAATTAACTTATTTTATATGTCTCTATGGTTTTTGCCTTAAATGGCTACCAGATTTGACTCCCAAAATTCACAGAGGGGGTTAATCCTCTTAATTGGATATGGATGTTTTCCTACATAAGCAACAAGGCAGAAGCTTTGATAAGTCAAACCAGGCATGTGTGAACAAACTGCAGTTTTGCAGTTCAAATTATCATCATTACCATCCTCTTAGAGGTGCAGAGCTGGAAGGGACCCTGTGGATCATAATGAGGAATCTCCCAGCCTCTGGCCCTATAGCCAGATATGTTCTATATTAAGCAGTTCTTTGTATTCAGGGGGGCTAGAGGGGAGGAACTGATTGGCTGATGGGAGCTTGGATGGTGGCCAGGTGATCCTCTTTAGGGACCCAATGTTAAGAAGCAAAATGGTTGGCTTGTAGGAGTGCCTGCACTCATGCTTTGCTTGTGTGTTCCACCTGGCTGCAACAGAAAGAAAGAAAAAAAGAGGAGACAGGAGTGCCCACTCTTTCGATTTTTATTAGCAACAGTTTTGTCTTGCTGTGGAGAAGTGTGACATTGATGACCTCTTTCCTAAACCTGATGGAACCGGTCTGTACTGTCATTTCAATCCTGTCGTTTTTTAGCAGCAATTCCCATTGGCGGCAACAGAAAGCAAAGCAAGACTGTAGAACCCACTCTACCTGCTCCAAGGAACCGGATGACCACTAAGCTTGTCCTCCCTGTCACCTGTTTGCTTCAATAGCTATGTCACATGTTGATGAACATTAATGTAACCTTTTGTAGTATTTGGATGCATGAGAATTTTGTTCTCTCATTTTGTATTTTTTTTTTAAATCAAAATTTGTAAATGTCTCCATAAACAGGATAAGAACTTGAGATTCTTGGCAGACACCAAAATTGACAGATTTGCCCATTAAGGTAGAGGACTGAATGCTCGGCTGTTAAAACTCAGTTTTCCTTGTATATTAAACCCTCTTTGTGGGGGTGAATCAGACCTGCTGCCTCTTTTTCTTCTTGACAGGCTTCTCATGTTTAGTGCTTATACAATAAATAACCATAGCATAGGCTGCTCCATGCTGAGAATAGCTGTACGTACTTAAAGAATTGAGCCAATACAGATGTGTAAGAATTTTGTTCAGATTGAAATTCATAGAAACATATCAAAACGTGCATACAGTGGCACCTCGCTTTACGAGGATAATCCATTCCAGCAAAATCGCTGTAGAGCGAAATCCTCATCAAGCAAAATAAAAAAGCCCAGTGAAATGCATTGAAAACCGGTTCAATGCGTTCCAATGGGCGAAATACCTCAGCGTCCAGCGAAGATCCTCCATAGGGCGGCCATTTTCCAATGCCTGTGCAGCAAAAAATCTGTCCTGAACACAGCGGGGAGCCATTTTGAACAGCCAGTGGCCATTTTGAAAACCCAACAATCAGCTGTTTTGATAGTCATAATGCGAAGAATCGGTTCCCGAAGCAGGGAACCGATCATCATAAAGCGGATTTTGCCCATTAAAACATCGTTTTGCGATCACAATAGAGATCGCAAAAACATTGTTGTGAAGCGGATTCGTCGTCAAGCGGGGTAATCGTTAAGTGAGGCAGCACTGTATTTCTCCACGAACAGGCTTTTAAAAATGTGAAGTTTTTTAAAAATGCAGTGTTGGAGAAAATAAAACTTACATATCCATCTGTTAATAACAATTGCATGTTGTTACGTCAAGATCTATGACAACCCTTTTCAGGGTTTTCTAGGTAAAGAGTACCATCCCTTTCTTCTGGGGGCATCCTGGGACTGTATAGCTTGCCCAGGCTGGCTCTTCTCTGGGAAGCACAGTGGAGAATTCAACTCCCAACCTCTGACTCTGCAGACAAATAGCTAAACCACTGAGCTATCCAGCTAGCTTTCCATCTATTAGTATCTGAAAATTCTATATGTTTTCTTATTCCTGGCCCATGCTATTCTTCTTTTGTACCCAATCTATTAGATTGCCAGACCACAAGCGAGGACTGTATTATTTTTAAATCTTTGTACAGAAAACTGTCGGCATTTTAACAAGAACAAAAAAAAAAAAAAGCAGTAAATAAACTCTCCAAGGCAGCTCAGATAAGATTGATCCCTGAATGTCTTACCATTTATAGAAATAGCAAGCATACAACAATATAGAGGCAGTCTAGCACAAAATCTGCCCATTTTGGCCTGTGATGTTGCAGGCGCTTACCCACGCATAAGTTGCATTCAACATAATAGAACTTGCTTCTGGGTAGACGTACATGAGAATGAACTATTAAACACATCTAGTTCTATCCTGGATTATAGGCAGTACAACTTTTTTACAGTGGACTCCAGGCATGCTCTGAAACATGTCTACTGAGTTGAATAGAGCTTACTCCCAGGCTGTTACATGTGCAATTGCATCCTCAGAGCAGCTCGACAACTTGAAAAGCCTTTGGCTAAGATAATTCAGAGTAAACGTTGCTTTACACTTAAAATATTTCATAACTTTTATTTAATTTTTTTCATAATTAGAAATGTGCCTATGGATGATGATTTTTAATTTTGAAATCAATCATATATTAATTTAGCAGTTATTTTTACTATCATCCAACTGTAAAATTTTATATTTTACTACTATGGTAACATAATGAACCATTAATTTCAGATTTGAAAACCTGTATACTGATGAATTTGTAATTCCCTTGTGCACATGGTTGAAGGGATTTTTTTTTCAAAGCATGTCTAATACTGTAGAAGATCTGTCTTAGTGTTTGATGATAATTAGCTACAAAATTAGCCAGCTAGAAATGTTATTTATCAAAACACCACTGGGTCCTGGAAAAAACTGAGGAACTCTCCAATGGAGTGTTCGCAGACTGAGTGGTATGAGGCCTGCATGGCCAAGTACTGATTAAAAGTCTCCCTCAGTTGGCAGGGATTTTTTTTCCCAGTTTGAAGAAGATAAAGTACAAGATACTTGTGCTGTTTTTGTGAAATCTGAAACCATTTAGGAATGGGTCCACGTCTTAGATAGACACTGGCTTTGCAAGAGAAATGAGAAAAGCTGGAATGGAGTCTTCCTTGTTCATTCAACATTTAATCAGGGCAAGCCTCGCCATTAGAAAGAGTGAGGTGGCTGCCTCAAGCAGCTGATCTGGCATGTCATGAAAAGTCAGCTGTTAATTTTTGGTGTACTAATAGTTAATTAACTTGGCTGATGTGTTGGCAGGGGAGTGGTTGAAAGGCACTTGTGGTTTTTTCTACCTTAGGTGCTGACAAAGGGCAACATAACTTGATTTGCTTTGTGTTCTGCGTACCTTTACTTCAATAAAGAAGGAAGCCATGTGCAGCTGCTGTGCCTCAGACAGCATGACGTCTTGGGTGGGCCCTGAATGTACTTTATCCTTAAGATTCAGTTGCCTCACTTTAATTCCATGAACCCATTACTAACTGTTTTGGGGGTGATTTGGGGACAAAAACCGTAACAAATTACTTTTTAAATTGCTTCTAACTTTTCAAAGACTGCCAAACAGTGTGAGAAATGCATGATGCCCTGGCTGGTATGTGTGAGCACAGTTATTTCTGTACCCAGTGACAGAGAAACAAACTGGGGATTATGACCCCAGTGACTGCCTCCCACTTGCGGGGGGGGGGGGGGAAGGAGGGAACCCTTTATTTTCCTCGCAGTGAGATTTCTCTATGCAAGATTTTTGTTTGTGAAAGAAAAATCTAGCAGGAATTCTCACAGGATTTCTCAGAAGCGTCATGGCTATTTTTTCTGAAAGAAATGCCATTTTACGTGGTAGAAGATTCACCTGGAAAGGGCAAAAGAAATGTCAAGCAGCTCAGGATCAATACAGTTTTTTTAATAGAACGGCCCCATTTCTGTGCAGGATTTGCCAGAAAGGAGATTAAACTGTGCAGAATTTAAAAGCCTCCTGTGCAGAATAACAGAGGAAAAATGAAAAAGAAAATAAAGAGAAAAAGAAAATCTAATTTCTGAAGGAAACCAGGAAACCTTTGTGAGGAGCCTTGGCAGGGCAGGCCTGAGAAAATCTCCAAAAAGAAGACATTTTGCAGATACTTGCCAAATTCCAGATATATTGTAGCATATTTTCTAGTACACACATTTATGCTTAATTAGCAGCAACATTTATACTTCTGGATTATAAAGAACACACTGAAAGTGAAAGAGAGAGGTACAAATGTATACACACAAGCTTATCAAAATACAGTGGTACCTCAATTTACGAACGTCTCCACTTGTGACTGATTCGAGTTACGAATGGCTCCGTTCGCAAAAAGTTGCTTCGACTTGCAAACGGAGCCTCGATTTACGAAGTAAAAAAAACGAAAAAACAAAAACCCTTTCCTGCCCTTTTTTGACCTAAGTTCATCTTAGGTCAAAAGAAGAAAAAAATAAAAAACATTCTCACCCTAGTGGTAGAGTACAGATTAACTGGCTTTGCATTAGTTCCTATGGGAACTAATGCCTCTACCTACGAACAGCGCCTTGACATACGAATGAAAAACAGCAGGTATGGATTAAATGGTTTTCAATGCATTCCTATGGAAAAGTTTGCCTTGACTTACTTACTTTTTGACATACGAACGCCATTCCAATACGGATCATGTTCGTAATTTGAGGTACCATTGTATGTTTCCAGCTTTACAGGACAGTTTCTTTATAATGTGTGTTTGGGGAGCTAACACTGGTTCTCAGCCTTGGATTCCCAGATGTTCTTGGACTAAAATTCCCAGAATACTTCACCACTAGCTGTGCTGGCCAGAATTTCTGGGAGTTATCATCCCAAGAACATCTGGGGACCCAAGGCTGGGAAACATTGCTAGAATATGTATTAAAGTATATATTTAAATGCAATTGTGGGGTGTAGGGCTTTTGTTTGTTTGCTTATTTCTTCTTCTTTTTCCTCTTTTACAAAATTCCAGATTACTTCAGACAGGAATAGACATCTAGGAAGAGGGCACATGTGGTAGTGATACAGAAAGGAAATCATCTGCTCATCCCTTCATTTAGGGTAGAAATTCATATGGTTCTTGTCTGGGGCAGAGCAAGGATGTGTAACTTTGCTATGGCTTTGTAGTAAGAAGATGAGAAGATGTACTACGTAGGTGGGTGTGACTCTATAAGGGGAATCTTTTGGCATGATTTTCAGGCCTCTGTTGAGTATTTTGCAGATTTCAGTCTCCCAAGATAAACTCTGCCATGGAAAGGCACTTGCTACAGAAACAGACAGAAAATACAAATAGGATTTCAAAGGAAAGGAGTAGGTACAACATGAATGTGCAGCATTTGAGGGGTCTTTCCAGGGAGGCAGGAAGTGTTGTACAAACCTAGGCAGAGCACCAGAGCTCAAGGGATAGGCGGCAGCAGCTGTAATGAAGCTAAACCTATCTTGGTCTCATCACACTGCCAGGCCACAGAGAGCCACCAATTTCAAGTACCATGGAAGCAATACAAGACCTAAGTGTAATGAGTAAATAATATTATTACTGACTGAAACTCAAGAGATGAGTTTGCTCCACTCAATGCAGATTTTAAATCCATGGGGAGGGCATGATGAGGGCCCACACACCCCCTGGGCTTCTGGAATTTGAGATCTGACTATGCATGGGAACCCACGTTTGGGAACTACCACTGCTGTAGGATAATGTACAGAGCAAAGGTGCTTTCTATGTGAGAAGTACAATTTGTAAACCTCTGCTTGTTCTTATGTTGTTTGGCTCTTCCCCTGTGCCGTTTTTAAGTCAATGTGTATTTGGGGTGAAGTGAAAAGTCATTCTAATAAACACAGTAGATTATGGCTATGTCGGAGCACAATGGAGATCAAGAGAGAGTTTTAATCGTTATGGCCCATTTTAATTACTACTTGACACATTGTCTTTATTGTCCTTCCACTCGTCCCTCTTTTGAATGAAATATTAAAGACAAGTCACAGCTGAAAATATGCACAGTTGACAAAGGAAATGGCTTTGAACTCTTTGCAGTGATTTATTGTCCACATTTCTTTATGAATATTTATTTGCCATAACGAAAGCAATTCATTGAAGAGAAAACATGACGACTTGTTAACAGAGCATTTGCATACACTAATGGTTAAGAGGAAGGACGGGAGTAGGGAAAATAGTGGAATGCATTATACTCATGCTAATTCTACATTTCTTTCCTATTTACTGTAGCTAATTCCAAATGTCATACATGGAAAGAAAGACAGCTAAGCCAGACATGAAGGGACGTCATGATTCAAAGAAGCCAGAAAGGGATAGTGTTCTCTTTCCCCACACAGAATCACTGGATAGTAGACTCATGGATTCAAGGGATCCCAACCAGTCCTGAGGACAAAATTCTGATGAAGCAGGAAATGTTATTAAGGAACCAAGTGCTCACAGGGTCAGAGCTCTGGAACTTTTTAATTAGCAGAGATGATGACATCACCTGCCAGCCTTCCAACCTCCACTTGACACCCTTCAGTTTCCCTGTTCTCTCCTAGCTTAGCTTTAGTTCCCAAATTGGTTGCTGCGTGTGCGTGGATTTCTTTCAGCAGCAATATATTTCTGTGACCTACCCCTGTTGAATACAAACTGATTTGGGTCCTTTGTTTGTTGTAGGTTGGTTTGGTTTTGTCATGAATGGGTCATTAGGGTCCATTTGCTTTACAAAAGGCCTGTTCATCATGGAAATGAAAAGTGCTAGAATTGTTTAATGCTAGTAGTGTTTCCTGGTGTGGATTAGCATGGCTGCCCAGATATCTGGGCTGTCCTTGAGGTGTGCTTTTATGGCAGAGCTTGGAGGTAACATAACATTAAATAACATGTACATTAATATTATTATCACTTCTTGTTACTTTTACATGTAATAAGAGGTAATGGCATTACTTTTTAATAGTAATAGAATGACCAACCAAAGCATTACTTTTCTAGTGTAATGAGTAATGTTGTCACTGATGCTAACCCTTAATTATGCAAGGTGACCAGGGAGAAATACTACTCTATTAGGAGTTCCCCTTCATGGATTGCTGCCTTGTCGTGGCAAAGGGGCTTCAGTAACTCAGAGAAGCTATGGGCTATGCCATTCAGGGACACCCAAGACGGACAGGACATAGTGGAGAGTTCTGACTAAACGCGATCCACCTGGAGTAGGAATTGGAAAGCCACTCCAGTATATTTGCCCCCCTCCCCAAAAAAACCCTCCATGGACAGAAACAAAAGGGTCAAAGATCTGCTGCTGGAAGATGGGCCCCTCAGGTCAGAAGGCATCCAACATGCTACTGAGGAAGAGCGGAGGACAAGTACAAAAAGCTCCAGAGCTAATGAAGTAGTTTGGCCAAAGCTGAAAGGACGCTCAGCTGCGGACGCGCCTGGAAGTGAAAGACCAATGCTGCAAAGAAAAATGCTGCATAGGAACCTGGAATGTAAGATCTATGAACCTTAGTAAGCTGGATGTGGTCAAACAGGAGATGGCAAGAATAAACATTGACATCCTAGTTGTCAGTGAACTAAAATGGATGGGAATGGATGAATTCAATTCAGACGATTACCATATCTACTATTGTGGGCAAGAATCCCGTAGAAGAAATGGATTAGTCCTCATAGTCAACAAATGAGTGGGAAAAGCTGGACTGGCATACAATCTCAAAAATGATAGAATGATTTCACAACAAATCCAAGGCAGACTTTTCAACATCACGGTAATCCAAGTTTATGCTGGAGAGGCTGAAATTGACCAGTTCTATGAAGTCTTACAACACCTTGTAGAACTGACACCAAAGAAATATGTTCTTCTCATTATAGGGGACTGGAGTGCTAAATTAGGGAGTCAAGAAATAAAAGAAACAGGTAAGTTTGGCCTTGAAGTTCAAAATGAAGCAAGGCAAAGGCTAACAGAGTTTTGTCAAGAGAACCAGCTGGTCATCACAAACACTCTTTTACAACAACATAAAAGGCAACTCTACACATGGAAATAACCAGATGGGCAATACCGAAATCAGATTGATTATATTTTCTGCAGCCAAAGATGGAGAAGCTCTATACAGTCAGCAAAAACAAGGCCTGGAGCTGATTGTGGCTCTGATCATCAGCTTCTCATAGCAAAATTCAAGCTTAAACTGAAGAAAGTAGGAAAAACCACTGGGCTAGTCAGGTATAATCTAAACCAAATCCCTTATGAATACACAGTGGAAGTAAAGAACAGATTTAAGGAACTAGATTTGGTGGACAGAGTGCCTGAAGAACTATGGATGGAGGCTTGTAACACTGTACAGGAGGCAGCAACAAAAACCATCCCAAAGAAAAGGAAATGCAAGAAAGCAAAGTGGCTGTCCAATGAGGCCTTACAAATAGCAGAGAAGAGAAGGGAAACAAAATGCAAGAGAGATAGGGAAGGTTACAGAAAATTGAATGCTGACTTCCAAAGAATAGCAAGGAGAGACAAGAGGGCTATCTTAAATGGACAGTGCAAATATGTAGAGGAAGATAATAGAAAGGGAAAAAGCAGAGATCTGTTCAAGAAAATCGGAGATATTGAAGGAACATTTTGTACAAAGATGGACATGATAAAGAACAAAAATGGTAGGGATCTTACAGAAGCAGAAGACATCAAGAAGAGGTGGCAAGAATACACAGAGGAATTATACCAGAAAGATTTGTATATCCCAGACAACCCAGATAGTGTGGTTGCTGACCTAGAGCCAGACATCCTGGAGAGTGAGGTCAAGTGGGCCTTAGAAAGCCTGGCTAACAACAAGGCCAGTGGAGGTGATGGTATTCCAGTTGAACTATTTAAAATCTTAAAAGATGATGCTGTTAAGGTGCTACAGTCAATATGCCAGCAAGTTTGGAAAACTCAGCAGTGGCCAGAGGATTGGAAAAGATCAGTCTACATCCCAGTCCCCAAGAACGGCAGTGCCAAAGAATGCTCCAACTACCGTAGAATTGCACTCATTTCACACGCTAGCAAGGTTATGCTCAAAATCCTCCAAGGTAGGCTTCAGCAGTATGTGGACTGAGAACTCCCAGAAGTACAAGCTGGATTTCGAAGGGGCAGAGGAACTAGAGACCAAATTGCTAACATGCACTGGATTATGAAGGAAGCCAGAGAGTTCCAGAAAAACATCTACTTCCGTTTCAGTGACTGTGCAAAAGTCTTTGACTGTGTCGACCACAGCAAACTATGGCAAGTTCTTTAAAAAATTGGGAGTGCCTGGCCACCTTATCTATCTCCTGAGAAATCTATATGTATGACAGGAAGTAACAGTTAGAACTGGATATGGAACAACTGACTGGTTCAAAATTGGGAAAGGAGTATGAGAAGGCTGTATAATGTCCCCCTGCTTATTTAACTTATATGCAGAATACATCATGTGAAAGGCTGGACTGGAGGAATCCCAAAATGGAATTAAGATTGCTGGAAGAAATAGCAGCCTTATATATATAGATGATACCACTCTGATGGCAGAAAGTAAGGAGAAATTAAAGAACCTCGTAATGAGGGTGAAAGAGGAGAGCACCATCACCTCCTGGCAAATAGAAGGGGAAGATATGGAGGCAGTGACAGATTTTACTTTCCTGGTCTACTTGATCACTGCAGATCGTGATAGCAGCCACGAATTAAAAGACGCCTGCTTCTTTGGAGGAAAGCGATGACAAACCTAGACAACATCTTAAAAAGCAGAGACATCATCTTGCCAACAAAGGTCCACATAGTAAAAGCTATGGTTTTTCATGTAGTGATGTATGCAGGTGCGAGCTGGACCATAAAGAAAGCTAACTGCCAAAGAATGGATGCTTTTGAATTGTGGTGCTGGAGGAGACTCTTGAGAGTCCCCTGGACTGCAAGGAGAACAAACCTATCCATTCTGGAGGAAATCAACCCTGAGTGCTCACTGGAAGGACAGATCCTGAATCTGAGGCTCCAATAGTTTGGCCATCTCAGGAGAAGAGAAGGCTCCCTGGAAAAGACCCTGATGTTGGGAAAGAGTGAAGGCAAGAGGAGAAGGGGACGACAGAGGACAAAATGGTTAGACAGTGTCATTGAAGCAACCAACATGAATGTGACCCAGCTCCAGGAGGCAGTGGAAGACAGGAAGGCCTGGCGTGCTCTGGTCCATGGGGTCACAAAGAGTCGGACATGAATTAACGACTAAAAAACAGCAACAATTACGAGTTCAAAAATAAGGGTCCCATACCACTTCATAGTCTTCCTTGATTGTGTTAAATCTATCAGAGGGGGGAAGAAAAAGGATCCCATCTTGCTCTAAATGGTGCAGAATCGATATTTGTGGGTTAAAAATAGAACAACACACACACACCCTGTTCACTTTATATAAAGGCAAGCAGTAATGCTAACACAATGAACTACATCTTGAATGAAGGCAGATGAAGCAGTAATTAGGTGTCTGCTGATATAATAATGTAATAAACTTGCTTCTTAAAAGTAACGTTGCAGGCGCTGCTACAGCAACTGTCATGATAAGTATGGTAACTTCAGAATTTATAACTATACGTGTGACCCTTACCCATGTTTTCAACACAGGCAGATTAGGTTACCACTTCCCTCAGTTTGTGCAATGGACTGAGTCACAGACAGCAAGGAGAACATCTTCCATTTCCATGAATCCACCAGGGAAATTCAAGGGCATATGGCATCTTGGCAGGGATACACCACAAACCAGGAGTCTGCTTTCTCTTGTTTATCAACAGGGTGGAGGAAATGAAATGATTCATAGGATTTGATCTACTGCCCAAAATGTAAGATTTCACTGTAATGGGATACATTATAAAAAGCCATTATCAAGAGAACTGAAACACGGCTATAAAATGCCTTTGCAGTACTCTTATGCTGTTGCTAATAGGAGTTGACATATTTTTTTCATTATTCTAGTTCTCTCCCTTTTTAATATATTTCAAATCTTATATTTTTAGCTAAAAATAGTGTTATATTGTCAGTGAAAAACCTATTTCTTATGGGCAATTCAATTAAGACAGCCATTAGGCTTGGATGAAAGACTATGGGAAGCTGGTGCAGACGCTGAGGCTTTGACGTAATATGGCCTTGACAGAAGGCATGTCTTGCCATCTGCCCTGGTAGTAGCTCTGAGGAGGGTGGCCTTCTATAGAAATGCATTACAGCAATCACGTTCAGAAAGTAGGAAAGGCTAAACTATGGTTGCTGTGAGAAAAGTGAGCCGGGCAGAAAATTAGGCCTTTTCATTTGTTATATCTATGGTGTATCCAGAAGAAGGAAACATTGGGTTTTAGACTAAAAACCCCAGAAGCCTACAGTCATCATGGGAACGAGCCACATGGTGGGAAGTGTCCTTATTTTTAGTCTACCCCAGAAGGTGGTGAACATAACTCTGTATAAGAGTTTAGGACATTTTGCTGTCTCAGGTGAAGAATATAATGATGTCCCATCCTTTCCACATACCGAAAAAACAAAAAACAAAATATGCTACTTACCCGTATTTTTCACTCCATAAGACGCACCTTTCCATAAGACGCACCAATTTTTTTAGGAGAAGAAAACAGGAAAATATAATCTCTTTTCTTCGCTCCATAAGACACACAGACTTTCTACCCCCCTGTTTTGTGGGGGGAAAGTGCGTCTTATGGTGCGAAAAATACGGTATATACCATCCCACAGCACTTAAAGCACTCTCTAGGGGGTTCACAATTTAATAATGCCATCTATGCATTGCCCCCACCCCACTCTAATGAGCTGGGTACTTAATTGACTGACCTCAAGGAGTCTACCTCAAGCTGGCTATCTGAGCTCATTGGGATCGAACTCAGAATGTGATCAGACTTTTGAGTACAGGACTGTAGTATAGTCACTTCACCACAAGGCTACTGAAGCTGATTGAACAGGCAGTTGATTTTTTTTTCCAGTGCTGGTGATGAGACAGTAACTTCCACTGCACCTTAAGGTCATGGCCTGTTTTAAGGGACATACTGCTAGCTATGGGATATGCACAACTCTGTCCTGCAGCACAGTACTTCCACTCCTTGCTGTTCCTAATGTTAGGGCTGGATGTGGCCACTTTGTTCTACTAACCAAGCAAATGGGTTTACAGTCCTAGGTACAGCGGTTATTTGCTTATTTTATTTGCATCATTTATATGCTAACCCATTGACACTATCTTCTGGGTCGTTGACCGGAAATGCAAGACAATTAATCCTAAACACCGTTTAACAAAAGCAGAGCAGGTGCCATGACCGTTGGATTAGACAAATCCACAAGATAAAACTACGAACAGCAAAACACTGAAACGGCAGTGCTAAACACTATGGATTTTAAAATTGGGATAAGGGGGGGATATCTAAAAACCAAAATGTTCTTCATTTTGCATCAAAAAGATGGCACAGGAGATGCCAGGTGAGCTTGTCTGAAGAGGACTTTCCACATTCAGAGTGCCATTACTGGAACAACACTGTTGCTGATAGTCAAACAGGGGCCCGAGAAGACCTTGTCAAGAAGATTTTAAGGTCTTTGTACTTAATACTGTGGAGGTTTGCCAGCGCGCATTTTGAGTGAGATGATTTGTTTCACCATTTCATTGACTAAGCCCGGAGCTTCTGTCCGGCATTGTGTAAGCCAGGGGGGTTTGCACAACCTGGGAAAGTTACTGTTTTGGACTACTCTCCTCAGAATTCTCTATCCAGAGTGGTTTCTGGCTGTCTCTAGGAGCTGTAGTCAAATAAGGAACTTTTCCACACTCTGGAGATCTGTGTACTTGGGATGATTCAGTCCTCCAAAACAGTTTACAACTGCACTGGTAGTTAGAGGCAGGTAACAAAAGTGGTTTCAAACAATGAACTGAGTGAGGAAGCAGATTGTACTTTCAGAGTCAAAACCAAGATTTAAACAAACCATTATCAGAGGGGCATGCACGCATCAGAGGACCTGTAAGTCCTCACGCATTTAATTTATTATCTAGTACAGCCTTAAATATTACTTAGGATTTGGTAGAACCACCAAGACTAGATGTAAGGAATTGATGGGTTTCAGGGGCCACTAGAGCTGAAGCCAAAAATTTTCAGACCTAGGTCTTCATAACCTGTATCACCAACCCCTGCAGAGTGCTGGTCAGAAGGTCCCTGGGATAATCATAAATTCCCTTAATCTAGAGTGTGCACACATACACCACCACCCCTTGGCTCATTCAAAGGTTTTCAGGCCACGATGGGGGTTTGTTTGGGCAAAACTGCTGGTTGTCAGGTTGCAAAATTTAGCACCTTGACCTGTGACCGGGAGACGATCCGTATTGGGTATCCTGGCTTGCGGTCTGTAGGCAGCCTCCAGCACTCCTAAAGCGAGTGTTCTTGTTCAGAGTTCTAGTCTGACATTCCTCCAAAGAGAGGAGGTCTACAGTTCCTATTGATGTTCATGTTCAGTTCTCATTGGGTGTTTGCCCTCTGAAGTGTAATTTTATTTTATTTACTTCTAACTGTAAGGGCTTCAGTCTCGCTAATACTCAACACCTGCCTTCTTTGTTAGAATAAGTGGTTGTACGTACTCTTTTAAAATCCATAAAACCAGCATCTTGTTTGGAGCCTGGAGGCGATTTCACAGCACAGACACACAGCACCAGCTCTGCTGAGTCTTGTATTAGGTCTTGGCATTAGTTATTGAGCAATAGAGAGCCTGTCATGTCTACCGCAGAAGCATATGCTAGTTATTTACTGCTACGTCTCTGTAATGGATCAGAATAATTAGAAATATGCAACTGAGTCCCGAGGCAGAGTTGGAAGACGATGGAGCCAGACAATATCATAACCTAGATAAATAAGAGTGACAAGATGACATCAGTGAAGGGCAAAAAGCAAAGGAGTAGGTGCCATCAGATTGGACTGAGATTTATGAAGGCACAGTAGGCCCCAGCGCACCAGGAGAAAGCCACTGTGACCTACCAGAGCCGGGAAGGATCAGAATGAAACAGTGCTTTAATCAGAGTGCAATGGGAGTGCAATAACTTCAGAGAGCGTTTAACATGTGGAGCCTGGGAAGACACTGTGAATCCATGTGTCACAGAAAATGAGGAGAAGGAAGTGTCAACTCTGGGCCCCTTTGCTTTGCTTAGTTCATATGCAATCATTTATATGGTAATTCTGATTCATTCATAGTGTGTGCCTTTCTGTCATCTTGGAGGGTTATTAAGTACAAAGCTAGATAGCACGGTGCCCAGGTCATCCGCAGCCACGCAGTTCAGAACGTCAATAACAGGCACTTGCTACGTGAACAATCACTATGCAGAAAGGAGTATCAAACAGCTACTAGGAGATTGCTCCAGCCCCACCGTAAATCAGCTTCAGTGGGGAAAAGCAGGAAGGGAACCTTGCCACAAGCCACAATTCTAGAGCAGAAGACAGACAGGCTTATGATAGGAAAACAGCATATATGTATCAGCTTGTCAGAACTACATTGAATCTTAAGATCACTTGTATTTGTCTTCAAATATAAAACTGGAGCCCCAGAAGCTTTTGAGAGATAGTGTGGTATAGCAGTTAGAGCACTAGAGTGGGGCTTGGGACAGTCAGGTTCTAGTCCCAACTAAGCCATGAAAATCACTACATGAATCTGTGAACAATGGTTGTTGTGGGTTTTTCGGGCTCTTTGGCTGTGTTCTGAAGGTTGTTCTTCCTAACGTTTCGCCAGTCTCTGTGGACGGCATCATCAGAGGTTACCAGCCACAGAGACTGGCGAAACGTTAGGAAGAACAACCTTCAGAACACAGCCAAAGAGCCCGAAAAACCCACAACAGCCATTAGATCCTGGCTGTGAAAGCCTTCGCGAATACAAAATCTGTTACTCTCTCTCAATCTTCTTCTTTGGGTTATTACTATGAGGGTAAAGCAAGCAGAGAGCCAACTATACCATTCTAAGGTCACCAAAGTAGGATTAAATACAGTGAAAAACAGGGAATTTTTCTTCCCTCCTAAAAAATAAAATATTACATCAGTGTGATTACTGATCAACTCAAATACAAAATGATTTAAATGTAGTCCAACCTGAGGTTTAAAATTGTCTGGAGAGGCTACGCTTGTGATATCCTAGAAAACTGTACTGTGGGGTTGTTGCATGGAGCAGGGCCCTCTTTGTGTCAGCACCCTGAATATGGAAAGCCATAAGATTTCCACTAGATCTGGTTGTCCAACTTTAGGTGCCAGTTAACAACCTATTTATTTGTTCAGACTTTTTTCCCCAGACTTTATATTTGTCTTAAATATGTGCTAATGATTTACTGCATTTTATGTACTTAATATGTTGGAGTTATCATTTTAATTGTATTTTATAGCTGTGGTTAGCCACCCTAGTCTCCTGGGAAGAAAACTATGATTATGAATAAAATTTTAAGATTTTAAGTTCATTCTCATTTACTATAGGAAAAAAAAGTCAAATAGAAAAATCTGGTTCAAATAAAATTTCCCCAGGCTCTTTGGCAAATGGATGGGACATAAATCTGATAGACAAATAAATGTTCCTAGAATTTCAATGCCACTTCAATCTCTTAGCTATTTATAAGTTTAACACCCACATCTTGCTGATACTTGCTCAGCTTCTGCAATAAGGAAAAAAAAGTGTTTGTTGTAATGCTGACAGATTTTAGGTCCATTTAAATGACATCTCTTTATCAGAAATGAAATCAAATTGACATTGACAGGTTATTTCCTGCTTTTATTAAACTATTAACAGGATAAAGTAAAACCAATAAAATCTTAATAGGAAAAGTTAAATTGGGATTATTATAACCTCTTTCTTCAGGTTTCTTAATAAAAATTGATAGATCAGAACGGGTGAGACATCCTGTAAGCCGTTCTTCAAGGCTGTGCAGTAGTAGGAAAGCCAATAGGATACAATGCAACAGAAATACATGAATATTTATTCAGCCGACGGGAAATAATAAATGATTTCATTGTAACCTTTTAAAAATTGAATATCAGGTATTTGAATCTCCTCGATATGTAGATTAATAGATTCTGCTAAGCAAGCCCCAGAGGCAAGTAAACAGCGCTTCCACTTATTTGAACTTGGTGTATCTAGACTCTGCTTGTTTTGTTTTTCTTTCTCCCTCAAGTTTTTTGGTGTGTTTGGGTAGTATTGTACCTTGGCAGGTAGGCTATGAACCTCCATTGCTTGCAAAAAATAAGCAGATGAATTTATTTATTTTTTCAAATTTTTCGACAGGCCATTTAACTACCACCTTTGCAGTGAGGCAAGTCCCAAGACTTCAGCAGTGGGTAGTGTAAGCCCCTTGAACAAGTCTGACCTTAAAAGAACACTTTACTTTTATTCAGTACTTTGCAAGTACAGACACATGGGTTCTGTGATTCCTTAGAACTCACAACAGCTCAGTTAGGTAGGACTCTTAAAGATAGCTAGTTTGTGGCCCTCTCCACTCCCTGGATTTAGCCAAACCCTGCTGTTCAAGAGGCCAGTCCTTTTGTAAGAATTTTTATAATTTTTTTATTAGAAAAATAGGGTTTCATAGAATGTTTATATTGCTCAAGCTTTAGCATAAAGAACATGTTCAAAGATTATTACAGTTAAATAAAATAACTAATCCCCATTAAAATAAAAAAAACACTAGTAAGCTGGGCTAAGGTGGGCTAGACCACCTCCTTCTTTCTCTTTACTTACATTCTTTCTCCTTCAAGCCACATGCTCAAACCATCAAATTCTTTTTCTTTCCCACATAACCCATCATCCATTTTCTACATTCTGTAACTCCTCCCTTCTTCTTGACACTTCATGTCTCTTAACCAATTAGCTGTAGCACCTTCCTCCGTCTTTAATTCCCATGAAAATCCAGGTGTTTTATCTCTTCTCCAGTTAGCTCAGAATGTTGAGTCTTCCATGGGCCTCTTTGTCTGACCTTTAGCTTTATCTCGAACCACGCTGTACTGGCCTTCAGAAAAACACTCTCATAGCACTTAGGAAAACACATTCCAATGTCTCATATCATCTTCACACAGAACCTGTCTAATTCCATCTTACATTTCTCTGACTACATATCCCACAAGGCTTCAACTCCATCACACTGGATTGTACCTATTCTTCTATGCTGCCTTTATGGCAAAGCAAAGCATATAGGGAGTGGACCTCAGCCTTGTAGGGAGTCTCAGAAATTCTTTTTGGCCCATAGGAGATCCCAAGGTTGGAGCACGAGACATGCTGCATGAAAGGAACCAAGGATCTTCTACTTGAGAAGTACCAGAGTCCAGAAATTCTTTTCTCTCTGCATGGTATAGTTGAAGTTGAAGAACATGTGGTCTTCCAGATGGCCTACAGTGCCCATCAACCACACCAACATGTCCAATGGTAGGAAATCATGGCATCTGCAGTGTGATGAAATCCATGCACCTCCTAGTCCATGGCATATGTCTAAGCATGTGTTGGCTTGATCTTTAGCACCACCACTGGGTATGGCCCAGGGCTGTAGTGAAACTAGCAATAGCATCCCTCAAGACATTTTATTTATTTTATTTATTTATTCAACTTATATGCCTCCCACTCTACCAAAGGTCTCTGGGCAGCTCACATGAGGAGCCCATAGGGCCCCATCAGAAGCTATGAAGTTGTTGACCTTGATCTTGGTCTTCAACCACAGCAATCTATTATCCATACATTTTGAGCAGTTGCTAGGTTGCATATGTACACACACACACACACATGTATTTAATACCTATTTTCTTCCCAATACCAACACCCAAGGGAGCTCACAACATGATTACAAATAAGATATAACTAAAAGCACAATAATTCACGATATTAAAACTCTATTAAATTAATTACCATTAAAGCAACCAATTTTATTTTTAAAAGAGGGAGGAGGGAAGGGTACGCCACCCCAGAAAAAGCCATTTTTTATAGAATAGGGCAAAATCACCCTGAGAAATAAGTAAATAAATAAATCCCACTGTCTCACAGTAAAGAAGGAAAAGAAAAATAATTGTCTTGTCCATCCAGCTAGGATGAAGCAAGTTAGGATTTACATCTCGGATTGCCCATTACAGAAACAAGGCATTCCTCAAAAAACTTTGCATGACAACAGAACTAGTACAGGAAAAGAACATATTGTTGCTGGCAAAATCTATCCAGCCCACCACACCTACTGTGAGGATTTCATTTAAACCTGGGGAGGAGATGGGAGGTGCCATGATTATACCTTATAACCAGAAGACACTATTGATTCAACTCTGCAAGCCTTGGTTCCATTACATTACTGTCATTTCCCCCTTCTCCTCACACAGATGTAAAAAAAGAATAACCTATAAGGAATGCATACCCTAAAATAGCCCAATGAGAAGCGAGCCATGATAGATCTGTTGGACAAAGGGAAGGCAAAGGAAGAGGAATTGAGGAAGGTGGTTCTGAGGTAGCATTCCAGAAGATGGCATAATTGGCTGGTTAGAATCCAAACAGTTACACTCCATAGTTGCAATGTTTTACTGCATGGTTCACTTGTCTCATCTGTAATCTAACCTTGTGGCCCCGATGAAGTCAAACTGATAAAGCTAAGAAATGATTCAAAGAACAATATTTATTCATTTATTTAAAATATTTTACCTCACCTTTCACCTTAAAAAGGACCCAAGGTGGCTTATATCATTAAAACAATAAATATAAACCTACTAAAAAGGATCAAACAAATACCACACACGGACACACACACACACACACACACACACACACACACACACACACACACACACACACACACACACACACACACACACACACAAAATGATAAACAAATGCAACAAGGGACAACAATCCATTAAAAAAAAACAGTCCCTAAGGGAAAGCTTGCCTGAAGAAAAATGTCATCTCCTGCTTGCAGAAGAACAGCCAAGATGGAGCCTCCTGTGGGAGGGAGTTCCAAAGTCTAGGAGCAGCAACAGAGAAGACCATCTCCTGTGTCCACACCTGTGAAGGTGGTGGGACTGAGAGAAAGTCCTGAGCACCATGGTGTCACATTTACGTAGAATACAATGAGATCAAATCAATAAACAGTTAAAAAAAAGGGGGGAGGGAAAGATTATTTTGGATCATGTAGCAAGCAAGTCTCTTAATGTCTTAAGAAGAGTTGGTGTTTCACAATGCAGTTTATGTCAAATTGAGATTGTTATTCTGCTTTTTTCTTGTAATGTACAGTTTGTTTTAACAATCAATTTAGTAATGTACAGTTGTGCCACATAAATCTGGTGATGTCACCAGCCACAACCATATTTTGGTAATTCAAAGCTTCTCCTTGCCCTCCCCTGCCAAGGTTCCTGGGCTCCCTTATGATCCTTTCTGTTCTGGAGAAGACTTTAGGGACAGTGAGATGGGAAGCAGTCTGAAATGTCTAAAAATCACTGCCTCACCTCCTGTGGTAGCCATTGGGACCAGCAACAAGTGATTTTCAGAAATCTGAGACTCCCCCACCCATCCTGCTGTCCCTAAAGACTTCCCCAGGAAGGGATTTTAAGGGAGTTACGGAATTTTTTTGTGGGAAAGAGAAAACTTTCAGTCACCAAAATACAGTTGTGCCTGATGGTATCATCAGACTTAATGCAGTGCAACTTTACGTTACTAGATTTTAACCATTATACAGTATTTCAAGGCGGCAGATTTTTAATTTCACTGGGAAACCTGTACCTTGGGTGTTTTTTGCCTCAAACCTCTAGGCCTGAAACCTGCCACCGCCCAATTATGTGGAGGCCACTTAGTGAAAATGAGGTCCTTTACTTGCTCCAGTGGGCAAAAGGTGTAGCCACAGATGACTTGAGGCTATCCACACCTGCAGTTAATCTAAAGATTTATTTGAATCACAGCAGATAAACAGAATGATATCCATGAAATGAAGGCACAATATAAAAGAAATCAAAAGAAAACCAATGAATTTCTAACACAATATGACACAATGGGGAAAAAAGGTCTCTCTCTGTGCTTTCGAATTCCCTTTATCTCTTGACAGAACCCAGCAGACTTAGCACATCAGGGAAGAGTCTTCTCTAATTAAGGGGAACAAGCAGACCCCAACATTGCAAATGTGAAACTCCACATGTAGTTTAGCACCTGTGTGAATCAGATAAGGAGGTCTCCAATAACATGCAAGTTTAGAAACATGTCAGAGAGTCATGTAACCAGACAAATGGCTCAAGAGATAAGAAAACTGGGAACAATTCCATGAGCCTACTAGCCTTCTTATCTTAATCATGTCCAAGTATCTAGCCTGGCAGAACAGTGAAGAGAAAGTCAGCTTATTCTAAGTTTTCCCTTTTACTCTTTGCTGAAAAGTTAAAACTTATAAATATACATATTTCAAATATGCAAGGTGGGAAAACTTACTTAGTTTCACACAGGTTCCCGAAGACTCAGGAGAATTGACCCAAGACAATTCAAATGGGAAAAATCAAGTGACTGGCTGCATAACGATGTAGACACCAAAGGTCTGTCATTCCCGATGGGGTTGGAGATGCTCTGAGTCACTTAATGCTCTTGATCCATTCCCAGTGCTGTGCCAGGAATACTGCTGCTGTAACCAATGGAGTTGTGGTACTACTTTGAAATTATTTGATTTTGTAGGTTGATTTGAAATGTGTATAATTAATTAAGTAGGGATCCTTCAGTCTCAATTGACTATGGTAACGTGCTCTGTATGGAGGACTTGGAACAGTGTCTAGTATGGCTGAGAAGGCCAATTCAAGAGAGGCAATCCCTTCCACACTGAAGAAATACAATCTGTTCCCTGTCCAGCTCCCTGATTTTGCTGGTTTCGGGACTACCTCTTTGCCTAAGCCTGCTGAACAAGCGTCTCTTCAAATTGGGAGAGGCCATGCTGTACTGCCTCCCTCCAGGCTGAACACTCAGATGTCAAGATTTCCCCTCTATTGAGGTCCATTCCTAAGGCCTTCAGATCCCACTTGCACATATCCTTGTATAATTAAATTCTTCTTTAAAAATCTATTACTTCCCCCAAGGCGTGGGGCTTGATTAGCACTAGAAACAAAGCATAACCTTAAATATACATAGTCATCTTCATCATCCACTTAAAAAGAGAAATGGCCAAATATTGACCAAAATACAGTGATGTTTTAGAAATAAAAAGTAAATGTCACCTGGTACACTAACTTACCTATTTTAAAAATAAAGAGTAAATGTAAAGAGTAAATTGTTATACTAAAAAGTTACAGTGCTACCAGTTATTGATGTGATTTACCATTGCTACTTAAAAATGTGAAGGATTTAGGAATAAGTTACAAGTTTAAGGATGCCTGCTTGATCAAACAAAGTTGTTAGCAGGCAGACAACCCTACTTGGTGGTGGTGATGGAGGAACAAATTATGCTCATATATCATTTGAGCATAAATGTACAAAATACACATTCAATTTACATAAACATAACTATGGTGGCATGCTTATATCTTGTGCTATGCTAATTGTGTGATTTAATTTCCTGTTGTGGGATATTGAAAAAAGAGCAATTCTTAGATTCCTTTTGAGATAATGGCCAGTTAACTGAAATCACAATTCAGGTATTCTTAAAGTTGGTGAAGTATTTATTTGAAAATATATTGTAAGGTGCTGGAGGTGATGCAAATATGGCAAATCTGTTTTTTAATTGGTAACTCTTCATGCTAGGTATGATGTCTTTGGAAGGCCACATCAATGAATTGTCTCCAATCCTCTTGGCTATACCAAAGCTGCATATGGGAAGAGCTTTGCCAGCAGACTTAAGAGAACTAAGTGTTCTCTAATTGCCATAGGACTTAAGTCCAAGTAAAAACCCATGCTTGTATTTATTTGATCCTATTTAGTAACTGTAACTTTTTAGTAATTATAACTATTTTCAGCTTGAAATATTTTCTTTTAATTATGTTAGCCACTTTGAGTCCTTCTTAAGGAGAACAATGGGGTAAAAATAACATTAAATTAAATTAAATTAAATTAAATTAAATTAAATTAATGCATAGCCTCAAGCTGCACATTTATTCACAAATAGTCAGATACTTGATTCAAGGGGTGCATGGTTTGTTTTTAAAACTACCTATAAGGTACTGTTTCTAAACTTCCAAGTCACAAGGTCTCAGTGTGCCCTAAGTGTAAAAGTATTCATTCAAAGGTTCTCTACTACCATACAGACCAGAACCTTTAAAATGTGAATCCCAGGATTCTTCTGACAGCCTCTGGTTCTCACAGGAAACAGTCTGATGAGTTTCATGTCTGTAACTATCTGTATGCTATCTGCACCCCCACTGTCAAGAGCAATTATAGTTATATTTATAAGAAGCATGGAGGTGGTGAAAATAACATTATCAGTAAGAAAGGCTAGAAGGCGGCAGTCTCTCAGAAAATGTTACATCACAAAATATGACTATCATATAGTTTGAGCGTAAGACAGCAGGGTGTGCTGCTGCCAGCTGGAAAAAAAAGACTACAACTCTCGTAGTTCCCATCTAAGAACTTGACATGTGTGTCACATCACAATTCTTTCCTCTTTGTGTCTAGAGTTCAGTCTGGATAGCAGAAAGAAGACACTCTGCTTTACTTCTACCTCATAGCGCGAAGAAAACCCTTGTTAAAGTTTAGATTATAGGGTCTGTTGGCAGGTTTCCTATAATGTTCCTTTGATGGAAAGAGAAATTCTGTAATAAGCCCATGATGAAAAGCCCATCAATTGAGTTGATATCACATTGCCATGGCAACAATGGAGTGCTAATGAAATTGTAACTGGCAGTCATTGTATAAGGAGCATCTCAAAACGGGCTGCACAGAAGGATGATTTTTGATTGGTCGCCAGACCTTTCAAACCTTGGCTACAACTCCATGGCTACGTGTGCCGTGACTTGTCACATAAGCAGCGTCCCTTCAACTGACACACTTCAGTTTTCCAATACCAGCCTGAGTCTCGCGAGGGAAATTGCCTGAAACAGGCAAACCTCTGAATGTCTTGCATAATGACAGGGCTTGTGCTCCATGCACCAACACCTACACTGCAATATGCAGAAGTGGGGTTCAAAGTGTCATGTATGGGATTTCTGGAGTCTCCGAGTCTCCCATGGCAACGCCTTGTGCTCTTGAAAAAGTCCCATATATACATAGATTTAGAGGTGAAAGATGTAGTGCATCACTCCCTGAGATGGGAAACATTCCTTTTTCTTTTGGAAGGGAAGTATAGCTCCCAGAATTCCACAGTCAGCATGGCCTACACCTTGCTACTCTAGGAGGGGTGGAAGATCTTTCAAGGAAACATAAGGAGTGTTACAGAGGCTACAGAAGGAAGAAAAAGCCACCCAAGATCACCTCCCTGCAGTCTTCCTCCCACATAGAAATGACTAGATATCTTCCATGAATGGTTGGAACTCCCTCCAAACATGACATGACCAATCTGGGCCTGCAGCACTGAGATCAACTTTCTGAATTCCCAGGATGTGGTCAATGTTGTCTCAGCTTGGGAGCAAATGGCTAACAAAATGTTTGAGGGTTTTCTAGATATAGAATATTCAGAAGTGCTTTACTATTCTCTTCTTCCGGGAGTGCTCAGGAACTGTGTTCTCAGGCTCCACAGGCTGGCATTTCCCTCAGGAGACGCTGTGGGGAATCAAACTTAGATATGGGCATATGTGCAAAATGGGTGCTTCCATTCAGATATATCTGTTTTGATGTAAAAAAAAAAGTCTTGTTTATCTGTTACATTGATAAGTGTATGCAATCTGTTTTCTTTCAAGTGTGTTTTACTTTTATATTTGACTTTTTTAAAAAAAATGTAAAAATGCCATAATCTCCTCTGCTTTCTTTTTCCAGCAAGCAAGCCAAATGGAAGTAATTCTGCACCAGCAGCTTCTTGTTGCTTAGTCAAATAGGGAATAATATGACTTTTTATATAATACTTTCCTTTTTATTTTCAAAGCACTTCACACCTACATTATCTGAGTAATCAGTGTCATTGCTCATATTACAGATTGAAGCTGAGAGATAAGCTTTGTTCACATGTGCCTTGATTCCACATGTGATTAGAACTGCATGAGGAAGAAGATAAAGGTGGTAGCTCTATCCCTTCCATTGCCATTCCCGTCCTTAGCTATGAGTTGAAGGGCAACCTTCAGCAATACGACCCTGTTTCACTCTTGTAGGCTTGCTAGCCAGTTTCAAACTGTGATATGCAAAGAGGCTTTTTAATGCAAAAAATAGGCAGGGAATCTACAGGGGTAGAGCAAGTTGTGCACTGCAGCCCACACTTGTCAGGAGCTAACACTCTCCTCCTCAATAGCCTTAGCTCAGTTTTAATGCTGGAAGAATGCGACAGCATCTTGCCTTAAGGCCAGGCCACATAGGCTTCAGCCCAAGACCTTTCCAAGATTCTGGAATTTCTTCATAAATAGGATGGGAGAGCTTTACATTTCCTTTAAAAAAAATGAATCGGTGAGAAAGTAAAAACTGCCCATTCATATAGAGGGTTTTGAGTGGGGACCTTTTGAGAAACCTTGAATCCCTTTGTATTTGAACACTATATCTGGTGATGAATCAGGGTTGCCTCATTCTCTGTGCCTTGCTCTCTCTCTCTCTCTCTCTCTCTCTCTCTCTCTCTCTCTCTCTCTCTCTCTCTCTCTCTCTCTGTTTAGCTAGGGAGTTCCTTATCTTGAAAAGTCCCATGGCAGAAAATGTAATCTTCTTCATAGTAGGGAAGGCTTTTCCTATTCTGTTTGGCCAATATAAATGGCTGTGAATTTTATTCATTTCATTTCAATAAAAAAAAAAACTTTCCAAAACTTGCAAATTCCTTGTTGTTCTTATGTGCCTCCTACTTATGGCAACCCTATTTATGAGAGATCTTCAAAATGTGTTGTCCTCAACAGGCTCGCTCGGCTCTTGTAAATGCAAACCTCTGGCTTCTTTTAGGAAGTCAATCCATCTCATATTTAGTCTTTCTCTTTTCCTGCTGCCTTCCACCTTTCTCAGCATTATTGTCTTTTCCAGAGAATCCTGTCTTCTCATTATGTGCCCAAAGTTGGATAGCCTCAGTTCCAACATTTTGTCCCCCAAGATAGTTCAGGCTTTATTTGTTCTACAATTTCCTTGTTCATCTTTCTGGCAGTCCAGCACCATATTTCAAAGAAATCATTTTTTTCCTGTTAGCTTTCTTTGTTGTCTAGCTTTCACACTTGTTCATAGTTATTGAGAATACAATGGTGTAGATGATCTTGGTCTTGGTCTCCACTGTGACTTAGAGTGACCCTAATAGGGCTTTCAAGGTAAGTGAGCTATTTAAGGAGTTTAAATACCAGTTCCACTTCTCCAGTGAGTTTCCATGGCCAAGTGAAGATTTGAACCCTGTTTCCAGAGCCCTAGTATGTCACTCTATGTATATCACTGGAAATTCAGTTCTTCTATAGTCATGGTTATTGTCTTCTTCATGTTCATACACAGAAGTGAAACGAAAGTCCAGTGCTGCACAATTGGAACCTGGAATGTGAACAGTATGAATCAAAGCAAACTGGAAACCGTAAAGCAAAAAATGGAAAATATAAACATGTAGTACTTAGTGTCAATGAACTAAAGTGGACATGAGTGGGATATGGGATATTGTCAGTCAGACAACTACAAAGTGTTTTACTTTGAAAAGTACAAACTCAGAACAAATGAAGTGGCTCTAATACTGAGGCAAGATGTAGCACAGGCAGTTAGGGGCCATCATGTAAAGTCTGAATGAATAATATCAGCCGAACTGAATGGAAAACCTCTCAACATAACCATAGTTCAAAACCAACTACAGTACTGATGCTGATGAAAATGAAATTGAACGATTTTATTCAAGCATTCAAGTGGAAATTGATCACACACCAAAACAAAGACATGCTTCTAATCATATGTGACAGGACGTCAGAAGTAGGAAACAAAGCAGATACATCACCAGTGTTGAAATAAGATTCACCTGTCAGTCTGGTGAGTTGGTTTGAATGGCATGGGACTTCATGCTGAGTTTTCACTGCCCTGGTTAGTCCTACTGGTTGCACAACTTCTGCCCTGGGCACTTTGAACCAGGCAACAAGCCCTTCAAACTACTATTTTCAATTCCCTTAATTCCCTAACATAATATTGTTCTGTGACAATGTGGATATCTAAAATGGCTGTCTTCTGTTCATCAATGTAGGAAGGAGCCTACCAGAGGGAACCTTTCAAATCAACAGCTCACTTGGCTTCAGATTGTTCCGTTCAGTCTTGGGTGGAAACTAATGAGAAAGAGAAAAACTACAATCCACCTTATCTGCAAAGAGAAATTCTACCACATTTTCTTACAACCTTGCCTGTTGTCTCACCCAGAAATATGTGAATTTCCACAACTGTGTTTGAGGAGAGAGGAGATAATAAAGCTCTGCCTGTGCTTGTTTTTATTTGAAATGGCACTTTTACACACGGAAGCCATCATTTGATATGATGGCTTTAATGGGCCAGATATTTTGGTTAGGAAAGGTGGTACACATCAGGTACCAGTCTTGTCATTTTTTGCTTTGAAATCAAAGTGCAACTTTGTGACAGTTTGACAAAACATCAGAAACGCATCTAGAAATTAAGAGATACATGTAGATAACTGCAGTTCTATCACAATTCTCCCGTCACTGAAAATTATTTTCAAGAGTTTCTCTTGGTGACTGAAATCCGCTTTTGGAATGTGTGACTCATGACTAATGAATAATTTACAAGTACTGATCCATTAATATTTCTGGACCACTCGTGCAGTTGCAAAAGGGGTTGGGGGGGAAGAGAAAGGTGCATAGATGTCCATGAATGAAAATCCTTGCCGGCATGGCTGAAAATAGTTGGCTTCCGTTTCAAGTTGTTTCTTAAACCATGAATGCAAGCAAATGCAGAGTCTCTGCTGACTCATTAAAGGATAACACCTAAATCCTAAATATATATCGATTTGGAAATTGGAAGGTTTCAGTAGATCTTCCTTTTCTTGGTGCCACTCACTTTCGGTTTGCACTAGCAGCCTGAAAGTCACTAGGGGAAGCCTTGCCCAAGATATTTTAGAGTTAGACCAGGAAAAGGTACCAGCAGGCCTTCTCCCCAACAAGTTAAGATATCCAATAGCAAGATTGATCAAATCCCTTGAGCACCAGAGGCAGAAATTCTTGGAAGGGGCCCTTGCTAGATGTGAATAACCATCACAGTTATAACAACAATTTGTTGCCTGTCCACAACAGTGCAGATCAGTTGCTTGTGTGTAAGAACAATCTCTGTGAGAATCAATGTATGAACAGAGTGCATGCCTCTGCTTAAGCAAGCATATATGGTGAGCACATCTTGGCAGTCCTGTGGCTCCACCCTTGTTTGCCTGTGGCCTTCCCCACCATTGATAGGCAGCCTTATGAAGAGCTTACTTAGAAATTTTCCCCGCCCCCAGATTAGACAGTTAAGCCGTAATTATTTGATATCCCCTCCAACTACCATATCTTAGAAGGATGATACTATACAAATGGTCTAAGCTGCTATGAATAATTAATTGTTAATAAAACATTCAATACATGTAATCCATTCCAAGCCCATTTCCTGTGCTGTAAACTCCTGTCCCAAGTTGAGTCCTGCTGCTTACTGGGGTGGGGGGAGGAGGGGGCATTCTTTTTCTCACCATGCTCATTCACCTCCATAGGCATTGAAATTGCTCTACCTACTAATCATTTCTCCTGGGCTTCATCCAGACTTTCCTCCTTTTCTCTTTCCCATCTTTTCAGCATTCTCAAAGGTTCCATTCTATAGCTCTGTAGGACCTTATCAGCAAGCCATCGTTCAGGAGTCCCCTAATGTGCTAATCGAAAAGGTTAAAATATCATTAATATTCTGAGCTGAACTTTGAAGAGCCATGACATTCAGATGAAGACGACCCTTTGCATGGATGATTCGAGCAATTGTGCTTGAACACTGAAGACAGTTCCTAGCAAATGGAATAAATCTGGAAAGAGAGCATAATGAAGAGAATAAAGGAAGTCAGCAGAGTGTTTAAAGCTATGCAGATAAAGGCACATTTCACAATGCCTGCATGTTTTGATTGTGTTGTGTTGTAAAGATCTATGCAACCACAGGACACCCTCACCAAATGCCCATTTACTTATGCATTGATTCAAGTTCTATACCCTAGCTCTTCCTTGCAATTTGCTCAAGGGTGGCGTACATGACTTTTCTCCTCCACAATTTATTCTGACAAGGATTATCTTCTGAGATGATAGAATAATTCAATGAGTTTCAAGGCTTGGAGGGACTTGAATTTGGATTTTTCCAAGTCCCACTTCAACACTCCAAGCATCATGCCAGGTTGACAAAATGGCATGCTTTACCTTCTTTATATATATATAAAATAAATAGTGAAATAAAATAAATAGTAAAATTTAGCCCCACAGGCCTGTGGGGCTAAATTTTACTATTTTTTTTAATAACTGTATGGTGTACTGCAATGCTGCAAGAAAAGCTTATTCCTACTCATTTGGTTTTGAAAAAGTCTTAGAACATCTGGAGAGGTAGCGTCAGTGGCATCAAACACACAATTGTGGTGCAGTGGTGGTTGCATGTGTGTATACTGGGTCAAATGACATGATCTTTCTTTTTGAACTATAGTCTCTGTTAATTCAATTAAACCTTTATTAAATTAAAGCTTAAACATGCTCAATGTGCACACATACAGCAAAAAGAAAGCAAAAAGAAGGGCAGAATACAGTGGCATTCCCTATTGTGTAGATTAAAAATCTCAGATTGAAATATACCGTATCTGTTATCTGTTGTCACTATCTTATTGCTGTTCCCAGCTAGAGAGTAGACCTGTTCAAACAATTACTGCAAGGTAAATCAACATTTACATAAATCCCATTGAGACAGTAGGTGTGCTCTAGTTGAAACCAGCAATAGGGACACTGGCCATAGTCTTCTACAATGCTGGAATCCTTTTGCTTTTATTTTTATTTTGCTTTTATTATACAAATAATAATCCTGTGCATAAACCAGAGTTATTTATTTGTTCCATTTGTACCCCTGTCTTGTTCTCAAGGTAGCTTACTAGCTTTGTTAAAAACACGTCAAAATCAAATTTAACAGCACAACAATTAAAGTACAGTATCACTATAAATCGCCCATTAAAATCAATACAAATCTTTCAAAACATGAGCAGTTTTGAAAGACCCCTTTGAAGTAATGTGTTTTCCCACTTTTCCTAAAAGTTGTAAGAGTGGGAACGGACATTCATTATGATTTGACTTCCACAGTCTGAGAGCAACAGAAGAAAAGGAAAGGGCCTGTCTCAAAGAACCTAATATTTGAACAGGTTGCTTAGATAATTGCGCAATGCCCCTTCCTGCTGTTGCCTCACTTACGTACTTCCTTGTTTCTTTGCCACCATCTCTTCTTCCTTCTCTTGCCTCATTTTATATTACTGTGTCCTTCAACCTTCTTTCCCCTTGCTCCTTCTGACACCATTGCACCCCCTTTTGTGCACTTTCGTCCAAACCTCCCTTCTCCCTTTCCTCCCTTAATTTTTCTCTCCCATACCCTGCAGTTGTGTCTCCCATCCTTTCCTCCCTCCCTCCATGTGTCACCTCGCACAGTTACCTTCCTACCATCTATAAAACAGCACCACATACTTATTTTCAGTGGTTAGTACTCCTTTGAAATGAGGGCAGTGAGGCAGGCTACTGCTTTGAGACAAAGAGAGGGGGACAGGGGAGTGAGGCAAAGTGTGAAAACTGGCAGTAGGGTGAGAATTTGGTGGAAAGGGAGGAGGCTACATATGGCAGAAATGGGGGATGGTTTTCCTCCTGCCTTGGGTGGTAAAAAAGCACAGGTCCACCTAACTGCAATGTGCCATATATGCTGGTGGAATTGTAGCAGATGAATACCAGATGTGGAAACAAGATGGACCTCACCTTTTGCTCTGCAATGTTTGTGATCTCCCAGAGAAGTCTAGGTGGATGCTAGTGGGAAGAGGTTGGGTCAGATGGACTTTAGGTTGGATCCAGCCTATGCTTCTGGTACCTCTGCAGCCATACAATAAACCTTGGATGAGTGACAACTTGGAACATATTATCAGGAACACCTTCGCGAGGTCAAGCTCATTGGGAAAACTGCAGCAAATTTCTGTGACTGCATATTAAGCCTGGGAGAAGAGAGCTACTGGCATCCCCCACTTTGAGCTGAATGCAGATCCAGTCAACTTCTGACATGCTATGCAGGTTTCCTGAATCTGGCATCTTCCAAATGCGTTTAGACCACAATTACCATCAACCCTGCCCACATAACCATTGTGCACAGGGGGGGGGGGAATGGGAGTTGTGTGCCATAAATGCAGCCCCAATGGCTTCAGGATGAGGGAAGGCTGTGGTGCAGCAAACTTGAAGTACCTGCTCTTCCTATTGGGGGGGGGGGCAAAGGTCATCTTTCCTTTCCATCTTCTATTGTAACTTCGTCACACAAGTGGAAGAGTTGCTAGTGAACAAGCACATACTTGAAGAGACAGTGATTCCCTTTACTCACAGTCTCGCTGGTTAGAATTTCTAGAATAAGATAATGAAAATAAATAAATAATAGTGCAATCTGGTCTGTGCATCAGGAGGCTTGCCACAGCAGTCGACAGAGCCATGTTTTCCCTCCCCCTGTTTCTTTGTCTATGTGTTTGCTTTAGAGGTTAGGAGAGTTTTCAGTTTTTTTGGACTATGTTTTTCTACAACCCTGCAGCCTGCGTGGCAACTATTTAAGCTGCCTGTAGGAGTTGGGGACTGCTCTTCTGAAATGATAACAATGATGACCGATCCTCCTCCTCTCCATACTAATTTCAGCAACTGAAGTCATCCCAGAATCTTTTGTTATCAATATAAAGCAATGGCCAATTACTGCAAAGTTTCTTCCTGAATTTTTTTTTTTAAACAGTGATTTTGCAAGCATGGCATCTCATTTGTAAATTTTCAGGACTTGTCTCCTCTAAATTTTTGACTTGATCCTTTGATCTGCCTGCCTATGCCAACAGTGTTGAGAAACAAGACGTATATTGTTGTTGTTGTTGTTGTTGTTGTTCTTGATGATGATGATGATGTTTCCATGTTCTGGCAAGCTTGGGCACATATGCAGGAACAAAAAGCTAGTGTCTCTCTCTCCCTCCCTCTGTGTGTGTGTGTTTGTGTGCACGTGCGCGCGCATGGGTGTCGATCTCTGTGAGTCTTTCCGAACCCTATCTAACACTCATCATATCTATCATGTATGGTATTCACATAAAGAGGCAAGTGATGTGGGAGGGGAGGGAAGACGGGATTAGACCAATTGATAGCTATTAGGCATGGCAGCAAAATGGCACTGCCTTGGGGCAGGGTTTTGCCTGTGAAGCTCTGCAGAAGGAACATGTCTCTTAGGCACAGAGGCAGCTGCCTCAAACGGTGGTGCAGAAGGAATCGCAAAGGTGTAACTAAGTGCTGCCAGAATACTTTACATAATTGCGTGCTGTTCAAGAACTGCAGATTCATTGTGTCACCATTGTCATGCCTGTTGTCACCCCTCCCCATCTAGCCTTTTTGTATAAAATGGAGGAAGATTTATGTCCCCCCCCCGCCAGCGCCTGCTGTGACAGTGAACAAGTGAAAAGTTTGTAAGACACTCCTCACATCAAAAGTGTTTTCATAACAGATTAATAATGCATGGTGTTTTCTGTATTTCTCTGGCATTGGCAGGGTAACCGCTTCCCTCAGAGTTGCTATTATATTTTTAATTGATTTCTAGCAGCTCTGTCCAAATTCTTCCTTTTCTCAGATGCTTGCTTTTCTTTCCCTTTCCTCTTTTCTTTTCAGGCACAGTGACCGTCTTTCTACATTCTCCATAGGTGTTAACAAATACAATGAAATTGGGTGCTGATTGATGTATATTGATAGTGTATATGCTCTTTGGTGTTACAGACCACGCTGTACTGCTTAGCATTTTACATTGGGCCTCATAGTGACAGGAGGCATGTAATATACACTCCAAGATATGTAAGTACCCATCTCCTGGATAAATAATTTAAGAAATTGTTGGGAAATCATACCCATTATTAGGATTTGTGCTCAACAAGTGCCATTTTCTCTGAATTGTATTTGTATTTTGATAGATATTGATTTTTATGAGTAGAAGTGATGAATAATACATTTCATCTTCCTTTGCTGCTCATAACAATAAGCTGAGGGAAATAATGGAAGAGGAATTTTCTTTTAATGGAAATGCTCCCTTTGAAGACCATGGGCCATCTTCTTTGAAGGCTGAGATGGGGCAAATATACAAGAAACCTGAAGGAAATCTTCAGTCAAAACTCTGTAGCGACCATATGATGCTGGAGAGCCTGAAATCTATCCTTTGAAGCCAGGAGAAGTGACCCTGAGCATGGTAATATGTCAGCATGTCTACTCACAACATGCTTGCATGCAAGCTGAAAAGTCACCATAGTGATGAGGGTCATCCTAATATTTTGCTGCTAGAGGAAAATGACAGGATGGTGTCCCTCCCCCACTCCCCCCCCACATGCCTTCTACAGAAACTGTTTATTGGCTCTTATTTCAGCTAGAGCTTGAAGAACTTCCTTTCTGTTCCACTTTGGACATTAACAATGAAAGTAATCTGTCTGAGCTCTGAGTTTAACATGAGTGATGAAGAACATCTCCCTCAGAACAGCAGGCTGGCCGAGTTCTTACAGCAACGTCTTGTCACCATTCCACCACCCTACGAGCATCTACCTCCTAAGATGGCTAATGGTGGCGCTGGTCCTGATGTTGCTTCTACCCTGATGTGAAGCTAATCGGTTTCCATTAATTCACAAAGATGAAGGGTGATAGCAGCAGAAGGCACCCCTTTTAGAATCTGTTCTCAAATTCTTCCTCATTTGGAACTTCAAAGCTTCATTCAAGTGTTCAAAAAGGTGACTGGAATGTATGGGGGGGGGGACACACAAATAGCTCCATTCCCATGTGGAGAGCCTCGGCTATATGTGGAACGTCCTCAAGGGGGCCCCTGAGAAACCAGATGTAGAGAAGATTTTATATTATGACTCACTATGCATGGAGAGTGAAAAGGTGTGGGGGGGCAGGAATAACAGTGTCCCCCTCCTCATGTATTCAGATTAACCTTTCTCTCCCCGCCCCCTCTGAATCCCCAGATAGGCACAGCAGGACCTGTCATTAGCCAGGCTGAGAGGGTCAGTTCAGGAGACAGGGCACTGCGGGAAGAGAGGCACAGCTACCACCACCCCCCACTTACTGCCACCTGACCTGATCTCCATTGTCACCAACCCCTTTCTCTGAACTGCTGCCTGCCCATCTCTATATGGCAGCTATTTCTGGGCCAGATTTGTGAATGATGTGTGGGATGAGAATGCTTCTCAGGCACAGACTGCAGTATGGATATTTTCTCTCTCTCTTTTTGCCACCCTTCCTACAATGTAAGAACCAGCTATTATTCACATAGCTGGCTAAGAAGTCGCCACCAAACAGCAGAGGCAGGCGGGTGGTGTTAAGGAAAAAGAAAGCATGGCTGCCACAAGCCCATCCCCCTTTCTCTCCTTTCCTGTGTGTTGTGGCAAAGCAACACTTCTCTTTCAGCCCTGGGTGCTGGAAGAGTTTCTGCTGGCTCTGTGCATAGTTCCTCAGCCATTGCTAATCACCCTGGCCATGATCCGAGGATAAATTATCTGGTCACTGTGGGCACTCTTCTTGTCATGTGCCAGCCCCTTGAAAGGGATGGTTGCTGACCAGAAGCACATGTTCTGATTCCATGTGCCATGTGTAGGAGAACCTCCAAGTGAATGTTTAAAAGCTTGTTGTCTTTTAACCTTCTAAGCCTTAATGTGCAATTCTAATTCCCTTGATGGGTGTTTGAAAGCCTGAGCGTGACCTTTCTGAGGTATGTTTTAATCCTCTTGCAATAAATTACTCCTTGCTTAAGCAACTGTGTCTTCCATCTCCAAGTCCTCTTAACCCTCGGGATGCTGACTGAACTCTTAAAGTGCTCAATGTTTAAAAGTTCCCTGTCAAAGGCGTATGTCTGAAAAATGTGCAGACAGGGATATGTCTGTGTTGAAAGGACCTATCTCTCAGGGGCAAATAATTTGGAGGACTTGGCAACCTTTTCCAATATATCACCTGGCATCTCATCTGCCATGGCCATCATGATCAATGGTCAGAGATGATGGAAATTGCAGCTTCAAACATTTCAAGAGCATGTCTTTGAAGAAGATTGCCTTACAAGTGTTTTCCTTCCTTCCTTCCTTCCTTCCTTCCTTCCTTCCTTCCTTCCTTCCTTCCTTCCTTCCTTCCTTCCTTCCTTCCTTCCTTCCGTCTGGATCAGTGAATGCATTTTTCAAATAGAAAATGGCAGTGATAGCTCTATTCTTGAGGGATTAATAAAATGGTTATGAATGTCTGCATTTTCACTCCACATGATAATGCAGGTATCTTCATATGCAGCAGAAACTCAACAAAACAGAGATCAAGAACATGAATGCCTTTGTGAGAAATTTTTGTGAATAAGCAAGAGCATCCCAGAGCTTAAGAGCCATTTGGAATTCAGAGAATGTTCGCAAACACCATGTTGCAACATCCAGCCAGTTGCATGTAAGATAGTGGGGGTTTTGTTTTTGTTTTTTGACAAAACATACATAAAACTTTATTCCTTCCCCCATATAATCTCAAATTTGAACATGAGTTCCCAGCCTGGGGGTCAGACCCCCAAGTGGATCACAAAGAGCTTTCTGGAGGTCACCACTCTTATTTTTAGTTGTCATTGTTTTCATATTTATTGTGTAAAATATGTCATGCACAACACTGTTTTATTTGAACCCTCTTAGCCCACAGATCGATAATTTTAACTTGAACCAGAACTGCAGGCAACCTAGAGTTCTTAGTTACTTCTGTACCTGCTTGGTTGGATTTTCCTTTCATGCATGCAGATCAACTCTTATTAGAAAGAGTTGCTCATTTCTCTCTGCTCCTTTACATCCACCTTCGGATCTGAGTGTTAGCCCAGCTCAAAGAGGGCTGGATGAGATGAATGCATGGTGCATTTCAGGAACACATGGTTAGGTACCAGCAGCACAGGAAAAACCCCTTCGTACCATTCCAACTTGAAGAAGTAGAAGCCCCCTTTGGGAACAAGAAGAGCTGGGCCAATTCAAATCAGTCTTTGTGTCATGTGGTCAGTAAGATACTTGCGATTCACCTATTTTATAAGTGAAGTAAATCCCACAGTGGTTGATCATGTAGTCACATCCTCTGACTCATATGCATTCACACACAGAAGGAAACACACACAAAATGAGCATATTTTCAGCAGCAGAAATTCTACAGGTATTAATATATATATAATTCAAGATATACAGGCTCTGACGGTTGCCTATTTAAAAATACATCTGATATTTAGCTCCACAAAAAGCAAAGTGTTGGCCCTAAGGAAAAAAAATCCACATACATGTAATACCTTCCTGGGGCCAACCAAAAGGACACGTAATAAGTACCAGTTTTTGGGAGTTTCAGATCAATTCCTCTAACAGGATGCTACAAAAGGCACAGTGGGATTATTGGATGGGGCCAGGGAAGAGGAGAAGTTGATCTTCCAGTTACAGAGCCTGAATGATCCCAGTCCTGAGTTGAAATACAGGAGAAATCTGCTGGAAATCAGGTGAAGGTCTAGTAGTTAAGGTCTAGTAGTGGTTTGAGGTTTTGCTGTTCCTCGGTATTACTCCAGGAGAAACCTAGCTTGACAGAGCCTCATTCAAATGTGTGCAGACCTCTCCTCCTCCATTTCAGCTCACAACTGAGAACTTGCAGCACCATGACTTCTACATCAAGTCAGGCCCACCCCATCCTGCTCCTGCTCTCCTCAGCCCCTTACAATTACAGTTTAAAACTGCAGAGGTAAAATTAATATTAGAAATGTTAAATATAATTAAAAGCCTGACAGAACAATATCATATTTGCTGCCCAACTGAAGCACAATAATAAAGATGCCAATCTAACCTCCCTGGAGGGGAGTTACATAACTGGGGTGCGAATGCAGAAAACATCCTGTCTCAAATCTCTACGAATCTACCTTCTCTAGGTAGTAGGATTGAGCAGTAATGTGTCAACTCCAAAATTAAGTAAAGCTTTTTAAAACCAAACTCCAAATATATATATAAATGTGCTTCCTCATTATCGCCTTCTCTAGAATTGCCATCTGTTATTGAATCATTTTTTATGGAGCATCCATGTGATTTATTGCATCCCATTTTTTCCTGACTAATCTGCTGTTGCCTTTTCAGGTCTGATTAATGGGAACTTGGCCTGGAGAGTTGAAATAAAATACAACTGCAGCACCAGACTGATCAGTGCAGACAGGCAAGGCATGGTTGTGGATTTATAGATTGTGCTGTTCCCTTTTGCTTTTAAAAGAAAACAAAAAAAGAAGAGAAAATCTGTAATTAATTTTCTGTAACTAATTAATCAGTATTCAGGGAATGCTTTGCAGGAAGAGAACCTGAAACCAGACAATTAGGAGAGGATATTCAAGGCTGCAAATACCCTGTTTTCCCCCAAATAAGACCTAACTTGAAAATAAGTCCTAGTATGATTTTTCAGGATGCTCTTAATATAAGCCCTACCCCAAAAATAAGACCCAGTTAAATGAAACCCCGCCCTCTGCCATTGTGCAGCAACCAGAAGAAGATGCCATGGCTGTAAAATAAAACATCCCCTGAAAATAAGCCCTAATGGAGTTTTGGAGCAAAAATTAATATAAGACCCTGTCTTATTTTGGGGAAAACATGGTAAGACTAATAATCACTTCCCTGCTCTCTCTGGGTGTACAATAATTATTTATTTATTTATTTATTTATTTATTTGTTTGTTTGTTTGTTTGTTTATCTATCTATCTATCTATCTATCTATCTATCTATCTATCTATCTATCTATCTATCTATCTATCTATCTATCTATCTATCTATCTATCTATCTATCTATCTATTTATAAGAAGATATGAAATGGGTGGAATCTGCAAACAGGTGGCTAGCATGGGATAGGACGGAATGGAAATTCTGCAGAAAGAGAAGGATCATGGCTGTAGGAAAGGACTGAGGACTGTGTAGCACCTCTCTTCCACTTCCACCTCCAGGAGAAGAAACAGTGCCTCAACAGAGCCCTAATACGGCAAAGCCCTCATGTTCAGGTTAAGGCTGAGGAAAAAACTTGCTTATTTAATTTACTCCCTCATTTGACGGTTTTGGATTGTAGGGTTTTTTCTGTCCTTTATATAAAGATACTGGCAAATTTTTGATAGACTTTTAAAAACAAAGTGAAACAATATGCTCCCCCATTTTCATCAGCCGCCTTCAATATATACAGTGGTGCCTCGCATTACAATGTTAATTCGTTCCAGCAAAATCGCTGTAGGACGAAAACATCATAAAGCGATTTTTAAAAGCCCATAGAAACGCATTAAAACCCGATCAATTCATTCCTATGGGCTTGAAACTCACCATCCAGCGAAGATCCTCCATAGCGCGGCCATTTTTGCTGCCCGTGCAGCGAGGAATCCGTCCCAGAAAACAGCAGGCGGCCATTTTTTTACCCAGTGGCCATTTTTAAACTGCCAATCAGCTGTGCAAAAATCGCTGTTTTGCGATAATTGGTTAGCGAAGCAGGGAACCGATCATCACAAAGCGAAAAAACCCATAGGAAACATCATTTTGCAATCGCTTTTGCGATCGCAAAAACTTCGCCGTTATGTGATTTCATCGTAAAACGAAGTGCTCGTCTTGCGAGGCACCACTGTATTCATAAGCATGGAGATTACTCTGTTGTACAACCCTGCCTGTCAGCTCTTGAAACTTGCAGCCACTCAGACCAGATGCAGTAAAAACCCTACTTCAGCACCAGTCTACTTCAAACCCAGAATTTTTAAGAATTAAATAGTTTGTGCCCAGGTAATCATACCTGTCAGTTTCATTCATTTCCATATTCAAAATTTTAAATATGACAACAATAACAAAAACCTAGGTCCCTTCCATACCAGATACAAAGAAATGTATGAGATTTGGTGGCTTCTTACAAAGGAGGAGGAGGAGGCTGAAAGGAAAAAAAAATAGGAAACAGCATTCATACCCATCCTACAGTCAGTCATCAAAGAGGTATGCTCCCAACCAGAATGAGCAGGGCAGGAACAGATAATCCCCCACCAAGTAAAGGCAGACTAAGTACAAGGCAGATCCATAATTTCCAACACAGACAAGTCAGCCTTTATTTCAAATCCCAGAAACAGCCACGAGGGGGGGGGGGGAACCATTGGGTTATAGATACTGTATAATGCACATATTTGAAACAAAATTAAAAAAGGTTTGGGGTGTTTTTTGTTTAAAGCATGCTCCCAAATAAACAGACAAGATGGTTTTGCTCCATTCAGTGGGCGGGCAACAGTGGAATGATAAATGGCAATAAATGCATTTTCGGAATGCAGCTTGAATTCCAAGTGTTTAAAATGTGCGTTGTTGACCGGTCTTGCCACCTCCGCCTTCCTCTGTATAAATGTTTGATGCATTTTGGCTCAATAAGTGTGTGTGCTTCCCCCAAACCCCTGAAGCACTGCATCAGTTTCTTTTTCTGTCCACTTTGCCTTTTTTATTTTATTTTTTGCCAGCTGCACATCAGAATGGTAAAGTCGCATCAGACTTTAGAAAGGTGCATGAGGTGCCAGGGGAGAAACCATAACAAATACAGAAAGGATATATATTTCACTGTGAAATATTTGCTTTATAATATAATGGAGGTTTCTATTGCATCTGAATCCTGCATATTTTCCGCAGAGCATGCCTGAGCTATTGACATACTGTTGGTTTTATACATCCCAAGACACATGAATTATTACTGTCGTTCAGCATTTTATATTTCTAGTTCCATAGCCTATAGCAACGCTTTATTGTTAGTTGTCATTGGAGCCTATATGGGACCTCTGGTGATGTGAGCTATTGATCAAGCAGTGTTCAATGTTTGCCTGCTTGCTAATGCAAAGATGTGCTAATTCTCCCAAACGATATAAAACCCTCAAGTCACTGTGGTTGTGGTGTCTTGCTTTTCCTTTAGCCGTGCCAGGTGGGGGAAGCCAGGACTGGCAGAATTGTCCATAAAGCTGTCCTATTGCCTGTGAAATCAAACTGGCGCCTGGATTCCGAGATGGATGTTGTATTATGGATGCAAAATACACTGTGCAGAAATGAAAACAGGCTACGCATTATTAACAAACATGTTGCCCAAAGGAAAGTTATTAATAAGTGATACGCTGAGAAAAGGAACGAAAGTCGGAATGCGTAATCTGATAAGCACCACCGCCAGGCAACATTCATTTATTTTCTGATCCTCAACTTGAAATGAACGGAGGAGGCTGGGTGGATTGCACCTAAAGTAGTAAGTGGGTTGATTAATTCTTGTGATAATCCTATACTGGTCCTTAAAAAAAAAGTGAGAGATGATGGGGAGGACAGGCAGGCAAGGAGATAGAAGGGGCGGGAGCCAAAGCATTCTAATAGCAGGAAAAAGCAGGCAAGAAAAGTGAAACGGATGCATCTTTTTACGAGCTCAGGAAATGAAAATTTGTTTCATTCTTTGTTTGGATCACTTTGCCAGGAGACAATAAAGAGTGTGGGGGGGGGATTGTGCTTTTAATGTATAAAGCTGGAAGCATTAAAATGATGCTGCTAATTAGCGCTTAAAAGCTCTGGCCTGAATGCATTTTCAGTTCACACGATGTTTAAAGGCCTCCTCCGAAGACAACTAGAAAATCAATGAAGAGACTTCCGTTGGGACTTCAGATTCAAGCTTTTCCAAGGACGATGCCCAGGGGAATGTTTGTGAGCATAGCCCTTATTTTGTAGGAATTATCTTTTGCTTCAACCTATTGTCTTTCTCTCTTTGGCTTGCATTCCCATTTCGTCCCAATTTGTGTCTCCCCCCCCCCACACACACACACATCTTCTTCCTTTCCTTTCAGCTGGCATTGTGTAGAACAGCTCCTTTCATTTCTCTGAGTAAATGTGCTTGCAACCCCATGTTGGTGGTCAGATTCTCGAAGTGAGAGTCCCACAAAGTGACCTTTCTGAACATGCCTGTTGGCTTACATCACGTCACATGACGGGGCCCAGATCAGGTGGACCACTAGATTGCCATGCAAGAAAGTGCAGGATTTTTTATTTCCAATTTGGGGGGAGCGACCTAGTGGGATGTGAGCACAGCTCACATGCACAGCAGAGACTGCTACAGTAGAGGGTTAGTCTGTTCAAGCACATCAAGCAAGGAACAAAACAAAAGCAGACAAAGAAGACGACAAAAACATTGTGGACTTGATCCATGAAAATCTCACATTAAAATAGTGCAGTTAGTCTTTAAGGTGCCACAATGTTTTTGCCTTCTTTATTTATTGATTTGCTTTTGTTTTGTTTCTTGTCTGATACATTACAGTATGTTGTGCTTGCCCATCATGTATATTAAAATAATAAATAAATTTAAGATTATTGGGGAAGCATCTCCACTTCTCTCCCCCCTCCAGGATAGTCATGTCACAATGTGGCGTATTTTATGCTGGAAAGCCCCCTGCTTGTAGGTCTGTCAGAGGGAAATCCTGTATTTCAAGTCGACTCTGAAGGGTGCCCTGCTATAAGTCTGATTTAAACATAAAGATCTGCAAAAGTGTCAGTAGGGAGGTGTCTGTGTCTGTGTCTGTGTGTGTCTGTGTATGCGCGCACACATTTATTATTTTAATGTATGTATACAATACCATTCTGGTGTGCTCACACGTTACTATGCAGCTTTGCTCCCCCCCTTCACCAAGACACACTTGCATGGGCAATAGACTGAAAAGATACAGAGATCTTTTCCAATATAGTGTGTGTGAGAGAGAGACAGATTGAGGGAGGGAGGGAGGGAGGGAGGGAGGGAGAGAAGGTATTATGTGCCATCAAGGTGCTTCTGAGTTGTGGTAACCCTGGCTAAGGTTTTCAAGTTATGTGAAATACTGACTGGTGTGCCCTTCCCATTCCCATGAGTCTCCATGGCTGGACAAGGATTTGAAGCCAGGTCCGCTGAGTTCTAGCTGACCATCTGCACTACACTGGCTCTGTATTGTATTGAATTTCATTTTAAATATAGCAATTATTCTCAAATTCAGGTTTCAACATAAAAATAAACACCTTAGCATATATAGATTTTATGAGAATCTATGTGTCTAGTTTTCTTTTCTTTCTTGCTGATGCCTCCTCTTTGAGGCCATCTGTGAATGACCCTTCCACAGAATCAATGCGCTTACAGTATGTGTTGTTAGGAGGAGGGGGGAGGAACACATGTAGTTATAGCATATGCTGAGATGAGGAAAGTTCTTGGATATGTAGTAAAAAAAGGACCTTTTCAGGTATTTGATCTCGTATGAAATAAAGGGGATCCGTCTTTTGAGATCTGTACTGACAGAGCTGCATCCCCTGTCCTCTCGCACATAAAAGATCTAAATTAGAAATTGTAGAGAATTAACCACATTTCTAATTCAGAAGATGCTTATGGTAGTGGCTCTTTTTGTTCATTGATGAAGAGTGTCCAGAGAGTGAGACGGAACCAATATTTTCTGTTCCCATTTGAATACTGTTATTTGGGTAACGGGAAGTGGTGGCGCTGTGGGCTAAACCGCAGAAGCCTGTGCTGCAGGGTCAGAAGACCAGCCGTCGTAATATCGAATCCACGCGACTGAGTGAGCTCCCGTCGCTTTGTCCCAGCTCCTCGCCAACCTAGCAGTTCAAAAGCATGTCTTCGGACAAGCGCTGGCTCTAAGGCTTGAAAAACGGGATGAGCACCGCCCCCTAGAGTCGGACACGACTGGACTAAAAATGTCAAGGGGAACCTTTACCTTTTTATTTGGGTGACAGGTTCACGTGGGTAACTAATGTTATTTGTCATTTTATACCTCTTTCCCCAACTATTAGACAAGTAGTTGGCTGTGGAGCCAGGTATCAAGAGTTCAAGTCTCCACGGTGCCTCCTGGAAGAGAAGCCAGCCTGTGTCACCTTCGGCAAGCTCCACATTCCTAGGGATCCCCCCACCCCAGAAGAAGGGAATGGGAAACCACTTTATATCTTGGAAACTTGGGAAAGGGTCTCCAAAAGTCAGAATCAACTTGATGGCATATAATGGTTGTGGCGTTCAGCTCTGCTCTCACCTGTCCGTCATAGCTGGGCAGGGGAACCTCAGCCAATGAGAGGACGGAGGGTGGTGCAGAGGTGGGAGGAGCTGGGTTATATAAGGTGTGTGTGATGTGTGGGATCAGATCAGTTTGGAAGATGAGTGATTAGAGAGATTGATAGAGAGTGAGAAAGAGCCTGCCAGTGAGGGAAAAGTCTGTGTGAGTTAGTGTCTTATAAACAGTGATTGACTAATTGATTTTATACGTGATTCACCCTTTTTATTTTTGTACAAATCAATAAACACTTTATTTGTTTTGAAAGAAACACTGGTCCTTTTGATTTTAAGGATAGGTTGGTGGCAGCAGTTTTGGTGAGAGGTAGTGAGCACTCTTGGAGGCCTGAGTTATTAGAGGCTTGAGAGTGGCCTGCTACAATGGTTATTATTGTTAGTCACCAAATTTCAAACAATAATACCCAGAAAGTCCAATGGGTAGCCTTTGAAAGAAAGAATATAAAAACACACAAAGAGCTGTGCTGGATGAGGCCCAAGGTCAATCTAGTCCGGAGTCCTGCTTCTTGCAATGGGCCACCTTGGATCTTGCCCAAAGGGAAGCATGAGAGCAACACCTCTGTCCTTTTCTTCTGAGCAAATGCTGTTCTGAGACATGCTGTCTCTGAAGCTTGAGATGGTCCCAGAGTTTGGATATTAAAAATCAGTTCATTCTTGATAATGTTAGCAGTCCACATTTTTTAATATTGTTGCATAAAGACTTTTACTAAACTTTAAAAAGCAACCATAGACAGTTTGCAAACCAGAGTTCCTGTTCCACATAGGAAAATCCTTCTGTTTCCGTGCAAATGCTTAAACTGTCTCTTGATCTTTGACTATGGATTGAAGACAAAATAAGAACTCAAAGCAAGCTATTCATTTTGCCTCCAGATTAACAGGCATGGGCTTGGTTATGTACAGGAAAAAACAGATATTCTGCCTCCTCATGGTTTTATAAAATCCCAATGAAATAAGTTAATGTATTGTTTTAATGTATTTTCCCACTTCAGAATAATGTATACAGTCCTCTCAACTAGACTTATTCTCATGAAAGCAGTCTATGAAAGAAGAATAAGAAGAAAAAGCATAAAAACTAGCCCTAGAGCAAAGATAATGTTTGATAACAAAAGACTCGGGTTTTATTTATTTGTCTCTTTTCAACATAACCTGCAGTTACTTCAGGTATCACCCACTGTAACGTGTGTCACGCCTAATATTTACTTCTGTGGGTTTCAGTTAATGTTTTAAAAATGTGATCTACTGTTTCATTTTGGAGCACTCGTAAAGAGAGGTTAATATTTCATAAATTTATAAGACCAGGTCCTCAGCTGGAGTAACTGGCGTGGGACCACAGACTCCAGCAGAGCTATCAGGACTGATTTGTACCAGCTGAGGACCTGGTGTGCTGAGCGGTGTGTGGTGTGTGTGCATGCGCGCACGTACATATGCATGTGCACCCTTTGGAGTTGTCTACTTATTTATTGCTGTTAAAATCCCATTTGTGTCTGTCAAGAGAAAAATAGGGTGACTGTGGGAGACAGTGACAGCATGGATCTGCTAGGAAAGCAACTGTGATTTAGTTATATCACCAGGGTTGATTCAAGGCATTTTGCTGCATTAAGAAGAGGACAAGATGGTGCCTCTCCTCCTGTGTCCATCCTATTCAATTATAAAAGGCGAGCAGACTAGCAACTAAAAAGCAAAGTGTGCTGCTTATATACCACCCCATAGTGCTTAAAGCACTCACTGGGTGGTTTACAAGTTAATTATGCTGGCTACACATTGCCCCCCCCCCCCCCAAGCTGGGTACTCATTTTAACAACCGTGGAAGGATAGAAGGCTGAGTTAACCTTGAGCCAACTACCTGGGATTGAACCCTGGGCCGTGAGCACAGTTTTGGCTGCAGTACCGCCGAAGAATTGATGCTTTTGAATTGTGGTGCTGGAGGAGGCTCTTGAGAGTCCCCTGGACAGCAAGGAGAACAAACCTATCCATTTTGAAGGCGTAATTCGGCTATCTCATGAGAAGAGAAGACTCCCTGGAAAAGACCTTGATGATGGGAAAGTGTGAAGGCAAGAGGAGAAGGGGACAACAGAGGATGAGATGGTTGGACAATGTCATCGAAGCTACCAACATGAATTAGACCAAACTCTGGGAGGCAGTGGAAGACAGGAGAGCCTGGTGTGCTCTGGTCCATGGGGTCACGAAGAGTCAGACACAACTAAACGACTAAACAACAGCAGTTTAACCAATGCATCACAAGGCTTATTCAACTAAATTATGCTTTTGTTGCTGACCAAGGGGCAATACAGGGTAGCTGTTAGAGTGAATGGCTGAGAACAGCCTTACCATTAGGCAGAATGAGGCAGCCACTCCAGGCAGCATTTTTAAAGTTTCATGACAGGGCAGGAACTTATTAGTTATTTACTTTGGAGTGGCAGGATTTTTTTCTGCCAGGATTGGGGAAAAGTGCTTGTGAGATGTTCCACCTTATGCCACAATAATTTGGCTGGTTTGGGGTATTCTGACACTTGGGAAAGACGGGTGCATTCTCAGGAAGCAAAATATTTCGGTCTGATGTAGTGAATAGCAGGGCATGTGTGTGAAATGCACACACGGCTCTGTGTACATACTTTGTGCCCATCAGTGTTGCTGCCTAGTGGCCAGTCTTGCTAGAAGCTGTCCAGTGGTGCGCACCCCTCATGCACACACTGACGCAGCATGCCCCCACGCACAGACACAGCCCCCCCTGCATTCACACACAGACATACTCCCGCATGCATACATGCATGCACAGGTTGGGGGCTACTGCCCTAAATAAACTTGCATCATGGAAGATGGTTTTTCACCACCAGTAGGATTCAGTTGTCAGCGTAGTCATCTTCTGTACATGAAGCAGGGAGAGACCACCACCTTATACTTCACGTCAGACAGTTCTGCCCCTCTATTCCCAGCTTGTGTCTCTTTTTCCTTTGCCACGCCAGATCAATGGAAAACCCCTCTTGATACCTGAGTCTTCCTTCTCTTTTTATAGTTAAGTGTCTGTTTCGCTTTTCATCTTCAGTTTATTTTTAGATAGTAAGCCCGTGAGCAGCATGGCCCGTGGTATTTTTAATTTTTCATACAGTGCCTAGCAATTTTAGGATCACCATTACCAGTCTGTTTCAGCCGAGATTTAGGAAGCTGGCTTACATGAAATCTCCTCAGAGCTGGGGTTGGGGGGGGCGAATTGACCCTTTTGGACAACAACATCCAGAATCCACATTACCCAGCTGTGATTTGTGCTGCCTCTTGACAGTGGAGGTCAATGTATATAGCGACCCACCATGACTATTAGCCCATGAAAGCTTTATCCTCCTCAAATTTGCCTAATTCCTCTTTAAACGTATTGAAGAAGGGAGCCTTCAGTACTTCTAAGGGTAAATTCCAGTGTTTAATCATGGCTATGTGAGGAAGGACTTCTTTTTGTCCCTCTGGATTCTCCCACTATTTAGCTTCATTGAATGATCCCACATTTTATTGTTATGATAGGGAGGGAAAAATGATTTCCATGTCCACTTTCTCTGCACCATATACAATTTTATACACTGTTATCACATGTGTCATTTCTCACTTTTTTAAAAGCCACAAATATTTTGAAATTTGGCTTCATAAATTGAGTTACTTCAACTCTTTGACTGTTTTGGCTGCCCTTGTCTGCATCTCTGGTGAGGTGTTTCAACCAGAACAATATGGACTATTCCACATGTGTTCATACTGTAGACTTGTATAAATACTCTGTCTGAAATCCTGTTGTTTAATATAGTAAGACACACTAGAATAGACCTATTTAATAAGTGGGGATTTGGCAAATTTATCCCTCTGTAATTTTGGTTGGTTTAAGTGGGCCTACTCTAGTTGCAACTTACCACACTGAGCAATGGGAATTCAGTAACTTCTATTATTGTCAGTGCTATTTTCATTCTTGATAGTCCTTTGCATGATATTTGCTTTTTTCACATATGCTGCATACTGCATCTCCACAGAGCTATTCCCACATAATGCCAACATTTTCTTCCAGCCACTCACCATTTTATGCATGAGGCTTGAAGTTACGTATTTCTTTATCACATGGCAATGTGTATATTTTTACAACTCTTCACATTGTGGTGCATTTACCATTTTATTCCGCATTCACTCTGCTTGGAGAGCTCCTTTTGCAGCATTTTGGCCGCTCTGAATAATGTGGTATTGTCAGCAAAATTTTTCACCACACTTCTCATCTCCAGCCATAACAATATACAGTATATATATATTTTAAAACCTTAGGATAATAATTATTTCATCACACCAGTTGCAAATATATCAAATAGTCTTGTAAGATTCTATATACAGTATTTGAAATAAGTGGGGCATAGTCTCAACGAAGCTAGATTTTTTGAAATAGGCAACAAGGTCTTTATTTTAATCAGGTTCCCCTGCCCCTGCCAAAGGAAGGAACATGACAGGAGGTTGAGTAGGAAAGGTTATGTTGTAGCATTGGATGGAGCTATTACTATGGCTGGTAAGTTGCAGAGCTTGGAAGTAATCATTTACATGTAGCTGCTTCCTTTTCCCTTGTGCTACAGTGATTAAACTGTAGCACTGCAGTGAAGACTCTGCTCACTACATGAGTTTAATCCCAGGCTCAGGTAGCTAGCTTGAGGTTGACTCAACCTTCCATCCTTCAGATGTCGATAAATTGAGTTCCCAACTCACTGGGGAAGTCAATGTGTAGCCTGCATGATTTAATTGTAAGCTGCCCAGATATAGCTTTAAGCACTGTGGGGCGGTATATAAGCAGCACACTTTGTTTCTGCTTTTCCCAATAACTAAACTTTAACTATATTATGAGGGACAATGTCACTCAGTTGGCAGTGTAATTGGTATTGGTCTGAGTTACTTTTTTAGTTACAGGAATGTAGGCTCAGGAAACAGAGAGATCTTATACAGTTCAAGAGCTGGTTTGTGCTGTACCTAACATTGCTGAAAGAAAAATATCAATTTAAAACAAGAACAACAACAAAGAATACAGGTTAAAAGTTTTATTTGCAATAAATTTCATCAGTGGGCTACAAAGAATAAAAGTGTATACCAAATCAACAAGTTAATCTTTAAAATGACACTAAAATCTTTCTTATGTTTTGCTATAATAGATTTACACCATTACCAACCAGGTTTTAAAAACAACAACAAAAAAATACATATTTTAAAAAAGAGGAAAGCAAAAGATTAAAGAAAAGAAAAGGAATTGTAACCATGACACCTGATTACAATTTTAAAGACCTTGGGACTGTAATAGCAACTTTTCACACTGGATTAGTAAACTGTTGTTTACTCTTTGTTGTGGTGTTTTTAAAGGCTTTGATTAATGTCATATACAGTATTAATGATTTTATTGACTGGTTTCTTTTTAATTTGTTTCTAATGATGTTCTCTAGCTGCCTTGAGTGTTGTTCTCTGGAAAGAAGGGATAAAAATGTCCTAAAGTAAACAGATAAATAACATCTTAGTTTTTTCAAAGCAGCTTCCCAAGCTCTGGTGAGTTCTTGAGCCGCTGGAGCTCAGCCACCCTTGAGAGAGAGTGCAGGCCTCCAGCCCTGACATCTTCCATCAGTGTCCGAGCAGCCATGGATAGGATTATCACTGCCTTGATCCTTGCTTTCCATTTCTGAGACAGAAAGCTATCATTCCCTCCTCAAGAGCTTTGAAGTGCTCTGCTGCTCCCTTCTAAGGGGATCTCTCCCAGGCTGCCATTCTGAGGCCCTGTTGCTCTGAAATATCACACTCTGGACTAAGATTAAGGTAAATGAATTCTCTTCTTGGGCAGTGTTGCTTGACGTGATACCCTAATGGTGTCTGAGCACTAAATATCTATTTATTTCCTTGCCATCTCCCTTGGAAGCACTGGGTCATCGGTTCAGGCTCCCTGTCAGAGATTTCCTTCTGGAAACTAACTAGACTGAAATGCAGTCCCAGCGAAATGCAGGGTTTTTTGGGCGGGGGTATGTGTGTGCGGTCCCATGTTCACATGAAAAGGGTTTATGACCCAAATGGAAGTCCACCTGTGTTTTCAACTGTGTCATATGAAATGTATATATTTATATATTTATATATTTATATAGATAGATAGATAGATAGATAGATAGATAGATAGAGAGAGAGAGAGAGAGAGAGAGAGAGAGAGAGAGAGAGAGAGAGAGAGAGAGAGAGAGAGAGAGAGAGAGAGATTCTGTTTCTGATTCTGGCTACCAAGGGTCAATACAAAAACTTTCTGTCAAATATGAGCTACACATGAAACTGTTGGTGAGGATTCAGTATTATGTAGATGCTACAAGGCCATGGAGATATCCCATTTTGAAAGTAGAGATGTTATCTCATCAGTCCTGGGCAGGATATGGAAAGCAGTTAAAACATTCGGTCAGAAGTACCAAGGCAGTTATGCTAAGCGAGGCTGGCCCAGTTATTAGACACAAGTGAAACTGTTGCCTGAGGCAGCCAAGAAGCATTAGAGAGGAGCTGTGGGCTGCACAACAATCTCTTTAGGCCCAGGAGTTAATCTACTGCTGAAACGAGGATGCAGCTCTTTGTCCAGATAGATTTTGTATGTGAAGCAGTGGGGCTGGCATCTTGTACTAGCAACTTATCTGGCCAAATTAGAATGTGCAAAGCTATGAAGCAAACTAGTAGCCACCAGAGCTACTATTTTTCATTGGCGTGAAGGTATCAGGTACTAAAAGAGAAGAATCCATCTCATGTGGTTATTGCCAGAGCTTGGAGAGGGTACTTTTCTTTTGTTTTGCTTTCTTTTTCTTTTATTATAATAATTATTACAGCTACTAGAACATCGCAGTTGATATAGTCCATAGTCATGCTAGCTGGAGGATTACAAGAGAAATAATTGAATCCTCTGCCAATCTCTGGATATTATGTGCAGGAAATACAATGGCACATAGAGGAAGAATAAGGCATATTGATATTTAACATTTAGGAAATAGTAACAACTATCCCCCAGAACTCAGGGGCATGGAACAGCGGCACTGTGTGGCACAGTGAACTTCCAGCTGTGGGTCCATGATGGAGCATGTTCCAAATGAGATGGGGTGGGCAGGCCCTGCTGGTATGAGCTACAGTAAGCTTCTGAGTGGTGCTGGATGCTCACACGCCACATTGTCTCATGACCTTCTTCTCCTTGGCCATTATTAATCATAGCTGGGCAATGCAGCCTGCATATATGGTTCATCTCTTCACCCGTTGCTCACGGTGAAAAATAGGGAAACACACAAATTGTGAAAGTAAGGAGAAATTGTTTGAATGTTCTGGTTGACTTGCAGAAATTGGCCAAGGTTAGCACCACATACAGTGGGGTCTTGACTTGAGAAATTAATACGTATTGGAAGGCGGTTCTCAAGTCAAAAAGTCTGTAAGTAAAGTCTCCATTGACCTACAGTGCATTGAAAACCGATTAATCCCGTAACAGGCCGTTTTTGTTCCATTTTGGGTTTTTTCTGGTCTGTAAGTCAAATCTCAGTCTGCAAGTCAAACCTAAATTTTGCGGCCAGAGAAGTCTGTAACTCAAAAAGTCTGTAAGTCAAGCCGTCTGTAAGTCAAGGGTCCACTGTATATAAGAATAGTGTAGCTTTTGTTCTTCTTTTCTAGCACTAAGGCAGACATTGGTTGCTTTCAGTTTCACATTTCCTCCAGGCTTGCTTGGCTCATCTGGAGCTTTGAGAATTTTTCCAATCTTAATTCTAGTTTGGCAAGAACTTTTAAGATTTTCTTTTGTTAATGTTCACATAAAATGTATAAGGATTTGAAATAATTTTCTCCTCATGTGTACATTTTCCCGTAATTTCCACAGTTATTCTTAATACACAGTTATATAGATTTGAGGGTATGTACTGTATGTTCCCTTTATGTGTGCAGAGCAGTGCATTTTCTCTTCATCTTTATAGGGAAATGCCATGGCAGCACTTCGTTGCAAACTGAATAGATTTTTCACAAATCCCAATTAAAACCCCTAATGACTCCACAAATTTAAAAATGATGATATCCCAATAAGTAAGTAAATAAAATCACACATACTTCTAATCTGAGGGTGCACACAAACTGAACTGTGAATGTTAAAAGATTTGACATGAGTTTTTGTCATATAAAATAAGAGGTCAACCTGGTTTTCACTATGGTTAAAGGTGAGGGAAATTGGCACTCAACATCTCTGAGTAGCTCCTAATTTTAATGCTATCTAAAACATGTCAGTATTAGTATAGTGAGCAAATACATTTGAAAAACATTTTTTAAAAATCCATTATGAAGAATTTAAAATAGTGCCTTTCTCTCTCTATATACACCTATAAGACATTAGTGGATACATCTTTGCATTCATTAGTAATTTCAAGAGCTGTTAATTGTTATAGCGAAAGCACCCCAAACGACTAAAAGCTTATAGTCAGGTGCCACTTAAAAGCATTGCTATCCACCTCCATGTAGATGGAAATTAGCCTCTCTGTGAACAATTGCATATACACTGCATTTTAGCCAGAAGTACATTTTTGAAACTGAGTTTAAAAAAGAAATTATGCCACAAGTATACTGATAGTTTCAAGGTCTTAACACTGAAGCGAAAGGGAAGAGGAGAAAAAAAAACTTACACTTTAATTTATGCATGTCTTTTTACCTGCCCTTCTACAAACTGTTGACTGGATAGCTCAGAGGTTTAAGTAGAGGTTGGGAATTCAATTCCTTACTGGGCCTCCTGAGAGAAGAGCCAGCCTGGGAGGCTGTGAGCAGGCTGCACAATCTCAGGGCGACCCCCCAGAAGAAGGGAAGGGTAAACCCAGTGGTGGGATTCATCAGGCCAACAAACGGTTCTGCAGAACCAATAATACATTACCTACCGGTTCTGTAGAACTGGTGCGAACCTGCTGAATCCCACCACTGGGTAAATCCCTTCTGAGCACACCTTACTTAGAAAACCCTGGAAATAACCATGATAAGCCAGAACTGGCTTGGTGACAAATTAGTATTATTTTACAATCTCGCTGTTCACAGATGCCACCACAAGGGCAGCAAAACCTAACTACAAGTCATAAAAGGCCAAAACAAAAGGTTTGTCACAATCATGTATTTGTTATATCTACTGTAGTTTCAGTAACCTCCTGTCAAAATGGATCCAGACAGAATGTGTGCTTTATCTTCAAAACCACCCAGTGAATAATCCAGACAAGACTTGATTCCAGCTGAATCCCTAATCCACCCTAAGATCTGCCAGTAGCAGATTCATTGTGCATGTTGTTGTTGTTGCATGGAGTCATCAAGCTGGTTCTGGTTCATGGTGACCCAATGAATTAGTGACCTCCAAAAGGTCCTGTTGTTGGCTGTCCTATTCAGCCCTTACAAACTCATCATCCATAATATAAGTCACAATTTATGACAAAAGCATGATATGGGCAAAGCAGCTCTGGTTTTCTTTGCACCTGTTAAATCCAGCTCCTTTGTTTTTCATCTTGCATTTCCTTCCCTGCCTCTCTGCACCCAGTTCCTTCATTTCTCATCACAGTTCCCTTGACTTCCTGTTATTTCAGCCTTAAATCAATTTGTGTTAAACAATCACCATTGTCCCCGACACACACAGCACTTTATTTCTGTCTTCCCTCCTGCTCATCGAGAAGCAGACTCAGTGGTGCCATCCTAACAAATGAAGGTTATGCCGAGAGTGGCCCAAGTCCTTTAGAAACTGATGGTTTGATCCCAACCATATGATAATACAACCCCCTCCCTCTCAGGATGAGTCATGATATAGTATGACTTAGCACAGCAAATGTCTGCTTTGCTGGCTACAAATGTCACAGGGAAAGCACTGTGCAAACAGAATTACCCTTATGGGTCTGATCTTCTGGGGCCATTTGGGTTCTCATGACAAGGATTGAAAAAGATGATCTCCATTTCTACTCAAGCATCACCATGAGGATGGCAACTGGAGAGGAAGTGGGACTGTTCCCTAATGGGGAATGAAATTTTTTTTGGGGGGGGAATGCCATCAGAATCAGCTGAGTGGAAGAGAGAAGGCAAATTCCAATGCCGCATGAGTAGACCTCTGTTCATACAATGGGACTTTCTGTTCCATTTCTCAACCTTGCCCCTTAATGTTTGCTCTTTATGATCCCCCTCCCCCTCTGGGGCTGCTGGTAGATGTTTCCATTTTGTTGGTGCTGTGCTCTTTGTTGGTAGACAAAAACACAGACAGGGTCATAAGTAAGGCGATCCAACTGGGACTTCACCCCAGGGTGCCAAATTTAGAGGGCACTCCCTTCCTCAGATTTCCAATGTTTTCCCAGCAGCCTGATCTGCCATGGAAAAAGAGAGCAGCGCAAAAGGCCTCTGAGGTGAACTTTATCCATTTTTGACAGCTTGTGTGACCAGTAGACCAGGTCATCAGGTGAGAATGCCAGGCCCTGAGGCAGTGGAGGGCAAGACGACCCGGGGCTTGATAAACAAGGCTTTTTTGTCGAGACACAAGGAGAGGTGGCTCTATGGAGGGTTGCTCTGACCTGTTAATGGATAAAGCAGCTCTCTCCTTTCAGAAGTCAAATCTGTCCAGGGCTCAGGAGAGTCGGTCTCTGGCCTCGACCCTGTGGAGGTGAAGAGCTTCTGGCTAAGTGTTCAGCACTGTAATTGTATTATCTTCTTGTTATACATTAACAAAGTTTGTGTTGTTTACCCTGGGTGCAACGGTGGCTCATCACAGTTGTGACACAGATACAAAGTAGAGGTATTTAAGACCCTGGTCAACAGGGTAGTCCCATGGTCTGTTTTATAGGGGATAGGGTCCTGTTTGAAGGGCTGCCAGAAGACAAACCTGTTTTTGTGAGTCCTTTCGATTTGAAGGGCTGTCCCATCAAGCTAAAGATCAAGAGTCATAAAGAAGGTGGATGTTGACATTGGGTTTTCCTAGTCAATGCCTGCACTGCTGAGACAGTGGAGGTGCATCACCTGGTCCTGCCCCTGAGATGTACTGAAATGCTGCTTGATTTAGCAGACATCATTTCTAATTTTGCATCCAGACGTATAAATTAGCATCTACAGTTTCTATGCAAATCAGTGCCCTCTTTTGTTCTCTTTTTAGATCATGGATGTGCTATGTGGTAGTGGCCATTCTAGTAAGCAAGCTGTACCAGGAAATGCTTCTCCTTGAGGAATCAAGCAATATGGGTTCCGGAGAAAATTATTCTGTACGGCAGCATAGAAACCTGTTTGACCATCCAGCCCAGTAGTACCTTAATACTCTCTGTGTAGGTGGTGCATACCCTCACATGTCACATGTGCCGTCCCAAAGTCATCTATGCAGCTCCCAAGTTCTTCAACAACTGGGGGGTAGGTGGGCTGACCTGCCGGCCATTTATTTCCTACAGATGGTCAATTGCAGAGGGGCTGTTTCTAAACCACCAGTGGTAGCACACCAGCAGCAACATTGACCAGGGCTTCTGGAAGAGGGAGAAAGCTTTAGCCCTAATCCAGAGCCATTTCCCTCTCCTAGTGATTTTGTGCAGAAGGACCAGGATCAGGGACAATTAAAGCACCCTCCACACCCCAGGGTTTTTGTGAGTCTTTCTCTGTACGTGTATGTATGTGTATGCGTATGCATGTGTGTCTGCTTATGGTGTCCTGTGGAAGCCTTGGATTTTTCTGTTTTGCAGGCACTAAAGGAACATTTCCTCCCTTATACTCCTGCCTGGGCATTGTGATTATTTTTGGAGGCTCGTCTCCAGGTGCACCCACCAAATGAAGTGAGGCAGATGGCTAGGAGAGAAAGTGCCTTCTCAGTGGTTCCATGGCACTCCCTTTATAGTACCTTGCCTGCTGCTCACACTGTTAAATATTCTGGCACAAGGCAAAGCCATTTCTTTTTTCCAGGTGTTTTAGACCTTTATAGTCAATTTCCTTTTCAAAAGCTTTTAACCTCTTCATTGTAAGATTTGCTGTTTTTAACCTGTTCTAGGTGTGAGCTGCTCTGAGTGCTTGAAAAGGCTGCTCTGTGTTTTTGAATTGGAGCCCTCTTACAGCCCCCAGAATTCAAGTCAAGGATGGTTCTGCTCATGGAGATCTGAACAAACATTGCTTTGTATGGCATATGAGTGTTTCCCAACCTCGAGTCTCTAGACCTTCCTGGACTTCAGCTCCCAGAAGACTTCACCATTAGCTGTGCTGGCAAGGGCTTATGGAACCTGCAGTCCAAGAAAATCGGGACCCAAGTCTGGGAACCACTGACATATATAGATTAAGTAAAAAGATTACCATCTTGCTTTCTATCAGTGGCAGGATAAATCTTAGCTTCTGCATGTATAATTTTTCAAAGTTCAGGACACCAATTTTGGACCTGTTGCGGAATAAACATCCTGAGAATCACACTGATTTTTGAAGCATGTTTCTACCCCTCATGGATAACTCAGAATCATAGGGTTTCCAGGTCAGCAGGTTCTTATTCTATGAGATTTCAGGACCAAAAACAGAGACCTAGAGGTAGGTTTTTGTGATGCCGTAGGGCCAGACCCTATGTTACAAAGGGTGAAGACTTCCACCCCAATTTTAAAAATGGTTTGTGGTTATGTGTGTGTGTGAGAGAGAGACCAACAGAATAGAAATTCAGAGATGAATTTAATAGCCAACATGTGCATTCCAGCAGCAAAAGCTCTAGTGTATGCAAGATAATGAAAATGATAAGACTATCTCTGAGCATATCTAGGTGGCATGTCCTGGAGTCATGGACCCCAACACTAGAATTGCCAGGTTGGATACATCCCATTCCTTGAGAGTTCAGGTACCGTACCCAAGACCCAAGGAATGGGCACTGAAACCTGAATCTCAGGGCCAAAGCCTGGGAGCTTTCAAGCCTAGGAAAAGCACTCAGCCATGGAAAGGTACCACTGGGCTTAGTTTCTGTAATTTAGTCACATGGCAGAATTTTGGTACTGAACTGGGATGAGAAGATGAGCAGCCCTATAACACATCCAGACTCTATACCACCCATTCATGCAAAGTATTAATGTTCAAAGTGCACTCGCATCCACAGCGTCTTGCCTCCTTTTGGAATTTACCAGAAGAAGCGAATAATGCACGTCTTGTCTCTCCCAATGGCAGAAACTTTATCATTCAGCTTGAGCTCTCCATCTCTCTCTCTCTCTCTCCCCTGCCATCCCACCGTCTCAGTTTATGCTTATGCTTTGGTGGCCAACCCACAACAAGCTTCCTAAGCTCCAAAGTGTGTACAGAGAGCGCTGCTGCTTATAAAGCCGGCTTGAAATCAGTAACTTTGGCCCTGCTCAAATGTTCAGAATTGATTCAAAAACTCCTTTGATGACTTGGAAATGGGGATGTGGAAATGGAGGCATTGGGGGGGTGTTTCCTCAGGTCCTTCCCCCACTGTAGCCCTTGCAGCCTGATGGTGCTGGAGATCAGAGAAGCATCTGATTGGCTGCAAGAAAAGACAGGCTAAAGATTTGTGCAAGCCAGGCACTTCTTTTATTTGTCTGTTTGCCCATCTCCCCAAAATCTGACATTTAGGTTCTGTCGATATATGGTGGTTGTTTTTTCAGCTATTATCTTAAATCTTGTCTATCAAACTCAGGGCAAGTCATATTGATCTGGCCTTTCTTGCATTCTCCCTTCCCCCTCTCTCATGTGTGTCAGGACTGAAGCTCTTCATAAGGGTTTTCTTCTCCCCCTCCACTCAAGACACTTTATTAGCTTATTATACACTTGAGCATTGCTTAGCCAGTTTCTCCACTGATGCAAATGCATGAAAACACAGGCTAACCAAGAAGAGAGGGAAACAAACATGCCTGAGAAATAAAATTCAGAAACAGCAAACATTTGTAAGTAAACTTTATTGCAAAGTCAGTGACCAATTAATATATTTGAACTTAGCTACTAGGAAAAAGAAATTAACTCCAAGTAGAGCTGTAACCATAGTTGAAGTGATCAGGACTGAGCCATGGTGTGCATTAGGCTCATATAACCCATCTCCTTTTTTTTGCTTGCAAGAGGAGAAAAGGGAAAGCTTCTACCCTCTGTTTTGAATGCCCTGACACCATATAAAAACAAATATTATAGCAAACTGTGGTTTGTTCAAACTTGAGTCAGTTCAACTGAACCACTGTTTGACTCCACCTCATTTCAGATAAAACAAAGTTTTGCTCTTCGAATATGCATATGAAGTGGAACTGTGGTTTGTTCACTCATTTCTTCAAAGTTATCATGCAAGAATGAGGAATAGAAAGGGCAGACCAATGAGTCCCAAGCTAAATCTGATAGTTTAGAGATGACCTTCTCATCCAGGATGTGTTTATAGGTACACAATATTGATTATTGTAAAGTGAACATCGCTTTGTAAAGAGAACAGTCAACAATACTCACGTATGTTAGTGATAAAAGGCTAATTAGCTTCATTAATCAATGAGGGCTTTCATGAATGAATCTGTGAGGGACCGTTTTAAACATTAATGGTAATTTTAATTGGTGGAAGTTAGAATAAAAGGCACACTTATTAATTTTTGAATGGTGTTTTCATTTTGGGCATGATTATTGTCATAGGAAATGAAATTAGGAATATAAGAAGTGTCTGTACTTTTGTTAATATGGTAGCTTTAGTTTTATAAATTGAAATGTTTCTAATACTTTTTTCCCCAATATCAAGAATATACTCTTATTGAGATTTTAGTAATAGAAAGTAACACTCAGTCTTATACATATTTATTCCTAAGTAAATCTAACTGACTTCAGAAGCACCCACTCCCCAATAAATATGCTTAGGAATGCAGCCATAGCCAATTAATGTGGTTAAAAGCAGGAGTGGGTTGTAGCCGACTACAGATGTAGCTGGAGTGGCACAAGCAGAGCGAACTGGGGCCAGAAGGAATGGTGGAAGGGACTTAATACGGTGGCTAGGAGGTTATATCAGGCCACTCATTCAGAGGCAACAGTCAACAATGACATTTATGATGGAGCACCAAGGGCTCAAAAAACCTGTCCGGGACTGATAGAGCGATGGCTCCTCAAATGTCTGGTACATTACAGTGCTTGCCTGCTAGGGTGCTTTTGACTACGCAGGTTATAAACTCTTAGCTGTTCAAAGCAAGCATAGAAAACTGGGGTAGATAATCTGTGCCTATCCAGGTGTTCTTGAATGACAGTTCCCATTATCCATTACCACTGGCAATCCTGTTTAATGCTGATGGAAGTTAAGTCCAATAATAACTGGTGGGTCATAGGGTGCCATAGTAAACACCCTTAAAATATTCTTTCGATTGGCAGATTGCCCTCCCTCTCAATGGTAGTCTAGTAAGACAGATATTGAAAAAATCACCCTTTTTTCTAAGCAAGATATCCTCTGCAAGGACGTGGCAGCTTTCCACATTCTCTCAACACTTTAATATTGTGCAACATTATTTATTTCTAGATATAATGCAAGTTACATGATCTTTAGAGACCAACATGGAGAAGCATATTAAAAACACCCCAAAGCCCTTTTGAGCATTGATTGGTGTGCAGACTGTAGGCCTTTCTTCTGTCCCGTTCTTTTGTCTGCAAAGTGGTACTAATAAATCAAAAATTTGGTTCCAGATTCGTATCAAATGCTGTGAAATAGGGATGAAATTTACACTACTCTTCTATTTCATAATTGTTTCCCTACATGACTGGAATATAGAATCATGACAGCAGTCACATTTTGCCTGACCGTGAGATGCTTTCTGAGTTTAATGTTGATTTCTGTGTGGGTTGGTGTTTGCTAGTATCACTGCTGATCACTCTGCTGGTTAATTTGGAAGCACACTGTACAAAAGAAGGCCAACTGGCTCAATGTGACCCTTTCTAAGGCAATTACTTAAGCACTGACAAAAGAGATTTGCATAACATTTGTATATGCAGGCTTAGATGAGTGCTTGTAAATTTAGAAATAATTACTCTAATTTGAATAGGAATGTACATCTTGCCATAGTGGGAAACAGAGGGAGAATCATTCTGTTGATAGACTCCTTGGAAACTTCTGTTTGGGTGGCCAATTGTGCTCTTTTAGGGCAGGCCTCCATCTGTAGGGATGGCAGAGGAAAAAACTAATTTTTAAGGTGGTCTTCATTTGAAAGCCTGTCAAGTCTGAGTCTGCTTTAAGGATAAGGGCCACTATCATATTACCAGTCCCAACTAAGAGTAGAGCTGTACTCAACACTTAGGTAAAGGTAATTGAGTTAGTGAGTCTATTCTAGTTGAGACTAGTAATAACAAATCAAAGAAGAATCATGATGGCCACCAAAGGAGAGAAAACAGGGACCTTAAAGTTGTCCATTCATGATACCAACACCTAAACAGTGGATTCAGCAGATATGCAGATCGCCTGGTCACCATCTTCCCCATTTCACTGAGACATGCTGTAATTCCATTTAAATTACTGAAAACGTTTCTAATTTTGCCTTTGTAAGTATAAATCAGCACATGTAGACTTATGCAAATCAGTGTATACTTTTGTCCTGGCCATGTGTAAGCAATGTCCCATTTTAAAATTATTTTTAAAATACCATCATCCATGGGTCCCTTTCTGGACCAGCTGTCCAAACTGAGCATGAGAGGTACTGTTTGGTAGAGGTTTTGGTCTTACAATGGTGCCTCGCTAGACAATGATAATCCATTCCACTGAAATTGCTGTTTAGCTAAATCATTGTCTAGCGAAAAGCATTTCCCTATTGGAATGCATTGAAACCTGTTTAATGTGTTCCAATGGGGAAGAATCGTCGTTGTCTAGCAAAGATCAGCCATAAGAAAGCCGCTTTGCAAACCACCAATCAGCTGTTTAAATAGCTGTCTTGCAAAGCTTAGGTCCCAAAAACACCTGTTTTGCGAGCGCGGAGGGAGCTGTCAAAATCGTCATCTAGCAAAAATTGGTTTGCAAAGCAGGGACCAAACATTGTCCAGCAAAAATCCCCCATAGGAATCACTGTTTTGCAAATTGCTATAGCGATCACAAAAAGTCAATGTCTAGCGAAAAAACTGTCATGCGGGGTAACTGTCTAGCGAGGCATCACAACCAATTTCAGGAGGTAGCATTGGGGGATTGTTGCTGGCTCCCTCAGTCGTTATGCTCTCAGGGGCCTGTCAGGTTCCATCCTCTTCCCTGCTCATGCAGTTTCACCTTCACATGAAACCGAGAGACCCTTCAAAAGCTCAGTTGGTAACTGCAAGAGCGCTCCTGCAGCTTTTGCTTGGGTCTAGGCAGTCCCTTTGCTCCACTTGGGAAATGAATGAGTGTTCTTCATACACTTCCTGTGTTTTCTATGGTAAATAATAGTATTTTATATGGTTGGTATTTTATATTGTTTCAGTCAGAGGTGATAGCATTTAATATTTAGAGTTCTTTTAATTGTGAGAGCTTGGGTATTGCTGACCTGAGTATAAATGTAAATAGAGGCAGATTACAGAACTCAAAGTTTATTTTCAGAAATCACCATGAGGGATGAAGCTTGGAAGAAACAGGGTGTACATATGGGTATATGTTTTGTAACAGGTTTGCTGAATCAGTGTTTTGGCAGGAACTCCACAAGACGTTTTAGCAACGGAAGTGTTTGTGAAGAAACCAGTCCTTTCTAGACAGGGTTTTTGTTTTATTAACACATTTGAAAGAATTCATCACCTCCTAGGACTTTTCCCTCTGGTTAACTTTCTCAGACTTTCTCAGCTAAATCCTTTCTGGCCACTTTTCTAGCCAAGCACTATTCGACCTCACTCAGACCCAAGCTCTCACAATATAAACCCCACCTAACAGTTAAGCTAGCGAGACTCCCTATACTAAAATCCCCTCTTGTGGGATTTTATTTGGCTTTTCCATTAGGTCTTTGGCCAATCATTTTTCAGGAGGAGGGACAAGTGATCTGTATGTCTCAGGAATACGAATACTTGCTGGATTATACTTTCTTAATGATTTAAGCTGCTTCAGAAGGATGACACCTTGGCAAGGAATTTTGAAGCCTTGCCAAAATCTCCATCTCCAGCACAAGACTGAGGCAAGGAGCTCTTTTTTCTATATCAGTGTCTCTGGGACACACAAAATGTCTATGTGTAAAACTTGTCTTTTTGAGAAACTAGTGCAGGAACACAGAGTAAGCACAGAAAGACTGGGGGGGTTGTTGAAAAAGATGCAAATAACCCATCCAGTGCTTCCAATTCTTAAAAGGCCATGAAATGACACAGCACTTGTTGCAGGGCTGTGCAGTTGGCATTATTGTGCTATTTGCAGTATTTGCACAAAAACTTGTTCCAAGAAATGTGCAAGCTTTCATTGAGATCAACAGAAAATATCTCACTCTCTTGTAGGTTAGGAGAACATTTTGTAGCTTCTCATTCTCATACATAAGAAGAAAAGCCAGGATTTACATCCCTACCAAAAGATAATATTTTCTGATGAGTTGCTTTTCTTTCTTTCTTTCTTTCTTTCTTTCTTTCTTTCTTTCTTTCTTTCTTTCTTTCTTTCTTTCTTTCTTTCTTTCTTTCTTTCTTTCTTTCTTTCTTTCTTTCTTTCTTTCTTTCTTTCTTTCTTTCTTTCTTTCTTTCTTTCTTTCTTTCTTTCTTTCTTTCTTTCTTTCTTTCTTTCTTTCTTTCTTTCCTACTGCATCACCACAATGATTTTAAACCTCATTGCACACCATGCCAGTACGGTTGCCATCAAAGCTGCTTTGGAATAAAATCATTTAAATTGATTTTTTTAAAAAAAGAAGAAATGATCTGTTAGAAAAAGTCAAGAATGCTGTAACATGAGGACTATTTAAAGAAAGGCAACTGTATGGTGCAGCACACTTAGCATTTCTGGCTGTTGCCTAATTCTTCCAACAATGCTATCCAGTGCATTTTGGTGTCATTTAGAAAATGTAATTTACTTTTCCTTTGGGAAGGAGCTTGGATCCTTTGCATTCACTCGACACAGCCTGGCAGAGGCCATATGAGCTGTCCAAGAGAAACAGAGGCAGAGAACAAATATGTATTTTTTGGCTCACTAAACAAGCTGTACCTCTTTGCTTCCGCCCTTACATCAATCTGTGTTTGCAGCTGACTGCAAACAGGAGCTTGGCTGAATAAGCAAAGAGAGACGAAACAGGGATTCACCTTTGGAAAAGTGATTTTTGAGAATTGAGTAAATGCTATTTTGATGCTATTTTCCAGTTGCTTGTAACATAATATTGTACTTGAATGCCCTGAATGCTGAACTGCCTCTTCAGGTTACCTGCAAGGTTACAATAAAAATCAAACCAGTCTAAGTATACAGTCAGTGGTATAAAAGGCAAGGTGCTGAATTAAAGGTGCTTCAGTCAGAATCCCTCATTTAGAAGGCACCATCTTCACAGCCTCTTGATGAGTCTCACCTCCTTGCCCATATGTTGATTTTCACTACGTCGTGATGCTAATTATGTATCTTTATCTTCTCTCTGCATTTGGCTTTCTTTTCTTTTTATCCACACAGCATTCTGGTGTGGAAGGTCGGGATGAAATCCCAATGGATGAACACAAGACCAACCAATGGATTTCATGACTGAATAAAGATTAGAACTTGGGTCTCCTTGATCTTAGTCATTCTAGGCCAGGATAGGCAACTCTAACAAGCTTGGGCACCAGGGCCCAAAATAGCTGAAAGGGTCCAAAATTTGGGGAAAAAAAGAAAAGAACTGGAAGTGGCCAGGCAGCTCATTGTGGGTTGGATTTAAGGTATTTTGAGGATGAAGGAGGTTAGGTGACCCCCTCCCCACAATACCCTATATCAATACCCACTACTCTTGGAGACCTCTTGGTCTTGACACAATCCTGACATAGTCACAGTGTTGGTCTAAGACAGAGGTGATCAAAATGTGTCCCATGGGATGTGGACATATCCCAAGGGAATTTTTGTGCCCCCCCCAGTATACTCCAAAGCCAGTCCATATACTGTGTTATTCCCATTCTTGGAAGGGTCCTGGAGAGGAAAATGGCTATATTATGTGGTGGTGTGGGGCTACCATAAAGAAAGCTGACCGCCGAAGAATTGATGCTTTTGAATTGTGGTGCTGGAGGAGGCTCTTGAGAGTCCCCTGGACTGCAAGGACAACAGACCTATCAATTCTGAAGGAAATCAACCCAGAGTGCTCACTGGAAGGACAGATCCTGAAGCTGAGGCTCCAGTACTTTGGCCATCTCATGAAAAGACAAGACTCCCTGGAAAAGACCTTGATGTTGGGAAAGTGTGAAGGCAAGAGGAGAAGGGGACGACCGAGGATGAGATGGCTGGATAGTGTCACCGAAGCTACCAACGTGAATTTGACCCAACTCCGGGAGGCAGTGGAGGATAGGAGGGCCTGGCGTGCTCTGGTCCATGGGGTCATGAAGAGTCGGACACGACAAAATGACTAAACAATGTGGGGCTACAAAAATGCTCTGGGGGGATTCATATGCCCCATGGGCCACATCTGTCCACCCCCTCTTCGAATCATGCTGTCACTGTATAGACCAGTGGTTCTTAACCCACTGATTCTTAACCTTGGGTTACTCAGGAGTAACTGTACACTGTCTTAACTCGGATGCTTTTGAACTGCAACTCCCAGAAACCCCAGTCAGGACAGCTGGTGGTGAAAACTTCTGGGAGTTGCAGTCCAAAACTCCTGAGTAACCCAAGGTTAAGAACCAGTGGTATAGACCATGATATCTTGGGGCTGCATGAATGGGCAGACATAGGAACAACAGTGGTAGGAGCATCTCCTTTGGATTGTAGTGAGATCATGGAGATGTTATGTTTTTGTGGCATTACTTCCAGAATCCCCAAAACAGCACGAGCAGTAGCCTGCTAGCTGGGGAATTCTGGGAGAAGTAGAACAAGAAAATATTTTTTTCCAAATTCTGAACACATTCCAAAAGAATATCGTGAAATGGGATCCAGTCCACAGTAGATTTACTGGCTAAATCACACAGCTCCAGATTCTACAGCATTCATTTAGTCCAAAAGTACTGAGTGTACAGGCTTCTCCCCTTGCTTCTTTTATCTTAGGACCAGTGTCCAGTCACTGTATGGTGGGAATTGCTGCCAATTAAAGAGTTCCTTCTCCAGTTTTGAAGTATGTGTAACTCCTGCACAATGAGATGAAGCCAGACACCTTCCCCCCAAAGGAAACTCTTCAATTACCTGCAGTTGGTCACTGCTGGTGATCTCATGCCTGCTGCACCTGCATAATTTGGCAAGAAGATACTGGCCAATAGATGCAAAGGCCTAACAGCCTGTCATGGGGCATTTTAATTACACTTCCCCCATGTGCACATCCTTGGACAAAACTCTGCAAATCTTTAAAGACTGCAGATTATTGGCATGTCTAGCTGGAGTTTTCTGAGGCATGAAAGCCAAAGATGTGATTTTTCCAAGCTCTGGGAATAGTATATAAATCAAATGAATAAATGAGTGTTTGGGTCCAGCTCTCCCCTTCCTTCCCAATATCTTGATTAGAAAACTATTCCTATGTTATATGTGCTGTAGTTGTTAAATCACTTCATTGGATAGCAGAATTTCAGTGAAAGGGTTGTTGTGTGTGTGGGGGAGAATAGCACATATTCTCTCGACACTTCATGTGTACTGCTTTTATAGTGGAAGGGGTGCTTCCAAATGAGACTTTCTACTGTGCAACCTTGCTGTCTTTTCCACCACGTGTTTCTTTCTATTTCTTTCCACCCACAAAAATCTATTAAGGGAAGGACACAATAGTTGCCCAATAGCTTTTGATTAGTTGTGTTGGGTACTATCAGTCTGGAAGCATCCTGAGAAACCCAGCCAATTTCCCCTTCTGCAAATAGTGCATTAAGTTCTTAATGGTATCAGTCTGGAAGGAATTTCTGAGGAGAGTTTTAAAAAGCACTGCTTAAGCAGAGAGAAAAGGATCGATAACCAAAGCAAAAGGCAGCAAATCAGCAAGTGACTTAGGATTAATTGAAGCACCAGGTGCTTAGCACCTTCTTCAAACAGCTGTTCCCACATGTGCTAAAAGATCTCTTTTTGATACCGCGCAAGATCATCTTCCTCTATATTTTTATTGCATTTAGTGTGCTTCCATTGTGAATGGTTGTTGGAAGGTAGATAAGGACTTCGTTTGCAAGCTTGATTGTTGATGCCGCGGTATCTGAGGAGATCCATTTCTGGGAGGAAAGGGGCTTTGGTTTAGGGGATATCTATTCTCCTCAAACAAGACAATACCTGAAGATGTCCTATACCATGATTTCACACTAAGAACATGCATCTGAAGAAGCCTTGGACCTACCCAGGCCCTCCTCCTTCACATTTCCTGCACATTCGGAATGATGAATTACTTCATAGTTCAGGGTAATGCATCACTGCCTGTTATCTCCAGACCAGCAAACTGTGGTTTCCATATGGCCTGCAAAGCAGAATTGTAAAGCACACTAGGCTGATGTTACTTTAAGTTACCCTCTCATTGTGCCAAACCATGGCTTGACCATCCATTTAAACTGAGCTAATGGGTAGGAAAAGTAACGGGCAGCGGAGAATGAACAGACATGCCTCCTCCTCCTCCTCCTGCTCCTAAAGAAAGTGACTGGAATCCTACTGCTGTTTAGGCAAGGTCTGCGTAACCTGCTATGGCAATTCCAGAATAATCAACAAGGTGCTGGGGTGCACTTCAATTGTGCAATTAGGTGTGTGACCAGGCTCATGACCAAGCCATGTTGTAGCACCTCATCAGTTAGTTGCAATTAGCCTTGGCAGGTTATGCTGGCCTCACACTGATGCCAATAGGATTCAACTCAATCTTCACATCCAATTTAGATAACGTTATATTCCTTTCAAGGCCCAACTGTTGTAAAGGGAAAGGATTGAACTTGTGCTTAGCTGAAGTGTAATAGACCTAAATATTTTTAACTTGGTTCCAAATAGAGATAGAGGTATTTGTATTTGTATACAAATACCCCCCCACACACACACAGGTGGACATGAGGGTCCGGCCCCCTCTTTGACCTGGCAGCAAGCCTTGTCGTCCCACCTCCTGCCAGGAGTGGCTAGTTGACCGCGACCTCTGGAGCAATAGGAAGGGAGCACAGAGTCTGCAGCAGCAGTAGAAGGGTGGGTGGATGGTCTGGCCCCAGGGGGCCGGGCCCTCATTATGTCCACCTGTGTGGGGGTATTCATATTCTCTAGTTCCAAACATTCTTTTGAACTTCTGGATGTTACCACATGTCAGCAATGTGTATCACTAATCATGAAATTTGGGGCTGCCCAAATGCCACAGACACCCCCCCACCACTATAGTGAGTCTCCTACAATAATCTTATCAACCTTGGTATAAGAGATAAACAGAAATATATATGCAGTAAAATGCTAGCGCTTGGAAATATTTTTTTTTTAATGCCAATTCATTACTTCTTTGCTTAATGGGCCATGTCAGTAACCAAATGTTTTAACTGGTCATAAAGATGTCTTTGTAATCTGAACAGGATTCCATGAATGTGCAGCACAGTCATAGGCATGTCTACTCAGAAGTAGGTCTCACTGCTTTTCACCGTTCCAGGTAAGTGGGTACAGAATTGCTGCTTTCGTTCAAAACAGCCCCCCTTCCCCCCCCCCAGATGATTCACAGAAAAATGTTTACAGTACCTCAGGTGGCTTTTGCAGATCTTGCCAGCCCTGTTTTTAGACCCAGGAGATGGGGGCATAACTTAAGGAAAAACATCAAAGTATGTGTTAATAAGAAAGATACTGTCTCTTGCATACGCAGAGTGCAGACCCATTTCAGAACCCAATTAACTATTGATTTTGTCCTCAGTTGGTTTCTTCAGTACAAAAAGCTATAGGAAATTTTGTCCATTTTAGCTCATGGTCAATTCATCAGTTTAATGTGTAAATTTTAAAAAAAAAAATGATATAGAGGAATTGGTGTATCCCTTCTTTTGCACACCTAGCCAACTCCTCTTTTTAGAACCATGAGCCAAATAGAGCTTTGGTGAGACAGAAGGAAAAAAAATCAAGACCTGTGATAATAGGAAAGATACTGCTGAGTGTTAATCCAAACTTGGTTAGCTTTACAGAGCAAGGTTAAGAAATTCTAAACAAACCATAAGGATCTCCTTTACTTTATTTTATATGTTTTATTTGCAAAATACAATCCTCATTTCCAAATCCGTCCAAGTGATATATTTAGCCAATGATCATGGAACAAAACAATACAGCTGGATGAGGGAGATGGGCAGGGAAAACAAGAACAGCGATGGATGCAGATCAGTGGCAAAACATAATTGAACAGGTTGTCAGACAAAATCCCCTCTTTAGAACAGCCACTCTTCCCAATCTGGCAGTTTCCAGAAAATTTCAGATGTGACCGGGCCAGTCAATTGTTTTAGGGGATCTGGAAGACAGGCCAGATTGGGGACGGTAATTTCAAAATGACAAAAAGATCATTTTTACAAATTTGCTAGTAAGGATCAGCAACCTGCATGCCATTCTCTGTAAATCCCACCGTATATTTTGGAACTAATGAATTCATTAGTGCCAATTTATTGAATTAAACAATTTCATTTCCCAGTGGTAACAACGAGTTAATTCCCCCATTTCGGATGTTTAACATTAACCAATTAATTTTCAAAGCTACCATTCCAAGCGCTGCAAATGCCCATCAGTGCTGTCTTATGCATGTCTGCACAGAAGTCCTAAATGATGTAGGGGGACATCCTTCTAGATAAATGTGAATGGAGGACTGAATCCTAGTGTCTGGAGGATTGAATCCTAACAAACTCAATGCAATTTCATTCTCAGTGTGTAAGTCCAGCACGAGAGTGCACATCTAGCCAGATACTGTATGCTTATAAAAAGTGCTCATTGGCATTCATTGGCATTCAGAACCATGCCTGCCATCCGTCTTCAGTAGCCCCACCCCCAACCTGGAGGAAAGCCCACCGCATCCTGTCAATCTTTTGTTTCTGACTGATTTTAATTGGGATGGAGGGGATTTTAATTTGGGGGGGGGGATGCTCACTCATTCCACACAAATTCATGACTTTACATTTGTTAAAATACACAACTTAAGATTTGTAGCAAACATGTGGCCTTCGAAATATGAGCCTTACAGCCACCACACCATGTGCTGCTCGTATTTGAGAGTCAGTGCGGTTAGAGAGAGAGGCTGCAGCTACCACCATGGAAGAGTCAGTCAAGAAAGAACCATGCAGGGGCTCAAGGTTCAGAGTCCCATCAGAATCACTTCTTTGTTTTCATGTAACAGCCTGGTCTTAAATATGTTTATTCAAAGTCAGTTCTAAGGTATTCTGGAGTTCAGTGGAATGGACTCCATAGTAAGGCTGAAGTGCATAGGCTACTCTAATGCCATGTTGCTTTTTTTATGGATCAAGGAGTTTGTGGAAAACAGATCCTGATGGCAAGAATGTTTACTTCATTTTTCCCTTTGTGAGTATATGGACGCATGTGCGCACATATACTACGATAAATTCTTTCCCCCAAAAGAGGGCTGACAACTTTCATTTGTCAGTATTGACAAATCCAGGTGAATTTTGAGAATGTCTTGAGAACTTTTTCGATTGCAGAATCAGATAAATGTAAAGGTAATGATTTTTCTTTCTTTTCCTGGGACAAATCTGAAAATTGGCTCAGTAGGTACGTCGAATTTCAGATATTTAATGAGATAAATATCTAGGACACTCAGGCTTCATATATGAAAGTCAAAAGTCACCACACTGTTTCAGGCAGTGACTCTAATACTGGGCACAGAAAAGGATGCTTCAGATGCTTCAGATGTTTGGTGCTGCCGCTGATCTTTCCTGGCTGCCCCTTCAGGGAGCTTTCACTTAACAGTACAAAGGACCAAACTGGGGCCGTTGCTCATTCATATTCAAAAGAAAAGCCAATGCTTTCATTCACACTGGCTTGTGGACCAAGTGGGGTCGGTGGTACCAAACCAGAATTTCAGAAGAGTCATGTATGACTTTTACAGTTTCCTTTGTTTTTTTACTGCTCTGTTCTTGTACTTCCACAGAGGAGAGAAACATGCCCCTCAATTTGACATTGGCTACAACTCATTCTTACCTTCCAAATTCCACCACTATGTTGAAGGGAGTAAGCTAAGCCCTGACAGACATCCGCAAATTTCCATGAAGATGGAAGAGAGGCTGAAAATGTTCCCAGTGATTTTTGAACAGATCTCAGAAGTAATTTGCTATAAATAATGAATTGATAATAATAACTGTGTGCTGTCAAGTCACTTCTGAGATATGGTGACCCTTTCCTGGGTTTTCTAGGTATAAAGTACTCAGAACTGGTTTACTGGGGGTATCCTGGCACTGTGCAGCTTGCCCAAGGCTACTCCAGTTGTCTCTTCTCCCACAAAAGTCAATGGGGAATCAAATTCTGAACTAATACCTGATTCCCTAAGCTACCCAGCCAGCTAAATAATTACTTCTAACTAATCCTCCCCCCCCCAAAAAAAAATCACTTCTGCAGCCTGAGTAAGCTACACCAGTGGTCCCCAACCTTGGGCCTCCAGATGTTCTTGGACTTCAACTCCCAGAAATCCTAGCCAGCAGAAGTGGTGGTGAAGGTTTCTAAGAGTAGTAGTTCAAGAACATCTGGAGGCCCAAGGTTGAGGACCACTGAGCTACACAGTTCCCGAAAACAGCCAGAAAGAATGGCTGGTAAATCACTTCTAAATATTTTACATCTGGAAAATGATATTATGACAGACATAAGTCGGAAATGACTTGACAATAGTTAATTACTAATGCCTAACTAAATTTAATTCGGATTGAAGTGGAACAAGGGATTGTTTCATTCCTTTTGCAGTTTAGCCAAAACTGTTTTAGTTCCCTTGTTTTATTTATAGGGTGTACCCACATTTAAATGAGGTGTTTTTTTAAAAAAAACCATGGTCAGTAAACTGTAGCAATCTGATGTTTTAAAAAAGCTAACAAGAAGTACCTGTTTTATTAGTTTTAAAAGTAAATAGAAAAGTAAACATTAGGTTAAAATGATAACTGGAATAGTAGTTAACTGTTTTGTGGGGATTTGGAATTGTGACTGTTACAGGAGCTTGGAAATGTCTTTTTAAGATCATCAGTGAGAAGCTGAAGACATCCATAACTGAGCAGTGGTAAAATGATAGCTATCCTACCAGTGCTCAGTGATGATAGCGTCAGCCTGTCATTGCATCCATTGTTCATGAAAGTGATGTTCAAGCTTTGCTTATTACTTTTTAAAAGTAACTTTCCCAGCCTGGATCGAGACCTTCATCTGCCATCCATTTTGAAAGCGCCAGAGAGCATGCACTCAATTATGAAATTATAGCTCAAATCCAGAGCGAGCGGCTACACACATAAATGAACGATTGTAGCGTGTCATCGCTTTCCTTTGCTTTTGTCACACAGACGCTCAGGTCTCTGCCAATATGCTGTAGCTGGTGCACTGGGCTTAATGAAATAATTAGCCCCATTGGACTGCTGACCTGCTACAATGGAAAGATGAGGATGTAGATCCCACGCCCTCCCCCCCCTTCATTCTAATTCCCACTTCTTCAGAAACAGGAGCACTACACCCTCAAATGTTAACATGCCATATTAATGACAAATCTTTTCTGCTTGAGGAAAAACAACAACACTTCACTTAGTTCACATCAGTTGCTGGCTGCGATAGAGGCAGCTTTGGAAGCATGAATGATTTTGGCAACCTGAATTTGAGGGCCACTTCGCACATCGTGTTTGATGAGTTGGAGAAGATTAATCTCCATGCTGAATAAGGAGCATATGATGGGCTTTCCTACGTTCACCCAGCTGAAGGGTATGTGTGCATTTGTTTTAAATTCTAGCAGCTTAGGAAAAGGGAGATGAGGAGTACACAAATGGTAAGGAAGCCTAGCATTTTCATCAATCCTTGCTGGCCCTTTCAGCCATCAGTGACTGAGCAATTTGGAACCAAGAGACATTAGGAAACTAACTCTCCCTCTGCAGAGATCCCATATATGTGGTACTGTATGTAAGTGTTGCAATGTTGAAATGAAAACAGCTGCATATTTTCCCTATCCTAGAAGAATAGAGAAAATGTTTCTGAGCTTCCTGTTGAACATATTTCAGTTCTCACTTATACATTTGGAATTACAGAGAAGCAGTGAGACAGACTAAATTGTATGTTGCAGACAAGTCATCATTGGAAGAGAAAAATCCCTTAATTGCTGAGAACCTCTGATTGTTAGAGGAAGCTATTCACACCTCCTATAGTTTGCAAATGCATTTGCATTGTTTTGTGGTGGGTCACTGAGACCTAAGCGTAGACTTAAAATTAGAAGTACTGACTTAAAATTAGAAGTACTGATTACATTTGCAAGTCTGATTGTTCAGCCAGGAAAGTCTGCCTGAATTTTGTTTCGGCTTCGGCTTCTAATGATAAGCTACCTGTAACATACTATTTGGCCTCAAGGGCAGTTTCAGACTAGGCTTTTATCATGTTAGCAGTTAAAAAGCACTCCTTAAAAGATTTTTCCAAGATAAGAGGAAGGATAGTGGTGAAAAAACAATAGGGGGTTATTAATCAAGAACATGATGCAAACTTCCAAAACATTCAAGGAATGAGGCAGGATGATGTCTTAATTAGAAAAAGAAAGAAAAGAAAAAACTAATTTGAAACCCCCCTAGCCTTGTTTTTTTTTTTAAATCTACTACTCTTCCAGTGATGTTCTGTCATACATCATCAATTACATCCAACCACCTGCCTTTTCTTCCCGACTTAATCTGCCAACACAGAGAAGGGAGGTTCAGTATGAACATCAAGAGGGAGTAGAAGGCAGTCCAGCATCTTTGGAAAACAAATAACCCTTCACTATGGAAGAAATTTGTCCCTGTGTCCCTGTCTTGGGGAACTAGTCTTGGAGTCCATTATTGCTGTGAATACAAGGATGGTTAGTGGTCCAAGCAGAGACACCTGACTCCAAAATTTTGGGATGAAGCATTGTCTGTGCTCAAATCACAGGCTGTCTTTGCCTGGGTTAAGGGCCACCTTTCATCACTGGTCATATCCCTTGAGCAGTGACCTGTGCTAACAATATACAGTAGACCCTCTACTTATGGAATTAATCTGTATTGGAATGGTGACTGCAGGTCAAAAAGTCTGTAGGTTGAGGCTCCGTTGACCTACAATGCATTGAAAACCGATTAATCCGTAACTGGCTGTTTTGTTCCATTTTGGTTTTTTCTGGTCTGTAGGTCGATTCTCCGGCTGCAAGTTGAACTTAAATTTTGCGGCCAGAGAAGTCTGTAACTCGAAAAGTCTGTCAGTCGAGCTGTCTGTAAGTCGAGGGTCCACTGTAGATGAGGGAGTCAAGGAATGGGGAAAGGAAGAGGAAGAAATAGATACACGTGGGAAATATGGGAAGCATGGGAAGAAATTGTGGGTTTTTTCTTTCTTTATTCATGTGAGAGGTTGCACAATTCAATATTATAGAGCTATATGAAATATAAAGTTCCAACAAATTTAAAATGTTAAAATGATTGGACAGTTTTTCACCAGAAGTGGAATACTTCCATAGTATTATCTTGGCCATTTACTAGACCTTCTTTTGTATACATGGTGGGGCATAAATTGCATGCAAATAAGTGCTGCATTGATTGAATTTCTACACAATCACAGAAAATACTTGCCCAATATTCAAATAGCCCCATTTTACTTGACTAATCTTTGATCTTTCTACAGTACTTCACTTCAAAGTCTATGAAGTAACTTCCAGATTGTCCAGCTAGAATGTAGTCCTGCTGGGAAATACTCTTTGGCATTCATCCATTTGGCAAGGTGTGTTGTTTTTGGTTTCCATAGATTTAGCCTAACATCTCCTGGTTTATTTTTGAGAACTTGAAGTATGTGCGGAAAACTTTTCCTTGATTTTAGCTGTCATCTGGAGGGTTGGTGTCTTTGAAATGAATGGATTAGGAACTGTTATTTCCTTATTTCACCTATTATTTGCTGGCACCTCTTGGCATACATCTGGAGGGGCAATGCCAGTTTGTGGGTGTGTGCTCCAGTCTGACCTGCCAATTTCCTAAGTATGTTATTTTTGGCGGCAGCTTTCTGTTTGATGTTTAGTCATTGTCCTTTTGTAGGTCAGGGCTGCATCCAGAGTGATGCCCAAATGCTTTGGGGTATGACAATGTTCCAAAATCTTGCCTTCCCAGTTAACTTGGAGCTTCCTCTCTGTTTCTCTGTTCTTTAATTGGAATGCACAGCCCTGTGTTTTTAAAGAGTTTGGTTTCAGCTGGTTGTCTTCATAATATAAGGAAAGATCTTCCAATGCAGAGGGCAGCTGGTGCTTCATGGCCTCAAAGGTTTCTGTCTGTACTGTCAAGGCAAGATCATCAGCATAGATGGAATTCCATGGGTCAAGAGAAATATGTATGGGAACTGTGAGACTTCTTTGGAACTTATCCATAGCCCCTATTTGTGACTACATTTTCATATATAACCCTCCGTTTGAGAGACAATTTAAGATTAGAGCTCACAACATCCTAAATTCATTATCTAATTTCTGTTTCACATTTGAACTTATACTTTCCATATAGGATAACCTGCGCTTCCAAATATGATCAGACATGAGAGTTGTAGCCCAACATTTCATCAACATCTCTATTCCAACAGGAACTTTAGAATGAAAAGAAAGGAAAAGGAAAGGAAAAGGGACAACATACATGATAAATGTTGGCTGGGTCCCGCAATCAGTTTCTGGCAGATTCCCCACTGAAATTAACAAAAGTGAAATGAAATAGACCAAGAAAAGATTTGTATATTTTAAAACCCCAAACCCTTGCATCATGGATGGAGTATAACCTGAAAAGGATCATAGAAGTTTATCAACCAGGACAGCTTCCAGTACTACCAACTGAATTTCTGCCTGTCTTCAAACTGTTAGAAGCATGGCACCTTTGGAAGTTGGGGGTAAAGGAGCAACGTCTGTTATAAGAATGGCTCTACGTCAAATCCACTGCCTTCCTAATGTTCTATGGCTTTCTTTTCATTTTGGCAGAATTCAGAAATCACATCAGACCTATATTCGTCCATCCTGGTGCTTCTTAAATAGAGGAGGCACACCGCTGAGTTGTGTGCAAGTCATGAAGACATTAATCAGTAAGACATTAAAAGGAATGTGAAGTGAACAAGCAGCAGCAGCAAACAATTTTAATAAAATGGCAGCACTAACTGTGTGTGGGGCATCACCCCCATAAAATGTGTGGGTCAATGTAAAGATTTTAACTATGTGCCTAAAACCAAGCCATGAGATATATTGATCTCCTCCACAACGCTCCAAGTAAAGCTATGTCCCAAGCTGTTGCAAGTCAGTCTTGCCAAAGAAAAGCTAGAAGACCTCAGAAACCAAAATACAAGTAGTTGTCCTCCTATTCAAATCCCCCTAATAGATTATAACGACAGTGTTTCATTTTTACAAATTGGGACATTGGAGTCAGAGGATGAAATGCAGCAGTAAGTGAGAACTACAGTAGCCCCATTGAATTGGCGGGGATTTGGTGAGTAAACTCCTCCTCTGATTTAATGGTCTGATTCTAGTTGCATCTTACTACTGGAATTCAGTCACTGTGTGTGGTATAATAGTTTGAGTGTTGGTCTAGGTAAGACTTGGGAGAGCTGGGTTTAAATTTCACTCAGCCATAGAAACTGGCTGAGTGATCTCAAGCCAGCCACAGGCTCTTAGCTTGACCTTGCCTTATGCATCTGGGAATGTGCATGCTACCTTGAGATCATTTGAGGAAGGCTGAAGATAAAGATAGCAAATCCATCAGTAATAAACAGGCTTCATGACCTCATTTTGGACCTGACTGCCTTGCAACAAATGGGTACAGAGACGGCTGACTGGCTGTGAGGGGGGTGGATGCAAAAGCAGACAGGGTCCCCTGCCTTCCTTAAATCTCCTCTTTGATCCAACCATTAGGGGTTCAGGGGCCACATTCTACTTCGCAACAGGTTAGTCTGTTGGCTGTTGTGAAAAATGAACCCACCATGACGACTCCCCCACTGAGTGTGACCTGCAGTGAGGGAACATGCAACAATGGCTAAAATCCTGCTACTTAGCATAGCTGCAATTAGAGTAAGCCCATTGAGGAAGCCAACTCACCAAATCTCCATCGATTAAACAGGCCTCCTCCAGCTTTAATTACTGCACTAAGCAACAGACATACAGCCTTTATATTGTTGCCAGTATCCTGACTATGTTGTGGTAGCTGCTGCTTGCCCTAGAGTGGCATCACAACAGGCATTTTGTCATGGCAGATCAAAGAAGGGGAAAGTTACTTTATTGGACTACAGACCCTAGAATCCCACAGCTAGCATGGTAATGCTGATTGAGGGATTCTGGGAACTACATTTTTAAAAAGAGTAAAATTTCCCATCTCTGTTAAAGCTGATCTGTTATGTGCAGTCAGGCTGCATCCAACCTTTGGCAACCTTAATAGGATGTTCAAAGTATGTGAGAGCTTGAAGGGGTGGTTCTATCATTGTCACCCTCCAGTGAGCTTCCATGGCTAAGGGGGGGAATTGAATCCCAGCCCATCACACTATCTATTACCCTACATTGGCTCTTAAAGTTAAGACTACCTTTACCTGATCAGGCATTTCCACCCATTTGTGGGACTAAATTTCTCATGCTATCTATGGATGATGGGAGTTACACCAGGAGAGCACCTGGCTGGGGAAGGCTGTGCTAGACATTGAGAAAGGATGGCTGAGAGGAGACCTGAGGATTCATAATCTCTCTGATTTCAATTGCAATATCCTTCATCTGTTTTCTGTAGCAATAAATGAAAGAGGAATTGGAGAGCATCTCAGAAATTTTGTCCCTGGGAGAAGGAAGCTCTGTCCTCATTCGTTCTCATTTGCCGACCATCTCCCTCCTTGCCACTTCAGCAACGTGCTTCTGCTCATCTGAAGAACCAGAGGAGTCATATCCTCTTTCAAGACTTTGCTCTGTGTGGTCCTTCTGGAGAGATGGTTGCTGCAGAAGAGGGAGTTAATCGACAATTCAACTCTCAAGTTGAGAGGGAAAGAAGCACCATGCTAATCATTTTCTCTCTCTCTTTTTCCCCAGCAGTAATTTTAATTTAAGCCACTGGAGGAGATGCAATTCAGCGCGATGGAAAACTGCATTTGTATCATTATTTTCTGAATTTAATCCTGTTTTGGTAACATCTTAGACAAAAGCCACAATTTGAAAGACTCCCCTCTTTGGCAACCTCATCACTATGTGCATCCCTATCCCCATCCCTAGGATTAATATTGTACCACTGTAGGCAAAGCTGGTAGCATGTATAAATAATGTTTTGGTATGCTTTATTTAGGCAGTGGGGTGTAGTGGACAAAGTGATGAACTAGGGCCCAGAATTTCAAATCCCTGTTCAACCAGGGAAATTCATGGGGAGAAGGTGACACTGGTGAAAGCTGTTCTTAAATATCCCACTTACATTGATAACCCTATTTGAGTCACTGTCAGTGAGTTCTAATTTGATGGCATGTAACACATTGAGCTGCATTAAAATGAATGGAGATATTTTGAATCCCAAAAAGAATTTAATCTGCATTCCTGAGCATAGGATCTATGCTTTAGTGAAATCAGTGGCAATAACTCCCAAGTAATTCTTTGTATTATTTAGTATTCAGGCTGGTGAAGTGCAGCATCCTAGTGCTGAGCTTGTGACGAATGGAGGGAGTAACCACTCCAGAGATTGATGGTAAGAGAGAAGAAGAAGCTGTTAGCTAACCAAGAAACTGATTTGAAAGTAATGTAAGAGGTTAAAGATTTTTAAACTTAATTGCAAATGCCCTTTGATGACAAATCCGTTCCCCTAAATAGCAAAGATGGAGAAGCAGGAAGTGACCTATGAGAAAGGAAGAAGGAACAGAACCTAAGAACAGCCAGTATAGATTCAGTAAAGACAAGGAGGGAGAATCACATCAGTCTCTCTGTCTACCTATTGCCATCCTTCCCACGCAGGTGCCTTGCTATAGGCATTGATGCAATATTCTAGCTGTAATCATGTTGGGAAAGGGACAATGGCACCATGGTCTTGTAAACGTCTCTTTGCAAGTAAGTCCTATTGAATCCAGTGAAGCTTACTGCTGGTCAAGTATATATAGGGATTACAGCATCAGCATCCTCCAAAATCATGAACTGCACGGCTAGATGCAGATGAGGACAGGATTTCTGACCCTTTTTCAATGGCACTCACTCAGCAAGTGACACCTGCTGAAATGCCCTTGTTTACTTATCAGGGAAGGCCAGCCAAAATAGGGAGGGCCATGCTGTTGGTTGGCCACCTGGACTTTGTGGCTTTGTCGTGGCTTCAATGATCGCATTATGATTCAATCCATGTGATATGTCTGTACCTGGCAAAAGCCTAAAAGTGACTCTTCTGTAGAGGAGTCACTTGGATGTAAACATGAGGACAAAGGAGGATAAACCTGCATATGCTGAGTTTTGTGCATTTCTGCAGATTTCAGAATTATTATTGTAATGTAATGTAATGTACTCTTAATTTAATTCAAATGAAAACACATTTCACCAAGCAGGAAGGTCTGTGTGTAAGTGACCTGCTTGCCTGTTCTGTTGGCTGCTGGTGGACAGGAAATGTTAGCGCTCCTGCTTCCCCTTATCATCTCCAAACCCTTCTTAGAGTGGCAAATCCTTCTAACAGAATGCTGTCTTCTCACAGCTCTTACATAGAGGACTGCTTTCTACAAAACAGGATGTAGGGTCACTCAACGGTCACCTTGAGAGCCCTGTCCTGCCCCCCCCCAATGTAAAGTTTATGGAGGGGAAGGTTGAATCTTGCTGGTGAATGATAAGCCAATATACATTTGTGGCACTCCACCGATGTGATGCCTAGTAAGTAGCACAGGTGGTCAAGTTGCAAACAGACTTGGGAGGCTACACCGGATAGCTTCAGACAACCGTGTTTAAGACTGTCATGAGCTTCTGCCCATTATTATTTTAAAGATCATAGACCGATGCAGTCTGTTGCGATGATGTGTGCTGTGCACATGCATTATGCTAGCATACCACAATGAAGCTCTCACTTCGTCTTAAAAAATCCCTGCAGACACTCTTGGGAAGTCTTCAACACCATTGGAATTAGATCCATGTCACAAGTGCAGAGTATTTTGTTTCTCTAGGACCCTGTCTCCTCCAGACAGTTTCAATTTGTGATGGTATGATGTGTGGGCACCATGGAAAGAGACATTTCAGTGCTAGCCTTTATTGGGGGAGAGGGGAATGCCCTCCCAAGAGAGATCTACCTGGCGTCCTTCTTCATAGGATATAGTCGGGCAGGTTGGAACCCTTCTCTGCTAGAGGATGTAATCATTTTTGTGCTGTTTACTTCCAAATTTGTTTTTCCCCACCTGATATTTTAACACCCTGCTGCTGTTCAGTGGGATTTGTTTTTCACTGTATGACTTGTGATGTTATTGTTTTTTCCTATTTGCAAACTGATCCAAAGGTATTACCGGCTGGGTGGTATATAAATATTTCAAATAGATGAACAAATAAATAAATATGTACAGAAGTGCCTGCAGCTGACTGCAGCAGCATCTTCTGCCAAAAAGATACATGCAAAGACTGGGCCTCAAAAAACATTACAGAAAACACAATTTTATGGAGGCAAAACAATAACCCAAGAAGTTTCTGGTTTTCCTGATGGAAGAAATTACATGGGAAACGTGACCCCATGTTGTGTGTCTTAATACGTCCTAAGTGCAATAAGGAAGGCACAGCCAAGCAATAAATGGATTTATTGCAAGATATAGAGGAACACAATGAACTGCCAAACACCCATATTACACCAGCTTTATATATGAATTGATGAGAGAATATGAAACACAGAATTAGAAGGTGGATGTTATGCAGGTGCTATGAGGATGATAAAGACATCAGGCAGCAAACCAGCAGCTGGGTACAAGCAGTTGCCACATAAAAGTATAGCTTTCTAGACTACAATTCCCTATGGGAATGGGTGGGTTGTGGGAGCTGTAGCCCAAGAGAGTAACTCTTTGACATTTTGCATGGAAACAGGAGGGAGATTGTGTGTTTCATTGGAAGTAGTATGTTGAAGAGTTGGTTCAGAGCAATAATCACGAATAGCCCTGAATCAGGACTGGATGAACATGCACTTATAGGAGCAGTCAGCCTGGAAGTTGCAGTGGCCACGGATGGCATGAAGGCAGCCCTAAGTTTGCACTGGGAGAACAGGCACCTATCAGCCATTCCAGGACAGCATGAAGGTGGACATCTGAGCCCTGTACCTATCAGGTGTGAGTGATGAGGGGGCAGATATGGTGAGAAGGCATACCATGACACATGCTTGGCCAGGCTGGGTGCTGATAGGCATGCTTCACCGCCAGCTTAGTTCATACGGGAAGGAGAGTGGGTGGGATTAAGCAGTTTCAATGTTCCTCTGCATGCACACACACCCCCCGAAACTCTCACAAATGACTTCTTTCCAGAATCAAAAGAAATTTGCCAGATTTGGCTAACTTCTTCAAAAAAAAAACCAAACGAAAATAAATCTTCCTCCATACGCTCAGCCAAATTTGATAGGTATGAGAGTCTTCATGTGAAGAGAATCCTGTCGTCTCAGAGTGTCTCAGGAAAGAAGAAGTGGCGCACCTCATCCAGTATTACAAATGTGCTTGAATACACAGGGGCTGAAGCCCAGACTGTTAACAGCTGATGATTCAACACTCCAAATCTAGAGGGATGAATCAGTTGACTCTTTTTTTGCTTTCTCACATATTCATTTTTTTTCAGATCTCAAGTTCTTTTCATCCTGAATGTGGAGAAATCTGCTAGTTTCAGCAAACTCTCATCCAAGCCAGACTGAAACAGAATTGCAAGCAACCACTCGTTCCAGATCTAAAAATGGGGAAAAGAGAACCTGAAATCAGAAGCTGTGTCAATACGGAAACAATCCCTTCTAGCAGACTGTTGTGTTAGAATATCTGGCACTGGTCACGAGAAATGGATGTGCGTGTGTGTGTGTGTTTGTATCCTAATGGTGACAAAGATCTTTTGCCTTATTAAATAAAAGATTGATGGAGTGACTTGTAATAAAATTTAAGTAACAGTATTATGTTTATTTGATTAGCAACTTTGCAAATGCTCAGAGTCATGGCACAAAGAAGGGAGCAGCTAGGCAGCAACTAACTCATTGCTTTTGATCTGGACAGAGTCTGTTGCACTCAGGGGCAACACCTGGAGGAGGTGGAACAGGGAACCTGGGGCACTGCCTCTGAGTGGGTGGGGCTGCGAAGCAGCGAACATCTGTTTGGTCAAAAAACAGACATGAACCATGGAACCAGATGTTTGTGCCCAGCTCTAGTACCTGTTTGTTTACTGAGCACATTTCTATTTCACTGCTCTTTCACAACAGTACTCACTTGATGAGCCCCTCCCATCACAGTAACATGCATAGTGGATGGGGTAGGAAAGAAAAGAGGGTGTTCCAGGAAGATTGGATGCACTGAAGGTTACCTGCCAATTTTATGGCCAAGAATAATACAACAGCCATGTCCCCCAAGTAGCCTCCAAAGAACTCAGTAGCAAGCATCTATACCTGGCTTCCTGACCAACCATCCAGGACTGCAAGGTATATAGTTATTCTTTCCAGTAGGATTGTCAAATCAACAGTATCCCATTCCTTGAGAAGGTAAGGCCAAAACCTGAGGCCCATGGGCATCTGCCCCATGATGTCATAGTGGAGAGAGGGCCCTTGTGTTGACATCACAGAAGCAAGGCAGGCAATGTTTTGGAGAAAAACAAACCCAACACATGTACAAAAACATTTAAACACCTTTGTGCTAAGCCCATGAGCTCTGGCATAAGCTATGAATGAGTGGAGAGAGGTATGCAGGCTTTAATGACACTTCAGCCAAAAAATTAAAAAAAAAATCAAACTTTCTTCTCCTCCAGAGTCACTTGTCCTAAATAAGCAAACAACTGGATTAAAACAGACCTGGGCAAAGTGTGGCCCGAGGGCCACGTATGGCCTGCGAGCTGCTCCTGTCCAGCTCACGGACAGTTTTGAACATCAAAACCATTTATAACTTTTTGTCTAAAGTTGATCAGTTGCTTATCTTTAACATACCACAAAAAACCTCTTTAGTATTTGTGAAGATTAGCAAGTTTAAAATAAAAACAATCATAACATCACTGTTTCATTTTATTTTTAAGTAAAGTTGGTTCGGCCCCCGAACACAGTTCAGATTTTTCATGTGCCGTCCCCCATAGAAATTAATTGTCCACCCCTGGATTAAAAGAAGGTTGTTAGGCAAACAAAATAAGGAAGAAAAAGACTGGTGCAAAACAGCAAACAAGGGGAGGGCATAATCTTATAAATGAAGTGAAGCTTGAATACTTTGTGGGTATTATTAATGGTATTCAAGCAGGGCATGGAAACAGATATCTTTGAAAAGCTAGAGAGCCAAAGCAGTGGACATCATGGCAGGGACATTGTAGCCCTCTAGAGAGTTTTGGACTGTAGTTACCATCATCCCTTGCTACTGGCTATGTGATTTAGGGCTTATGGGACGTGTAGGTCATTAAAATATTTGGAGGGCCCTGCTGTCAAAACTAGATGTATGTATGTATGTATGTATGTATGTATGTATGTATGTATGTATGTATGTATGTATGTATGTATGTATGTATGTATGTATGTATGTATGTATGTATGTATGTATGTATGTATGTATGTATGTGCCACCTTTATCCCCATAGGGGACCCAAGGCAGCTTTGTTGTTGTTTAGTCATTAAGTCGTGTCTGACTGCTCGTGACCCCATGGACCAGAGCACGCCAGGTCCTCCTGTCTTCCACTGCCTCCCAGAGTTTGGTCAAATTCATGTTGGTAGCTTTGGTGACACTGTCCAACCAACTCGTCCTCTGTCGTCCCCTTCTCCTCTTGCCTTCACACTTTCCCAACATCAGGGTCTTTTCCAGGGAGTCTTCTCTTCTCATGAGATGGCCAAAGTATTGGTGCCTCAGCTTCAGGATCTGTCCTTCCAGTGAGCACTTAGGGTTGATTTCCTTCAGAATGGATAGGATTGTTCTTCTTGCAGTCCAGGGGACTCTCAAGAGCCTCCTCCAGCACCACAAGTCAAAAGCATCCATTCTTCGGTAGTCAACCTTCTTTATGGTCCAGCTCTCACTTCCATACATCACTACTGGAAAAACCATAACTTTAACTATGCAGACCTTTGTCGGCAAGGTGATGTCTCTGCTTTTTAAGATGCTGTCTAGGTTTTTCATCGCTTTCCTCCCAAGAAGCAGATGTCTTTTAATTTCGTGGCTGCTGTCACCATCTACAGTGATCAAGTAGACCAGGAAAGTAAAATCTGTCACTGCCTCCATATCTTCCCCTTCTATTTGCCAGGAGTTGACCGGACCAGTGGCCATGATCTTGGTTTTTTTGATGTTGAGCTTCAGACCGGTTTTTGCACTCTCCTCTTTCACCCTCATTAAGAGGTTCTTTAATTCCTCCTCACTTTCTGCTGTCAGAGTGGTATCATCTGCATATCGGAGGTTGTTGATTTTTAAGGCGGCTTAGAACAGATAAAATAACAGATTTTTAAAAATAATATATCACAGACCACAATCATATAGCATTGAGAAGCTGGATCAATGCAACTAATTTGGTTATTTCTGAACAACAGAAAACCACAGTTGCTTTTTAAAATAACTGCTTGGGGCCTGGGAATGATAATTGCAACTAATTTCTTTTTAAAAGCAATGTTCTGCACTTGGGCCCTGAAGCTACACTAACATTTGGTTTGTTTACACAGTCAAGGGATGAATCAAAGGGAGCTGTAAGATCAGGAGCTTGTGACTCATGGCTTTTTCATCTGAAGATGAGTCATCACAGAAACATCAGCAAGGCTGCTATCTTTGGGTGTGGATGAATGCATATGTTTGTGTGTACAAATAACAGTTCTATTGAGAATCCCCAGTACCTGAGAAGCTAGACAGAAGAAGAGTGTGGCGGAAACAATGGATGTGAACATCGGTCTGCCATTGCATTTCACAGGATTCCACTGCCATTCTCATCCTGTCCTAGTTTCCCACACGGGTCTCAGATTTTCTTTCTCCATTTTGCACTGCCATTTGTATACATTTTGATACACAAAAGTACCAAATGTCTTTCCTAATGCATAACTTTGTTACATTTTTCATATGGACTGAAATGTCTTTCTGCATATTTTTCAAATACAGTGGCGTCTCGCAAGATGATGTTAATTCATTCCGCAAAAAACACTGTCTTGCGAAAACATCATCTTGTGAAACACGGTTCCCCATTGGAATGCACTGGAATCTATTTAATGCATTCCAATGGGGAAAAATCGTCTTGCGAAAATTGTCCATAGAAAACATCGTCTTGCGAAGCGCAACAGCGATCGCAAAAACCAATTATCTTGCGGATTAATCATCTCGGAAGGCAATCGTCTTGCGAGGCACCACTGTATATGCATTTTTGTCACACATATTTTTCCAAACTTTCCCCTGGTTTTATGCCCATTTCCCCACACAAACCCTGGAAATAGCCACAGAAATGGACATTTTTGTCTGTCTGTAAAACCACAGTTTACAGTTTCTTTGTAAAACTGCAGGGTCTTTAAAGAGCTGCAGGTGGCTGAGATAGACTATTTACCTTTCAATCAGGAATGCAAGCCATCTTGCTACAAGGGGCGGCTGTTCCACTGGCTAGAGTGAAGTAGGAATCCTGTCCAAGAAAAGGAAAGACATAACCAGCGTCCGCCTAATCAGCTTCTTTGTGCTCTGGCCTTTTCCATGGCTAATCTGTCTCAGGCAGCAGCAAAAATTGAAAGCCTTGTTATCACCTCACTCATGTGCCACAGTAAGGGTTAATCCTGCTCTGGGGAAGGGCAAAAGTGAAGATGTCTCACACAGCCCACTACTACTGACTAAAATGATCCCAGCTTTTTCTAGATCATGGACTTTGTCTCTACCATATCCATCCTACTGGCACAGAATCAGAGTTCTTATTTCTTATATGTTGGCCTCCTGACCCCTTAAAAATTGTAATATTATTAGCATACATGTATTCTTTAATAGTGAATAATTTAAAAAGAAGTTTCTGTACACTGCTCCCAGAGATAGAAAGTCAAGGTGACATTTGTACAATCACTAATTTAACCCCCATACTCTATTCCTTTATAGGAAAGACCTTGCTTCTAGTGAAACAATCTATTATACACATAAAAATGGAACCATCCATTATTTGAGGTTTCTTTTTAAAAACAACTACCGTACATGGAATTTTTAAAAAAATTAAATGGCATTCTTTGCTTTGGAACCTGATCACCATAATCACCCATAATATAGCTGCAAGATTTCAGGGATGTGTCTTTTTTAATATATACTATCAACCCTCTACTTTTGTACAAGATCATTTTCAGTACCTAAAAGCATGACAATATTATGATGATACATTTGAGAAGGACTTCCTAAGCCTAAAGCATGTTTTGTAATTGTTTGTAAGGCATGATACCAGGTGGCAGATCGTGTAGGAAGTGTTAATAAAATCTGTATAATTCCACCTTTCAAAAACAATTTGAGAGCAAAATTATTCTTCTCTGTATCCTTCAATCTAAACCATGAAAGGTATAAGGAGAGACACCATTCCCTTCACCTAAAATTCAAGCAAGGGCTTAGCAGTGTTATCTACTGGGATGTACACAAATCAGGGTAAGTCTGTGTCCTGGTTTATAAGGACAATTCTCTGTTTCAAGCTGTCCCCTCTCTAAAGGCCTACTGAGTCCGAGGTTCTTTTCAGTTTTTTAGTCCGAAAGCATCTTCTTGCTGTTCCATCTTTCCTCCTTAACAGGTCTGAGGAAATGGGGGAGGACGATGAGGGGGGGGGGGGAAGTAGCAGAAAAACACAGAAAGATTACAGGTGGGGAATGGCATTATATAAATCCCCATAAATTCCACTGAATGAGACAGAGTAATGACAGGGTAAAAGCCTCATCTGAAATCTATGATTTAAAGCTAAAGAATGATAAGAAAGCAGAGAAACACAAGGGCTTTGAAGTTGTGCCTCAGCAGTTAGTAGTGTCTAGAAAGTAGACTGAACAGGCAGACAGCTTATTTTGCTACAGATGTCACCATTATAGCAAGTGCTGTTCTATTTCTATTCAAGTTATGGTGATTACTCCCAAATTTGCAGCTAGACATATAAATCAGCATATGCAAATTTGACGCAAATCTATGCCAACTTTCCCCTTCTTCTTCTTCTTCTTCTGGTGATGCATTTCCTCTTTTTTTCAAATGGGGTAACAGAAATGCAAGAAACCAGTATGAAAAGAGAAAATGAAACATGCCAGTGGGGAAGAGGAGGGGAAGAGCATTAGGGCTCTGCTTGTAGACCCAGGTGCTGTGGGGGCAGGAGCAGTGAGCAAACACCATCTCAGTCACAAAGTCAGGCTTAAACATAAGCTTCAGCAGCCTCAAGCAGAATCGGGGGGACAAACCTCTTGCAGAGTTCTGCCTGCCAAATTCCTTTGGCCTATTTCTGGGGCCAAAACGTACGGATTTTGCCAAGCTGGTGAGCGTTTTAATACCTGCTTTTTTTGGTTCCAGCTTGTAGAGTTTAACCTTGCTTTGGCCAAAGCTGTGGGCTCATTTGAACCACTCACGGAAGTTTCCCAGCCAAAAGGAGGTTTAAACATCTCTGGTTACAGATTATATACGATGGTTAAAATGTTTTAAAGTGTAACGTTATCATGTTTAAAACCTGATTTTTTTATTTTGAAAATGTTGATTGGGCGCAGCATTGGGCAGCCCAGATAGAAATTGGATTTTTTTAAAAAAACTAACTAAACTAAACTAAATAAAATAAAAATAAACATGGCCATAATAACCTTGACTTATTTTACTGGCACATTGTAAAGATGCATGATTTCTCTCTCTCTCTCTTTCTCTTCCTTGCTGTCATTTTCTTTGCTTCGTATACAGCATATAAATGCTATCAGTGCATTTAATTACTCTAACCACTTTATCATTTTGCTGTCTTTTTGGTGCTCACTGTGGTCATTGTTTTTTGCTGCTAGTTAATATTTATTGGTGTTGGTTGATTTCTTCTGAACAGTGTATCTTTCAAAAGACAAAAGTTTTATTCACGATCTATGCTGGTCCAGAAATAAGTGACAAATGGGGGCAGGGAGTCTGTGCTTATATAGTTGCACTGAGATGGTTGAATTCTCTGGTCCGGATGCCTCAGTGTGGAACATGTTTGTGTGTGTGCATGGGTGTGTGCCTGCATTTGTGTCTGTGGCTCTGTCTGTGTAAAACTGAAAGGCTGCGATTTATGCACATCATCACCAACCCCATAATGGGTGCTATAAACACAGGTTCCACATCAAAGCACTGGGACCTTAGAGCGCAACCATCTCATAAATGCTGCCATTTCTGAAAGTGCAGTAGCAAAACATCAAAATCTTCTTCTTTATCTAACAGTGAGGTCTGTATCCTTGCACTGATTCCAGTGGAAATGGATTGGAGGAAGAACAGAATATATTAATAAATGTTCCCAGAAGAAGAAAAATCCCTTCTAATGTGCTAGGTTTTTGCAGTCTTTCTCAGCCCGATTCCTCCTCTTGCCTGAATGTTCTTCTTATTAGTTATCTATAGGGGAAAGATTTCTACAACATGTCATATTTTTATTATACTACATTGCCTTGCTATTATGAGCTAGTGTTCAAGGCAGCTTACAATAATCGCACAAACACAACACAGCAAGTAAGAACAAATTGACCGACGAAATCATTCAGATCAAGTGAAATGAAAGGTGATCCCCAAACCCATTAAAATTCTACACAATTTATTAAAATCTTAATAAATTAAGCATCAGCATCAGGTGGTATCATATCATTAAGAGAATATATTAGTGTATATACACAGAGCGAGGACAGGCTGATGTTTCCTTCAGCCTCTGCCACCTAATAGGCTGCAGAAGAGGTACAGCGGGAGCTGGTCTGGATTGGGCCGCCAAGCAGTTGCCCTTCCCAGCCAGAATGAAAGAGATGAGAAGATGGCTTTAAAGCTCTTTTGGCCTCCGACCCAATTTGCTATTACAATACAGGACAATCTGTAAGAGGAAAACTTGCTCTCGAGGTTCTTTACTGGCTGCACTTGGCTTGTTCTGTAATGTCGGCTACACTGTTGTGGCTGCAATTTACTATTTAGCTGGGAAGCCATCCAGCCCAGGGATAGCAGCTGGAGAGGCGCATTTATATCAATACTGGAAGGCAGCGATAGCCCTGAAGGACCCCAGGGGCCCACCGTCCATTTCGAAGCAGGCGGAGCCGTGCCAAGGATTAAAGAATTTTACTGCAATGGTGAGAATTTTCTTTTCTTCTCTGGTGGTAATTGCGGCAGCCGTTTTTGGTGACCATCCAGAGCACAGAAAGCTAAACTGAGACAATTCCAGAACTGGGACAACATCCACGAGTCCCAAATGGAGCTCTGCTTGGTGCTGAGGACCAGCCAACCCTGAAACAAATGAGCGTGAGGTGATCCAGACAACTGAAGGAGAAATTGCCACAGCTTCCTCCAGCTGCCCAATCTTAAGGGGCTATTTTAGCTCCAGTGGGTGCAAACCAAGGGGCTGCTAAGGGACCCTCCTTCCCTCCCTGGGTATGTGGGACTCAGCTGACTGGCTTTGCCCCAGCTACCATGAAAAATTAAACTCCTCTAATGTTCTCCTTCATGAGGAAATCTAACAGCCCCAGGGATCATGGGGAGATAGCTGCCACTGCCAATGCTGGCTCAAGTATACAGGAAGATAAACCAGTTGCCGCAGGTGGTGTTCTTCAAGGGCATAGAGTCCTGTGTTGTAAACCCCAAGATACCTCAATATATGAGTCAAAGCTAATGGCTTCCATATAGAGACTGGAAATGTTTTTTGGCTACAGCTGCCAGAAACTTCCAGGCAGTGTGGCTGCCGGATTCAGGGATTTTTAGCTGAAAAGAAAAGGAATAATTCCACATTTTGTTTCTACTGCATTCGGGTTGGGGGGGGGGGGAGAGAGACTGAAGTAGCAAAAATGCATTTCCCAACACCCACAGACAAAAAATGCACTCATGAAATACATAGGCTTCTCTGACTAATGTATACTGCTTGCTATGTGTTATATGTGCAACTTGTTAAACCCATACCTATCGCCAGAATCACTGCTTTGTATCTGTGGGTGAAATACATATTTTTCTCTTCTGGGATAAGTTCCTAAGGGGGGTGGGTGGGTCTTAGTAAATGTCAGTAGCAGTGGATCTGTAGCAAACACAGCCTGCTTGTGATGGTTAGCATTTCTGCACCCAGTTTATAGCTCAATGGGAGAGTCGGTGTTCTGCATACAGCAAATGCCTGGCTCACTCCCCAGCATCTTGAAGTAGCACCAGGGAAGAAAACTGCCCGAGACTCTGGAGAGCTTCTGCCAGAAAGTGTTGACATTATAGGGCTATGTAGACCAAGGATTTAATGCCATGGAAGTCAGCCTCCTATATTTTTCCAATCTGTTCTTACTGTGGTTGTTGTAGGTTTTTCAGGCTGTTTGGCCATGTTCTGGAGGTTTTTCTTCCTAATGTTTCACCAGTCTCTGTAGTTGGCATCTTCAGAGGACAGGAGTTTGAACTCTGTCTGTGTTTTGGTGTAGTCTGTGGGATAGATGAGTATTTTTAGCTGTGGGATCCACTTTTTGCCCTTTTCAGGATATTTGGTGATTATGGTGATCAAGGTGTTTTTTGTTATGGGTGTATTGTTGTGATAAGGGGGAGAGAATACATTGTTCTTACTGTCTTCATTTACTTATAAAGCACCCCCCATGTGCACAGGGCTTGGTACAAATGACTTGTGGTGGAGGCAGGGGAACATCATCCTGAAAGTGTTGAGTTGAGGCTCTTCCGGGCAAGGTCCACCATCCCTTCAAGGTGTTCTGCCAAAGGATAGCCCCACAGAGCTTGCAAATCCTTATTCATTTTTCCCATTATTGTATATTACATTTACAGTAATTGGGAAAGGGTTTGTGGATTTGCTGCCTACAGTGCCAAAATAACTTAGCAGGCTTTGGAGATGGAGTATCTTAAGCCGAGTCAGGGTGGGGTGCCATTCACCGCTTTACCTCAGGCAGCAAAATGATATGGAATGGCTGTGGCTGATAGACTGGGATGTATGAGGATGAAAGAGAGGAGAGATTTTTAAAAAGAATAAGGCCATGATGGGTGTTGACAAAAAGGATAAGGATCTTGCAATGGAACCAAATCAGAAAAGCATTTTTTTTTAGTTTAACTCCCAGAATATCCCAAGCAGTGAGGGCAATACTGAGCAGAAAGATTAAGGGAGGATCATCCCATGATCACAGCGACACAGAGCTTTTCATTTAGATCTCACAATTTTCAGGAGGATTATCATATCATCATCATTATCATCACCACCGTCATTATCATCTTAGAACTGCATTGCTGGAAGGGATCCTATAGATCATCAAGTCCAGCCTCCTGTCAAGGAGGCACAGTGGGGAATTCAACTCCCAGCCTCTGTTTCTGCACCCAGAGACTTAAGCCACAGAGCTATCCAGCAGTTGCATAGCATTGTGATCTTAGTATGATTGCTGCTGTCTGAATTTGATGTATAACACTGCCAGTAGCCAGATGGTGAAGATGGCAGGGAGGAGGAAGGTTGCCTGCTCCCCCCCCCCTCTTTTTTAATGTACATGTGTTGTTGCTGCTGCTGTTTTTTCTGGTGGAACAAAGGTAAAATTCATCCAAAATCAAGGTTGGTTAATACCTCTAATGGACTACTAAAATATCATTGCAATGCTTGTTTTCAGGTCCTCCCGGACGCTTCATTGGGCTGGATATTTTTGGAGTTTTCAAGTTTTTCCTTCTGCCACAAGCTCTGCAAGAGTGGATGCCCTGACTGACAAAAGAGTCCCGGAGGATTCAAAAGCTTGCTTTTAAAGTCATATTTTAGAAGTCCAGTAAAGGTATTACCCAGCCCTGATCTATGGTTTCTGCACACAGGCTACATTATTGCGTCTGCACCCTCCTTCTTGGGTGTTATCTCTCTCTCTCTCTCTCTCTCTCTCTCTCTCTCTCTCTCTCTCTGTGTGTGTGTGTGTGTGTATGCGCCCACACACACATGATATCTGTTTAATTATCTATCTGTCTACACCAGACCCGGGAAGAAGAAAGAAGGGGAGGCTGAAAGCAGGGGCAATCACAAATGAATATACAAGACAATGACAGCAAATTGACCTGGGGCCAGCCTGGCTGTAGAGGTGAGCAGATGATCCCTCAGCAGGCCAGGTGATTAATGGCCAAGGTTCACAGCCTAATAGGTCTGCCTGTTCCTGTTCATGGAAATTAAATCTCATGGCAATAATGCTGAACTCTGGGGAGGAAGGAATGAAAAGAATTAAATCAAACTAAGATTTTGAAGAAATGAAAATTGGGTACCCTTCCTGTTGTTGCTACTATGAGCCATCAAGTGCCCTTCAACGTGCAGCAACCCTACAGATAATATATCTCCAAAATGCCCTGTCTTCAACGGTCCTGTTTGGCTCCTGTAAACTGAAGCCTGTGGCTTCCTTAATGGAGTCAATTGATCACATCTTTGGTCTTCCTCTTTTCCCGCTGCCCTCAATTTTTCCTAGCATAATTTTTCCCCAGTAATCTTGCCTTCTCATGATGTGCCTCTGTTGTTTTATTCTGATTTGACCAGCTGGGTAGTTCTGTGAACTTGGGCAAGTCAGTCAAAGATGAACAGGCTGCTCAACCCAAGTGGATGATGATGACAGGTTGTGTTTCCTGCTGCCTAGCTAGCTATTGATATGCTGGTCCTCTGCTGAATTGAGCCTTGTCCCCTCCAGCTTATATTTTATTTTATTTATTTTATTTTTAATACAGAAAAGAAAGTAACATGACAAACAGAGACTTGGATTTGGATTAGGCTCTGCGTTTCTGCTCGGCCGTAACAAAGCTCTCTAGATGTCTCTGGGCAACCCTCCATTTGTCAGTGTAATCTACCTGACAGGCTTAGTATGAATGTAAAAGTCTTTATATTTATACAGCTTGTTAAATGAAGGTAAGCCACATTAGAGATTGACACCAATGAAACCGGGGATCATTGGGCTTGGATGGGCGAGCAAGGCATGCTCAGTGGATTCCCTCCACTTGGAAGAACAGGTATATCAAGAGGGAGATGATTGCATATGGGATAGAGAGTCCTCCCCCAGTTTGCTGCCCTTGGCAAATGTTCACCTTACCGCCTTCTTATAGGATTCCTGTAAGAAGGATTGGTCCTTCTTATAGACCTTCTTATAGGATTGGTTAGCTGGAGTCTACATTTTAACATAACAGGCTCGTGTCCACTGAAAATTGCCTTGGAGGTTATTAGTGAGAATGCTATTCATTGCAAGCCTAAACTCACCTACTGAGATATAAGCTGCACTTTCAATGGGAAGCAAGCCCAGGATTGCAGGTATAGCGTCTTTTCCCCACAAACAGATGTCAAGCTTAACGCTGTACTCTTACTCATCATCACCACTTTTTTAAAAAAAGGAAACTGAACTATTGCATTCCATGGTGAAACAAGTGGGACCACCAAGAAAAAGGCTGCCTTGTAGCCTCACTGCTTAGAAAGATTCTAGCTTTGTCAGCCTAGGTGGGCTTTCTTCCCTGGTATTATAAGCTGGAAGGAGTGATGGCTGGGTATCCTGCTCCACCCACTATCCCCTAGTTTTTTCTTCTATTGCTTCTCAGTGACCTTGTGTTGACTCTAATCTTGTTATCACCCACCTTTTAAGTGTGCTCTTAGGGAGAGACGTGAGTGTCCTGGCCCTGGTGAACTGCTTTGCTTTATGTACTTAGGGCTAGCATTTTCTTTGCCTGTACTAAGGATACAAGGCAGACTTGTATCTGGCATGAACTGGAGAGCAAGATGGTAGTAGTGAGCGATGCTTTGCAGACTGTCCTCTAAAAAAGTTGGCATAACTTGATTTGCACCACATTGCAAAGAAGAGACAGCTCTGGAGCAAGGGTTTAAAAACTTAACACAACCTAATTAATTCCAGTGACTTTGCTAGCTTTCAGAACATTTCAGCAATCAATGACTTCACTAAATGGGGCACTGCCATGTTGACCTGGAACTTTAATGAAGAAGAGTCTCTCTCTCTCTCTCTCTCTCTTTCTCTCTCTCTCTTTCTCTTATTTGCTGGGAACCAAACACCTATGGACATGTTACAGTGGAGTAAACTTTATGTGGTGACTCTGCTTTTATCTCCCTCCTTATATGCATTCAGTATATTTTTAGCATTATTTTTTGCCAGCAAACTGGATTTGCTTAGGGTTTGAACATAAAAATTCAGCTCTTTATAGGGCAAGGGGCACACAAACAGAGCACCATAGCAGTTTCCCATGGATAATGTCCTCCACATGTTCATGCTAGGCCTCTTACAAGCCCCACCCAATAGGTAGGGATGAAGGAAACTGTCCCCCGGCAATTTCTGGAGGGTGTGTTTATTAGGGGAGGCTGACACACCAGCACCAAGTGAATTCCACCAGTGTTGATGCTTACCTGTCTAAGTTGAAATTGGCCAGTCAGGGCAGGGAGGAAGCTAGGAGGACTTGTGATTTCTACATTGCAGCAGCTGCCTTCCTTCAAGGCTTTGTGAAAACATTAAAATGGTAGATGGGTCGTGGGCACCACTTTGAAATCCCTGTGGTGCTTGCTGGTGTAGCAGTGCCCTCCACCAGCCTTCTGAATAAGACTGCATTTGGCAAGGGAGCCCTGGATGGCTTCCTCACCATTGTGCTGGTTCATCCAGAGGTGTTCTGCTCTTCTTGCTTCCCCCAGACATTTAGACTATCCTAACATGACATCTGCACAGTTATTAGGAAACCTAAGCAGATTTCCTAGTGGTAGGTGATATGGGCTTGCACAGTACCTGCACTTTTGTACACAGCTATATTGCTGCAAATTGACTTTGAATGTTTTTTTTTAAAATATTTGTGAACTTGCAAGTAGTGGCACTTTCAATCTGCATTCCGGATACGTGAAACTTAGACGCTCAGTGTGTTTGGATCCTGCATGCTTTTTAAATAGCTAAAATGCTTCATATTGCAAAGTTGGAAAGTGTTTGCCAAGAGTCATTCAACAATCGGAAGAGCAAACTGCTTTAGCCACATCCAAAGGTCTGTTCTGCAGACACCAACTCCAAGTAAACATGTTTTGGTAAACATGTTTACCGAGTAAACATATACGTAACATATATTAATGGTTATACTCTGATTTCTCTTCAGATCACATACTGTATTAATGGTTATGCACCTTGTCCTTCCTTCCTTCCTTCCTTCCTTCCTTCCTTCCTTCCTTCCTTCCTTCCTTCCTTCCTTCCTTCCTTCCTTCCTCTTTTGCATTTATATTCATAAATTAGGAATAATAATAATTTAACAAAAGGAAATCTGGACAAGCAGAATATGAAAGGATAGGGTTCAACTTTTCAGCAGCCAAATGATATTAGTTTGTCCAAATCATTAAGAACATCCTTCTGTTGCTGCAGTGTGCCAGCTAACTTTTCTAACCTCTAAACTGTATACAGCTGTGGCTATTGTGAAAGTGTAATTGGTTTATTACATCATGCTGGAGTTGCACAGAAGACAGATAAGTTAACAGAGTCTGATGTTCCCTTGACACAAAAGACCCCTTCCTACTATTGATGCTTCCTTGAGCCTGCTGACTAATTGGATCATATTTGTGCAGAACGGGGAGTGGTACTATTGGTTTTTTTTAAGCTATGGGCATAACCACACATCACATTAATGAGATTATTAGTTCCATTCAATTGTATTATGCAGTCACATATTGGCATGGTTACTGCTTGGTGAGATTAATATTGTGGGTGATAAATCCCATAAGCAGCACTGGATGAAACATTCTGGAAGCTACAATGTAAAAAAAGTAATGCTTGTTTCTCTGTTTTGTTTATTTTTACCAGCCATGTGGGGAATGTGTTTTTGGTCCCCTAATGTATGGACACTGCTGGAGGACACACTCTTGAGAGTCCTCTGAACTGCAAGGAGATTAAACCTATCCATCTTGAAGGAAATCAACCCTGAGTGCTCACTGGAAGGACAGAAGCTGAGGCTCCAATACTTTGGCCATCTCATGAGAAGAGAAGACTCCTTGGAAAAGACCCTAATGTTAGGAAAGTGTGAGGTAAGAGGAGAAGAGGACGACAGAAGATGAGATGGTTGGACAGTGTCATCGAAGCTACCAACATGAATTTGACCGAACTCTGGGAGGCAGTGGAAGACAGGAGGGCCTGGCGTGCTCTTGTCCATGGGGTCACAAAGAGTCAGACACAACTTAGCGACTAAACAACAACAACAACAAACATACAGGGAAAGGAGAGTTACTGGAAGTCGTCCTTTCCTCGCTGCAACCTTCTACATGCCTTACTACCTAAGGAAGATAGGTTGATAGGTTCTTGAGACCAGTTGATTGTCTTGATGTTTTGGATTTCAGCTCACAGGAGCCTTTGCCATTGTGGCTATTGTTCAAGGATTCTCAGAGCTGATAGCTAAAAATCTGGAAAATCAGAATTTGGGTACCACCACATTAAGCAGCACCTTAGTTGTGAAACTTCTTTCCCAGGGAGGTGATGCTACCCTTCTCATTATTGCACTGCTCAACTTTTATTAGTGAACAGTTATTTCATTATTAATGCTAGGATGTATTGTATAGGAAGTTGAGCAGCTTTTGAAAATGTGTGTCTATTATTCATTTGTATTATTTTTTAATAATGGAGGAACCCTCAGAAATATATTCTGGAAAAAAATACACCAAGAAATAAGCAGAGCCAAAAGACAAAGAGGATTCTCGAGAAGCCTGCAAGCAGGCCATGGTGATAACAGGAGTTCTTGCCCACTCTTTGTTTTCAGCATTGAATGTCCAGGCAACCTAACTGAGGACTTGCCTATATGGGCTCATTTGGAGTGAGCTGTCACAGGCTGAATAGGGTTGGGATCAGTTAGAGGTCTGATATGCTATTTAGTGTCATTCTTGTATCCAAATGTCATATGCGCCTCAAGTCACTCTATTTGGTCAAGCTTCTTTAAGAAGGCTAAAAATAAATAAAATAAAATAAAAAATCTGATTTTTTTTAAAAAAAAATCTGTAAGTTATACACTGCATCAGTGATGTTCTAATAAAAAAAACTGTTTTGCTTCCTCTCTCCCCAAGGCTCCATGGAGGAACAGAGGTAGGAAGTTTTAAATTTTAAATGTTATATGTGTTATCTGTGTAGCTGCTGTGTTTAAAATCCCATTCCTTTCCCTCTCCTGTGTCCTCCCATTTCCAGAAGAAAATTTTTTATTTTTCTTTTAGCCCCATTTTTTCTTGAAGTGATGCAGTGCATGAGTGCTGTTACAGTGCAGTTTTTAAAGAAAAACATTTACTTCCTCTGCCCCTCAACGGAGTACAGGAAGTATTTAATTTCCCAGCATTGGGAAGTAGCTAAGCTCTCTTCTTAAGATATTGAAGATATTGGCAAACTGACAGCTGCAAGCTCACTTTGGTTTATTTCCAGCAATCACATGTGCTGGAAATGAACCAAAATGGTGTGATCCTACCAAACCAAAAATGTAATGGTCCTTAACAGGGACAGAGAAAGGTGCAGGTAGGAGAACTTTAGAGACAGGCTGGTTCACTCCAGCAATTACATCATGTGATCACCAAAAAACGAGTGAACTAGTCCATCCCCACATTGGGCCTAAGAGTGGGTCAAATGCCCATCCTACTCCATGCTTAGTCAGTGCTGAATTCAGCAGTAAATATGCCTACATAGCATATTTACTGTTGAATTCACCAAAAAATGTGATCATCAAAAAAGGGAGCAAACTAGCCCATCCCCATATTGGGCCTAAGAGTGGGACAAATGTCCATCTTACTCCATGCTTAGTCAATGCTGACTAAGAATGGAGTAAATACAGTATGCCTACATTTGCAACCATTGATACGTGCTTCTTCTGAACGTGAAGCAGGTTTCGCCAGTTCACCATTCATGGTTAATAGCAGTTGACAGGTGACAATAGTCATAACATGTATTCTGATGGGAAAAATTATTATTCTGGCTTTCATTTTGTAACTGAACTGTTTCTGTACAATCTGCACCACGACATGGGCTTTCTCATCTTTCAAATCCACCGCCCACAAAGTTTGTTGCATAATCCAATAGTTTTGCATGCCCTACTGTAACACAGCCTATAGTTAAGCCCCAAGGTTTGGAGAAATATTTTTGTCAGTTACAATCCCACAATTTCCCATGTTGCGTAGGGCATTCTGGGAATTGTACTCCAAAAAAATCTTCCAACTGGAGGCTCTGAGAAATCCATGTAGCATCTGTCACTGAAACCACTACAAGAGGACTTCCCTGTGTCCCTCTACCTTTCTTGTGGATTTCCTTTCCTCTGTATAGAATGTTAGATTTTTAAGGTCCTTGCGGGATTATAATTAATCAACCAGTCAATACTTTTGTCGAGAATATAAAGCTGATGTTTCTTGTAGTTTTACATTCAACCAAAGGTAAGTATGGTTATCTTACTTCTCATCTCCAACCACTCTATAAGGGAGTACTGTATTTTAGCTTTATGCAAAGTTAATTTTTTTCCCATTTAATCCCTTTCTTGAAAAGCTGTATCAAAGCTGTACATAAGTGAACATGAATTTATGCATTTATTTGTTTGCTTGTTTTGTTCTTTTCATGCTGTATTGGGAGTTCTAATGATAATGTTTAATTCGGAGGCTGTCACTGTCTGGCTATTTTTTCCCTTGGTGCTCTTTTTAGTGTCATTTTAGTTTTATTTCACTTCATCTCAGCTTTTTAACTCTCTTTAATAGAAGCAATGCTGTAGTTTTCTTCAATACTATTATTTTATTGTTTTTTATTTTATTGCCTGGCTGTTTTGCATTGCTGAAGAGCAGGTGGGATACAGCTATATTATTACTGCATGAGAGAGCAACAATGATTGCAGGCTAGCAGAGTAAATTAAGATTCTATAAGACAATTCTCAAAATGGGGCAGCCCAAACAAAATACTATAACTTTTAAACTGGTCTTCAGATCAGCACCAAATTCAACAGAGTTGTTGCAGACACTTTGCTCTTTCTGTGTGCCAAATGTGGGGACTTTTGAGCAAAATATTTTTGAGTTATGATTCCTTAAGAGGAAAACTGTTTCCCCATTTCAGAAATAGACAATTTTAACATTCTCAGATTTAAGATAATTTATATAAATGGGGGGGGGGACCCACAATCTTGCTTATCTTGAAAGAGAATGGTTGGCACAATCCACTTTTTTAAATGTAGAAAGAATACAAGCTGCAGAGGCTGATATATTGATCCTCTAAAAAGGGAGAATGAGTGATTTCTTATCACAGTAAGAATGTGTGCAGGTGCTTTGTAAAGTGGATACATTGTTGCAGTTTTGTGAGCTATTAGGGGGATTAAAGGTCACAAAAACAGTATCAAATGACAGGCTTTCTTTAAAAAGTAAAAAAAAAACAGATTGCTCCAACTTGTTGAAAAAGTATAATGTTTGGGTGAGAAGTGGTTAACAGATGAAAAAAGAAGTGAGCTTCTGGGATTTTCCCTTGCTTTGTGTCTCTTTGCGAATGGCACAAGAAAGTATGCTGTACATCATTTTGATGCCATTGGTGTTGTCAACATTCAGGGTGCCCTTTGCTGTGTAAAGTTTGGCATCTTTTTTCCTGCTGGCAACACAGGCACAATATTGTGCAGCAATTTTTGGGCCATTTCCTGGCATTCTGAATCATGGATACCAAGGCACAATATCCCACAATCATAAACTGGAGGTATTTTAAAGAACTGAATTACACATGTATCTGCTCCCATTTGCATCTCACTTCCTGCCCAGGGATTTGAAGGGCATGGAGTGCAATCGGAGGCAGGCTTAAAAGGAAGTAAATCCCATTCTTTTCACTGAGTCTTGCCTAGTAAATGCATGAGGATAATAAGCTTAGTCATGTTTCTCCAGGTATCTCTCTCCCTGCCAAGCTATCTGTTTTAGAACTTTGAAATAATGTATTAGATTTAATATAATCATAATCTTAGAACTGCAAAACTGGAAAGGACCCTATGCATTATCAAATTCAGCCCCTGTCAAGGAGGCACAGTGGGGAACTGAACTTCCAACCTCTGCAGCCAGATGCCTAAACCAGTGGTTCTCAAACTGAGGTCCCCAGATGTTCTTAGACTACAATTCCCAGAAGGCTTCACCACTTGCTGTGCTGGCCAGGAGTTTTGGGAGTTGCAGTCCAAGAACATCTGGGTACCCAAGTTTGAGAACCACTGGCCCAAACCACTATGTCAATATTATTACTTCTGGCTTAGAAATGAGAAATGCATCTAAAGAAAAATAATGTTAAAATGTTAAAATCATTGTTTTAAAATGTTATCCTTTGCATGCCTCCATTGCCTCCTCATCCTGCTTAATGCAAAAGGAATTATTTTAACAGCAACATGCTAAATTAATGTGTTATTTCTAAATTCTGATTTATCCACCTATCTGTCTTCCAGAAGCATTCTCCCTTGGGCCAGTGACTAGGGCCAGGGTGTGTCTCCCCGCAACTCTACATCCATAAAGCTGGATACATTTATTTATTATATTCCAAGCCCCTTGCCTTTTGTGAGTGAGTAAAACTATGCTGATCTTTGTCTGTAGTAAGAGGCTAGCATCAGCTTATCACAAACAACATGCATTGCCAGGTAAAACAGGGGTCCAGTGGCATATGCTGGCAAGGCAAAGCAAAGCTGCATGAATTCCCACCCTTTGCTTTTCTCTCCTCTCAGGGGGTTGACTGTTCCAGCAATTCAGGCCACTAGCCTGGCAAGTGGAGCTTAGAAACTTGCTAACTAATTACTGTGTTTACAATCCACAACCTGTTTTTTGGCACTGTCAAGCCAACCCCGTCCTCTTGAGTCTACCAAAAGACACTTGCTGGCAGGAGTTTGCTAAGGTTCCAGGCTGGTTACATTAATTACTGCTAACTTAATTTTTATGCGTCAGGCAGACGCTTTTAAGTGGCTGTTTGAGAGGATTAAAATCAGCCATTTGTAAACGTTGGAGACACAATGTCCCTGGTTGGACAATCTGTACCACAGCGTTTGTCTAGAATGAAGTTTGGTGGCAGGTCTTCCCATGCTGCCTGAAAAGCGCTGAGGTGGACATTCATCAAAAGCATTCCCAGCAATGTTAAACATTTTGGCTCCTTTTAAAAATAAAAAATAGGAGATCTAACAAGACGATTTGTTTGACTCTTTATCACTTCATTTTAAAACGTGAGACGAATGCCCTTCAGCATATCAAATGGATCGATGCAGCATGGACTTTACAAAACAAACTAAACATGAGCACCCCATTCCATGGCGTAAATTAAACATCTGTGAACTACTCAGAGATGGCCATTTTCTATACTGTTATGGGGCGGTCATTCGTTTCCCAGGCTAAATCGGAGTCTGAAAGTATATTTTGACACACAGCCCACTATCTTCACGGATGGTCAGGCTTTATCGTAAAATGAACAGAAGCTATTAGTTAAAGCTTTACAAACTGTGAAGCATATACAGCTTTAGACACATTCAAGGTGCACCCTTCCATTGGGCCTGGCGAAGCAGTCACCTCGGGCAACAGATTTTGGGTGTCCCCAAAATGTAGGATATTGTTAGTTATTTAGTTTCTCAGGACCTCTGTAAAAATAAGGTCCTTCAAAATCTACAGATTATGAAAGAAATGACAGCATCCCTTGTAATTTTAGTTATCCTTACTGCAAAAGGAATTTATTATTTTCAGGCAGTTACTTCCAAGCACTGGCAAAGGTCTAGACAAAACCAAAGAGCACTCCTACCTTCTATAACAATATCCCACACATCTGTATGTCTGTCTTCATCTGCTGCTCCCTTCTACCCTAATTTGCATGTGGAGGTAGAATGAGAATGATCACAAAGACTCTGACAAACCAAGAGACCAGCAAAAGACACACACCTACATGAAAGCTGTGTATGCCATTTTAAAAGTATAGATGCAACATTATTAAGAGTTACTCTTATTTAAACAGAAACCTAATGGGTCTCACCAGAGTGGACAGATTGACCAGGTGACCTTTGTGCCTCTTCAGTCTACTATTCAAGGGTAACTGTGGATGGATAACTACAAAGTTCCTTCTTTTCCTTCTTAAGAGCTCTTTATCCTTAATCCAGAGTTGGATTGGAAAGCCCTTTAATTTAAGGAGACCTTTGACCAGAGTCTGTGGTGGTTCTTCAGAGAACTGTGGTCTCTAAAGTGAGACAGGGGCCCATACTAAAATGCAGTTATATGTGTTTGTTTATTTTGTCATATTTATATGCCATTTTCCTCAATTAGGCTCAATGCAAACAAGTGTGTGGCTTTCCTTCTTCCCATTTTTATCCTCATAATAACACGCGAGAGGTCAGGCTGAAGTCCACCCAGAAAGCTTCATGGCTGAATGGGGATTAGGCACTACATGAAACCACCTTTGTGTGATAATTCATGTTGTGTGAAAGTGAAGACAACTGAGCTTGGTAATATCATTTTTGGATTACAACTTCTATAACCTCCTGGCCTTCACAAGCAGCTATGTTGGCCAGAACATTTTTGAAGTTGTAGTCTAAGAAAGTAACTTTTCCAAGTTCTGAAAGATGGGGGCTAGGCAACATCCTGAAATACACTGGATTTACAATGCTTCACAAAGAAGACCTTCCCTCCCCAAGTTTCCCCCGTAAACCACATCTGGGATTATCAGTGAAATGGGAGTAAAACTATTGTGACATCAGAACCACAAAAATAAGTCCATCTATTGAGAAGAGAATGTTGAATGATGATGTCATAAAGTAGGATGAGCAAATGATGACACAATTAATATTCTGAAAGACCTTCTCAAAGGACATATCATGTTGAGTGACCCTTTGTCATCCAGAACAAATTGGGTGACAATGCTAAAATGTTGACATGTACTGTGAGAAACCAACCTTCCTTCCTTCCTTCCTTCCTTCCTTCCTTCCAAGTGTGGTAGTACCTACATAAATATACCTGAGAGCAGATCAAACTTTCTGGCTTCAGATCTACTCAACACCCAATGTGCCGTATGTAATCCAGTATTTAGATATCTGTGTATCATCCGTAGAAAAAGAATAGAAATCAAGGTGCTTTCATAAGCACACAAAACGCCTTTGTGAACATTTGATGTATCTACAAAGCGGATAGCTATTTGAATTAGTCATATTCACAAGCAGCAGTTTTTGCTTTTCCCACCATATTCATGTTTGGAAGAGGCCAGGCTGACTCAGCTATGAGGCTTACATGAGTGATGCTAAATGATATTTTGAAAGCTGCAATCCTTTATCTATCTACCTACCTGGCAATAAATCCCACTGAACTCTTCGGGACTTACCTCTCTGTAGACATGCAAAGGAATCTACTGCAAGGTTTTTCCCCCAAGCACATATTATGCCCATTGGATCATTCAGACCAAACAGCCACCTAAAGCATCCCTATATGGAAATACAACAGTAGCGAAACTGATCCCATTTGTTGTTGCAGAGATCTACCAGTTCACCACTTTGCTTGCAGCTAAAGCAAAAGCAGAAAGCAAAGCGTCCCATAGCACTTCAAGCACTCTCTGGGAGGTTTACAAGTTAATCATGCAGGCTACACATTGCAACCCCCCCCCCCCCCCCAGTGAGCTGGGTACTCATTTCAACCTTGAGCCGGCTACCTGGGACTGAACCCTGGGTGATGAGCACAGTTTTGGCTGCAGTACAGCAGTGTAACCACTGCGCCACGAGCTATTGTTGTTTCTCAGCATTGCTGGTGCTTGAGAGCAGACAAGAAGATCAAGCCTAAACATTTGGAATCAACTCCCCAAAATCTGCAGATGAGATGACAGGTTTGGGAAATTACTGTTTCGGATTTCAGGAAGCAAATGAGTAGCTATTGGCAATTGTTTTAAATAGATAACCAAAGATTTTGGAATGACTCCAGCTGCTGAAATCAGCATGATGAGGAGGCTGACCTGATCTTGCTTCCATATTCTTTTACGTAATTTTTTATAGGTCAAAAAAAATATTTTTTTTTAAAAGAACAAAAATGTGGCACCTCAAAGGCTATATATATATAAATATATTTTATATATATAATGTGAGCTTTCATGGGCATGTTAAATTTTTTTCTCTTATGTCTGACTTAGTGTACTTGTCCACGAAAACTCACATTACAAAATATAAAAGTTAGCCATTGTGCCACCACTTTTTTCGTCATTTTTTAAAAAATGTTTTATTTTTATTTTGTTTTTACCTATAATGCTTGCACAGACTAACATGGCTACAAGTACAACCTTTCATTTCTTGTTTATTACAATTATAATCATTACTATTAATATGTGCTGTCCACATGATTCTGACCTATGGCAACACTTCCATGTTTTCTAGGTATAAAATACTCAGAAATGGTTTACCATTCCCTTCTTCTGGGACATTCTGGGACTGTATAGCTTGCTCATGGCTACACAGGCTGGCTTTTCTCCTACAAGGCATACTAATCCCAAATATGTTTCATGTGTAGGTAAGCCCTATATTTCCCTTGATGTACACCAGGAAATACCATCAAGCAAGAGAACATTTGCTGCATTCATACGCTTCAGTAGCAAGCTGGTGTTTGCTGCTCATCAGGGCACAGAAAAAGCATTTTCTGCCCTTTCGACGTTACACATGTAAACATTGAGATTTTTTAGCAGGTATGCAATTGGTGCTTGGAGAGTCATTTTCAGAAAGCAATTTCTGGCTTATGACTTTTGGAAAGTAAGTCACAGACATTATCACTCAATACTAACAGAGTACCATGTTACCAAAATGTTACTCTTCATTTGAGTAACAGGTTATATATATATTAAAAGCAAGTGAAGAGTAACATTTTGGTAACATGGTACTCTGTTAGTGTGTGTGTGTGTGTGTGTGTGTGTGTGTGTGTGTGTGTGTGTGTGTGTGTGTGTGTGTGTGTGTGTGAATGTGTGAGTGTGTGTATATATTTCTATATATATATATATATGTGGCGCAGTGGTTAAACCGCTGTACTGCAGTTAAAACTGTGCTCACGACCTGGGGTTCAAATCCCAGGTAGCGGCTCAAGGTTAACTCAGCCTTCTATCCTTCCGAGGTCGGTAAAATGAGTACCCAGCTCGCTGGGGGGGGGGCAATGTGTAGCCTGCATAATTAAATTGTAAACCGCCCAGAGAGTGCTTGAAGCGCTATGGGGCGGTATATAAGCAGCACGCTTTGCCTTTGCTTTGCTTTTATAGTTAGAAATACAGGGAAAAACTCAAATGTCTGCAAATGAACAACAGCAACAACAAAAAGCATAGTGTTTTTGGAGTAATGAGTTAGCCACCACACGCGCGCGTGCGCATACACACACAGAGAGAGAGAGAGAGAGAGAGATTGACTGACAGACAGACTCAGATACAGGAACACATAACCCAGAATGGCATTATCAAGTACTGTACTATTTTCAAAAGTAATGCATTGGAGATTGTTATTTGTAATGTGTTACTTCTAGGTCAAAGTAGGCCGTAAAGGTAAAAACTGTTTGACTTCCAATGCCATTTGGTAAGGCTAGGATGGCATGCAAACCATTTCATTTGGTCTGTTGCTAGTCAACCAGTTTTCAGCTGAAGCATGGCACAAATATTTCCTGATACATTTTCAATTTTTAGGGAGAAGAATTTTTCATTTCTAGGGAAGTATGCTTCTAAGAGGGATATTTTACATTTTAGTTTTGGAATGGTCTTTGGGTTATATTTGTTCTGGAGCAACAGCTGTAAGTCCCTTGTGGGTTAGTGGTGCTGAATTTATTTTACTACCTCACCAGAAATAAAGCAGTTGATGTATGAAGCCAAATATGTTCCTGGCCTCTCAACCACATTCTGGAGAACAGTAAGCCACTGAAAATGAAGATGTTGCCATTCCTGCCACACACAAAAATGACAAATGAAATAAAGAAAAAGGAAGAAATGAAGGAAGGAAGGAAACTAGATTGTGCTTCTTTCAACTACTGATTATATCTTGTTGAAAAAATTTTAGAAATTGCTATATTTAACCTCTATATCACTTAGTTGGTTAGGAAACATGAACAGCAGAAGACATTTGGAGGACCCCTGGTTGAAAAGGGCTGCTGCCGATAATCTGTGGGAAGCAGAGATCATCATGAAACCTTTTCCCCTCCAGATGTTTTGATCAGTAAACTCCACTAGTTTCACTCAGCATAGCCAATGATGATGAATGGGGAGGGTTACCATCTTGTAGAATCTGAAAAGCCAAGGATTTCTCACCTCTGCTGCTAAGCGTGTTTTCAATTTACCTTCCCCCCCCAAAAAAAAACTCTCTATAGAAACCTCTGTATTGTCTTCTTCAGTCAAAATCCTCAAATATAATTGAACATTTGCAAAGAGAGCGGAACTATTTCTCACAAACACAACAGAATATCTTTCCAGGATGGAAACTTCAGGTTTCCCCTTGGTCTCCACCTGATCTGTGCAGACCAATGGGCTCTAGAAAGCACTGCTGCAGTCAGTCCAGGGCCCATAAAAGTACACAACCTATTATGAATTCCTAAGAAGAGACAAAATCCACTGGGAATTCAGGGACCATTGAAATGAATAGGGATGACCCAAAAGCCCATACATTTCCATACCTCCAGAGGAGCCTCTTTGTGGATTGAACCCTGTGGTGACAAATTACCGTTGACAAGAAATGCATGTTGATAGCTGAAATTGGATTTAAGCTCTGTTTACGGTAAATGGAAAAAGGCCGTTTGAGCCTTTGCCAGAACCAAAGTATTATGGCTGATTATTGGCAGAAGTGTAGAAGGAACTGGAATGAATATATATATATATATCTGCACTGTCCCACACTTGCTGATTGCTCCTGGTTTCCTATTCCAGAGGAAGCAGATGAATCAAAATCTTTTTAATTAATAGGGAACCATGGGCATCTGTTCTCTTTCATGTCCTCTGCCTACCAGGAATCATTCTCCCCCAAAGCCCCTCAACTCTACCCTCTCATGGAATGTAATCTCACCTGAGGTCCCCTCGATCAGCTCTGCATCTTGACCCCCCCCCAGGAAACTCCCCTCCTCCTCCCTGAGATCGGAAACACTGCCTTTCTGATTTACAGCTTCCACAATCCATAGCCAGAGTGGAGCGGCCCTACTGCCTACCTGGAAATGTCCGTCAGATGTAGTCCAAAAATAACTTGCCCCAATCCGTGGGTGCGGATAGATTGAAAAGGCTGCCCAAGATGTTTTGCTGCCTAAGAGAAAGCTCAATGCGGCGCCGCGTTCCATTTCTTGAAATGCATCTAAGCTGCCTGAGCTGGCAGTTGAACCTGCTTTTAACACTGGCAAAGGGGCAGAGTCCTCCATTATCCCTGAGGCCACAGGCACGCTGGTTTAAGGAGCACAGAATATGCAATGAGGGAAACTGGGATCTGTCTTCCAAAAGGGAGAGAAGACCGGGTGATGCAAGAACAGAAGTGTGGGGCAAGGTCTGTCTCCCAGTAACTGAAGACTCCCTCAATGTGGTCTGATCAGCCTCGTTGGTCATCTCAACAACTCATGTTAGCACACCCCAGATGGATTTCTAGGCTGTTATTATTTCTTGTTCTGCTGATTCTCACAGAAGTGGATAGCTTGGGAATGTTATTTTTGGGGCTACAGCTTCCAGAGCTCCCAAGCCAGGGGTTTGTTTCTGACACTTAACCCTTCCCTATTTCTTTATCAGTCTTTGATACTCAAAACGTCTGTCACTGTGGAGCAGATTAAAAATAAGGAAGGACAGCAGGAAGGAAGGAGCAGCATTTCTTCCTTCATCTCAGTCCTACCTCATCTTTTTCCATGGAGTAAAGGCAATCACCAGCATCCATGGGTGATTTCATGGTATTGAGAGAACCCCAAGAGCTGGATTACTCTGCCTTTGCCCGAAGCTACCCAGTGAACTCCATGGCTAAATAGGAATATGACTTCTAGCCAGTCCTTGACAGATCCCACAGTTTTGCTAGAGTATCCAATACTGCCCTGAAGCCACATTCTCTGGATTCAAGAAAGGTACACTCACTGCAGCAGATGATCCAAGAATGCACTGCTGCCCTTGTCAGTTTGGACAGGCATTTTTCCAACAACAACAACAACAACAACAACAACAACAACAATTATTATTATTATTATTATTATTATTATTATTATTATTATTATTATTATTATTATTATTATTATTATTATTATTATTTGGTGTACTAACTTACCATTATGCTGATTTAAAGGGGGCGATATGTTGGCAATTTGCCCCCTCCCCTGCACTTATGTAACATCTAAGCTGTATATATATTGGCAGAGCCAAGCCTAGGTGTTACATATATATATATTCCACTGGGAGGCCTTTGTGTCCGAGATAGCAATCAGGCCTGATTTGTTCCACTGGTAATGTTGCTACGAATTGAATTAAGTAACCAATAAATTTAGGCTGAGATGGAGAGGAGGGGGGGGGACATCTGTTTGAAGCCAGACCTCCTGCACAAGCTGTATTTTTGGTGCCTCTCTTTCATGGCAGCGTGGGTGCGGCAAATGCTCAACACTTAGCAATTCATGGCTGCGCAATAATAGACAAAATATAGATGCAGGCAGCAGACCTGAGGCTGCAAATTCACCCACTCGCTCTCTTAGAGCTAAGTGCCTAATACCAGGTTGGATCAGGGATTGCTTTCAAAAGGTTTTTAGTGAGAATCAGCTGTACTGACAACAAGGGGGAAAGTACGTAGGTTTTGTCTTAATTGCAAAAGGATCTTGGACTGTACCATGCTAATAATAAATAATAATACTATTTAAAAAAAAAAAACCCTAAAATGCGGAGAAGTTACTGTTTTGGACCATAGCTTCTAGACACTCACCAAGAGGATCCTGGGAGCTGTAGTACAAAGAGTAACTTTTCTAATTTCTGAAATATTTACAGACAGATAACCTACTGATCAGCAGGTTAGTTTGTGGGTTCTATGTTAGCTTTGGTTTCTCCTTTTTCAAAAAAAAAAAAATCATCTGAAGGTTTTTGTGTGTGTGAAGAAATTTACAACTTTGTTCAATTCTTCAAATAATAACAATAATGTGTTCACATATCTGCACCGAACAAATTCAAGAGCTATTTAAAGCTTGAAAAGAAATGAGGCGCACTGCTTGCCACATACATGTTAAAAATGAGGAGATGCCGCCAAAGACAAACAGAAATATAGACCAGAAGGAAGGAAGGAAGGAAGGAAGGAAGGAAGGAAGGAAGGAAGGAAGGAAGGAAGGAAGCCTCAGATTTAAAAAAAAGATAACTGACATCATTACAGAGAAGAGAACTGTTGCTGCTTAATACTGGTTGTAACATTTTGCAAGCAGTGTCTACTAAAATTTGTTTTGCCCCATTAGTCTTCCTTATGCCAAATAATGCAGAGTTCCAAAAGACGCCAGTTTACATGTAGAATACATAATATAAACCAATACTCAATAACAATTCTTGTTCTTAGCCTTCCTTGCATAATAATTTTAAAAATGGATATTTCAAAAGGAGGTGTCTTTTCACCACTGCAGAAGATTAATGGATGAACAAATGCAACTATTTCTGTTCCTTTTCCAGAACAAAAATTTAGGGTGCAACCCCTGCAATGCACCATGCCACAGTGAAGTGTAACACAGCATACAGTGTACCATAATTCCTCAAGGTGCTCCTCATCTGAACTTGCTATTTCTGCATTATTTGGCACACCCTTGTTTCTTGCATTTCTCTTCCCATTAATGCCATTGTTCAACCCTTCCGTTATTTGATAGCATCACCATCAAATAATATTCTGGAGGTAGGGGGAAGATGAAACAAAGCACATTTCTTTGGAAGCGTTCTCCTTTTTTTAAAATATATATATATTTCTGAAGGGAAATAACAATACGGTATAGAAGTGGGGTCAGCAAGAAAATGTAGCACAGAATAGTCTGATTCATATTATCTGTATGATAATAATAAAGACTGTGTGCCGTCAAGTCAATTCTGACTTATGGCAACCGATTCCAGGGTTTCCTAATTAGATGATACTTAGAAGTGGTTTACTGTTTCCTTCTTGTGGGGCATCCTGTGTCCAAGGCCACAGAGGCTGGCTCTTCTCCCTAGAGGTTCAGTGGGGAATCAAATGCTTTACTTTTGGCTCTGCAGCCAGAGACCTAAACCATGGAGTTTTCCAGCCAGCTCTTCTGCAAGACACTCCATATCATTCCCTCTCTTTCTCACTTCAGTTTTCTGCCCACCATCAAGGCAATCAGCATTCAGTGATTCTGAGCATGCTCAGGTTGTCTGTGGGGGCAACTTTGCCCCTCCTTTTAAAAATTTAATCTTTGAATTATTACCTCCATAAACCTCAAGTTCTTCTGAAGGTGCCGTTAGGTGGAGTTCTTGAGGTAGGATGACACTACTTTGGCTCCACGAACACTGATACTCATAGCTTGAATTTGGAAATGGAGGAAATGATTTCCTATTAGTTTTCTGCCCCTAAATATGGTTCCTCTGAAATAAGCCCCATTGATTGAACTGCAGCAGCTTCTATGGTGTGAGAGGATGTCTTTCTGCATCACAGAAGATGCTTTTGCCCACAAGGCAAAAGGATCTTCTACCTTTCTGTTGCTATAAGGAAGTAATAAGGAGATAAATACAAATGTAAGTCCAGAGGTTGTTTCAAAGGACATTTTCATGATGCAGTTTCCACCTGCAGCCAACTTGATGCCTCCTCCTCCTCCTCCTCCTTCACATCACTTTTGACTCCTGAAGACTCCAAGAATTAATGACCTCCAAAGGGTCCTATCCTTAGTGGCCTTGCTCCATCTTGCAAACCCCATGTGGAGTCAATCCATCTCGTGTTGTGGGTGCCACGGAAGATACAAAAATGTGGTTCAAGGGATAGATACACATGCTACCCACCCACATCCATACCGATATTATTTCATTTCCTCCTCATTCTTTTTTTTTTTAAACTCTACTGTTACCGGCTGAGTAGATACAGAAATATTCCATTAACGGCTAATTATAAATTGTAAGAGGAACTGCAACAGCAGGAACTTAAGAGGAAGATGGAAGGTGAACCAGAACCCATGTTTGCCTATGGACAGTTTCACTGACCCAGACTAAATAAATAATGACAGGACGTATTTCTAATAGAGGGAATCTGGAATGAACAAATGAGATAACAGTAAAAGAAACTAGGGAAAAAAAATAGTGCTTGGACATGTTTGACTGGGGGGAATCTAAGAATTCTGGTCCAAAACATTGAACTTTCTAAGCTCTATGAAGATTGTAGGAAGGCTGTGTCTGAAAAATAATGTAGGAACAAAGAGGTTGTTTTCTGTTGGCATGCCCAGAGTGTAGACCTGTCTCCCCAGACCTAGCGTCTGATTTCTGCAGCTTTTAAGCAGGGTTTTTTTTTTAAGTGGGGGGAATAGATATTATTTCAATTTTGATCAAGGCCTTGCTGACTTGATCTGTTACCGCTGCTGTTTTGCTTGGGGGGGGGGAATAAATCCTCATTTATCTCATCCACATTTGCAGTTATAAATTTATTTTTTAAACAAATACATGAAGAACTGTTAACTTATGCTTCTTGCCCTGCCAAATGGTGGGGGATAAGGTTGCATTCTCTACCCAAGAAGAAAATGTGAACAGGGGTCTTTTTTCGCGTGTGTGTGTGTGTGTGCAGATTAAACCAAATCATGCAAAATAACCCTTTACAGCAAATAACAGAACATGTACAAAATGGTGGGAGGTTGCTGCTTTGATGTGTGGATGTTTAAGGATTGGAAGAAATATCTGGGTGGGTGGGTGCTTCTCTTGTAACAATTAGCCATTGTTCTGTCCTTGTGTGTTTTTGTATGTGTGTGTGTGTGTGTGTGTGTGTGTTACATCTCAAAAGAAAAGGAGACTGGTGTTGGGTAAACAGTTTACATCAGGAGACCCTGACAAGGAGAAACAGTTCTTCTTTGTCTCATTCTCTTATCGAGATAAGGAGGTCTTCCTGGGCATGAAAATTCTTCATTGAGATGTTTCAGCACAGCCTAGATCACTAAGCACATAGCATTCAATGACTATTTTTAATGGGCAGTGAATATCCCTATCTGTATACAAAATTCCTGCTCTATTTATTGTAATTAACATCTTTAAAGTTGCTTTGGTAGGGTCTAAGGTGGGGCATACATTTCATTGAAAATGAATTCTAAGGACCATGGCTTGAATATGCAACAGAAGGGGGTATATTCTTCAAAAGCCTCTACACAGGCAATGAATCTAAGATTGCTCAGAAGAAAGTCCAGTGAAGACGGAAGTCAGAACAGGTTCTGCTACTAAACAGAAACAGGAAGCCACCTGAGGACCACATGCTGAAAGGCAGCAATATCTCCTTCACCCCTCTGACCAATGAATAAGGAGAATGAGCTCTCCTCAGCTGAAGATCTCTCATTCCCAATAGCTAATACTAACATAATATATAGCTGCCTGTCTAGTTAATTGTTGCGTATCTGCCAGCCCAAATGGCTCATCTTTGCAACAACTCTGTTCCCGATAATTCAGCATGTGTGTCTATTATCAGGAGAGATCTAAGGCCCCTTAAATTAACATTTTACCTACTTGCTGAAAGCTCCACAGAAAGGGCCCCAAACTCATTTCTCTTGGGCTAGAGTTCCACAGGATGCTCTAAAGAAAGCCCTATCTTAGGTACTGACCAAGTGAACTTTGGAATGGTGGGACACACAGCAAAGTCACTGCTGGAGATCTTGAATTCCGGACAGGCGCGTAAGGAAGGAAGTGATCTTTCAGCTGCCTTAGACCAAACTGCTTTGGAGCTTTATAGATCAAAACTAGCACCTTGAACTGGGAAGCAAATTGGAAGCCAGGGCAGTTGGTTCACGATGGGTATTATGCAATCTTTAAAGAATAAATGGCTGGCTGAATTTCTCAGTGGTTTAGGAATCTGGCTGCAGAGTCAGAGGTTGCGAATTCAATTTTGCAGTGTGCCTCCAGGGAGAAGACCCAGCCTGTGTAGACAGGGGCAAACTGTGCAGTCCCAGGATGCCCCCAGAAGGAAGGAATGGTGACCCATGTTTAATGTATTCTCTACTAGAAAACTCTGGAAAAGGGTTGCCATAAGTCAGAATCATCTTGATGATGCAGAATTATTTATTATTATAAAATATAAATGAGAAAGTAGTTTGGCTGCCACATTTCCTGCTAACTCTAACATCTGCAACATTTTTCAGTGATAGGCCACATAGAGCAGGTTACAGTAGTTTAAACTGGAGGTAATTAAGACTGCTCTGTCTAGGAATGGGGATATATCCACTGCCCCCAGCCCCAGTAGGCGTGCACAGGCTTAGTCCTCTTTTCAGTGTTGCCTCAGACTGCAGCCACACAGGATCACCTGGTCCATGAGGCCAAGGACAAAAAGAACACCCTTTCTAAATCCTTGTGGGGTGGCATCAGCCAGAATGGTACATTTCAATACGTTTGCAATACTGGCAATGGAGCAACATTTGGCACTGCACCTGAAGGCAGGAGACAAATTTCAGAAGTGAGGATAGGCTGTGCGATATACACACATTCCTCCAAGAGAAGTAAATGACTGGAGTAATCTGTAAGAATAGTTAATGGGTTGCCACTTGCGCCTGCTAAAATCTGCCAGGTGAGGCGATTTCCTCACTCTATCTAATGGTAGAGTCAGCCCTTAGACACATCTATGTTGTCCGTAAAACCGAATAGGCACAACTGCAAATAATATAGTACCTTGCTACTTGATTAGCCTATTTTTCTTTCTCACCCGTGGTAGTTGATATTTATTTCCTTCCTTCCTTCCTTCCTTCCTTCCTTCCTTCCTTCCTTCCTTCCTTCCTTCCTTCCTTCCTTCCTTCCTTCCTTCCTTCCTTCCTTCCTTCCTTCCTTCCTTCCTTCCTTTCAATAATGAGTTGACATCCTGCCTACCTCCCACCATGTTATCCTCATTTTTGGAATGCCAGACTGTGACATTGCTCAAGATCACCAGCAGAGCTTCACAGTCAAGGAGAGATTTGAATCTTTGTCTCCTCAATTCTAGTCTGACATGTTGACCACTATATCACCCTGTCTCACTGACTAGCTAGATACCTTTCAAGCTGCCAAAAACATGCATTGTTATGCAATAATATTTTGAAACTAAAACACAGAACCATCCATGCAATCAGGAGCAGTTCATTTACACAAGTCTAATTTAGGAGTGAGTGACATGAGCAAAAGTACCGAAGAATGCCCCAGAGACTGTCATTTGCATAGGAAAGATGCTGTGGAAGAAAAAAAAAACTCTGAAAGCCAACGTAACTTGGGCCACCGTTAAGCAGCTAAGTGGGTGGAAGCCATATGGCTCAAATTACTCTGCAGACTTGCCTTCCTCCCTCACACACTCATGCTAAAATGTGCTAGCTTTGAATTCTCACATTTGGTATCACACATGTTTTTATTCAGGAGAGATTTGTCCAAATTTCATCCAATTTAAAGCCTGTAACTTGAATCTTAAATATCAGCCACATTTTCTCTCTTTCTCTGAATAATTTTTTTTTGCTTTGCTTTCCATCTTATCTGAAGAAGACTTCTGGAGGACCTGAAAGCTTGCATGCTGTTCTTTGACCTTCAAATTTGTCTAAGAAAGTATTGCTATAATATGGCTCCTGCCTTTGCCCAAAACAGCTATCAGTGCTTTTCGTTCAGTTTTCAATGGCTGAATTCCAGCAATAAGTTGCAACTAGAGTAGGTCCACTGACTCAGTGGAACTTACGGCACAGCTGACAGATCAAATGCACACTGATTCAATGGGCCTACTCTAGTTGTGACTACTATTGGATTACAGCCAATGTGTTTTAAAGAAACACAAGTAAAAGCACCTTTCCAACCATTTGGGCGCAGGTGACACCAGAAGTGTACCAGCTGAGCCCAGGACAATATATACCAATAGAATGACACAGAAAAATTCTGCTACAGAGTAATCCAAATTCTGCAACTTGTATCAATGAGCCAACCTCTTTATTCACTGCAGTGAGTCAGTTGCATAAGCTTCAAGAGCTATCATGCCATTCTGAACACATCCAGTCCTGTACGATTTCAGAAGTTAATCAAGATTGAGAATGGGTAGTACTTAGATGGGAGTCCATCACTCAATGCTAAGGACCTCTAGGCATAACTAAGCGGACAAAGTGTCTAACTTAGTATAAGGCAGTTTCCTTTACCTATCAATTGTCTCCTGTGCACACACAGTTTGAATGAGCCCACTCACACTGAGCATTTGTTCAGCTTTCCATGCACCCATAATACTAGTTTTGCATCCTTGCGTCCAAACAACACTGGGCTGAAACAAGCGCCAACAGAGCTACAATGGGATAAAAAAAACCTTGCTTTCAATTATTTACACCACTGTTGGATGGTGGTGTATTTTTGTTCTGATTTGCTCCAGCACAGTATCTGTTTTTCTGGACCCTAGTACTGAGTTGATCCCTGCTGATCTACATGATTTGTATGTATTATTTGCTAGACAGTTACCCTGCATGACAGTTTCTTCGCTAGACATTGACTTTTTGCGATCGCTATAGCGATTTGCAAAACAGTGATTCCTATGGGGGAATTTCACTGGACAATGTTTGGTCCCTGCTTAGCAAACCGATTTTCGCTAGATGATGATTTTGACAGCTTCCTCCGCGCTCGCAAAACAGGTGTTTTCGGGACCTAAGCTTCGCAAGACAGTGATTTAAACAGCTGATCGGTGGTTCGCAAAGCAGCTTTCCTATGGCTGATCTTCACTAGACAACGATTCTTCCCCATTGGAACACATTAAACAGGTTTCAGTGCATTCCAATGGGGAAATGCTTTTCGCTAGATGATGATTTCGCTAAACAGCGATTTCAGTGGAACGGATTATCATCATCTAGCGAGGCACCACTGTATTTCCTTATAGGTGGGAGAAATTGGAACAGGTAGATTTCTCCAGCTAGACTTTGAGTGTTTAACTCCTAAAACTTGGAATCTGAATACTTTTTGATCCCACCACATTTCTTTTTCTGAGGGGTTCCTTGTATTTCCCAGATTCATGGTAGGCAGACAGTCCTGACAGTAGCTGTGTCTAATGAATCTGACTGCTGGAGATGGGAGAGAATTTGTTTCGAGTTTGTTTCTGAAGAATGGCCAATGCTGATTCAGGATGGGAAAGAACATAGGATTTTAAAAATCATAACACAAGAGGAAGAAACTGGACAATTTTTTCCTGTGTCCCTTTTCAACAGTAGGCTGTCGTTGGAACATCTGAGGACTGCAGAATGGGTTATCAGCTTTTTCACATCCAGACATTCAATCACAGATATAAAAGGAAGTCTGGATGATAACCTGTCCACTGAGGGACTCTAACATCCTAAATCACTGTTGTGTTTTATTTTAAATAAGCTGCAAGCCATTGAAGAGCATTGGTTGATTTTTGAACATTGGTATTTAAAACATAAATAAGCATGGTACCTAGCAAGCACATTTGCATCATTTCACTAGTTATTCATTCTTTGCTCCACTACTACTACCACCATTACTACTACTACTACTGATGATGATGATGATGATGACGATGACGATGAAGAAGAAGAAGAAGAAGAAGAAGAAGAAGAAGAAGAAGAAGAAGAAGAAGAAGAAGAAGAAGAAGAAGAAGAAGAAGAAGAAGAAGAAGAAGAAGAAGAAGAAGAAGAAGAAGAAGAAGAAGAAGAAGAAGAAGAAGAAGAATTGGGAAAAAATACAGGGATCTGGCAATCAAAACATCTTGTTTGTGAATGAGACACACTTCTGTGGCCCCTTTAGTCATTGGGGCTTTGGGAACAATATCAAGAAATTTCACACAGTACTATAAGCAGTTGCAGATCTCGGAAGTGACACCATCAGAGCCCCCCCCCACACACAAAAACCTGGCAACATTTGGAATAGCATATATACTGTGCCAATATTTAACAGATACTTAAAAAAATTTTTGGTTAACACTTGTATCTGTTATATAATAGCAATGTTTCTATCATTTTGATTGACCAAGTCTGGTATTTTTAAACAACAACAATGGGACTAATGAAAGCTTTATGCTGAAACATCTTGTAGGCCAAATGGTCACTCTTGAATGTGCAGTAGTCCAAACTAACAATGGAGTGAGCTATGGGGCAGTTGCTTTAAGCCTGGAAGAAAACCCATGTGTTGCTGCTACCCAAGACACAGACGGAGTAGGTACAGAGCTGGAATAGTTTTGTTTATAGCAAATAATACTGTAGAGAGTTTGTAGAAAATGTGGTAAATATCTGCTTTAGTGGTATGTCCTCATTTCTTTCTGCAGAGATCTGTTTCTCTCTGAGGACCAATTAAAAATTTAAGTTAGGGAAGCCGAACCTCAACATTTACTTGGATTTTAGGACAAACGTTGCTCTCTGTGATTTCCCTTGTGCTAACCATATGCTATAGAATATTCCTTTCCTTTTTTTCCTCCTTGCCGGTGCCCTCATAGATTTCTTGATTTCCCAGCCCCCACCTTCTAGATCATAAGCATCATTGCAAAACTGACCAAAGGTCTTTAATATTCTTCACCAGTAGGGATCTCTTTGAACACTGCAATCGATTTTTTCTCCTCTTGGTGCATTAAAGTTTAGCCTGCTCCCTAGCCCTCTGCCTGTGTTTTCATGGCTGAACTGCAAAGCGCTCACATACTTGGCAAGCTATCAGGACCAATGTTATGTTTAACCAAATGCACTGGATTAATTTCTGCTTTAAAATGAGAGTTCTATGCAACACAATGTGATCTGAAAATGAGGGAATAGATAAGAAATGGGAAAAGGGCATCTCTCTCTCTCTCTCTCTCTCTCTCTCTCTCTCTCTCTCTCTCTCTCTCTCTCTCTCTCTCTCTCTCTCTCTCTATCTATCTATCTATCTATCTATCTATCTATCTATCGTACTTTATGTAGTTACATGCCTATTGAATGCCCTGCCATTTCTTTTGCACTTGGCTCATGGGATGCGTGAATGTGAGATTGGAGGAGAAAGGGGTTGCTGCATGAAAATTCTTGTAGAAAATTTATGTAGAAATTCTACAAAAAACTCCAGTCATTGTTGGAATTCCTACATTGGAACCACCTTTGCTGGAATAACAAAATACTTTCTCTGTTGTTAATGAAACTGTCACAAAGCAGATACTTTTTAAAATATATATATAACAATAACTGTAGAGGCAATAACAGACTACAATCTGCCAATCAATCCCCTCATTTTTCTGGTCATTAACACTGAAAGGTTGGTAGCTAAGAAGGCTACTCACATTAAATCACAGGGGGATGTTAGCAATGGAGGAAGCTGCCTTCTACTTAGCCAGACCACTGGCGATCTACCCAGCTGTGCCTTATCTATATCTGTTGCCAGTGGTTCTGGCTGGAATCAATTCCAGCTGTACCTAGGACTGTACCTGCAGAATTTTGTATGCAAAGCATATATGCTACCAACAAGTTATGCCCCTTTCCCAAGTTGTGCATTGGCAATATTTATTGCCACTAAGCTGTGGAAATCGAAAGCTCTGAAGTGGATTGTGGCCCAGATCAGCTCTATACCAGAATGCTATGGAATTTAAACATTATTTCAAGTATTTTAGGACAGGTAATATTATTCAGGGGAAGAGTAACTGTTTCATTTTTGGTAACATTTTTATTTGAACCAGAAAGTGAAACCAGGAAGCCTTATAGCTGAATTGGAATCTGCTCGGTACCACTTCAAACCAATGGTCCACCACTCCTCAGTGCACCATGTTGAAGGTGACCATGCCAAGGGAGGCGAGAGAGGTAAGAATGAAGAAACAAATGTTCTTGGTGATGGCCCCCACTCTGTGGAACAAACTGCCAATTGAGGCTCAGTCCCTCCTGATAGGAAATTATTAAAGACAGAATTAAACAAGGACTTTAAGAACATAGCTCCATATGCTGTCAATTTTTAATTTTGAAATTCTGGTTCCTTTTGTATTTTAATGGTGTTTGAGTTGGTTATTTCACTATATTGATTACATTGTTATGGGAATGTAGCTGGAGGTGTGTGTGTTGGGTGGTTTGTGTTTTACTCTGTACACTGCCCACAGTAGAGTGTATTCACTAACTGGTAGGTAGGTAGGTAGGTAGGTAGGTAGGTAGGTAGGTAGGTAGGTAGGTAGGTAGGTAGGTAGGTAGGTAGGTAGGTAGGTAAATACATACATACATACATACATACATACATACATACATACATACATACATACATACATACATACATACATACATACATACATACATACATACATACATACATACATAAAACTGTCTACATGTCTACATCTGGTTTCGCGAGCAGGGCACTCCAAATATTTTAATGACCTACACCTCCCATAAGCCCTAAATAACATAGCCAAATGGCAAGGGATTATGGGAATTACAGTCCAAAACTGTCTAGAGGGCTCCAATTTCCCTGCCATGATGTCCACTGCTTTGGCTCTATAGCTTTTTAGAGAGGTCTCTTTCCATGCTCTGTTTTGATACCACAAAGTAGAACTTCTTTTAATTTATAAGAGTATACCATTCCCTTGTTTGCTGCTTTGCACCAGTCTTTTCCTTTCTTATTTTATTTGCCTAGCAACCTTCTTTTAATAAAACTGTTTGCTTATTTATTTTAAATGAACAAACATATGATAGGATGATATTATCTATGTATCTGTCTGTCTGTCATGATGAAAAATACATATAAACACACTTTCACCCCAAAGAGGATGTCAATGAACATGTTGCTAGTTGGCCCACATCTGTTCAGAAATGTCCTTTGTAGCTTTACCTTTATTCTTCAAATACTAAAACTGCAATATAAAGGACAAGGAAGGAAGGGAGGGAGGAAGGAGATTGTATTACTTTTTCTAATATACAGTACCTGAATATATGTGAAATGCTGTTCAATCTGGTAAACATCCCTGTAGGAAGGTGGCCATAATCACAAGCTATATGAACAGTGGGCATTTTAACTGGGCTATTAGGCAGGAATAAACAACCGCCTCAGGAAACTGAGCTTGACTAGGATCATAACAGTAATTATTTCACTCATTATTTAATTTGTTGTTATTATTCCATTTAACTACAGGGAGAAGGAAGAGGTACTTGTGCAAATGTTTCCTCAGGTGCCTACATACCTTGAGAAATATATGTAATAATGTGTCTTGATGGGTGGCAGTATGGTAGCAGGGAATGTATTTGCTGCCCTGTCCCAGGCAGCTAAATATCTTTCTTAGGTTAGCCTTGTGAAGAAACATAGAGTGGGCAGCTGCTACATGGTTAGTCTGCTTCCCAAATGCATGATGTCAGGATAATGGTGCTACAAGCCAAGACTTCTGATTTTGTAAACGCAGAGAAACTGGCCTCTTCTTCTTTTCTCCTTCTCCTACTCCAGGGAAGACCATTTAAGTATTTAGTCCCCTACCTGGGCTCAGAAAATGTTCAAGCATAGCAACAGTCTCCTTCTGTGAGCTGCTCATCTGCTATAGCTCTAGGTTTCCTCTGCAGAGTTATGTGAACACATATGGCTTGCTATAGTTAAGAAATAAAGCCTTCTCCTTCTCTTTGGTTAGTGATGAGTCATACATCTTGCTTCATTTTTTCAAAACAAACAAGACCAAAAGAGAAGGATCTTTTAAACACTGTGTGTTTCCATAAGACTACACACTATACTGCTGTATAACAGGATGCGGTTCCCTCTACCAATGATGACAAGTTAGGATACAGCATGGATATATATCCTTCAAGATATTGTGGGACTGCTGCTCCTATCAACTGTGTTGGCTGATGGGAGTTTCAATCCAGCATTTATAGGAGGACTGTAATCCCAATATCTGGAGGTTTTTATGGTTCTTGTTGGCCTCAGGCATGGCTTAAGCATCAGTGAAAGCAATGACAAACAAAGATCCCCCCATGTTGTATGATACAAATCAGATACTTCAAGGGGAAACCATGATGGGTCTTGGAGGACCCATTGAAACAGACTGCCTAATACGTGCTCAGCATGGCTAAAGCTGCCCAAAATGTGTCTACTGTACATGGCATACATGTTCTCAGACACATGCGTTTCCCTGGAAGGCTACCTCATTGAATTGGGTCTTTCATGTGATCAAAAAATCCACTGATAGATTGGCAACATCACCTCAAACGCAATGCAAGCAGTGTTGCTGGTTCATACATTCAGCTGCGACTCATCACATTGAGTAATGGAGTGATGGAAAACAGACAGATGTATGAATCAGCCCATAGACATGGCAGGCTTGATATAATTTGGGAGGCTATGACTGTGCACAAAGTCACTCTAAGTGACTTTGTGCACTTATGCACAGAGTGCACTAAGCACTTATGCACAAGCTAAGGACCACATCCCGCTCAAATAAGTTGTTTTCTCTCTCCCTTTGGTTCAGCTGCCTAACTTGCAGATCCATACTCTCCCCATAGTCAGCAATCTTCTCCTTAGGTTGATTCACCCCAAGTCTCTATAATTTCCTTAATGATCTTCTGTACTGTTATCTGGCATCCTTTCCCCTTTTGTTATATTTTCAGCTTAATGTTCAAAGTCATGAAAAATACACCTCTGGCGTAGTGTATCCTGTTTGCATCAAAGTAACATAAATAGGCTAACCTGCTTGGGGCTATACTTCTACACTTCTGTGCCATTTGCACATGCATGCTAGCAAAGCATTCTGTCAAACCAGAAACGCAGCCACCACCACCATCATTGTTTTTAGCTAGCTATGTTTCTCACTACCAACAAGAAAGATATTGCTGAACCGCATAAGCCTCTAAACCTCTACCAAACAGAACTTTACAGCTAAACCACCTGCTAGAATTAATCAGAGGAGCATCATTGGTTAGTATTTCACAGCCCATTTTTCTGAAACAAGTTGAAGAGCCAGTATTTATCTTTTTGTTGCAAAGTGGTGTGAAAGACTCTAAATGCAAACCATAAAAACTTAAAACAAAATAAAGAATCGATGCCAGTCGATTGTGGCTTTCCCTGCTCTGTTCGAAATAAAGTGATCTTTAAACATACAACCACCTTCCCAATTTACTAGGCATCATCCATGCAAACAAAGAGGGCCTACCAGCAGGCTATTGACCAGATCATGCCCACAAATCAATTTCATCTGGATCCCAAGGGCTATAAAACACAATCAATATATGGTAAGAACATGTTTGGAGGTTCACTTGTGGGGGAAGCAGTTCTGTATTCCAGATGTTTATTTCTGCATTTCCATCTCATTTATATTTCAGAATGTACAACAGTAAATTTGTCTGTGGTGATACCAAGGTCAATGTTGAACTTGTGTACTCTGTCTTTGGAAATTCTAGCCCCGACATCGTTTTTGGACATCAGGTAGTTGGTCATTGCTGCTCTACAAGAGGAACAAGTACTGGTTTCAAAGACTGTACTATTCTAATTATAGGTGGCTACAATTTAAGGATATCTCTGTTCTAGTATTCTCTAATGTGGTTAATGTAAATGTGTGCAGAAAGTGTGTTATTACCACTCTCCGCCATCATTTTCCTCCCATGGATAGTGAAAGTCTCTGAAGGAGAGCTTCCTCTACAGATAAAGGCTCTCCAAGTGATTGAGAAACCTGATAAACAGAAGTGCCTCTTCTCTTCAGATTGTTGCTTTCTGCACATGGAGAGCAATAACAGAAAGGCAAGGCCAGCCCCTTCCTCTCCTCACATGTTTACTCTAACTATTCTGAACGGTACAGTACTTGAAGAAATTTAATTTCACTTCAACTTAAAGGATTGAATGTCTACAAAGCAATCTAATCCTCCACTTCCTTCCTTCTTGTATATTCATGAACAAAACATAGTCCCTGTCAGAACCACTAAGGAAAAATCTATTTGAATTGAGAAAGAAACTTAGTGCATGCAAGTAATTTCCTCCTGATGTGGACACCCTTCTCATTTTATCGCAGTAAATAGGCATCAGTGCTCACGAGGGTGTGGTTTGCCCAAATGTCTGTTTGTCTGTCTTGTCCTAGAAGCACAGACCATGGCCATGCTGGCTATGGGATTCTTGCAGCTCCCTGCTCAACGTACTTTTCCCCCTACTCTGGGTTTTCCATACATTCCCCGGGTGCCCTTCATTGATCAACAATGGGAGACAAAGTCAACAAATTTGTCTCCTTGATCAGTCTGATTATACATGGAAAATTGGGCTGATCAGTGATGGCCTTGAATCACCTGCACTGCATCTACTTCTGAGTATGAGAAGCAAGAGCATGTGAAGGAGATGCATGCTGCAGATGATAAATAAGAAGTTGGTTTTTGTTTCAGCACTAGAACTGTCTGACCTGTAGGGTTAAATTCTGACCTAGTCAGACAATGAGCAGATCTTTTCCTGCAGATTACCATACATTCCATTCATTACGAGGATCCACTGCAACTACAGCGATCGCAAAACGATGTTTCCTATGGGGGAATTTTGCTTTGCGATGATAGGTTCCTTGCTTCGGGAACCGATTCTCGCAAAATGACGATTTTCCAACAGCTGATCGGTGGTTTCAAAATGGCTGCCGGGTAAAAAAAAATGGGTCCCCGCTCTTTTCTGGGACGGATTCCTCGCTGCACGGGCAGCGAAAATGGCCGCGCTATGGAGGATCTTCGCTGGATGGTGAGTTTCAAGCCCATAGGAACACATTAATCGGGTTTTTGTGTTTCTATGGGCTTTTAAATTTTGCTTTACGATGTTTTCGTTCAGCGATTTCACTGGAACGAATTAACATCATAATGCGAGGCACCAATGTACAACTAAGTTGTAAACTGTGTGCTACCTGAAAGGTGCTGTGTGGGGTGAGTACATGCTAGTAAATACTCTGAAGTCTGATCTAGAATGGGACCCCAGCACATGTGTAGGGAATGTTTCACTTTTCTTTAACCATCTTTGGCTCAGTTTAACCCTTTCCAGAGAGCAAGCAAAAACAACAACAAGAGTGCATGAATTGAGCTTGCTTCTCTCTCTTTTTTTAAAAAAGCTTCCATTGTGGGTAGGGTCAGAGAATGGCAGAGGAGATACCTGCAGGGGACCATCAGACTTCCCCATCCATGTACTGTGTTTCCCCAAAAATAAGACAGGGTCTTATACTAATTTTTGTTCCAAAAATGCATTAGGGCTTATTTTCAGGGGATATTTTATTTTTTCCATGTTCAACCATTTACATTTATTTAAATGCAGTCATGTCATCTTCTTTTGGTTGCTGCACAAGGGTGGAAGGTGGGGTTTCACTTAACTGGGGCTTATTTTGGGGGTAGGGGTTATATTATGAGCATTATTTTCATTATTTTCAGGGCTCATTTTCAGGTTTGGTCTTATTTTTGGACAAACAGGGTACATGGGTCCCCATCTAGATTGGGGCCCTTAAACATCAAAGTTAAGTAATGAAGGCTACCCTGCATGTTGCTTATTTAACATAGCTTATGTCTGAGCTTTAAATTTAGATCCAACTCTATGTATACATTTTTCTTGTAGGAGATTACTCTTTGAAGTACTGAGAAGGTCAATTAAAACCAATGCTCCTTTGGCTCCCCTATTGTTACTCCCCTTTGTACCCCACAACAAGGTCCATAGAAACGTGCCTTCTGCACTCTTCAGTCTAACAACTTTGGCCATGCTACTTATGCTTTTAAGCATCCTTATAAATAACTGTCAAAGGTGTGTATGTGAGGGAGTTGGCAGAAGAGAAGGTTAAATAAGTCAAACAAGTTTTGGGGGGATTTTTTTTCCTTCATTCCTAATACATATTTACTTCAAATGTTCTATCTATCTATCTATCTATCTATCTATCGATCGATCGATCGATCGATCGATCGATCGATCGATCGATCAATCGATCGATCTATAGATATATAGATATATAGATATATAGAATATATAGATATAGATATATACATAGATAGATAGATAGATAGATAGATAGATAGATAGATAGATAGATAGATAGATAGATAGATAGATAGATAGATAGATATAGATATAGATATAGATATAGATATAGATATATATTTAAAAGGATAGAGAAGAAATTCCTTTGTGGACATGTCATTTACTCTTTGCTGTGGACAAAACAGTGGGTGGTGGTGGGTGGCTAAAACCTGAATAAAACAGCAGGTGTTAAACTGTATAATTTTAGACTTAAAGGAAGCCTGTTCCAAACAGATCACAATGCTGCTACAGGTGCTCACTATATCTCTAATTTGCTTCATTTTAGAGTATAATTACATTGTTTTATCATTTTAGAGCCCAATTTTTACTATTAGTGGGATATCAGCTAGCCACAATGCACTATTTAACTTTTGTAAAAAAAATTGGGAGGAACACCAAAACTCCTACCTTTTCATGTTATGCCAGCATTACTGATATATCAATTTCACACTTTGGGATCTTCTTGGGGGAAAAAAATGTAAATGTGTCCTTTTATAAAGACATTGTTAGCTGGTAATGTGACATGAGTAACAGAAATTCTAAATTTTCAGTGCAAATGTTCATCCATGATTCAGTGTTATGCTCCCCATCCGTGGAATTTATGAACAGACTGCACATTTAAATTCCTTTTCTATCTCTTATTTTATTTTCAAGCTGAAATGTTCTCTACTTCTTCAAATTATAATTCTTTTACAGATTTTTACTGATATCCCAGGGGTTGATTTCACCTCCAAAGTGAAACAAATGATTTTTTTACATGATTCCCCCCCCCCTCAATCTTAGTAAAAGGAGAGCTAAAATTACCAACGGATAATATGAATCAGCATCTTTTTTTAATATTGGAGGAAACTCAAATTCAGTATTTCAATACTTATATTAAACCCGCATTTCCAGGGTATACCGTACACTGCATTCTCCTTATTTATCAAGAAACAGAAGGAAATAAATTAATATGAGGGAAGATAAACAACATTTTCTGAAAATTCACAGCAGAGAAAGGAATGGCTTTTCACAGTGTGCCCGAAATGTATTCTTTCTGAAAGTACAGTACATTTTTTTTTTGAAAGGACAATATGGACCTGCCTCTCTTTTAGACTCTCTTTCTCTAATGACACAAAATATCAGAAATAACAGAGAGTCATTTTGATCTCATGGGAAGATATTATACAAGATCGCAACGGGAAAGGCTTCCAGAATTAGATCTTTCTTTCTATACAGGATTGCTTCCTATGGTATATTTTCTACCAGTTTGACCATGCTCAAACTTTTTTTTGGGGGGGGGGGGAATAGGTTTTCGTGGTGAGACAATTTGCCTAGTGCACGGTGCCCACTTATTGGTAGGAGCTGCCTTGTTCCCTTTGGAAATCTATCATGAATCCATGCACTCCAGCTCTCTCAGGGGAATAGGAAAGCTGTAGTTAAATTAGCTGCAAAAATTTTATGATTAACTCCTAAATAATATTTTCATTTTATTAGAACATGGGGGTATAATCATAGACTTACAGCATTTCTTTAATCTACTATCTGCACTTCTCTCTCTCTCTCTCTCTCTCTCTGTGTGTGTGTGTGTGTAGGCTTTCATGCCCACCCACGTAGTCTCCTTTAATTGGTTTTCTAACAACTCAATTCCTGATCCTCAAAGCAATTTTCTTGCTCAGCTCTCAGCTACCATGACCTTTCTCTCATTTCATCTGTTTTCATATCCCAATATATACCTTTCCATGACCTTTCCTATCACTGTCAAACACTCAAAAGTCTTCTTCTCTCGAAATTACACTACCCCGTCTCCCTTGCTAGGTCCTTGTAGCTAGATTTCCCCAAACACTAATACAGATGGATGCCCTCTCCTATCCCCCCTTTCAAACACCTCCCCACAGCTCTCCAGTGAAGGCTTGAGTGAAACCTTTAGCTCAGGGATGGTGACCCTGTGGTCTTCACCATGTTGTTGGAGCCACCTTCAGCTCCAGCCACTGGGGCCAATGGTTAGACATCTTGGGAATTGCATTTCCGACATCTACAGGGTTACATGTTTTGCACCCTTTCCTTAAAGTTCTATACCCAAATAAAATCAGGCTGCCATCTACTTATGTGCATCTGCACACAAGTATTGCACAGTTGGTAGTGTTACATATTTTAGCTGCTGGATGCACCAGGCTTTATTGTATTGAATTAAGCTTTTTCTCTTACACTCTTGCTCAAAAGCTGGGATGTGCGGAAATTTCATTTGAGTTTGTTCTTGACAAGAATTTACCAAAAAATGTTTAAATAGTTTCATCTACAGGCTTAGGTGGGAAAAAAAGCTGATAAAGTAGATTGAGTATGGAAGATACAAAAATGACAGATTCTTCCAGGATCAGGGCTCTGAATTCTTAACTCAAAAGTTGGGGTCTGAATGTCTCTATATTCAATCTTGTTTAGTAAAGGACGAATTAGAGTTCTCACTTCTCCTTTCTGCTAGTCTCGCCACTTTAATAGCTGTGTGACAGCAGGCAGGAAGAACATGTTCGTTTTCATAGCTGTACCTATGGACTTTGGCCAGGGTTCTTTCTCTGTGCAAAAGAGATGCCAGAATCACACAATATAATCTTGGAACTGCAGAGGTGGAAGGGGCCCCATGGATCACTGAGTCCAGCCCCTGTCAAGAAGGCACAGTGAGAAATCAAACTTCGGGCTCCTCAGCCAGATACTTAAGCCACTGAGCTATCCAACAGTTCATACATTATTCACATAACGATTATCTGCAGATACACTTACATAGACATAGCCTTCTTTCATAGCAGGATAGAAACTAGGAACCTAAGGAATGGGTGGGAAATGGGGGTCACTCTAGATGTTATTTGGGGACTATAATTCCCATCATTCCTGACTACAGGTTCCCTATGCAAGTTGGGTGTTGTCCCTATGTCCAGCAGGGTGGTTTAAATTCACTGGGAAGTTCACTATTTATGTTTTGGGGAAAGAAGCCAGATAGGTTTATAAACTCTTTGCTGGAGAGAACCATTAGACATAACTATGAGCCTTGCAAGTTTGAATCCCATTTCATCCTCAGAGGGAATGTGATTTGTGTGAGAAAAAACTGGTCAATTGTTAGGCTTTCATTGACCAGGTTGAATGCTATGAAAGTACAGAATAGGTAGGTAGGTAGGTAGGTAGGTAGGTAGGTAGGTAGGTAGGTAGGTAGGTAGGTAGGTAGGTAGGTAGGTAGGTAGGTAGGTAGGTAGGTAGGTAGGTAGGTAGGTAGGTAGGTAGGTAGGTAGGTAGGTAGGTAGGAAGGAAGGAAGGAAGGAAGGAAGGAAGGAAGGAAAGAAAGAAAGAAAGAAAGAAAGAAAGAAAGAAAGAAAGAAAGAAAGAAAGAAAGAAAGAAAGAAAGAAAGAAAGAAAGAAAGAAAAAGAGCATTTGGGATAGATTAATGCTTACTTAGCTTCCTAGACAATAAGATCTGAAATAATGCAGCTATTTATAGTAGAGAACTTAAGCTTTCCCAAAACCACAATGATAGGAAGGCATTCTATGTGGATCAAAACCCAAATCTGGGGGCAAAGGGACCTTGAGAATGGCTTGGCAGAAACAACCTCTAATCTGCACGCCAACAGAAGCAATGACACCAGCCATCTTCAAAACAGGAAACTCGCTGCTGCTGCTAATAAAAGTCACACAGAGAAGAAGATCCAGAAAAGGTTGCCCAACTAATTTTAAAACCATAGTGTAGCAAAACAGGCTGTCCCTCCAGTCACCATGGTCAAAATGCGGAAGTGTTCATAACATTACAAGGATTTGTTCAGCTACTTCAAAAAGATGGAATTCTGCTATCCTGAGCAGCAGGCAGCCACTGACCTTCCAGGGAAATAGAGGTATTTGTGAGACATCTATTAATTTCAAAGTAGGCCTTGGAACTTAACCCACTATTATTTCAGAGGGGACCTACAACTGTTCCAAAACTCCTTCCCTCGATCTGCACGAGGCAGCAACTATTCAAGAGGTATCCTGCACCAAAATGCTCAACCAAGCAAATAAACTACACAGAGGAGACTGCATTTGCTTTACATGAAACACAAGGTCACAACCTGAATCATCTCCTCATTGACAAGTAACCGAAAGAGTATATTGAAAACAGTGGGAGAATTAGAAGGCAGGTTTTAAGGCGCTGCTATATACAATGTAATCCTGTGCGCATTGTTAAATATGCGATATACCACACAGTGCAAAAATGCCATGCAGAATCACAGTAAACTTATCATAATTAACAATATCATTAGGGGTACGTCATGGTGTTCACTAGTAGTGCTACTCATTTAGGAAAATGGGAAAGTATGCCTCTCTGTAGATCTTTTAAAGAGCACAATGAAGCCACATTCAGAGAAAAACATGTATTTCTAACCCTAGACTATCCTGAAACTGACTAGGACCAGGAAGTATCTGACTGACAGCTTCAAGAGGTTTTTGTCAAATACCTTTGATAAATCAGAGGCCTACATTGACAACATTTATCAGACCTGTTGGAATATTTGTTTTCAGTGTTTGCCCTTGAAATCACAAGTGTTTTCATCTTCTGGGATGTTTCAAAGGAAAATGAAAGGAATCACAATTTTCCATGAAAAAAAACACTGGCCATCATCTTAAATAGCATCCATTCACAAGCTAAATTAGGAGAGAAGTAAATTTTTAACCGAGTGAAATAGAATTTGTTGGACAATTACTCATATAACATGGGGATATACTATGCTCAGAAAAGACAATAAAGCTGGAAGCAACAACTTATGCCCCTAAACTAAGATGGTTTCTGAGAATAGGGGAAAATCTGAAAGGCTTCCCAGGAGGGACTGCCTTTCCAATGATAAAAGACATGACTCCCAAATATTTAATGTTTTTGTTGCCCACTAGTCCACATCGGTTGGTCCCAATGCAAGCAACTATAGAGCAGGTGAAGTTGTGTTTAAAAAGTCATGGCCCGGAATGGACAACAATCACACTCTGCTCCAGAATTTGTACCAGAGCAGGAAATGCTATGCACAAATCAGGGGTGAATGTTTTATAAATATTTGGAAATATGATATAGATATTAATGTAATCTACTTTCTTTCAGATTTCTCACAGACCATAAACTCCTGGCAATCTTCTTAAAAGGGGAGTGTTATAGCAAGAACCATTATAATGGCAATTTATTTTCATAAGACTGATGAGATAACAGCTGAATAGGTTTGCTAAAAAATGGCTATTGTGGACACCTTATCATAAAGCTCCACAATTTGAGTAAATGCTTACAAAGCAAGGGAGAATATAATAAAGGTTTACATTTGTGCAAAGAATCCTTATCTACCAGCAGTAGAAAATGACCATCAGATCAAAATGGCTGGTCATGGAGATCCAGTATACCAAGAAGTCCTAGATTTTTTCAGATGAGGATTAGCGAAACATTGTAGCAATAATTCAGAGGTGACGAGAATATGTGTTACTTTTCACAAACAACTGAATGAGCTGGAAAGCCTAATGACAAGAGGGATACTGTTTTATAATGCTGTACCACTACCTATTGGGGTGTGGGGGGAATCTAAGTGTTATCCTTGAAGGTGTGAAGGTCTAGCAGGACTGTATAAATGAACAAAGTGGGTAGAAATACAGTGGTATGGCTAATGACATAAAGAAGTACATCTTATCCCACAACTGCTGCAGCAGAAATAGATCAATACAATGGAAGAGCGTAAAGCTGTTATCACACGGCTGCTGAATATAACCTGGTAGAAATGTTAATAGGAAGACAAATCATGCTACCTTTAGATTACCAAGCTAAAACTGGTTATGAACATTTTCATAGGTAATGTTTTGTAAGCCGCCCCAAGTAGACATGGTCTAGAGGGACGGGGTAAAAATAAATAAATAAATAAATAAATAAATAAATAAATAAATAAATAAATAAATAAATAAATAAATAAATAAATAAATAAAAGATCACTCAAATGGATCACCCAATGTGTCATGCCTATTGAAAGCAGACATGAAATACTTAACAGAAGATTTACCAGTAATCAGTGACCAATCATTCCCCTTCCTGAGAAGTTACAATCATGAAATGTCCAAGCAATGCCTGAAAACCCAAGTCTGCTTAATGAAACTTTGCCTCAGTCATCTTGTAAGAGTGACTGCAGTGCTAGTGTTCCGATTGCCACCTGTCATGGATAGGGTTTTTTTATAATCTTGAGAGCCTTAGAGACAAGTCACTGAAAACCCAACCTAATATATATTAATAATGATAACAATAATTATATTATCAGGTCAATTCTGACTTACAAGCTAGAATCCAGTAGTAAATCACAACTAGAGTAGATCCACTGAATCAATGGAACTGATGGAGGAGTTGACTTACCAAATCCCCACTGATTCTATGGGAACACTCTAGTTGCAGCTTACTACTGGATTTCAGCTATGTTGACACTTTCCACGGTTTCCTAAGTAGTGAGTACTCAGTAGTGGCTTACTGTTCCCTCCTTCTGGGGGAGCCCTGGGACTGTGCAGCTTACCTATGACTACACAGGCCATAGGAAGCGCAGTGAGTAATCCAATTTCCAACTTCTGGCTTATAGAACACACGTGAAATGCCTAATTCACTGAGCTATCCCGCCAGCTACCATATGTATGCTACAGTGTTCTAGATTATTTGTTTCTTAAAACAAAAACAAGAATGCAGATGTGATGAGGAAGCCACTATAGAGTTTAGACGCAAGGTGAAATTGGACTTCAGCATCCGCTGAACTCAGGGCTTTCCAATTCCTCATCTGCTTTTACTTAAGAGAGACAATATTGTTCTCATCTAAGTTCCTGTGTCTCTTTGCTTCCATAACAGCCTCTTAAATGTCCCTCAAACACGACTAGTGACTGATCTATGTTCCATTGAAACCAATGGGATTTCCGTCATCTAATATGTACCAAATCAGTGTTCAAACACCATCATCATAATAAAAAAAATTGCTTAGAAGTATGTTTTATTGTTATCGGAAAGTTACTTACAAAGAGGTGTGATTTAGTGTGCTTGCTGAGGGTGATCTACCACATGTGGACAAAGTGTGAGATCAGAAGTGCGGGCGGCAATATATTTTAAAGGGAAAGTTCAGATTAACTGTATAAAACATGAAGATGTGCTTTATTTCTGCAGCACGAATACTTGTTCAAAGCAGAATGATATAGAAATCTCTCTAATGCAATGGAAAGAACATCTGTGGCATCCTTCCAAGAGAGAGACGTTAGTGTTATACAACCACTGCACGCCTAGAGAAACAAATCAATCCCCCTCATTTTTTTCTAGCAGAGGCTCAAGCGAAGTCTTGCATGGCGTATGCCCTAACAGATTTGGATACACATTTATTCTCAGGGACAACCTGTACCATTGTATGTCACTGCAATTTCCCCTCTAGCACATTCTTCCTTATATCAATATGGTTGAGTGATTCTAAATGCTGTACAATTGTAGGGATATTTGAGACTCTGCATAAAAGCTGGTGTAGGTTTGCTACTTAGGATGCTTCACTCTCCGGTGATGTTGCTAATATTGACTTGGGCACATATTATCTGTATGAACTGTGTTCCCAAACACCCATTTGTAGCATTCATACTTAATATTTAAGCCTTAAATGTATGCCTTAAGGAAATGTGCAAAGCTTCTCCCTGATAAGACTGGCTAATCAAACCTTATTTATTTATGCATGCATTTAATATCTCACATGTCTCCCAATTCTGGGACCAAGGATGGCTTACAAAATGGTGACAGAGGAGCTACAGACACATAAATTAAAATATTTAAAGAATTATATGAAACACATAACCATATTAAAGAACTATTAAATTTATAACCATTTAAAACACAAGTAAAAAAAGAGGACATAAATAAAGAACAGAGAAACTCAGGATCCCCATTTAAAAACTCTCTCTGCAGGCTGATTAGTGGCCAAATGCTTGACTAGGAAAAAAAATAGTGTTTTGTCTGCAAGAGAAAAATTAGGAGAGAGACAGGTTCTAATCTAGTTTACTATGGAAGTGAATTCCACAATTTAGGAGCAACCACCGACAAGCTATTTCCTCCGCTCCTAGCCAAATGTACCTGTGGGGTTGATGGGACCAAACAAAAGGGCTGCTCAAACATCGTAAAATTAGAATATGCCAATTCTGGTGCATACAGTTCTTCAATTAGTCTAGACTCAGTTGTTTAAGACTTAAATAGGTCATAATCAGCACTTAGAACTGTGTGTGTAAATGAAGTAAAATGGGAATTATTTACTCCACCAAACCAGCCATGGGGAACAGTCTGGCTGAAGTTACGTAGCTGAAGCTTCTGATCCCTATTCAACACACCGAACCTTTGAATATTAGATGATCAACATGTGAATGATAGCAGTCCTACTGTATTTAAAGTTTAAATATCCCTATAGTCCTCAAACATGGTAGCAGAATGCTGTCTAGAATATTATATTTACAGTTTTCATTCTCAGGGTTTCTTGGAACATTTCTTAGTTGTACTCATTGATGGCACTATTGAAGAAGAATAGCTATATAAGAACAATAATTGCATCAGGTGCAAACATTTCTTTGTAACAGGAAGGTTCTAGAGATGAAGTAAATGAAAATTTGGTATTTCTAAAATTAAATACTGTGCAACCCAGTTCTGTCTATACATGCTTATTTTGAACTAGATCCCTTTGAATTTACTGGGAGTTACACCAAATGAAAGTGCACACAATTGCAACCAATAGGTTATAACCGAGTGCAGAATTGCAGCCTTAAACACACAAGTGATGAATGAGTGTTCATTTTATGGCCATATGATTTTAAAAAAAAAAACAGGCAGAATTATTTGTGGCTTCTGTTTTAGGGGCACAGGGAAATAAAAAACAATATACAAAGCAAAATATATGGGAGATCTTCCTCCTCTGCCAAAAAAACAAACAAACCCAAAAGAATCTTCATGCCTTTGTCAGTACTGGGACTGTGAAATTTATTACAGGAGAGGTTTCAGCAGAGAATCTGAACGTTTAGTGCAAACTGAAATCCCTTTTGAAATCAGTGGGAAGGGCTATTAGATGTACATGGGAAGCTAGATTGGCCCCCAGGGAAAACGCTGCCTCAGTGCCGAGCAGTATTGCTGAGCTGCATATACAAGCTGTTGTTTATGACAAATTTGTACTTGGAGTGTGCAGAAGGCTATTGACTACCGATTATGGTCTGATCTTGCAGCCTTTGCTGGAGACAGTGACAACTGTGCCTGAACCAGGGTTGCAAAATCACAGCTTAAAACTCATAATCTTGATGAAAAGAGAGAATAAAGCAAATCCACCCAGCGATTAGAAATCATTTACTTCCATTGAAGTTCATGGAGGCAACTAACCATAAATACTATTTCAGATTTTGCTGAAATACAGATACACCGAAGAGCAGAGTGGAAACAGATCCTGCCAATACTTGTCAGCAGAGGTAGCCTTTACTTCTCTGAGAAGATCTATCCAGAAAGGAATTGGGATTACACTGAAAAACTGGGCCTCCCTTATTACTGATACATACTTTCTTGTGGAAATTCTTCCTACGTGATTCTTTCATTGTATGGCTGTATAATTTCAGCAGGCTTGCCAAGACATAAATACTTGAAACTGAATAGAACTAGTAGTATTTAGCCTTCTTAAGGACAAAATTGCATGGAGAGGAGCACTAAGTACTATGAAAAAGCTGCTTTGTGCCTCTTGTTTATGCGCTTTACATCAGAAAGGCCAAGATTTTTTTATTATTATTATTAAGCGTAACCAAGCAAATTTTAAATACAAATGGCACTACTCAGCTACATATCTAGGTATGTAGATATATAAGAAAATTGCCTTCAAATAATTTTGTATTTTCTGCTTCACCAACAAAGGTGAAATGCATCATCTTTTAAATTCATGTACTTTTACAGATGGCTTCTTTTGAAAAAAAGCATACAAAAACCCTAAAGAAAAAAGGCAGGTTGTATGTGTGCTTACTCCGAAGTGGATTTATACCCAGGTCAGAGTGCACAGGATGCAACCAGTTACAGATATATTTGTCAAATCATCTTAATATATAAATGCAGCAGTGTGAAGGAAGCTATAATTATTGTAAAAATTATTGCTTGATTTCAAATTTACATCAACATTCTATGAAATGCTCTGCTTTTTGTGCTTGTTTTAAATCAATGTTTATAAAGAAAGCTTCGGATGTTTTTCTCTTAGCATCATCATTAATTGTGATAATAATGAACCTGGACTATACATTGTTTAGAAGGAAACGCATGATCTTCAGACTAAAGAGTATAAGGACGTGGCGATGATTTCATTTTTTCTGTGAGACATATATGTATGTATCTGTTTAGAAATGCTGCACTTGAAGCCAATCCTTTCTTTTATCACCAACCCACAGTTGCGAAATTGGGCTCTTGTTCATTAATCATACCTTTCAAGGGATGATTCATAGCCTGTTTACATTAATCTAACCCAATTGACTTCTACAGGATTATGCCAGGTATACAAATCTAAGGCGTTGTGTATGAATTGATTCAGAATATTTTCTCTAGAGAAGGCTCACCCAGCAATAGATAAACTGGGTAGACTGGGGTTCAAATCCCCCTCATGGGCTTGAAACAAATGGGTCAACATACATCCAAACCCCTTTTACAAGCTTGTTGTGATGACAAAATGGGGACAGCGCTCCACCTATACCACCTGAATATTTTGAAGGAAGCAGGAGGAAAAATACAATGGTTGCTTTCCCGATCATGAGTCAACCAAATGCTTTAGCTGAAACATGAGAAGGAAATTGTGTCTGTTCAGAGTGTCTGATGTTCTTAGCAGAAAGGGAGAGGTGATTCTATTGAACACAAGGGGGAATGCATACATTATAATAAAGGTCTACCTTGTTTAGTAGAACATACCAGTATGGACCACAATGGCTTCTCCTTCTGCCTGCTATAGTCTAAGTAATATTCTCCAACATAATTTAAACTATAACAGGCAGTTTATTGATGTTTATGTATGAAAATATTCTCTCTGGCCCTATATCTGAAGATCTCAGAAGTCCACATTTGAGGGTGCTGTCTAGAATTGAGTAAACAAGTACATAGAGTTGTGTGTATGGACATACACATGCATAAGTATGTGTTTGTTTCCATTTCACGGTGGAAGATCACAGATTGGTGTGGAGAGGGGGAGCGGATTCTTCTTCATACCTTCGTAGGTACTGAGGTGCCAGGGAGGGCTACAAGGGCTTGGTTCCCTGTGGAATATTCTGGACCTCTTCTTTGAGTGTTCAACTTTCATTTTAAAAGCCAGTAGAACAAATCTGTATTTGTTTTCCTTAGGGAAAACACATTTTCCTTATGGAAAACACATTTCACCTAAGTCCAGCCTTCCGTTCTAGCTGGTAAGAAGAAGCTTAAAGACATAGGAATGTGTGTTAGGCATTTAGTACTTAAATAAAGCTATACAATAAATTAACTTACAGCTGTACGGATAGGGACATTTATGTTTAGAGAGTTGTTCTCTCACATTGCCTGTTGGTACCTTCTCTCCCCCCCCCCCCCCGTCCTTCCCATCTCCCTAACAGGGTAGTTGTATGGAGAAAAAGTGAGGGCATTCCATGTATGCATTTTGTGCTTGGAAATAAAGTACAAAGAAATAATTACGACTTTCTGACTCCTTACAGTTCAGGGACTCTAGAAGCCTTTCCAGTCCCTTAATATTGTACCTTGCTGGCAGATCCCAGGAGCTGTTTGGCAACTTGCTAGGGGTATGTGTTATACAAGGCCACTGGGAGTGTAATTCTAGCTGCTTCTGCACCAGCTAGCATTTCTCAACATTATATATTTCTCCAAGCAGGCCATATATGTCTGCTATTATTAGCCCCACAACGCAGCAAAGTGGGAAAGAAACCTACGGTCATCAAAATGTTAATTCAGACAAAGACGAAGAGTACAAAGAGTACAGGCATTAAAAATGCATCAGCCACTATCATTAAGGCATTATTCAGCCAAAACAAAAAAAAATCTACCAGATAACCAAATTAAACAAGAATATCACAGAAAGAAATACAAACAATGTGTTTGCCTAAATGTGCATGCTGATAACCCAAAACTGTCTCTCACAAGATTCATTGCCACATTAATATAAACACAAATAAGTAAATAAATCCACAGCCACATCATAAAGCAGAGAATCTGTATCCATTCACTCATCCTTTCTCTCCTTTGCAATGAAATGGAAATTCAGGATTGAGCTCTTGGCTGAACAAAGATTGTCTGCTAGGTTTTTCTAATGAAAATCTGGATATTCGAAATCTGGTGTACACCTGTAGTACACTGAGTCACCAGCAATTTTATACCCACTTAACCTGACAGTAAGCCTCACTGAACTGCACCTGACTTACTTCTGTATTGGCATGCCTAGGATTACAGCACGGAGTTAACACTGGCAAAATATTCATCTTAAAATGTTAAAAACATTAAACGGATCACCTTGGGTCCTTTTAAGGAGAAAGGCGAGGTAAAATATTTTAAATAAATAAAGAAAATAAAAAAGATTATTTTTATTATTTTCAAAATTACAGATCTTTCCAGTAATGTTCATTACAAGAATGGGAACATTAAATAAAGCCAAGGGGAAAAAACACAGCAAAATCTAGTACAGTCATTATGAGATGCCTAATAGAAGGAGAGGCTTATCTCCAAACATAAAAAAAATGTTTTCTCCTCTGGGGTTGATTTTTTTTAAAAGACAAGATGGAATTTAAAGGAGTCTTTCTTCAAGAGCATTTAAAGCTGTATTTTAGATCTTCTGATTTCGCTACATAAATTTGGAGAAGAATGAAAGGCAACTGGAGGGGGGGGAAGAATCTCTCTTTATAGGATGTAACTTGGGCTGTCCTTCACCTAGTGTATGTATGCATGAGTATAAGAAGGAAAGGCTGATTGTTTTAACACAGTCCTTTAGTAGGGACCACCACCTCTGACATAGTAGGAATAAACCAGACCACCATTAAGCCACTTCCAAAGGCCGTTCCTATCACTCGGTCAAGTGGGGCAACTGCTACAGGTAACAGATCTTCAGTGTCATGAAAGGGTCAGGAGGAACTGCCAGTGATTTACTTAGTTATTCTTCTGTTTTCACAGCCAAGGATGGCAAGAACTACTTTTTTTCCCCTCCTGTGTCAAGAATAATTTTAAGTTCTATATACTTTGCTTTGAGAAGAGGTGGGTACCATTTGGTGTTTCAGTCTTGGAAAAGGAGTGGCATCACAATATGTGGCATGGCTGCTAGTGTTGCAAACATGAAGCCTTTCGTGTCATCCATCATGTGAGCACGGCCCAGGCAAGGGCCTGGGAGGTGCCTCACCACTAAATCTGGGGAAAGGACATCATATTCATATCACAGGCACTTACCAACAGTCTTATCGTGTGATCCACATCCCCACCCCTCTCATTCCTCATGATATATGTACGATCCCTTATCACTAGACATCCAGATCTGGCTGGGCAGTAAGTAAATTATAACTTAAACATTTGGTTTGGATATAGCCTCACATCGCCCTTGGGTTAAGACTTGAGTATTTGATGAAACAACTATATCTTTCTATTTTTATTTATTTATTTATTCCATTTATACCCCACCTATCTAATCATTGCGACCACTCTAGGCGGCTACAGTATGACAGAGCAGAGCCTGCTACCACACTTTTGTATGTTTGCATGTGGTTTTTATCGCAGTGTTGAATGATTTAAGAGCATTCCAACTGTAACTGAGCACATCCAAATACATTTACTGACGTATGTCTTTTGCTACTTTTATCTCTCCTTTTGCATCCTTTCTTATGCTGTTCAGAGTTAGACACCTTGGGTTATGGGAGCTGATTTTTTTATGCAACACTAATTTATAAAACTCTATGTATTACTATGATTATTACCATTAGTAATAATAGTAATGGATTAGTATTCTCCAACCTCATGCCCTCTAAATGTGTTGAACTACAAGTCCCAGCATTTGCCATGTTGTCTGGGAATGATGAGAATGGTAGTACAACACTACTGGAGTCCACCAGGCTGTGGAAGGAGAAGTTATATCCATAACAACAATGACCAGAATCTATAGGAGAGCCATGCCAGCGTAAGTGTGATTGAATAAATTGTGGTGCTGAATTGTTGCTAATTCATTATTTGCCGCTCACATTTCTGGTTGTGTATCAGTCACACAACTTGGCAGGTGACTAGGAATGCAAGTGGCAATTTGTTAATCAGTGGCAATTTGCCATCACAACATCAGGAATCACATGTGTAGTGTTGTAAGTCCCTACCAGGAATCTGGCCAATTTATATGTGTCTGTTAATATATTAATGTTCATTGGAATGTTAGACTTTCATATTTCTTAGCCACTTCATGAAGCTCTGCAACTAAAATGAGGTACAACCATTTAGAATAAATCATAAATTGCGAAAGGCTGATTCAGTTCAGTATTCTATTTCCACCAACAGTAAGTCAGAGGCCACTGGGAAACTCTGACAAGAGGGCATGTTGGCTATTGGTCATCCTCCCTTATTAACCTCACCATTCACCAATCAGAGCTATGCTGCCTCCAGTGGTGTTATTAAAGTTGGACGAGAGGGCCTACAAATACACACATTGACATTTAAGACCCCTTCCTCATAACACAATTTAGCCCATAGTCTTCAAATACTTAACCACACCACTGGCTATCTTTAATGTTTTTATTTCCATTCTTTAGGGGTCTTTTTTACAGTTCATGTATTATTGTTATTAAATACATTACTGAAAAATTGTGCAATCACAACGAAATAGGCACTAGCACACTATGATTGTGACACCATACACGTCTTTGCCCTCAATAAAGATTATCTTGATGTAGAAATAAAATCGCCAGGAGGTGACCCTCAGCCATTATAATTTAACAGCTACAGCCCTAAATTGTACCCAAGTGTATAATCCTATGCATATCTACCAAACAGTCTGACTGAGTTTATTGGGGCTTCCCCTCAGATAAATATGTACGCCAAGCTAAGTTTTTTTTTTTTTTAAGAAGTCACCTCTACTAATGGCCAGGGCTGGAGCACCTAACCACAGTCACCTTGCTGAATTAACTACTGTGCCAATACTTACATAAATCTCACTGAGCAAATGGGTCTACTTTAATTGGGATGTGGTGGCACTGCGGGCTAAACCACAGAAGCCTGTGCTGCAGGGTCACATGACGGAGTGAGTGCTCATCGCTTGTCCCAGCTCCCGCCAACCTAGCGGTTCGAAAGCATGCAAATGCAAGTAGATAAATAGGGACCACCTTGGTTGGAAGGTAACAGCGTTCCGTGTCTAAGTCGCACTGGCCATGTGACCACGGAAGATTGTCTTCAGACGAAATGCTGGCTCTGTGGCTTGGAAACGGGGATGAGCACTGCCCCCTAGAGTCGAACACGACTGGACAAAAATTGTCAAGGGGAACCTTTACCTTACCCCTCGGATTTAGACTCAAGACCCAGAAGTTCTGGGAAGACAAATATACCCACCATCTTCCCACCACCACTGTGGCTGAGTGGGGGGCACTACATTTGCTTGCCTAATAGGTACCCGACAAGCTACCTCAGGTGAATAATGAAAGACAGAAAGCTCTCTGTTTCTCCGTTCCCACAAGTACTTCTGCTGTGAGGTGGTGGTATCAATGTAAGTAAATAACCACAATATCTGAATTTTAAAGCATAAGGGCATCCTTATGTCTTTAGAGCTATTATTCATGTGCCTTGCTTTTGTACTTGATTCTTTTAAGAAGGATAACTCTGGGCTTGAGAAATGACATAAAGGGAAGGAAGGAATAGCTGCTCCAAGGCCATCTCGGTTACTGTTGCCCAAAGCATGGCTTTATTTTATTTATTCATTCATTCAATTTATGTATTTATTCTATGTTATTTATATCCTGCCTTTCTACCCATAGGGGAACCATATTTAAGAAGATATTTTCTCTCGCATCCCCCCCCCCCCCGTGCAGTTTTAGGTGTGATTTTCTTTGCTTTCCGGATGTCCTTTGATGGCTTAGTCTTCGAATTTAAAATGTCTAGCAGATATTTCACTTGCGCTTTTATACACGTCACCCCCGTTCTACACCTCAGGGTTTAAGGGCGGGTAACCATTCAGTCAAGATGGAAAATCAATATAGGGAGAGGAAGAGAATGGCCACTCGCACGATTTAGAAACACTCCATCCCAGCAATTTAAAAAAAAAAATCCATCTTTTAGTAGCAGCCGGACTCCTGTCAAATGGGGTCCCATTAAACCAGAGAGCTCCCCCAACAGCCGGTCCCGCCGTCTGCTGCCCACTCTTCCTCCGCCTTCCTTGCTGGAATGTTCGGTCGCTCCAACGTTCTATGATGACGTCGAGCATTCGAACACTCTCACTTTTGATTTTCTTTACCGAGTGAACGCGCCCTGAATTCTATCTAATCATTTCCAATTTTAACTGGCCGGATTCTTCTAAAACAATTTTTAAAAAAAGACCTGAAAAGAGCAAGGACCTCTTAAAGCCGACCAACCTCTTTATTCTCTTCTCTCCTTCAGCCCTGCAACCAAAAAGTGCTGGGGAATACATTGTTATATCGCCTACCTCCCCCTAATGCTAATGGAGTTCAACCAACAGGAAACGCGGGAGCACCTAAGGACGCCACTAAAATGGAAACATGTTCTCCGTCACTCACCATGGCAAAACCAAAGCTTGCCACTTTCGTCTCGACCGACCTATCTCCGCATTGCCGCTCCTTGCCAGAGGGAAGTCGGGCTGATCCCTTCTTTGTTGCGGATATCAACTCTATGAGATGCCCTGTACGCTTATGGGGTGATCATCAGGATGGATCTTAACCAACACCTGCGGATCAAAATGGCTGGCCTAGGAAAGGGCTTTAGCTTATTGTTCACCACACAAACATCAGGGACTCCAATAAATTCCATCAAGTCACTTCTCCATTTTCTCCCCCTCCTTTTAAAAGGAAAAGAGATTGCTTTTTAAAAAAAGAAACGTCTGTTCTAGAATCAAAGGATTCCGACAAGTAAAGCCATAAAGAAGGGTGGGTTCAGTGATGATAAAGCTAATCTTTGTCTTTTGTGTTTAAAATGCAGAGGGATTCTGAAGGATAGGGTTGCTTCAAAGAAAGTCTTACGGGTGACCAAAAAGTTTGGAGGGAGTCATCCTTTTTGTACGGGTTTATTTATTCAGTTCAATTTCCAGACAACTCCTGGTGTTGTCTGTCGTCTCTTGCCTTGTTTAACTTTGGTAAGCCTTACTTTGCAAAATAATAGTATAAGCAACGTTCAGTTAGTTACTTCTTTCTGTATTCAAGAAAGTCATAACTAAGTCATAAGCCGCCCAGAGACCTTTGGGTAGTGTGGGCGGCATATAAATTAAATAAATAATAAATAATAATAATAACTACCCCCCCACAAGTCCCCGATACAGGCACATGTCACAGACAAAAAGCAAGGTTTATGCATGTTTAGCCAGAGATCAGTCCAGCGTGTGTGTGTGTCTGTGTGTGTGTGTGTGTTCACAGAAAAGCACGTCTAGGACTGTATCCTTAGTCTTTAAAGTGGCTTCAAACTTTGGATTGCGTTGGCTGTGCAATGGACTGGCCTGACCAGGCTACTTCCCTGGAATCCTAATAGCCGCCTGAATTCCAAAAGGCAAAAAGGGGCACTGATATTTGTGCAAAAGCCGACCAGACTGACTTGGGACCAGCGGTACCTACAGAAGACGGGCAAAGTTCTGAGCCCAGTTTACAGACCGCATGCAGGCCAGAGGATGGGAAGGTGGCTGAGGGATGGAGAGCTGGAGTGGATCGGAAAGCACCCATTAATTAAGCTGTTACTCAGGACCCACGTAGGAAAGCTTAGCTCTAGATTGGAAAGCTCTTAGAACCTAACCTTGACTCTTTGGACAATAGCACTCTATCGATTTGGGTAGGCTAATTGACCCAGGAGAGCTTCTCCTACGCCGGGGGCTTCCAGATTTGTTAGACTACAATTATAATAACCCCCAACAGGTAATTCTGGTCCAGCCTGTTTTTATTCAGGCCTGTGAGATGCTTCTCTCCCTTTCTCTTTGACTTTGATAGGCAATGTTTGGCAACCTGCTTTTTCCACAAGCTGGAACTCCAGGTGGCCGCCACTGCTTCCGAAGACGGAAGATTTTCAACAAAACCAAACCAGATGGCTTAAATCTCTTTATGTCTGCCCCTACGAGCAACGGTTGGCTCCTTAAGTTCAAGAGAGGCAGTGGTAGGCCAACCGCTAGCCATGGATAGAGGCGAGTCACTAATGCTGCCTTTCGGTCCGAAGTCAATTGGCAGGAAGACCTGCTGAGCCACGCAGACCTCTTCGGTGCCAGTTTTACTCGGACATCCAGTTTAATAGGACTACCTAAAGAGGCCGGCAGGCTTACTTCAGAGTAAACAGGCATCCAGTCGTGATGGCTGCCCACCGTATAAAATTATGAGTGACTAACTAAGGCTGCTATTCTGTCCACAATTTATTACCACAAAGGATTGTATATACGGTGGAAGATGCTTCTCGGTAAATATATCTAGGAAAGGGCTGTAAATCTCATTAGTCAATAGAATTTATTTCGGGCTAAACGCGTTTAAGCTCGAGGCCAGAGAAAACAGTTTTGGCCTACGACGAGCTGAGAAAGGAGGCCAAGAGCAAAGGTTTAACATGAGTTGAGATGGAAAGGCGAAATGACGCAAAAAAGGGAAGAAAGAGAAAAAGAGGCAAGCGTTTATCCAAGCTTTCAAGTTTTGCTTTGTTCCATTGAACGCGCATCTCTGTTCCCCCGTCTCTTCTCCAAAGCGCGCGCGGGGGGGGGGGGGGAATAAAGAAGGCAAAGCGGAATTGGACAAATGCTTGTAACCTAGGATACAAATGTACTTGTTACACTTAAAGCACCAATCCGCCAGTCCTCACCGAGATCTTTTCCACTTGACACCTTCGGGTCACATACCCCAAATCACACCCTTGCAATCTTCAACGTCCGTTTGCTCCAAATAAGCGATCCTCCTCCTCACCTCCTCCCCTCGGCCCCGATCCCGTCCTCCCGGTCGCTTATGGAGGGTTAGGATCCCTCTCTCCCCACTCTGGATCGCGCCCCCGGATCAGTCGTTCAGAAAAGGGTCGGTATCCGCATGAAGCGAGAAGCTATGCACTGTCTGGAACGAAGCGCAGACAGAGGACAGGACCTCTCCCATATCTAAGGATTGGACGTGGGGAGGGGCGGGGGGAGGCGAGGAGCAACCGCTCCCCGATTGAGGGGGTGAGATGGGGAGAAGGAAACGCGAGTCGGAGATGGCGAGGCATAACCCAAGGGAAGAAGGAGAGCAATACAATCAGAAGAGACAAATTAAAATTAAAAGAAGGATGCGCTACCTTGGCAACTAGAGCCGTTTAAGGAGCCAACGGGGTTGGGGATAGGAGGGCGGTCGCAGCCCCCCCTCCCGCCTGCCGCAAGTACTCTCCTCGACTACGCGTATTCTTAAGCAATAACAACGTAATCCGTATTATCCACCCAAGAATACCCGTCACCGAAGAGAGTCAGAAAGCTGCTGGCGGTGCTGGTGGCGCTGCTGGCGGTGGTGCTGGCGGCGGCGGCGGTGGCGGCGGCGGCGAGGAGATTGGCTCTTGCACGCACCGCGACAATAAATCCACAACTGTACGTTCCGCGGGCCAGACGAAAGGAAGGAAGCGGAGGAGGAAGAGGAGGAGGAGGAGGAGAATCCAAGCCAGAAGCGCCGTTGAGTCGTGATCCCAAATCCAGGCGGGGATGCTGGACTCCAAAGGGCCTGGCAAGGCAAAGGAGAAGAAGCGGCTGTCAAAGGAGTGTGGGAGAGTCCGCGGGACAGTTCCCCGGAAGGCACGGGCAGGACAGGGGAGGCTGAAGCACGAGAGGGCTGGCTAAGCGAGTCCTCCCCTACCAACCGCCCCCAGCGCCCGCCCGCAGGCAAGGATGCCTCAGGCGTTTTTGTCCTGCAACGCGAATTCACACAAAACACGTGTACACGGGGCTTATCTAAGAGGCCATCTAGGCGCTGCCAAGCAGTCGCCGCCTGCAGATGCACACGCTAGAGCTGAAACCAGGCTGGCCCGGGCGTGTCATTCATATACCCACACAGGCACGCACGCACACATAATCCGGGTGTTAAAATGAACCCGCATAGACCATTGTTGCCCATCACATACGTAGGTGAGCACGCGGGGAAGCATCATCTACATGCACAGCCTGTACACGCATGCAGACATCTGCATACCCCCATTTAGATTCCCTTCGCTTCTCCGTCCCTTCATTCACTTTTCCTGTTTATCCGGCGTACCTGGCCAGCTCCGGATTTCCTCTGGATTCGCTTGCCAGCCCATCCATCCGTCCGTCCATCCATCCATCCATCCATTGCGCGAGTTTCTCCCGGGGGCTGCCTGGAGCGGCTGCTCTTTACCCGGCAGCCGATGCGATTTCTGTAGAAGAGATGCACAGTTAAGCACACAAATCTTCTCAAGCTGTTTGCTTTAGGCGAGCAGGGCAGCGCGGGGAGGGGGAGGAGAGGGGGAGAGAGAGGGAGAAGGAGAGGAGGGGTGGGGTGGGGTGGGGATCTGATCAAGGAAACGAGGCACGCCTGGGAGGATTTCGGCGAGCCTTTTGGAGAGCTCCCAGCTCCCAGGAAAACAAACGCTCGCCGCCGTTGCTACCACCTACGAAAAGGCATCCCCGGAGCTGTCGGAAGGGAACCAGAAGCGCTTCTGGGCTCCAGGCCTCTCTCCGATGCTCTAACCCGAGGCGAAACAGTCCTTCCGAGCCGGGAGGTGGCGAGGGGAGGGGAAAGGCATTCGTTTCCCTTTCCCACGTGCCCCCGAAGAGCTGCGGCGAGCTCTTGACGTTCCCGCTTCAAGGCAACGTTTTTCAGATCGCCTGATAAACGCGTGATACCTCCTTCTACGGCTAACTCCGCGCCTTCCCGTCTGGTCAGCGTGCGTCCAAAGTGAACGCTTAAATAAGTCCCCCACCCGCACGACTTTTCCTCCTCTCCTTCCCTGACCGGCTCCTGCGCCCATTTCTAAAGATCGCTCCACAATCCACCCCCCACCCTTTCTTCTGTTTTTCAAAGTTTTCCTTCCCTGCAACGCAGGGATTGTGGAACACACAGGAGCACACTCCACAATCAAAATCCGGAGCGGTGGTGCTCGAGGTCTTTGTTGAACTCGAAACCCATGGCGGCTCCTCCAGGATAAGGGTGGGTTATGGGTTCACTTTCTCCTCTAAAGAAGGGAAGGAAGCGGATGTCCCAGCGAACAGTAAGTTTGGGTTGATCCGATGGCGCCCTGGCTGTAAAATACAAAGACGCGCCTCTCAAGGACTGGGTGTGGGTGCTGCGTTCTTCCTCCCACCAAAGCTCATTGTAACGCGTCTGCCTAGCCAGCCCGCTCTGTAACTGACCAGCTTGTCGATCAGATTGCCAGTGACATTCACACAAGATGTTTGCCGTTATTCCTGCCAGATCCCGGCTTCTGCCTTGCTACCGGCTGATTGCAAATCATTACCGAGGACCACAGAATGAAAGAATCCCGACTTTTAAAATGTACATAGACAAGCTGTCCGCATCTGAACAACAATTAAAAGCATCCACGTAGGCAGACGGGAACCATAAACTCCTCACATCTGACGGACAATAATTTAACAGAGACGAATTTAACAGTAATCCAAGCTACAACCACACATGTAACTCCTTGGTATTTTTGCTCGGTTCCCAGACACGTTTCTCACCCTTCTTAGCCCTCCAGCGGAGGCTGTGACTGTACCATACACTCATAGGTGAAAAAAAAAATAAAAAGTAGAAAAAAAAACCCACCACAATCCTCCCCCACCCCACCTTTTTTTTTTTTTTTTTTGGCGGTTTGCAACCGAAAACTGACACAGACTGTAGAGGAAGCCGAGGCAGGAGGATTAAAAAAACGAGGTGTTTTGCTTGTCCTCCTCTTGAACTCTCCGCCACAAAAGCCGCTTGAGAAAAGTGAGCTCGCCACCAATTTGCAAATACAAGATACGCCCAAGACAACCCGTCTCCTCAGAAACGTCTCACAGGAGCAGTGACACAACCAAACTTTTCCATACAAGTGCTACGATCGGTAACGGGAAAACACACATCCAAGACCACAGACTGCACTTGGACGATTCCACTCCCACCACCCCCACAAGCCGCCGATCTGCGAAACGCGCCCCAGCTCGCCTCCTTGGGGGACCCCGCCGTCCCTTTTCAAACTTGCTAGTAACCGTCGCGCTCCAGTCGCCGCTTCAATGCAGTGTTTCCTCTACGCGGCCGGCCTGCGGCCGGCAAAGCACCTACCAAAGGAGAAGGCAGTTCAGCACCGGCGTGTATGGACAGCTCCGTCCTCCGAGGCTCGCCTGCCACCCCAGCGCCAGGGCTGCTGCAAGACAACCTCAGTCTTCCCAACGACAGCGGCGAGAGCTCTTTTCAGCAGGGCGGGCTGACTTGTGAGAAACACGAGATCCTACCAGACCGCTCGCCTCTGGGCGCATATTCAGTGCAATCCTCCTTAAACTGTCGGCTCCATCTCCACTCTACCCCACCCCTCAAGGCTCTCTCTCTCTCTCTCTCTCTCTCTCTCTCTCTCTCACACACACACACACACACACACAGAGGGGCACGCGTGCACAGGCAAACACACACACACACACACACACACACACACACACACACACACACACACCATAACCACCTCTCCACACCATCCCAGGAACAAACCCAGGTGCCATCTCCGATGCTTTGTTGCTCCTTGTACAACCCCCCGCCCCTTTGCAGCTTGTGGTGCCCGGAGCGACGCTCAGCATCAGCATTAACTACCTTTGTTCATCGAAAGCCATGTTGATTAGAATCTTCCTCCCTACCTACCGTAATAACTGGAAGGACTGAGCCCTCCCAAAACCTCCTGCCCGTAATAATAGACAAGGAAGACTCCACTTAATATGTCAAATATTTCTCTATGCCAGCGAGAGGGGAGCGGTGGGGGGGTGCGCGTGGGAGGAATGGGGGAAAAAAAACACAGGACGAGCATGGAAGAATAAAGCTTGCAAGCAGTGGAGGGAGTTGCCGCCAGTAAAAGAGATACTACAATTCTAAGCCAGCTACTCGATGATTTATAAGAACTGTGGACCACACAGGATAGGATGGAAATGCATGGAGGGGGTTAATCAAAGAAATATTTATCTTGATTAAAGTGGTGCCTCCTTCTCAAGAACCGAGAGTCACTCCTTGCCACCTCCTCCCCATGCAGCTCCCAGAAATCCGCCTCTATTTGAAGCGCTTACCCTTTAAATCCCGATTTCAAGCCGAACTCCAACTGTGTGTAAAACCCAGGGAGGCGTCTGATGAGCAGGGAAATAGGCTCTGGGCAGCAGAAAGCTGCTTTTCTTCTCTTTTTCCCCCCTGGTGCCGGATTATAGTGTTAACAAGCCCTGGGAAAGAGACCTCGGCGCCTCTGGCTGGCATTGTGTGCTCCGCTGCCTTCCCACCTCGGCGGATGCTGCTGGTGCGCTGCAAGTCCCCGGCGATCGCCTTTCAGATGCTGCGGGCTTCCAGAAAAGAAGTGACGGTGGGGGTGGGAGGGAGGCAGAGAAAGAGAGAGGGAGAAGAGGAGGGAGAAGGAGAGAGAGAGAGAGAGAGAGAACGCCTAATGCAATCAAATCGATCTGATCTACACCATCTGTCGCCTGCCACTACACACAAACGTTAAAATACGGAAAAACGGGAGTCACTGACAGCTCAGGAAAGGCTGGTCTTGCCGAGTTCATTCTGAGCAGAGCTTAATTGGGGATGGCCAGCACATACAGTTACCCAAGCCCCTGTTAAGCCATCAAGCCCTCGATCCCAAAGATGCTAATGGTGGATTACTTGAAGAAGACCTGACGTGCAGACTGCATACGGCTCTTATTCGTGATTTCCCGTTGGGGAAAGGACCGACGCTGGGTGGTAGGATGGCTCAACGTGTAACCCCCCCAAAGCGTCTAAGAAAAATGGCTCTGTGTTCCCAGGCTTTCCCTCTAATAACAAACATGTGTTGAGCAGAACCATTTAGTATGAGTGTGTTTTTGCGCGTGTGTGTAATAGTCTTGACCAGAACTAGTAGTAATTCCCGGAGCTTGTGTTTAGATAAATGGATGTCTGAACATATGCTTGTTTCAAGATCTTTTGAAAGAGTTAGGCACCTTTCTGTTCATCTTTTTTTGGGGGGGGGGGGAATCTGTACCGTATCATTTATGATGAAAGTACATCCAGACAATGTTTCTAAAATCTCAGAGCTGCAAATTTCATCAGGACTGACATAAAGTCGGTTGAACGCCAGCAAACCTTTGGACTTTTTTTCTTTGTGCCTCCCACTGGGAATAATTTTTGAGAAAGACATTTTCTATCTGTGAAATCTGGACACAGACTGATTAAATATGGGTTTCCCACCCTCCCTTCTTGAGACTCAGACAGGCGAGGGAGGGGGGATGCTCTGCCTGTGGGTTGCGTGTATGAATGTTTAGGGCTACATTTACTCCGTCTGCCAACTCCCAGCCCCAAAATTTGCTTGTAGCTTTTTATCTGTCCTGGCTAATTGTCTACATATATAAAAGATGCAGAAAAATGGAAGAAGAACCGATGTAGTTTTCTTCCCTTTTCTTTCAATAACCACACTGTTAATTGGGGGCGGGCTACACTTCCACAGCCCCAAACAAATTAATCCGGAGAGTCCTTTTATAAACACATGGCGGAAATATATTTTCGTGTGGATGCATTTTCTGGAAGGGGACAACAGAGGGTAACTGAAAGAAAAACGCCAAGCAAAGAAGCAGGTCGCTGTCCATGTTCTTGGTGCTGAAATGGGAATATGAACCAATGTAACCGGGGAAGAAGAAGCAAATTGCAAATTTACTACCAAGAAATGGAACTTGCTTTTTTTTTTTTTAGGCAAAGGATCCTCCTCCTCCTCCTATATCGACTGCACGCTTCTCCTGTCAATGGCTAAAGCAATTAAGATTCTTGCCAGTTTCCACTTGGCCCTATTTGATTAGCAGAGAATTGAAAGAAAAGGAGGGGAAAAAAGGAGCGGGGGGGGGGGGAAGGAGTATCCAAATGCCCGACTTTAAATGTTCTAACAAACAATTAAGTGTTTGGGATCATTCTAAAGCTGACTGGACGTGTCTCCTGAAAGTTTGGGTTAATCTTTTTAGAACAAATCTAACAGTTATGAATTAGATTAGCCTTTGAAAATGAAGCCTAAAGACAAGCGCCCACCCTCGCCCCACCATCTTTTGTTTCAATATCCATTAATTAAGCGCTGCTGCCTACCTACGCAGCAGTCCTGGGTCACAGCCACGTGTCTGAGCTGAATCTCCCCAGCTGCCTTTGTTATCATTCGTGTCCAACGATTGCCCTCTGCAGGTCAGCCTTCGAGTCCTCCCAAGGCAAAACTGTTGCAAAAGGTATAGCAGACTGATTGGTCGCCGGTTTGAGAGGCAGACAACAGGCAACTCTGCCGGAATCCCCGGAGGAAATTAGGGTTCTTAATATTTGGGTGTGTACCAGTGTGTGTTTCCCTTCCGTTCTCAAATTAGTTTCTTTCTGTGAGTTTCAGTTAGTTGTGGAGTTACTTGCTAACTAATCATTTGCTGCGCTTTCATCACACTAGACCTTATTTTGGTCCCCCACTCCCAGCTCTTTTAGACTTGAGACGGAATGGGGAGCAATATTTAGTCAAATCTTTTGCAAAGAGGCATTTTAAAATGTAGAAGTGGTCTTGAATTTCTTTCTGGTCAACAGGGAAGGCAAATCAATACAGAGCTAAGTCAAGGCGAAAATTTAGAGAAGCCACTGACACTCAGTGCTACGGAAAAGGAACCCGGTGGTCAGTCAAGAAAGTAACTCAATTTTGATTTCTATCCTTTATGTTGCATACAAAAAATTGAGCAGCACAGTTTGTGTATATCCCTTAACGCACTTTACCGCTCCTCCCTCTCGCTCTCCTTTTCCGTATTGCATGCAGACCTTAAATGGCTAAAGGAAAAAAATTCCCTACAATTTAAGTACTGACTTCTGCAGTTCTTTCTGACTGTGATCAAGAACTATACGCGACTGTTATTCTGGATTAATTGTTCCGGAGCAAAGGCTTGTCATGTAGGAGCTTGACGACTCAGTGCGACAGAGTTCTGCATGAGGGGAACAGCAATCCGTCGGAATGGGGAGGGGGGAGAAGGACCCAAACAAGCCACGTTAATTGCCTCTTGATAAGGATCGTTTTATATTTCTGTAGGGAGGATTGTAACTTTTGATTCTCTGTCAGGTATGATTCCCGCAGTGATAGTTGGCCGCACTTCATACAGCGCAAGCGAAGAGTCAATCAATAATATGCAAAACGCCCTATTAGGAGATACTAAGGCAGACTAATTATTAATCTCTCCCTTAAAGGTAATTGAAGAGCGTTTGATTTGTCCTGTTTAAAAAACATTAAAGAGAAAGAAAATTCAGAGGAGTATTCATAACAAGCCTTCAAAAAAATGTGTCTTGGTGCGACACATTTTGTCCGTGTAATTTGGGGGAATCAAACCTTCCTTAGAAGCCAAGGGAGAAAAGAAGCCCCTGGGAAGCTGTCCTCATAGCATAGAGGTTTTGTCACTGGGCTCGGCTGTGCTTTGGACTGACTACACGCTTCTTATGGGAGACGATGGCCACGTGACGATATTTTCAGTGACAGTCCCAACTCAGTGACGTCGCTTGGCTTTGCACTGGGTGCAACTCAAAGACAGGCATGTGTGTTGGGCTGGAGAGACTCGGGGGCGGGGAGGGAGCCTGCAACCTGGAAGCTGTCATTTCAACGCATGGCTCCGGTGTGTGTGTGTGTTTGAGGATCAGTTCGTGTTCCGACGACCTTATTGGATCCAGCCCCCCCCTCCCCCCCATTCTAGACCTAGCGCTAAGTTAGGGTTGTAGTACACATAGCTCTTTGTCCTTTACCGTAACTGTACCGACTGGCTGCCTACTGGAAAGAGGTCCCCTATCCGTCTGGGCAGAGAGTGGCATGCAATGCCAATCTGGTCGGATTCAGATCTTTGCTGGCAGGAACCACTGACGTTCCCCTGGTGATTTAATTTTCTTTCTTTCTTTCTTTCTTTCTTTCTTTCTTTCTTTCTTTCTTTCTTTCTTTCTTTCTTTCTTTCTTTCTTTCTTTCTTTCTTTCTTTCTTTCTTTCTTTCTTTCTTTCTTTCTTTCTTTCTAGTTAGCATTGGGAGGACAGCAGGAGAAGGCAGTTGGCGTATTTTTCAGAAGGACGCGGGAAGTCCTCCAGTTGGTGCTCGCAGGCTGTTGGAAAGCTTGGTTAGAGTACATAGAAGAGAGCCTTTTTGGAGAGACGGGTAATAAAAGGTAGCCTAGGATGATGCTCTATAGAGGATTTAGCAGTCCTGGGAAGACTCGTTGAGAAAGAGAGAGAGAGAGAGACACCTCCTATTATGTATAATTCTGCACTATTTTGGGGGGGGGGGGTGTTAGCGAATAATGGTTGTTTTCGTCGTCAGTTTTTCTTTCCTTTTGCCAAAGGAGGGGAAGCTTGTGTGATGTGGCGTCTCCTGTGGGAAAGTAACTTGCCTGGCTGAGTACTACGCAGGCCGACTAGGAATGACAGGCGCCCGTGCCGCCGTCCGCAGAATATTTTGAGCCGGCCTTGAATAGACTTTCTCCCTCATTCCAAGGAGATGGACCCCCAAGTATCAGGAAGAACCTGGGTAACACAGAGGGCTTAATCTTTAGTTCGAGAGAGCACCGCATCCAGGATGGTCTCGGTTGCATTCGTTCTGTGCTCTGCTACTTTAGGTTGCGCTATGCGTGGGGAAAAAAATACTCAGTGCATGCTCAGGGGTGTTCTCGTCGCCATTGTAATGTTCCATTCCTACAAAGCTCTGCCACTGAGTGAGCCCCTCGCGTCGACATTCTGTTCAGGGCTTCCGTTTTGAAAGGAAGACGAGAGAGGGGGGACGTCCAAGAAAGTGGAAATGGAGGGGGGGCAAGAATTTAAGCCCAGATTATTCCATTTTCTAACCGCCTCAAAGCGATCCCGGGGTCGGCTTTTCCCCAGGAAAGGCCCAACCAGGCCGCTGAAGAGCTCCGCAATTGCCAGGCCGTGAACCACCGAGCAGCTAAAAGGCAGCGCCAGAGGCTATCCGCCTTCACCATCGGCCCTTCGCTTCCCCGCCCCAAGCGCCCCTGGCCGGCAGAAGATGCCGAAGGCGGGCCGGACCTGCAAAGAAGGCGCCAAAGAGGAAAGAAGGAGGAGTGGCAGGCACACCATGGGCAGCTAGCATTCACACGTACACACCTTGGTACATAGCCCCCAGCAGAAGGGGACAGATCTTGACTTAGCCACTGCCTCACCCCTGGCCCCCTTTATGCATTTTCCGAGGAGGAGGGGCCAGCAGGATTCGACCAGGGATCTCACAAGATCAAGAGGCCGTCTCCACCCCCCCCCCCCCGCCGTCCCATCCCCGCACAGCGGTCTCCAACTGGGCCATCCTTGTAGGCAATCCCCTGAAAGAGATTGTGGGGGAACCGAGTCTTCGTTCCCCCTGGAAGTTGGTCTTCGTCCTCGATGGCAGCCCTCTCTAATCTGCTGGCCCCGGGCTGGAGCGGAGGGTCGTAGAAGCTGGCGATGATGGGAGTTGTAGTCCGAAGAGCACCGGATTGGGGGCGGCGGTTTATTTAGAAGCTCGCACCTTCTGCAGGTTTAAGGTGAATCGCCTTGTTCATCCGCATAGATGCCCCGACGAGCCTCATTCTTATTACCCTCACCATCCTCCCACCCACCCACCTCACTTTGGTCCTGTGGGGTCGTGAAAGGAAGCCAGGCTTCCCGTTCCTGTACCCACGGATGCTTGAGTGCCCGCATTCAGCCGCTGATTCCGTCCCTCTTTCTTACACACACATCCTGTACACACGTACGTCTGCTGTTCCTGCAGCCAGACTCCTGTGATTCATAGGGCTGGAAGAGAGGCTTATTATGTCTTTGCAAGGCAGAGCAAAAGCTTCGACACCTAAAGGAAAAAACTCATCGGGAAACCGTGACTTCCCTCTTTTCCGAGTTGTGTGTGTATATGTGTGTGTGTGTGGTGTTTTTTTTTATTTTTATTTTTTTTTTTAACGGGGAAGAGGATGATTCGTCCCGGCCTTCCTCTGCCTTCTGCCCATTGAACAAACGACACTCCCCGGCGCGGAACTCCGTTCGGCAGAGCGCAGGAGCCCCCTGCTGGCCCGGCCGCGGCAAACGCCCGCAAGCCGGCGAAGTTTCTTTTACAAAGAGCCAAGGCGGGTCCGCGGGGTAAGCGGGGCGGGCGGGAGAGGGGAGGGGAGGGGAGGGGGGTTGTGAGGCGTCGTCTGAGGAGAGAGGCTGCCCGAAGACCCGCGGAGTTCGGGAAGGGCTGCAATCGCGCGCCTGCGAGTCCTCCGATGCAGGGGTGACGGAGGGAGCTGAGCAGAAATCTCAGATTGCCCCTTTTGTGGAGAAAGCTTGTCGACAGAGTCAGGGTGTGTCGTGATGCTGTGGGTCCCGTTGCTCATTCTCAGACTTTGGTGTGTGTGTATAGGTGTGGGTGTGTAAGATTTGGACCCTCATATTTCCTTTGTCCCCCTCTTCCAGAGTAGATCTCTCTCTCTCTCTCTCTCTCTCTCTCTCTCTCACTCACTCACTTACTCTCACTCTCACTCTCACTCTCCATACAAGAACTGGAATGAATCACCAGGGCCGGCCTCCCTCAAGAAGGCACAGTGCGGAATCCAACGCCCAACCTCTGGCTCTATAACCAGATTCTCTAAAACACTGAGCTCTCCCCGCAGTTCTTTCCTGACCGCCCCCCCAATTCAATTCGTGAGCCGAAATTTTTATGTGAGAGAAGTAGAAATCATAATGGTTTTTCAGATATTTTCCATATGCTTCCATGTGCCTGAAACGGAACATAATTATACATGTTTTATTGGTGTTCTGTGGGAACCGTTTTGTTTGTTTGATTAAAAAGAAGGATCTTGGTCCGGAAAAACCTTTAGTTTAACCATCTAGTGACATCAGTGATCAAACAAACCTCTGGCTACAACCCTGCACATCATTAGCTGAGATTCGGATTGAGCTCACTGACCTCTGAGTAGACCTGTAGAGGGTTGTGGAGGCCAAACAGATAAAATGAAGAAGATCCATAACTGGCTCTTGGGAAGATAAATAGATAGTATGTATGCAAAATAGCCGTATATTTCAGCACAGAAGAATTAAGTTTTCTTTGGAAGAGGGATGCTGAGGAAGATGCGCCTTTGCATGTGACACCTCCCGATCTAAGGCTGCAGTCCTGTGCATACACTGAAAACTGTGGGACTTAATGATGAGTAAACAGGCATGTGGATGTGTCGCAGGTCGCATCCTGAACCTGCAGAAGAGGAGGAGGAGGAGAAGAAAAAAGGACCAGGTACCTACCTCATGCATGCCTGCATGTGTATGTATAAATGAACATGACTTTGAGGGATAATTTAGATCAGGAAAAAGCTGCTAGTTCAATCTAATTCTTTCCCTCGTCCATGCGTGCAAACACACACACACACACACAGACACCCCCCCCTTCTACTTTGAAATGAAATGTCTCAGTCATAGTTTCTCCCTAGGACATCTGTTTTGTTCCTTAACCTAAATATGGGGCAATCCCATTTATGTGTATTGTTCTCGTAACTCTCTCTCCCCACAGTTTAAATTATAAACTGTCTCTAACCTGCCTTCCATTTATGACACTTGATGTTTCATATGATGGTGTTGATGATGCTGGTGACCATTTTTAGTGTTCTTAAAAAACAACAACACAATAGTAAGTATAAACAGTCCATAGACATTAATGATTGATTTCTCTAGCTTGAGAAATTAAGCTGTGGCTCTGATCTCTTTTTGCTTGGATGCTATCTAATAGTTCTCTAGTTCTTTACAGCCTTTCTTGCCATGTTTTTTTGTATTGTCCTGGAACAGTTGGGGGATTCTGAGAGTTGTAGTCCAAAAAAAGAGGGAACATTCCTAAGCTTTACCGTCCTATCACATTTGTTGAAAATGGACAGGATTAAGAAGACTTGTCTAGCCTGGTTTCCCCCAAGATAAGATTGTCCTCTATCATCATTCAGACCAGGGCAATCATTTCTACCATGTGGAATACCCTTCTCTCTGAAATTTGATGTGCCAAAGTAATTTACAGTTTTAAACAAATATTGAAAATGAGTATACTTTTGCCAGGTTTCCCTGTGTGATCCAACCTGTCCTCTATGCATAGACAGCATAAATATTATGCTTTGTGGTTTTGTTTTTAATTTATTATGCATTTTATTATGGTTGTGCACTGGTTTGAAATCTCCAGGTAAGTACATATATCTATAGCCAGTCTTTCTACATATTTGCTGATAAGTAAATAAATGATGCGTTGTGACTATTGGTAGCCACTGATAGACTATAATAATTTCTGGAGTATAGCTCCCATCAGTCCTCGCCATGGCAAGGGCTGGTGAGAGTTGTAGTCCAAGGCAGCTGGAGGACTCCAGTTTGGAGAAAACTGGTATGCTACCAAACTGTCCTTTGACAATCAGGTTCAACCAGATCCAGGCAAATTTACTTTGAACATGATTTATTTTTTTTAGTTCTCATACAAATCAAGAGCTAGAGTTTGTGTTGATATCACTGGAGAGACTGTTTAGGCTGAGAAGAAATTCACTTGAATCCTAATTAAGACATAGGAAATCTGGTTTGGGAAAAATGTGTGAGCTATCAGATTTTATAAAATGAAGGCTGGGGTCCTTTCCATGTTAGCCTAGGAATGAAATGAGTAGGACTTATAAATAAATAATAATTGCACGCTGTCAAATCAATTTTGACTTGTGGAGACTTTTTGCAGAGTTTTACGTCTCTTTTGGGAGCATCCTGGAGCTGCACAGGTTACCTAAGGCTATGCAGGTCTGCTTTTTCTCCCAACCTAACTCATTGAGCTATCCAGCCAGCAACTAGGACTTACTTCAAAGTAAACACATTTAAGGTTGTCCTGCATATCCCACCCCATTCTTTTTCTGTAGGCCTTTTTGACTTTAATGTAGATCTGCATGACGTTTGCTGTTGTGGCTAAGAAGAATCGCACCATGTTGATGTGTTTATACTTTGTATTTCAATATGAAATAAAAACAAGTAACACTACTGCATGTTTCTAGCATCACAGTAGCCAGTTCACCTTTTCTTGGGAGAGGAAAGCATACAGAGTTGTAGTGATGCAACAGTCCAGAGCATGAGCAGGAAGATTTTCAATTCCAACATTACTTCTCAACCATAAAATGTTTGTGTGGCCTTAGGCAAACCACTATGTCTCGGCCTACCCCTCCTTATTGCAATATGAGTGTAATAATACTTACCTCCATTATTGGGTTCTGATAGGGATTACTGAGATAAAGTATATGAGAAGACATTGAAAACCCTTAGGCTACAACCAGGGAGTAAGCCCCATCGGATTCAGTAGAACTTACCTCTGAGAACGGGTGCCTCCAAATTGTTTAACACACTAGGGGACGCACAATTTTTGCACCCAATATCACTGCTGTTTCTTTTCTGAACAGCATAAAATGGGTTCAAGGTGGCAATAGAAAGACATGTCTGTTTGGTTTATGATTTCCTTAACTTTTAATAATGGAAATGGCTATTATGACCTGTGGTAACAACCCCTTACATTTGCAAATAATAGGAATAATGAACTGGTATCAGCATCAGCCACAGTAAGCCTGGTGTGGCTTTGGCCTGAGAGTTAGTATATTTTAGATTCTGTTTTTAGCTTGCCGTTTATGTTTACAGCTTTCCAAAAGTGAATGAGACACAAAATCTCTTTGTACTTGTGTATGTGTGTTACATCTGCGGGTAGCTGTACATAAATAAAAAGCCATGCATTTAAGAAAGCCTGCACAAAGGTGCTTCAGTCAGTGAAGGAAATGCATGAAAATCATATGTTAAAAAAAGTGTGTGTCAGAGTATATGTGAATTTCTATGGGGGAGCGAGGGGAAAACTAAAGTCTTAAAATTTGATTGAAAACTTGGATGGGTTGACAGTGTTGGCGGATTCTCAGAAACACACACACGTACTGAAACGGAGAGATTTCACATCCCTGTCTTATTTGGAGTGGATATGGAAAGGAGGCACAAGGTTCAGATACAATCTAGTGGAAGTGTTTCCAACTGATCCTAGTCTTTTTAATGAGTGGTATATCAGTTCTCTGCTGCTGAACTTACTGCCCATACAGGCCAATAATGGCAGAAGTGAAGCTACCAGTTTTTTTTAAAAAGTAAACAAGGCATGCAGCCCAAATTTGCAGTGACTACAATCACATTTTTACCATGTAAATGAAGTGCATGGGGGAATGTGCTGTGAATTAGGCTTTCTGGAGGCCTCTGAGAACACACCTCTAGCAGGCTTTAAATGCACCTGGTTTTATTCCTGTGCTTTTTTTAAAAAAAACATGTGTTCTATATGATAAAACAAACTTTCACGTCAGAGGTCAATATTCTGAGCTATAGTAAGTAAGGCACTTCTTCTGACTTGTATTCCTATGAACCTTATCAAAATATGGAACTGTATTGGTGTGTCCTTAAAAAAAGGTGAAGGAGCCACCCAAGATTCATCAGCAGTTTTGGACACTTAGTTGACATATGTCTCATTATCTTACTCCAGAAATGTGACAATGAGTGACAGGAGTCCACAGAGAGATTTAAAACAATGATAAAGACAGCAAGGTTTCTCACAAATGCCAACTCCATTTCTTAATCGCTACATGCTTTTTTACATGCATCCCAATAATTTGACATTTATAATTCATAGTGCTGTTGAATTCCTTATTGTTCTCTTGCTGTCAGCCTCTTCACCTTTGGAGATAAAATGTCCTTCCTAATTATTGCATGTAGTTGAACTTCTAACATGCTTTAAAAATGCCTGCAATACTTCTCCCCCCCCCCGCTGCCCTAGTTCCCATAGACAAAAACATTGAGAAAACATTGGTGCTTCTTTTACTATGAATTCAACTCATGTAGAACGTAAGTGTTATTTTTTTTAAGGCACACCCAAATAGTAGCTTTTGGATAACTAGTGACATATCTGACACCAGAACAAAGTAAAGGATACTAATTTGAGTTGTGCTATTCTTTATTACCAACAAAAAGCATAATGCCATACTTTCTACTGTTTTTCTTTTGATTCAATGATCTGCAGAGACAGAGCCTCTGTGCCTGTCCAGCTATATCACTGGATGACAATTCACACGATCCCAGACCATCGTACCTACTAGGTGGAGATATAAAGATTCCCCTTGACAATTTTTGTCCAGTCGTGTTCGACTCTAGGGGGCGGTGCTCATCCCCGTTTCCAAGCCATAGAGCCAGCGTTTTGTCCAAAGACATTCTTCCGTGATCACATGGCCAGTGCGACTTAGACACGGAACGCTGTTACCTTCCCACCGAGGTGGGTCCCTATTTATCTACTTGCATTTGCATGCTTTTGAACCGCTAGGTTGGCGGGAGCTGGGACAAGCGACGGGAGCTCACTCCGTCGGGTGGATTCGATCTTACGACTGCTTGGTCTTTTGACCCTGCAGCACAGGCTTCTGTGGTTTAGGAGGCACCAAAACTTGAAAAAGTTGTTGTTTTGACTACATCTTCATTGTAGAATTCTGGGAGCTGTAGTGGGAAAAGAACAGTTTTTCTCACCTCTGGTGACTGGGCTTCCATCCTGGATATTACATTTTAGCCCACTCAGATATTTGCATATGTAAGGACTATAAGTAGCTAGAGGAACCAAGTCCTGGCATGCATGCATGTGTGCATGTATGTGCATAAGGTCTACCTCTGAAAAGGAAACAAGTAGAAGTGGGATTGCTGGGGGCTACCAGACTCCAGAGTGGGGCAGTGACCCACTTGCTGTCATGGAGGAGCCACTGCTGGGTAGTGGGTTCTGAATATGAACTGTGCACCCTCGTATTACTCTTTGTACCACGTTGGGGACTGAAAGGGAAGGACAAAGGTGGGAACAGAGTATAGCTAATATAGGACAGTATGCTGGCCCTGTACTCTTCACCTTAAATCCCTCAGGCATTCAGACAAATGCACAAAGAGATCTTGTGTGTCCTTTTGGAACCAGTCAAAGGCCCCAATCATCACTCCCCGAGCAAGTGCATTAGCTTATCACCAGCCCCACCTTCTGAGTCATTATGAAAGCATTACTGGAAGGCCTCCGTTGCCGTTGTCTTTACTTATGCTGAACTGTGCATGGCAAATGATCTCAGAAGCTGGTCGGTAGATTATAAGAAACTGGCTTATGTCGGGACAGAGCACTGTAATCCATCTAGCCCAATATCGTTAACACAGAGTGGTCCTGGCTTTTCGGGGCTCGGGGCAGGCGTTTTTTCTAGGCCAAGCTAGAGAGACATCAGGGATTGAATCTTCTATATGTGCTCAATGTTTGAGTTTTGGTCATTCTCAGAACAATCTCATATCCCCCTGAGTTCTGTGATAGGAAGATGGTGAGATGCAAACTTAATGGAGCAAATATTTTGCAATTTTATGATGCAGGTTTACTCTTTTAGAATTTGTTTTATTTAGTGATTCATTTTTAAAAATTTGGTGCATTATCCAATCCATAATTTACTGTTATTATTTATATATTTTTAATATATTGTGCACCACAGAAAAGTCTGGCTGTCTGACGATATAAAAATACAATCAGTCAATCAACCAACCAATCAGTCAGTCAGCCAGTCAGTCAGCTAGTCAGTCACTGAGTGGAAAGCACACAGACCAGCTTGTCCTTGCGTTTCCTTATACTCCTGGTTTATATCTGCCTTTTCCGTGGCACCATAGAAAACAGGAAATGTTATTTTCTTTTCACACTACAACTCCCAGAATACTTATTGGCTATGTGGACAGCCATGTTCTGGAAGCTGTAATCCAAGGCAGGAAACTCTTTGGGCACCATTATGTATTCCTTGTATATTTAAATATTACCAATCAAAAGCTAGGTGCAGACAAGGCAAAGGGGTGGGGAGTGCACTTCGGGTATGACTACATGGCAGTTGACCTCACGATTTGTAACAGAGTTAGCACAGTTACATTTGATGTATTTTTCATTCACTACACAGCATACAGCTAATTGCAAGTAAGCCTGGTATTTTTTTCAAGAGCATTCATTGCTTTTTATTCACCTGTCAGTGGCTGGTGTTTTTCTGTCGTGGTTTTCTTTCCTTGCTTTTTTTGGGGTGTGCATTTTGGCACATGTGATCACTTATATCAGCCCAAAGAGGGCAGTAGTGGGTGTGTCCTGAGGTGACATCTTTTAAAAAACAGCAAGTGACATAGTGTTGAATTAATAGAAAAATTTATGAATCTGCAGTGCTTATCTGACATAGTGCTATACTGGAAAAACATAATGAAAAACTGCTTGAAGGAATGATGAAGTGCAGTGACTTGAGAGGGATATTCCTGCTTAACTGGCATACCACGCCCTGCTCAAGGGTAATAAGAAAGGAGGAAAAGTGAATTTAAATTCTAGTGAGAATTGTAACACTATAAAGGGCACTCTGGACCCTGTCTAGTCGCACCTACTAACCGGCCACTCTCTTCTTAGTAGTTTCTAGTGCAGCATGAAGACAGAGCGGGGAGGGCTTCTGAATGCTTTATAAGATCTTCAGAGCACAGTACTTTTTAAAACAACCCTTTTATGTTTAGGGGCGAAAAGGTTATATTTTATATTTTAAAATATGCTGTGTCTTATATGGGACACAGTGTACAATGAATTTAAACTGATCACTCTATATCAAGGAAAGAAATCACAAATAGTAGAAGTTGCTAATGAAGCTTTGCTTAGATACAATGTAAGAATATGGTAACAAATATCTATTTTATAATCCGTGAAGTACTATTGAAGAGGATCCAAGTCAGTCTTTTGTGTTTCCAATTAGGCAAATCAATTACATTTAGAAGCAGACATTATTTTTTTTTTTAAAAAAATAAAAGCATAGTTAAATTAGGGATTAGTTGTGGCTTTTATCAGACAAGAGAGCTTATCCATATTTAGTATTTCCTCTATCTTATCATATCATCCTTGGATAGTAAGACCAGAGCCTGGAATAATTACCTTTTTTTTTTTTTTTTTTTTTTTTTGGATTATAACTCCCAGCATCTCATTGCCAGCATGGCTTGGTCACCTTGCTTGTTGGGGATTCTGAGCGCGGTCGTTCAGAACAGTAACTTGTCCAATATTTGGGTAGAACAATATTTGTCTGGTTTTTCCATTTGGCTGCAATTTGGAACATGAAGGACAATCAGCTCCTTTCAAAAGGCTTGCAATCAGTTCCCTTCTGAAAACGATCAGATTCCTTCAGAATACTAAAAGAAGGGTAAACAGCTTTCTTCCCCATTTCTACTTTGCCTATGGTCTCCAACAAGATAGGGCCAAAAGGTAATCAAGACCTCCTATGTGGCTTAATAGATCTTCAGCCGGTATATTTGCATCTTAGGAGAACCACTGCCATATACATGAACTTGGTGGGCCACTTCCCCCCCCCAGAAATAATTCATGATTTGCTTGTTCGTAAAGAGATTTTCATGTGGCTTTACCTACCCAATGGGAAAACACACCCAACCACCACAAGTTCTCAGATACTAAAATATGTAGATTTGGAGTCCACGCATGTTCTGCCTCATGCCACTTGTTTTACATTGATCTGTAAATCTCTCTCTTGTGCTTGATGGATTACTTAGCAAAGATAGGGAAGATAATTATTTTAATGACATTAATTTTAACAAACTATGAGAGGTTCAGTTTGCTCCAGTTCTTTAATCTTAGTTTACAGACTATGAAAGCCTTTCATAATTACATTGGAACGGATCTCCTATATTAAATGTCAGGGAGATTCCCAAATATTTCCAGATGTTATTCACCATTCGTATGGAAATTGGCATTGTCGGCCATGTCGCACCTTCCCAGAAAGGCTAATAGGCTTACTCTTCCACTTGGATGAATATACCTTAAAGCTAGACATTTTGCCATACTTAGGCATTACCTTCTGCACAGCTGACAAAGAAGATTCAGGTGAAGCAAGAAGCTTTTGATTGCCAGACTGCCTGTGGGAAAACTGTGGTGCTGCTGATGGAATAAGAAGTGCTGCTGCCAGGAAAGGATTTCTGCCTCTCTCCACTAGCTGCTGTATTTTGGATGATTTTCTGGCAAACTATCTGCTTGCCCCAGAGCAGAAAAGTTTTGGAAATCTCCATTATGATTATAGGTATGACATTGTCTACATACATGTCATTTTACGTAGTGACATTTGAAGAAAGAAACGTCTCTGTTCTGAGGAGTCTACAGTATCCAGTTTTGACACTGGAAGTGGCTGATTAAAAAGGGGAAGGAAGTGATATATAGTAAATGCATCAACTGCAGCATGTAAGTCAGAACAGATTCAAGTGACTTAATCTGCAAAGCTCTGTGCAAAATCATCACAATGGGCAATTGATTGTCAGCACCACTTTCTTGTGGGCATCTGTGCAACAGGCCCTTGACCACCTGAAGCAGCTCCACTGGAGGGTTCTGCTCAGACACAAACGTAGCAGAGAGGAGCAATCTATTCGTTGCCATCACTGCCATGGAGTAGGCCTACCAATGAACTCTAGCCTGTGTTGGATTGAATCTGCTCCAGGTTTTCCACCATCATTGCTCTAATCTTCATTTCACTCGTTTCATCAGCAATAGTTCCATAGTAAACCAAGAAGCTAGGGGGGGACGTGGTGGCGCTGTGGGCTAAACCGCAGAAGCCTGTGCTGCAGGGTCAGAAGATCCGGCAGTCGTAAGATCGAATCCACGCAACGGAATGAGCACCCGTCGCTTGTCCCAGCTCCCGCCAACCTAGCGGTTCGAAAGCATGCAAATGCGAGTAGATAAATAGGGACCACCTCGGTGGGAAGGTAAACAGCATTCCGTGTCTAAATCACACTGGCCATGTGACCACGGAAGATTGTCTTCGGACAAAACGCTGGCTCTATGGCTTGAAGAGCGGGATGAGCGCCGCCCCCTAGAGTCGGACACGACTGGACAAAAATTGTCAAGGGGAACCTTTACCTTTTTAAACCAAGAAGCTAGGTTGGCTGCTTTCACTTGAGACTGACCATGTCTACTGCTCCGGCCACTTCCCCATACGGATCAAGGCTTCAACAGGATCACTCACCAAGGCAGCAGGAATGTGATGCTGGAAGTTGGGAGGCTGAGGATAGAGAAAGGAAAATGCATTTCCACTCATCCTATGGTTAAACTATGGACTCTATATGGTGAGAACCATGGATGAAGATGGCTTTGAAAGAGGATTAGACAAATCATTAGAAGAATGTCATGAGTATTAATGGCTGCTATTCATGACATTCATATGGTAGCTGCAGCATCAGAGGTAGTGTTCCTCTGAAGGCCAGGTGCAAGGCAAGTTCTACTGCTAGGCAGACTAAGGGGGTGGCTTTGAACAGCATATGCTACAAGGACAGGGCTGTATGCCAGGCTTGGACCACCTGCACCCCCAAGCTGTTCTCCTCAGATACTGTATGAGGAATGCCTCTCAACCAGTGCTGAAGAAAAATTATTCTACCAGTCCAGCCAGATGTGCATGGCACAGGAGAGGGCACCCTTTTGATCTTCACCTTAAGCAGGAAACTATCTTGAGCCTTCCTTGGGCACTTGCCAGGGAACAACAGCAGAAAGGGATAATTCCCTTATGTCTGGTTTGCAGGCTTCCCAGAAGCATCTGGTTGGCCGTAATGGGAGACAGAATGCTGGGCTGGAGAGGCAATCCCTTTGAGCCAAGAAGGCTCTTAGAGTCTTACAGAGAGGCACAACTACCATAAGAAGGGCTTGGAAAAATGTCCCTTTATGGACAAGAACTCCCAGATTTTCCCCACTCAGCATGTCAACGTCCTCTAGCCAATATGGTGTTTCTAATCCAAAAAGTAACCTTTCCAAGCTTTGATCAGGAGTGCCATGACATGTAACTCTTCTGAGGGCTGCCATGTGTTCCACGTGTAAATAAAGCCAGGGGAAGATCAATACCCTTTAGTTTTCAACTACAGCTGCCAATATTAAGTTTAAACAAACTATATATACATATGTGTGTAGAAAGACACACATACACACTGAAATGGTTTTGTGTTATTTTGTACTTGCTTGTACAGAGAAACCTTGCAGCCCACAATGGGAATGCTCCTCAGTCTCCTACATTTATCTCCAGGCATGATTTATATCTCCTATTTTCTCCAAATCAGTGATGGGAATGCATTCTTGAGGAATAAAAATAAGTACGAGAGAACTACACCCCATTAAACATTTTTATCTGCTTGCAGAATGGGGAAGCAGGGGATTTTCTAAGTCTCACATGTCTGAGACGGTTTGCACACACACAGAACCTCTTTCTCTTCCTCTTTTCAAAATTCAAATCAATTCAATGAATTCCAAAGCACTGCCAGGTAAATTACATGAATACGAAATGCTGCTTTGCATCAGCCTTCCAACAACTTTTTTTCTCTTGTTTCAGGGTTGTAGCAACTAAAAGAGAGGATTTTGCATGGACTTCTAGCTAGGTGGGTAGGAGACCTGCCATGACAGCTGTTGCAGATGGGAAGATGGGCAATCTGAACTTTGGCAGCCTCTCTTACTTAACTAGGTAAGCAGAACCGTGAAAGTAGAAAAATCTACATGATGTATTAAAACTGCTATTTTAAAAAAAGGTTAAGCAATGGGTGTTTGGATTGCTGTAGGAGGCCATGTTGGAGGAAAGTGTTACTTGGCACCTAGAAAGTCTTGCTCAGTATATCTGACCAGAGAATATCGTGAAGGGATTTTTCCCTTTCCCCTTCCTTTCTGTTTAGTAAGCCAGTTATGCATCCTGCCGAAAGAGGAAACACATCACCACCAAGAGCAAAAAAGAGGGTATGGATGTATATGCTCATGACTAAGTTCCCCACCTAAGCTTCGGTAATTGTGAGCCACTCCCACAGCCTGTGGGTCCCTGTTTTCCTGGGCAGAAGTGGGTACCTTTTCTGGTAAAGATGAAGGAATGCATACTTGTATTCGCGAATGCATACTTCCCCTGAACTAAAGGGGACCATCGTGCTAACCCAGCCAGTGTTCCTTGGAATATCTCACCGTGCTGCTTAATGTTGGCAGTATGGAGGCAACATCCCTCCCCCAGCATCTTCCTTTTGAATCAAAGGACCGGGGAAGGAGAGGAGCAGCTTCAAGATGGCTTGTACTTCTGAAAGGCCAGAAGTGGTAATGGTGGAAATGAGTACAAAAATAGGCCACATACAGCCTTGGGCCACATTATGTCCACTCTTGCTGTGGAAGCCTAGTCTCCAAACTCAGCTAGAGCAATGCACTGGTGTGAAGGGCAGCAGTGGACCCCCCCTTTGCCTGTATTTCTTGGATATCCTCCTCCTGTGGTGCTTGTTCCAGTTCCTTTGGAAGCAGAACACTGACAGAAGGTGCCTCTAGTGATACCAAGTGATACACTTTTAAAAATGCTGTCATTCTGTGTGACCTCCTTTCCTACTGATGCAGCGGGCACAATCCTGTGAATACTTATTTGTAAGTAAATCCTACTGAATTCAGGGAACTTACCTCTGAGTAAACAGGTATGGGGGGTGAGGGCCAGGCTGTGTTGTCGCAGTCATTTAGAAATCATATTTTGCTGAGCGATACTTTTCATTCAAGGGACGTGGTGGCGCTGTGGGCTAAACCGCAGAAGTCTGTGCTGCAGGGTCAGAAGACCAAGCAGTTGTAAGATCGAATCCATGCGATGGAGTGAGCTCCCGTCGCTTGTCCCAGCTCCCGCCAACCTAGTGGTTCGAAAGCATGCAAATGCAAGTAAATAAATAGGGACCACTTTGGTGGGAAGGTAACAGCGTTCCGTGTCTAAGTCGCACTGGCCATGTGACCACGGAAGATTGTCTTTGGACAAAACGCTGGCTCTATGGCTTGGAAACAGGGATGAGCACCGCCCCCTAGAGTCGAACACGACTGGATAAAAATTGTCAAGGGGAACCTTTACCTTTACCTTTACTTTTCATTCAAAATCAGAGGGACGGGGACCCCTTGCCCCTGCCACTTGTCCAGGAATGTTACCTACAGTATAACTCACCATTGGCCAGGCTGCCTAAGGCTGAGGGGTGCATGAGTTCAGCTACATCTGAAGGGTCACCTGGTACCCAACTTGGCCTAGAACGGTGGAGCTTTGTATCTCCAGCCTTATCCAAATAATCTCTTTTCAGTTCTTTGAGTGTGGATCAGAAGGACTGATTCTGGGCTTTTAAAGCATACTGCTTCCAGTCTGGAATAAAATGTGCAATTAAATTTTGTAGTTTGCTGTTATAATGGGTGAAACACTCTATCATTTACTGGCATCAGCAGCGGGCAGGGATTGCCAGTGCTGAGATATATTCAATTTTCCATATAATGGGTAGAAACAACCTCCATTATTGGAGCAATCTGTTGCCTTTTCCATTGAGGTTCCAACTTGCATTTTGCTAAATGAGCCAGTGCTGCTAGCCTCCACAAAATTTCTACCATCAAATACTGCTTGGTGAATGGCAATCTCTCTTATGCAAAAATGGAAGTGGGAGTTGGTGGGACTTCTGGCACCTTAAAGAAAAACAAATTTTATTTGGCATACTGTATGTCTTTGTGGAATAGAGCCCACTTTGTTACCAAAGGAATGTCAATCAAGAAATCTGACTTTGAAAAAAGTTTTGACGATAAATATATGTATTGATTGATAGCATTTCCATGCTGCTCAGTAGCTGAAGTTCCCTGGGCAGTTCATAAAAGTTAAGATTAAAACTCTAAAATACAGACTGAAACTATGCTAACACTTTAAATTAACACTTGAAACACAGACCAATCGTAGATTGAATTGTTCATGAATGCCCATATAGGTCCATATAGGAAGAGAGCCAGTTAGGACAGGAGTATGGTAGACCATAATATTTATGATAAAGGATTAGAAATATCCATCCCTTTGATAATTCGATACATCTTTAAATCTCAGAAACAAAAATGTAGCAATAACATTGTGGAATTTTATAGTAATAGTAGTAATGGGTTTGAGGGATAAAATAACATCTTTATTAACTTCATTGCAAAGTAAATATTCCATTCGATTCACAAAGCTTTGGGTGAAAAGGAATTTGAACAGTAAGGCTGAACTGAAGCTACTCATAATTGTTCATGAACTTCTTTGGTAATGCTGAAAAATTCATCTTTTTCACTCTTGCAAAAATGGCTACCTGTTCATTTACTTGGTGCTCTATTTGACTTTTAAATTGACATTTTGCCCATTGACATCATTCCACAGTGAACTATGGCTGGCAGTGTTGCATTGAACATTATTCTGCCGAGATTACAATTCCTGACTGTTTGGAATTATTTCTATTAACTAATCTAAGAAGAATTGCTTTGAATGCCAACAAGATTCATTTGTGCAGTGACATCACAACAGAGCCACATTTGATTGGTGATAGCATTATAACATCATCTTATTATTATGTGCTCTGCTGAGCAATATGATTCTTGGGTTGTGAGGACAGGTCTTTATTGTTTCATCAATCTTATTATACATGCATTTTCAGACCTTTGAAATATTGTTGCCACTATTTTTTTGTTGTTTTCATTGTTGTGTTTTAAGCCACTTTACGACTATGTTAGTACTATTGCTGAATGGTGTGCATAAAAACATATTAAACAAACAGACAAAGAAACTAACAGACAGATAAACAAACAAAGTGTTCCACTGACATGGACTCATCCGTGTGACTAACCCAGTGGACGTATAAACCAGAAGAAACTGCTCATAAAATCTGTGTCACTAAATAGATGAAATCCTACAGTCTCCTCTCTAAACCTGCTTTACAGGTCTAGGAAATCTTTTGGACCAGGTTTTCAAGGTTGTGTGGGAGGCTGCAAGGGAGAATGGAAAAAAGTTGCACAGTAGACAGGGCCATGTAATGATGAGGATGTTGGGTTAGGGGCTTGGGAGGCTGAGGTTCCAATTCCCAGTCTGCCATGTAATTGAGTGCCTCAACTATATTTACCTCCAGGAATGATATAAGGACAAACTGTGGAAGGGAAAGAGCCAAACTGGGGCAGAACAGAGCAATTTACCTTGAGTTAATAGGGTGAAAGGTGGGGCATAAGTGTAACAAGTAAAAATAAATAAAATAAACAGAATCTTAGACTTGCAGAAAGAAGAAGGTCCTCTTGGGGTCATGAAGCCCAACCCTCTTCCAATGAAGGAAGCTAGAACATTCTTGACAGAGGGACATTCAATGTATGTTTAAAGACCTCCAGTGGAAGAGAGTTTCCACCTTTCCAGGTAATCCAGTCAACTGTCATACAGCTGTCATCAGCAGGAAGTTCTGCCAAGTGTTCACACCAAATCTCCTTTCTTGTAATTTGAATCCATTTTAGTCCCATCCTCAGTAGCGACCAAAACCAAGTTTGCCCCATCTTCCATGTCATTTCCCTTCCAAAATTTGAAGATACATAGTTATCATTTCATCTCTCACTCTCCTCTTCTTAACTATAGTTTTCCTAATTGTTCTTCATATGGCTTCCTTTTTAGATCCTTAACATCCTGCTTGCCTCCCCTAGACAGCGTCAGGTGTGTTGATGCCATTCTTAAACAGTTGTGCCCTGAACTCAAGACAGGATCCAAGTGAAGTTTAGCTAAAATAAAATAGAATGGTACTATTACTTTCTTTGATATGAACACTGCATCTTTGTTAATGGAGCATAGATTCATATTTGTTTTGTTTTGCTCTGCTTTACACTATTGGCTCATCTTTAGGTTGTGGTCTAGTAAGAGCCCTAGATCTTTTTCTGCAAGTACTGTTGGTAAGGCAGGTGTCACTCGTCCTATAGTTGTGCATCTGTTTTTCATACCTCGGGATAAACATTTGGTCCTGTTGAAAGTCTTAGCATTTGATTTGATCCGGTCTCTAATATGTTGAGGTTTTCTACAATCTATCTTCTGAGCTCCCCCTCATGGTCTGAGGTCATCTACAAATTTGAGGACCATCCCTCTTAAATGGAGTGATGTTGGATTAATACATGAGGATGCTATTAGGCAATATTCAACCACTATAAGGCAGGATGCTCTTTATTACATGAAAAGTATAAGTTTCTGTGTGTTGAATATAAAGATTGCTTCTTGCAGTTAACAGGTATGTGAGAATATATTTGTGTCTATGCAAGGAAAAAAAATCAAGACAAGAATCTAGGCAAACTTATGCAATTAAATTCTGAGAATAACAAGGACATCACAAGAGAGAGCCAGATTATCACCTGGAGAGGAATAATAATAATGATGAGAACTGTGTGCTGTAAAGTCAATCCCCACTTACGGTGGCCCTTTCCAGAGTTTTCTAGGTAAAAAGTACTCAGAAGTGGTCCACCATTCCCTTCTTCAGGAAACACCCTGGGACTGCACAGCTTGCCCAAGGCCACAAAGGGTGGCTCTTCTAGGTTGCATAGTGGGGAATTCAACTTCCAATCTCTAACTCCACAGCCAAATACTCAAGGAGGGAAATAGGCCTCTCAAAGAGGAGACATGGATATGATAACATTTTGAGCTAAGGGAAATCATTATTATTGCTTATTAGTTATATATCTTGCATAAAGAATAGATCTATATGTGTCTCAGGTTTCAAAGATGAGTTAAAATAATGACACCATGAACCTTTGAACCTTTGTGTTTGAAGAGTCTTGATAATTGTGGGTTTCATCTAAAGTTAAAAACAACAATCTGTTCTATTTGCAGTCCCAGGACACCCCCCATAGTTAATTATCACTATAGTTGCCATTTTACCTCAACACCCATAACAGAACATGTGGCACAACGAGAATCACATGATGTTGGTCCTTCACCATTTTGTGAGTCCACAGCCTCATAACTATAAATGTAACTAAAAGGTTACAATCACACTGCATAAGAAGTGACTGTTAAAATGCAATCATAAGCAAAGCTGATCCAAGACCTCTGGAAACCTAAATTTAAGCAAGAAATGGCATCTCTTCCCACTAAGTCATGGTACATAACCCTCAAGGCGAGATCAAGGCCAGCCCAGTTATTCTGACACCAAGGCAGAAAATCCCACAATCTCATGGCTCTTAGCAGTAAAAATACAACAGCAATACATTGTTTTGAAGAAGTAGATTGCAATCTGTGACAGCTCACACAGAGACAAATTGTTAGTATTAAATGTGCCACATTTGTTTTTGGTTTTGTTGTTGCTGAAACAGACTAAAAGGGCACCTCTCTGAAAACAACAAATTAATGACTGGTAATTTTCTGCCATTTAATAGCACCCAGAATTGCTGCCTCACTCGGCTTAAAGGGCTGGCCAGGATCCCCATTCAATGTGACCTCTTACCTATTAGTTATTGGGAAAAGAAATGAATTAGAAGTGATGGGTATTTCAAACTTGTGATTTAACAAGCTTTCATTTTGTTGTGGCTTCCACAGAGTTCTCTCCCCATTGGTTTTCCAAAGGGGATGTCATTTTTTTTTAATTCACTTTCTAGAATCTTTAAGTATCCAACATCACTATATTTTTAAAAGGACCCTCTAACTATAACAGTTGCATAGGTGAGGGTAGTTTGACAAACAAGCGCCTTTCCCCCCCTTTGTGGCTGCAGTGCCAGGCATGATAAACCATCTCCGTTAGACCTCTTTCAGCTACAGTACATGGGTTTTTTAAGTGCTAGGCCTTGCTACAGAAGGGTTGTTCTGCCCTTTTCTGTGCAGAATTTAATTTCTTGCCTACTATTCAGTTGCACAAGGGTTTTTTTATCTGCCATTTTCATAAAGTGTAAATTAAGTAAATGATGTAAATGATATGCAAATTATGTAAATATCATATAGCAGAATATGTAAATTAGCCTTTCAGATAATCCTTTAAGTTAATTCTTGTATTTCACTCTGATCAGAATGTTAAAGAGCTTTTAATAAATAAATAAAACCATGCCCTTTCTCCTTAGCCTCAGGTTTTCTTTCCCTTTGCTCTCTTATAAAGCTTCCAGATTATTGTGTTGTTTCACCGTACAATTTAAACACACATGTAGGCACATACTGGCCTACACATGCTTATTCTTCAAAGTAGTCTTCAGTTCCCACTCCCTCCAAACTGAAGAAGAAATGAACATTAAAAAAATTAGCTGGGGGACTAGAAAGAGACAGGCACATAAAATTTCACAGAATGAACTCTACCTTAAGATAAAAACAAAATCCTTTATATGTCTGTTCAGATGTTGAGCTGATTTTACTCCCAGGTAAGTGTATAGGATTGCAGCCTAAATTAGTGTTCTGGAAAAATAAATAAAAAATTATCACACCAGATATTTTCCCTTAAAATTATTAAAATTCATAGCTCAGAGGTGTGAATGCTTCTTTAAGAAAGGTACTTATGTTATCCCCAAAATAGCACCAGTACCATGTGATGGTTTCTGTTGCTATGGTTACTACACATTTGTTATTTAATAGCAAAGAAAAATAGATGCACAAACCATGCTAATTATAACTGGTACAATTTTTCCCCAAATGTTTTAGATGAATATGCCTACATGTTTTATGCATTAGAGATAGGAATGTCCTTCTCTAAGAATTCTGTATTTTGGGGGTAGTATTTTAGTACCTGCCTGGGAAATACTGATGTGGTAATTTTAACAAAGAATATAAAGGAACTGAACAATTGTAGACAAGGATTATTTTATATAAAGTACACCAGTTTTCTTTTCAGCTATGAGAGGAATGATAGCATAGGGTTACAAAAGGTTTCATAATCTATTGAGTTCCTGTTATTGTAGCTTTAAAAAAAATTAAAACTGAACATATGTATGGATAGTCAACTATGACTGCAGAAAAATATCAGAGGAAGTAGAGACTTTCAAAACAGAAAACAATAATCCCTGGTCCAATGTAACTTTGTGTATGTGCTGCAGTAGGGTAATGATGATGATGATGATAGAACTGCAGAGCTGGAAGAGACCCTATGGATCATCGAGCCCATCGAGGCACAGTGAGGAATCAAACTCCCAGCCTCTACCCAAAGCATTGAGCTATGAAGAACTCTAATGAGATTAGAAAAAGGAATAGTAATTTTTTTGGGGGGTCTACCCCTCCCACCACCCCTTAATCAGTATGGCCACAAGGATAGAAATGTTCTTACCTCAGATTTCAAAAGGCCGTGTTTCATGATATATCGATATGTCAGAACTTTGGATCCTGATGACCTGTACCTTTTCTATGTAGCAACATGAAACTGCTGCATAATGTCAGCCTGAGACCTATATTTTAAAAATACACTTGGAGAAATCCAGACTGTTTACATATGTCAAATCTAGGCACTCTGAAATGCATACAGTCTTGAATGTAATTAGAATGGCCAGATTCTAAAACTAACGGGAAGGCACAAAACCTAAAACATACAATGTTAACTTTGTGGGCTTATTATCACAGCACCATGGCAGTAGCATTGCCAGTGGCAGTTTTATAAAAGGGCTGAAATGCCACAGTGTGCCCTCTTAACATCTGGATTCTTGGTCTGTGCAGTCCTCGTAAACTCAACAAATTAACTGTATAGCATGTATCTGGTAAGAAAATGGTCAATTATTGAAACTTCAGATGAGCTCATGTACAGAGCAAATCTGTCCAGCAGTTTTCAGGCCTGTTATATTGTGTGGGAGGGAGTAGATACACTACTTTCTTGGAGGACACCTGAAAGGTGGGGAGACTTGTCTGCTTATTGCTTAGCAGGACTCTTTGCTTTATTGCTTCTAGAAGGGTTTGTTTGGAGTATATGTTGTCTAGTTGGTTTTCACCGAAACAAACTGAAAACATTTGATGAAACCCAGTCTGAAGGACAGATGGAGTTTGAAGTTGTAGAGAAATGGGGTTTTGATACTATGGACCCAAAACATTTGAGCCAGTTAATTACTTTGTGGCCTTGTCAGAAGCTGTTTTCTTCAGGGGCTGTTTTGTGGCCCTGAAAATAGACACAAAATAATTAAGTGGCCCAAACACATTGGGTTCTTTGAGTGAATAAAACCTATTTCTCTATATCTTGAGAGTTTGTCTTTGGATTGGGTCTGCACGGCTGGCAGCCGAGGGTGGCTTGTGAGACAGGAGAATTTCATAGCAGCCTATGTGAGGGCAATGGGCTACAAAAACGAAAGCTTGGAAAAGTCCTGCCTGGACCCCCAAGTTTTTACAATTACAACTTTCAGAATCTCCCATTGAAGGGAAAGTTGAAGTGCAGAAAAGTAATTTTTCAAATCTTCAATACAGATAATGAAAAAAACATACAAATTGACTAATATTGTAACACATTTTCATCTTTTAATGACATTTATACTTCGATTGGAAGTAATTATGATTGTGTGGAGCTTTTTTTTTTTTAAAGGCTGACTGACGAAGAATTGATGCTTTTGAGTTGTGGTGTTGGAGGAGACTCTTGAGAGTCCCCTGGACTGCAAGGAGAACTGAAGGAAATCAACCCTGAGTGCTCACTGGAAGGACAGATCCTGAAGCTGAGGCTCCAATACTTTGGCCATCTCATGAGAAGAGAAGACTCCCTGTATAAGACCCTGATGTTAGGAAAGTGTGAAGGCAAGAGGAGAAGGGGACGAAAGAGGACGAGATGGATGGACAATGTCATTGAAGCTACCAACATGAATTTGACCCAACTCTGGGAGGCAGTGGAAGACAGGAGGGCCTGGCATGCTCTGGTCCATGGGATCGCGAAGAGTTGGACACGACTTAATGACTAAACAACAACAACAAATATGCACAAGATACATATATTTATAAGCGACCACTTTCAGAATTTCCCACTGGGAAGTTTCTGGAAATTATAGTCCAAAAAAGAGGAAAAAAATCCGAATTGTGGCAAAAACCATGCCTGTTAGCTGGTTTATGTATTAGGCATAGATACCAGCTCAGATTGGTCCATATGCACACAAAACCACACCTCACTCTCCAACACAACTATGGGGTATAAATCTGCATAAATTTCACGAATACCTGAAGGAAGCCAATGAGATAGTTCTACCACACCCAACTGGCGCTGTCTCCTCCAGACATAACACCAAATGCATGCTGAATTCAAATTCATAAAGTTCTTCATAAATGGGACAGAAAGAGCTTAATTTTTTTTAGAAAGAAAAATGAAAAATCAAAGCTTATAGATATGTCTGTGCAAGCAGAGAACTTTGATTTCTTAGCTCTTTAAAGTCTTACTTTGAATCCCTGGAAATTCAGCCACATTTGCAATGAGCAATTGCATCCTGATCTTTCCTTTGGCAAGCTCCTCACTGTTAATTGCTACATGGCCGGCAGGTACATGATTCTGTGAATCTAGATTGGTCTTTAGCCTGGTAAGCATATGGACTATTGAATCTTGTGTGCAGCAATGGGCAAAAGTTTTATTTATTTATTTTACTAAGACCTTACTCAAAACCCAGAACTTCCTTGATAAATGGAAAGAAAAACATTGAGGCTTCTAAAAAATGCCCAGTGCAGAAAGCCAAACTGACAAATCCATCCATCCTTAGTTTTAGTCTTGGATTCTTGAGCCTTCTTGGTGAGAAAGAAATGGGAGGCTCATCTTTAGAACCCCGTTATTATAACCAGGTAATGACTGGCATGCACCAATGAGAGCTGTTGGGAGGCGGAGCCAGAGAAACTGGAAGGGAAGGGTGAGTCAGAGTCTAGAGAGTTCAGTCAGAGAGACAGAGAAGAGAGAAAGAGTTTTTTGGGGTTTGAGGTAGAGAGAGTGATTAAGGAGTGATTAGTCAGTGTGAGCTGTATTAATTAAGATAGAAGAGGTTAAAGTAAAATACTGAACCTTTGTGTAACCTTCAGAATGGGCTTAAGAACTACTCCTAAAACAACTTGTAATCAATAAACCTGTTTCTGTTTAAAAGTTCAATACCGATTGGACCTCAGTCTTTCACAGGAAATATAGGCTGATAAAGAGATAAACTGGTGGCAGCATGTTAAAGGGCATGTTGGGATACCTTTGTGAGCTCTGTGTTTGGTGAAACAAGCGGGGGCCACGAATAAGGCAAATGGGCTTTTCCACCCATTGTACTTTTGGTGATGGGGCATGGCGGCACTAAAGCAGCACTCAAACCAAGAGTCTGGGACATAGAATTTCAAAAGCATATGAGCCAGTTAGGCAAATATAGTGTTGTCACTAAAAATGCCTTTACAATATCTTCATATTTGACAAGCACAATGTCAACAAAGACCAGAAGAGCTTTCACATTAGTGAGACTTAATGTTTTACCCTCTAAGCTCATGGAGGGAAGATTTCAACATATACCTATCTCGGATTGCCTGTGTCCGTGTAATGATGGCCCAGTGGAAACCATAGGTCATGTTTTACTGTACTGTCTTTTCTATAGAGATCTACGCACCCATCTCCTGAGCCCAATCATTCTCAGATATCCAGGGAGACCAGATGAATTTTACATCAAGCTACTCCTTTCTGATCAAGACTCCCTTATTACATGCTCTGCAGCAAGAGCTTGTGCAGCAGCAATGGCACAGTGCTCCCTTGTAGTCACCTGAGTTGATGGGTTGACTGGTCTTGACATGGGGGTGGTTTATTGTCTAGCATGGAGAGGTGTTATGGTCCCAACCAAAGGGACAATGGTCCAGGGGATACTGGTAGAGGTGCTGTGTTTTATTCTCCCCGTGTTTTACAATCAGTGCACGGTTGATTGTTTGCTGTGCACTTTTTAAAATGCATTTTGTGTGTTTTGACCATGTAGTGTGTTTTATGGATTGGGCATACACTTTTGAACTGCATCTTGTGTATTTGGGCTACATGGTATGTTTTGTGAATTGTTTGTATATTTTTGAACTGTATTTTGTATGTTTTAGCCATGGATATGTTTTGTGGGCTGGTCACCTGACCATAATAAATAAATTCTAATAAATTAATTCTAAGCAGGGGACACAGGGTAAACAATCACTGTCCCAGGCAGTAAGTTTCCCATTCTCATAAAAGCAGGTGTCTTGAAACTGTCCAAAAATAACTTGCTTTAATGGTAAAGCCACACCCTCATTCTAAATCTGTTTATTTGAACACAAGTTCCTTTGATTTATTTTAGCTGAAGGAACAGCATATCATTTTGAACACACCCAACCTTGTCTGATGTTGGAAGGTAAGCAGACCTGGCAGTGGTGGGAGGTAAGCATCCAAGTGTTTACTGGGTTTTCCTATTAGAACTAGGAGAGTATCTTGCCTGAAAATTTTGAGATTTGGTATTGGTCAGAATAGACAATGCTGGGAGAGATGAATCATGGGTCCGACTGTGAATAACTTAAGGAAACACCCTACATTCCTATGCCTTCATTAGATCATGTAGACATGTAAGATTTCCAAATGGCTGAAATGAGGAATAGGATGCCTTCATTTATGCCCTTGTTTCTTTCTGTCACACCAGTTTCCATCCAAACTCGGCCCTTGGTTGCTGTATTTCAGTCGTTCCAGCATGTCAGTGATATTGACTGAAAACCCTTCTGTGCAGCCTGCTGTCAGACTGATTGATACCAGCTATAATAATATCAAATGTTATGGCATCATAATTCCATTTGAAGTAAGAAGCAATCTTTGATCTTTTACTATCGAGAGATTACAATATATCCTTTGATAAATAATACCCTTCCACTGGTATTGTCGAACAGTGCCATTGTGAACGGTTACAACAGCTACGATCTTAATTGCAAACCCCCCAAATTCAGGGGGTGTAACATTTTGAGAACAAAAGGACCCAGAGGGTGTCACTTGCAAGAATTATGGTGCAAGCAAAGCACAATGTATACCATACAGATGGGAAATTTATGTCAGTGGGTAGGGGATTCCTTCTCAGAAAGGCCATTGTTAGCAGGAAATAATGAACTAGCAGAGAGTTTGACTGGAGAGACTTGTAACTGCAATTTGAGCTGTGACAGATTCTTAGGAAAATTGTGTGTGTAGTGTGCTGTGTTTGATGTGTGAACTCTGAGCTTTTGAGCAAAGCAGGCAATGTGTGTGTGAAGGAGGAGGAATAGGAGGAAGAAGAAAAATATATGTCCAGGAAATGTCCACCTTGTGAATGTGGGAAGAGAGAGACAGTTGCCTCAGGTAGCAGACACTGAAGTACACAAAAGTGTCCCAAAGAGGCTACCTTGTCATGCCGAAGAAACCTGTTGCTATTTTGGAGGGGAAGAGCATGGGGTATGAGGGAGGATGTCAAACCATTGTCAGTTTTCAAATAAGATTCAACTGCTAGGCAAGCCACCATCTGCACAGAGAACTGGGAGGTGCCATCTTGTTCATTGCCACAGGGAGCATAATGTCTAGGGTGGGTCATGCTGGATTTGGTGAGAAGTGTAGAACTGAGGGAGGTCATGTGGGCCATCTAGATCAACACTTTGCATGACATTAGAAGGTGTTAGGTTATAAAAATGTTTCTTTTTCATGTGTACAATTATATTCCTGAAAGCTGGGGAGAAGAGGTCTTTTTGTCGATCAGCCTCAGGGCCTGCTGGCTAGGAACCTGTTCTAAGGAAGTGGGAGGAAAAGCTTCAAAAGTGACATAAAGGGCAAATACATCAGTAGTGGGCTGTTCTGGCTTTGTGCTGCAGCCGAGAAGGACAGGTGTTTCCTCAATTTAGCTTGGAGAGGATGAGCCGTGTGTCGGCACTGATTTTACTTCCACAGTGCACACCTGTAAAACTCTATGAACAGTTGGACATTTTCTTCAATGGATTTATTGGCATAGTGAGTTATTTAAAGCAGATGATGAAATAGAAGCTCCCTGTAAAAAATAAATAAATCCAGACATTATGAACACCTCAATAACATGATGCTGGAAAATCATTCCCTATTTAGGCAACAAACTTTAAAACATAAAGGACCAGGGAATTAGTGATTTTGCAAAATGGGATTGGCTGGAGTCATCAGAATTCTCTGCTACTTTAGACTGGCATTAAATGCCTGAGCAGATTGCCTATAGCTAATTACTAATGTGTTCTCCAGGAGCCAGTGTTGTTTGGCTCTGTTGCCCAGGCACGTTTACACTATGGCTAACCTTAGTTTAAAAGTACAGGAGAAAATAATACACATGGCAAATCAATTCACAGCATCCTAATGTAAACTAACTGAAGCATCCTATGCTGTGGGCTCATTTTCCACCATAAAAGTAGTAACCATCTGTGGAAAGTGTAGAGGTGGGAACCTTTCTGAAGGTTAAGTCAGTCACTGAGAACAACAAACTCCTTCATGATACACAAGATGGTGATTTGCCTATCAGATAGGTCTGTTCATTTTTTTTGTTCGTTTCACACATGTGATCCTTCTCTCCATCCTGTTCTCATTGTATGGAGATTTCTCCAAAATCATGAAGTTAACCTTTCATGTTATTGATGTCAAGGAAGAATATGGCAGGTTGGTATCCCCCCTCCCCCCCACCATATTTCATTACAAGGTACCCAAGAGAACCTTCACTTAACAGTGGAGTTTTTTAAAAAAACAAAACAAAAACCTGGGTACATAAGCGGCATGAGACCAGACATGGTGGGGGCATCTCTCGAAATAATTTTGGGGAAGGATACCCTTCCTGCTTTGACACCCTCCATGCTCAGGTCAGTGGATTGTTAGCTCTTAGTATCATAGAGTTGTTGTGAGGATAAAATGTAGATTAGTAATCACATGGGCTGCTTTGGAATCAAAGGGAAAATAGCATATAAATGTAGTAAGTTCTTGTAGTCATAGCAATAATAATAGCAATGATGTCTATTGCAGTAACAATAACTCATACAACAAATTAATCATGGCTTCTCAAATGCAGAACATTTAGGGTAGCTTTGGGTTGCTCCCCTTTCCTCAAAATATTTATAAACCTCTCCTAATTCTGAAACTTTCTACCTTTTAAAACCCTGGTTCTCTCTCTTTCTCCCTCCCCCTCTCTTTACCATAGGTTTTTTTTTGGTCAATGGTTATTCTTTTGCTCCCTGTCAGAACACAGAGCTATGTGGTCCAGTCTTCTCTTCTCACTGTATGGACAACCAGCTGCTGATGGGGAACCCATGAGCAGAATACCAGCGTAACAGCATACATACAATATACCCTGCCTATGCTCTCTGGCAACTGGTATATAGAGATATATTGCCTCTGAGGCTGGGGAGAGCACAAGTTCATTGCAGCTGAACTTTTTCATTACTGATAAGCCTAGCCACTCTTTAAAGCCATGCACATTGGTAGTCATCACCATATCTTGTGGTAGCAAACCCCAACAGTTTAACTGTGCTCCATGTGAAGAAGTTTTCCCCGGTACTTGAAAATACCATCTGTCCTGAATCTCTAACCATTCAGCTCTAGTGGGTGGCCCAAAGTTCTGCTGCTATGAGATGAGAGACAGACATCTCTCTTTATTCACCCTTTTTCTAAGCCAAGCAGCTCCTAACATTACCTTTCCTTGTATGGAATTGTGATTCCCGCCCCTACTTTTCTATACTCTTTCCGTCTATAACATCTCCCCCCCCCAATGCAGTTACCAGAACCATAGATCTATATGAGACTAGAATGATATGCCAAGTTTATTTATGTATTTATGTATTTATTTATTTTTACTCCACTTCTGATTCTGTTGAACATGGAATTTGCCTTTTTTATATAGCAACTACTGAGTAGAAGCCCTTTGAGCTATAGAACCCCAAGATACCAGTCTTTCAAGGAACATTAGCTGCTGTTCAGTGGAATGGCCATAGCTGTTATCACCTTCCAGAGTTTTTCTGCCTAGAAAGAAGTGCTAGAATTTAGCTTCTGTTACTTCCAGCTCAGATGCCATCGGTGCTTACAGGAAGGTGGGATCCCCCTCTCCTCAATACACTTCACCTTACATTTGCTTATAATGAATCTCATTGGCCATTTAAATGCCTGTTCCTCCAAGTTGGCAAGATCTTTTTGGAGCTCCTTGCATTCATTTATCCTTATAATTTCCCTAAATAATTTGGTGTAATCAGCAAGCAGAGTCTCCTCACTATCCATTCCTAATGCTAGGTCATTTATGAAATAAACTGAATAGCATCAGTCCTAAGAAAGAACCCTAAGGGAACCCTCTGTGGAGAAAACTGCCACTTCCTCAGCTTCCTATTTATTTATCAGCAAAAGCTGGGATTCTGTTGGCACCAAATACATACTGTGGTACTTTTAGAGATCAACACCCCCTTGGTACAAGAAGTGCACACATAAAAATACACAAGCTTTTCAAAGCATTTCCTTTTGATCAGATGAAATGTTAAAAGCAAGCAACATAGAGGGAAGGATGAGAAGTGGGGAGAACTGCTGTATATTGTTCTAAAGTGCAGTGGAGAAGTGATGTGTCTGATGAAGGAATGGATGTTATCAGGGCATGCAGTGTTAAGTTTCTCACAGGATAGCCTTTAAATTTACTGAGGACTGGCAACATAAGAAATTTTAGTTGTTCGATCTTAAACACAGTGTAAGTCTGCAGCCAATTCAAAACTGCATCCATCAAGTTTGTGCATATGTGTTCCTCTGTTGAATAAGAAACACACTTTCCACTCTCTGCAGTGGAGTTAAGTTTAGGTTTCCTCTGCCCATGTTTTGTACATAAAACATGAAGGAACACACCCTTACTAGCCAATTACAATAACTTATATTCTAAATAAAATGTAATGGCAGAAAATGTAATAAAACTTCCAAGCATATACCGTAGAAGAAAAAGTCTTGTTGAAAAAGGATCATCACAGCTCCTGCAAAGTTTGAGTCTTGACTCATTCATATCTCAATGCTTATTTGAAACTGTCAATAAACATATTGGTAGGAGTTATGTGGTAGAAATTGGGGGTAACAACATGGCCATTTGTCCCATTGTTTGGTCTGCTATGGGGATGGGCTGGTGTAGTGTTCACCCTTGTTAGGTATGTCATGTATTATTCATCTTCTATGCAAATATGCTGGAGAGGTGGAGCTGAGAGAGAGGTTAAAAGGCGGACCCTGAGAGGAGGAGTGAGTCAGTCAAGAGTCAGTCAGGAGTGAGTCAGTGAGAGTTAGTCAGAAGAGATAGAGATTGAGTTAGAGACTGGTTAAGATAAACAGATAGAGAAGGTGGAAACTATATGGCAAGAGTATAGTATGTACATCTGAAGAATTTCTGTGATTATTAAATTGACTTCACTTTAATGAAAAAAGTTTTGTTTGCATTCACCATACAAGTGTCTGATCAAACGTCATTTATTTTGTGGATTGAGGTAAATCACTGGTGGCAGTGAAAAGAAAATGACTGGAACCTTTGTGAGGGCACAAAATGTAGGTGCCTCAAGGAGGTGAATGTCACATTTGGTGTCCAGCGGCGGGCTATGAAAGAATCCAGTAAAGCCAAAGTTAAAAGTGAATTTTCTTTGAGCCAAGGGTATCTTTTAGTCAGAGGTCTGTGGTAAAGAAGTAGGTTACCTGCTAGAGCTTTAGTGGTAAAGTTTAGTGGTGGGGCTTCTGATTCCAGATCTGAGGGGACTAAGATAGGGAATGACTCTGAAGGGAAAATTCCTTTTGAGGTTACCTCAGGATTTGAACAGACCAGTGGGCTAGCTCAAAATCCAAGGCTCTGAGTGTTGAGGGAGAGATTGTGGATAAAAAGCAGAAACCAGGGTCAGAACAGGTCTGAGGTGAAAGGAACATAAAAAGCAGAGGCTTGAAAACAGAATTTGTTTTGTGTCTGGAAGCAAGAAGGTTGTCTCAGACCAAGAAATGTCGTGGCTTGCATAGTGCCAGAAAAAGTGTAGCCATATTTAGCTGCCAAGTGAGGGCTACATAGTACCCCAGAAAAACACTGGAAAAAGAAAACAACAGTGAAAAAGTGTTTTAAAAAGAGGCCTGACTAACTCTGCAATGGAAACCAGCTCTTATCAAAGAAGTACACATACTTATGCCAACCAAAAGAATTAGGAAGCTACGAATGGAGGTAATTGATCCTCAAGAGTCACAAAGTTTACCTCAGGAGGTGGAGGGAAATGGAGACTCTCTAGCTGTGGAACAGGAGGAGACTCATGAGGGTGCCTCAGGGAGAGGAAGTGTTCTGAGATCCCCAGATTTTGAAAAATGGAAATTTGAACAAGAATTCAGGCTTAAGGCACTACACCTCAAAGCTGAGCAAGATGCAAGACAAATGGAAATTAGAGAAAAAGCCAGAGCTGAAGAGAAAGCTAAGGAGCTGGAGCTCAGGGAACTAGAAATCAGAGAAAAGAAGAGAGCAGAGGCCAGAGAAATGGCATTTGAGCAAGAAAATAGACAGAAATAGCTTTTGAGCAAGAAAAAAGACAAATGGAATTTCAATTACAGATGAAACTATTAGAAATTACTGTTCAAAATAATAACAACAATAATAACCGTGCTAGTGAGGGAAATCTCTCAAAGATAGATCTAAAGAAATTTCCCCAATATAGAAAGAGAGACTGCCCTGAATCTTTCCTCACATCATTTGAAAGGAGACTTTAATGTTAAGGATGATGAAAGGATGATGATTTTGAGATCCCAAATAAGTGGAGATTTAGGTGAGCTGTATTCTCAGATGCTTCTGGAGCAAGCTAGAGATTTTGAAGCATATAGAAAAATTGTATTTTCTAGATTTGGTATCAATGCAGAACACCTGAGGAGAAAATTTTGTTCCCTTACCAAAAAGCCTGAGGAATGTTATTCCCACACAGGGGCTAAATGTTTGGATAAATGGATGGAACATGAGAATGTCACTTCTCTAGAGCAAATGAAAAATGTGATTGAGGTTGGAACAATTTTATTCTATTTTGCCTGGGGTATTGCGTTATTTAGTTAAGGACAAAAATCCCAAAAATCTATTAGAAGCAGGTGAAAGAGCGGATTACATTGGGGAGATTCGAAACACAGGTTCTCTGAGGTAAATTTTAACAGGCAAAACTGGAACCACCATAAGAAACCCTTTAATAAAAATTACCCCAGCAAAGCATCAGGGAAAGAGGGTCAGGGTAGTACTTCACCTAAATTAGCACGACCTAGTTCTCAGACCCAAATGAACCCTGAGGAAAAAGTTAAATAGATCTCCTCAGAATGAGAGAAGGTCTTAAAGTGTTATAACTGCAGGGAGTTTGGGCATTATCAGGCAAATTTTATAAAAAATAAGAATAAAAGTGGAAAGGATGATAATCAGAGCAAGAAAGTGTACTGTTTAAAACCAGTTGAAGTCACTGAGGGAGGCTGTAACAATGGTAGTTCTGTTCCCATGGCAATTGGCATGACAGAAAATTCTGATCTGTCACTAGCCCAGGTCGTGCATTGTTTTCTAGTAAAGGCAGAAGATATTTTAATACATAACCTTGGTGAGAGGATTCTTATTAATGGAAAGTATTATGCAGGAGTGGTTGATTCTTGTTCTAACATAATCCTGTGTCATCCTGAGGTGATTCCTAAAGAACAAATTCTCCCAAACCAGACTGTTACCATCAAGGGAATAAGTTCTACTCCAATGATTTTACCCATGGCTAAAGTGAAAATAAATTATAGAGATTGGATTGGAAATTGGGATGTGGCAATTTCTGATCAAATACCTACACCCTGTTTAATTGGGCTAGATCTCACTAAGCATGTGCTTTTGAAGTAACAGGTTCCCTGAGAGACCAGTTAACAATCCCTGAGAGAAAAATAGAATCCCAAACCTCTGAAACAAACCAGGGATGCCCCAAGTTAGAAAAAAAACCCATAAGGTAACCAAAATGGCTGATGAGGTTATTTTGAAAACCCCTAATGATGCTTCCTGTATTGAAGAACAGATGGAAGATAGTACTTTGAATGATTGTACTACAAAAGTTAGAGAGAATCCCATTCCACTGACCCCTGAACACCCAGACAGATCCATGACTGATAAAGACCTGACATATAGAGAGGGTTTACATCTGATAGAGCATGTTAAGAGTGCTTTTGTACTTATACGCTCACAAGGGGGCCAGGAATCACCCACTGTAGCAGAAATGGATACAGTAGCTGAGGGAAGCCTGGAGGGAAAAAGTCTCTTTGGAAGTCAGAAGCTGATCTTATGCTTCTAAAGAATCCAAATAAAAATAGTTTGGCTCAGGAGCAGAAGGAGGAAATTAGTTTGGTAGGTTGCTTTGAAGCAGCCACCAGTACACCCACTTTATTATCTCCTGAATGCCCTGAAAAGTTTTGCCCGGATAAGGAGCTTTTATATAGAAAAAAGTCCTTAGAAGTGGCAGAGCCAAGCTTGGGAAGTACTCCTGAAAAAGAGAAAGGCTTGTATGAGGCCCAGGAAAGAATATTCTGTCCTGAGGACCAAGTAGTAGAACTGAGAACTATAGAGGGGAGAAAACTGGCAGGGGCGGAACAAGTAGTCCTTAAATTCTTACAAGGATTTAATACCCTATCTAGCATATCACTGAATACAGTAAAGAAATAGAATCAGCTAACATATTCAGTGCATCTAAAACAAACCAATCGTGGATTGCAATTAAGAGAAACTTGCATGAGAATATTAAAGTGACCCATGATAGTGGTCCCCCACAGAGGGAAACCGTTTCAATGAAAGTACCTATGGGTGAATGTGTGAGTGAGGAGAAAGGCGTAAGCCCTGACTTCTCAAAGAGGGATGCATCCAGAGATGTTTGGGGGGTGGAGAGGGAACTGCCTACCCTTTCCCCAGTGGAGAAAGTGAAGCCCTGAGCCAGACGTCACTGACAAATGACAAGCAGAGGATGTCCAGTGAACAACTGAGTGGCTGATGTCTGCCAGTTGACAGAAGAGAATGAGGAAGAAGGAGCCAGAGATCATCAGAGGGACCCCTGAGTGCCAGCAGTCGTGCGACCAGCTGAAGGAGGTGATAACAAGCAGACCAGTCCACAGGACATCTGACTACAATGGGAAGGTGAAAGACTGGGACTTTGCAAACCACAGAGTTAAAGAGACTCAGAGCGTGCCTCGAAAGTCAAATGACTGATGGGGCGGGGGATAAACCAAGCTGATAATGTTATAAGAAATGTCCTGTTTGTGTATAGTGTGGAAAAACTGAATATTGATGAACTGAAACATGGAGAATGATTCAAGGACTTCAAAAATGAACTGGAATGGACTATTGATTTACTGGTTAATTATCTATGTAAAAGTTTCCTGATTGTGGCATATTTCTGTAAGGTTGAAAATGTTAAATGTAGTAAGTATAACTGATAAGGTAAAGTATGTTACTGAATTGTATTGGAATGTTTAGACTAAAAGAGATTGTGATTGTTATAATAAAATATTGTTATTGCTTGCAAAATGATGCCAGAGGGTAAGTAAAGTTTCATGCAACGATGCATGTGTGTTTGGGATGGAAAACATGTTTCCCCTCCCAAACAAACATATTTAAGGGGGGAGGTCTGTGGCGTTCACCCTTTATTAGGTACGTCATGTATTATTCATGTTCTATGCAAATGTGGTGGAGAGGCGGAGCTGAGAGAGCGCTTAAAAGGCAGACCCTGAGAGGAGGAGTCTGTCAAGAGTCAGTCAGGAGTGAGTCAGTGAGAGTTAGTCAGAAGAGTAAGAGACTGGTTAACATAAACAGATAGAGAAGGTGGACATTTTATGGCAATATAGTATGTACATCTGAAGAACTTCTGTGATTATTAAATTGACTTCACTTTAATAAAAAAAGAGGGTTTTTTGCATTCACCATACAAGTGTCTGATCAAACATCATTTATTTTGTGGAGGTAATCCACTGGTGGCAGTGAAAGGAAAATGACTGGAACCTTTGTGAGGGCACAAAACGTAGGTGCCTCAAGGAGGTGAACATCTCAGCTGGTTTCACTCCTTTTGCTGGTGACCAGATGACATAAGTGTCAGCATGAGCCAGCCCATCCCCAGAGTGTTCCTACCCATTCGTTTTTGGGTGCCTGTCAAGGACTATATAGGTGCAGGTCGGTTGCTCTGTTTTGGTCCATTTCCAGCACATTCAGTTATTGAGACTGAACCCAAGTGGAGCTTGCTGCTTTAAATTTTCCTTCTCCTATCAATTTCCCAATATTATCAAGCAGCTTAAGAAGACAGCTTAGCCACTTCACAATATTGGGAAATTTAAAATTTCCTCTGCCCCTTTATGGAGGGATGGAGAAAGGAAGCAAAACAATTTTTAAAAAAGCCTCCAGTATTTCCCTTGATCCCCTGTGGACTCTCTCTTCAAATATTGGTCTTGGTATTTTTCTAGTTCTGTAGAGCATCTTAGGGATATGATACATATTTAATTAGAAGACCAGAAAGCTCACACTTGAGTTTAGTGCAGACTCTCTCATGGATACAGTTTGGCACTGGTGGTGTCTGTTTGTAATTTTCCAATAAATTCTAGAATATGCTTTCTTGTCTCTGCTATATCATTTCTTATTATTCCTTCCTGGAAACTTATGTTCCTGGCAGGTATCTGTCCTATATCTCCACAGTGAAGACAGATGAAAAGCACACAGCTTCTCTGCAGTTTCCTCATCCTTTTGTAGTCCAGATTTTCTTGCCATTGATGGTTCAATCGCCTCTCTAGCTCATTCCCTGCTTTGGGTGTTACATAAGTCTTTGCCATTGGTTCATGAAGCTGTTAGCAACATGCATCTCATAAGTCACGTGAACAATTCTATGATGTTTTCAAGTGATTCTATGGACACAAGTAAATTTGGCTATCTGATGATTTCATTGAGAACAAGCAAGGACAATTGAAAGAGATAGCAATGTAAACAATAGGCAATCATTTCAAAGGTCCCAAAACATTGGGTACTTTCCTTTTTTTACTGAATGCAAAAATGTCCCCAAAATGCTGTTGAACTTTATTCCGTACCTCATGGCCTGTTGTCATGACAACAAGGTAAACATATTACTTATGCAATTCAGCTGCCCTTCTTTTTACAGGGGCACCAATACCAGCTGCACATTTCTGATTTTGTTTTAAAATGGTCTTAAATGGTTTCTAGGCTCTCTCCCCAGCAGATGAAGAGGTCCAATTAGTGTGAAGTACTACAGAACAGATTCATATTTTCATAAGTAGTTCTCCTCTGGTTACTCTTCATAAACTTTTAACAAGGTGCCTGACTTTGAGTTGCATTGAATTTGTTTTCCTTGGTAGCTCTACTTTTCATGGCCAGCTGTTATAATATTTAAAAAGAATCCCTGACCTTTCCATATGAAATGGGGATGACCTGAGGTTTCATTGGAAAACTGATCAAGAGCTTTGAAGTAAATACATTTTAACAAAATTATGATATGAATTCTACTGGTGTTTGTGCAAAATTGGTGTAAGTTGTCACGGCCAATAGTGGCTAATTGATGAGGTTCCAGGGCACATCTCAGCTGTGCAATTGAACTCATGACCAGGCATGTGCCGAGATGTGTCCCAGCACCTCATTGAATAGCCATAATTAGCTGCAGGAATTTATGCAAACCTTATGCAAAAAAACAATAAGATTGTGTTCTTTCTCTTGTAATTATATTACATTTTCATTTTATTATAAGGAGAGAGAACTTTAATCTCTTTGTGTCTTCACTTTATAGTTACCGTTATAGTTATGGGACAATGGCTGATGATAAATATCATTATTGTTCATGTCCTGGGTTGTGTTGCTGTCTCATGCTCTGTTTCTATGACCAAGAGAGGATTTGAACACAGGACTTCTAAGTTCTAGTCTATCTATCTACCACATCACACTGGCAGCTTGTTAGCACTATGCAACCCAAATACACCCATTAGTTTATGTATTTATTAAATTTATACCCCGCCCATCTAGACACAAGTCTACATTGAGTTCAAGCAGATTTCTTATTATATGGAACTGGAGCAATCCTTCTCCATAAAGTCTATGCTGCTGCTACATCATGAGCACTTAGCCCTACTGAGTAGTGATACACCCGTATAGAAAAAGAAGCCCTAGCCATCTCATGGTCCTGTGAGCATTTTGGTGCTGGGATTAAAATTCCACGAGGAAACTAATCACAAACCCTGGCTTGTTCTGCTGCACTCCAAAATTAATAAAAGTACTACTTGAATCATTCTTTATTGCAACTGACTGCAGTGGAGCAACTCAGAATATAGTGAAGTCCTTAAAGAAACTGCTCTCCAAATCTTTAGATTCATTTCTTTGTCTTTTGGCATACAATTCCATACCTTTGGGAAATGACTTCAGCCCACCAAAGCTGCTGACAGAATGAAAGTTATGCGTGACAGTTGCAATTTCCATTTTCAGTTAAGCACATGACTCCGATTTCCATAGCTTCTTTTGTTTTGGTTTGTTTTTATAATAACTTTCCCCATATATACGAATCCAGGGCAGCCCACAAATAGATGAAACACATATGGAAATAAAAACAAAATAAACCACAATATTGAAAACAGTCACATCATGGCTGAAATCCTGTTGCTCAATTACACATGAAGAAAGCAAACATCAACATTCAGTCACTTCTAGCTACGTAGCAATGAATGAGTCACCACTGACTTGAAAATCCCTGTGGGGACTTGTTCATTGTCAGCTACAAGTGATTGAATGTCACACTATTGCCTTCTGCATGCATAATTAAGCAACAGGATTTCTGTAACTGATATTAAAACGACAAGTAACTTAAAAACAGTTTATTTAAAGAGTGTATTTCTCTCAGGCACCCTGCCCCAATATCTTTTTCCAAAATAAAAAATAATATAATGCTGACTTTAATTACAGTTTTCAAGAACAAAACACTAGCTAACCCCTTTTATTTTGTGTAAAACCATACTCTATGTTTTGCGCAAAATATAAGCTTTAAAATACAAAAAAGAGCAAATCCAAAATATTAGAAATGTTGCTAAGAACACATAGTCAGGAAATTTTATTTCTTTCTTCTTTTTTAATCCCAACATGTGAAAAATACACAAAAGCCTTCTAATCTTGCCCAGCAGGGAGAAGGCTTAAAACTTTTTTCTTCTCACGGGTGACAATAAAATAAGCAGAAACTTACATCCCTAACCCAAACTCATGCCTGGATGAGGTGCCCAAATGCCTTCTGCTCACATGCCAGTTCTCCACTTCCCTTTACACCATGGAAGAATGGTAATCAGCATCTGACAGAAACCTGCATTCCAGACATCCATGCAAACTGGATACCGGCTTTGAGAGGAACTTCTAAGCAAGTCAAACCCTCATGTTACGTCAGGATAATTTTCTCCAGTACAACCCTTGGGATTTCCACAGGAATCAATGGCTCTGAAAACACAAAGGAACCTCTTCGTCTATCATTTTTGATATCATAGTTTTTGAATATTATGATCTGCAAAAGTATTCCTTGTTTATACTCATTAACTGCAACATTTAAGGAATTAAAAAACATGAAGCAGAAAGGATATTTAGTCAAGAGTAAGCTGTATTGAAGTCTTCTTATTCATATTCAGAAGACTGAATCATCATCATCATCATCACCATCATCACCATCACCATCATCACCATCGCCATCACCACCACCATCATCATCATCATCATCATCTTAGAACTGCAGAGCTGGAAGGGACCCTATGGATCATCAAGTCCAGTCCCTCTCAGGGAGGCTAAGTGGAGAATCAAACTCCCAACCTCTAGCTCTTCAGCCAGATGCCTAAATCATTGAGACGAAACATACCTTCCATGTTGCTGGCACTTTTTGCATCCTGAAAATCATTCTGATTAATTAATTCTGGAGAAAATATCCTGCAAAACAAATATGTCAGGAAAGGCCAAATGGTATTTGGAATTCTTCTGTGTCCTTCTTTAGGGATTGAGTGCATCCTCTTTGATGCTACATCAGCTTAAGACTTAAATGGGAAAGCTGATCTTTAACATGTTGAGTTAAGGGTCACCTCTCAGCCTCAATGACATTTCCAGAAGAGAATCTATGGGTATGGGAAGGATTAAAAATTCACCTGTTTACTAGGAGTAAGTATTTATCACCTTTATACACACCAAGGCCTTCAAAGCAGAGTATAATACAATCCAATGAAACTACAGTGTAAGAAAAAAACATTATCTAAAAACAGGTTGAAATGATTTTGAGAATTTGGGTGAAATAACTACTGTTTTGGTGAAATAACTACTGTTGACATGTTCCTATGGTAGCTGCAGACAGCCCCCTTCAACCTGATGCCCTCCAAATGTATTAGAGTTCAACTGTTTTAGAGGGTATAAATTGCCCTTAAACCCATTGCATGAGGCAAAAGGCAAATAAATAAACACCCATGATCCCTCACTTTTGGCTCTCTTAGCGTGAGGCTGGGGGAGCTGTTGTTCAAAACCTCTAAAAGTGGAGTAGGCTGCCCAGACAGGAAGAGCCAAGAGACATTCTTTTAGGTACTTCTGTTGAATATGGAAGGGAGGGGTTATTAAATGCTTACAATTTTTAACTAAGCCTAGCTTCATACTGCCTGTGAAGTGTAGAGTCTGTAGTGTCCAGGGATGTTTACCCTTATTCTGTTCTCTGCCTGAGAAGGACACTGTGCTTTCAGCAAAGAGACCATTAAGTTCCATCCTGGCTTCAGCCTATGATTGAAACAGCTGCTCTTGTGACAAATACATGCAGGGTGTATATGCATTAAGGTGCCAGAAGACTTTTCAGCATATGTATGCATGTCTATTTTAGTAGAGCCTAGAAAGGTGTTGCCTATGGGATTCTGAGACCTGTCACCCAAAAATTAATTTGGTGGGTAACCTTTTTCATTGACTCAGAGGACCGTAGAGTTGAACTTCAGTCCAACCCTTCCCACCAGAAATGCAGGAAATTTACAACTAGAGTATCCTAGCCAGAAGGTGAGATGAACATGTTAAAAATGAGGCTATGTGTTATGTGCCATCAAGTCAGAACTGACTTGCAGTGATCCTAACAGGGTTTTCAAGGTAAGTGAGATATCTAAGGTTCTGCCATTTCCACCTCCTCCCTTTCATGAGAGTCTATGGTAGTGAAGGGATTCAAACTCAGGCCTCTTGAACTGCAGTCTGTCACTGTATCTACTACGCTGCACTCTTAGAAGGAAAAGGGTGCAGCAACCATAATTCAGAGCAAACATGACTGTTAAGAGTAAAGCACTCAAAACCTTCGACCCTGAAGGACAAAGAGTTCAATTTTGGCTTCTCCCATGTGCATTAAAAAAATGAAAATAACTCAAGTTCTTTCTATCCTGAATATGAAGAGATGATGAGCTTTGATAAATTCTTGTCAAAAGAACCCAGTCTGAAACAAACTTCTCCTCACCCATCCCTTCATTAGTTCTCTAATGCTCTCAGTCACATAAAAATCTTTTTTTTTTGTTCTGATCATGATTTTACTATTATAATTTATTAGCAAATTTCCCATTATTACAGTTTGGATCATGTAACTGACCTCTACATTGTCTTTAATAAAAGAGATGAGATATTCGCATTCATCTCCCGGGAAAGATGAATACAAATATCACCACCACAGGTGGCTGGGCCCTTTGGACCCACCCACCAGAACCAGCTGCTCCACTTACTGCTTGTAGTGCGGTACACATGGCCATCCTTGTTTGCACCGTGCCAATCATGGGAGTATCCCAACCAATGTTTCCGTGACTCCCTGCAGTTCTGCCCATCCTGGCAAGGAGGTGGGATGATGAGTTCCCTGCTCAGCTGCTGAGTGGCCGGTGGCTCAGGGAGGTGGGGAAGTGACGATTGGGCTAGCTTTGCGATTGTGTGGTGTGAATGACAATGGCTTGGACACTGCACTGCAAGTGGTAAGTGGACTGGAAGATGAATATGAATATCCCATCTCTAAATAGGGGTGAGATTATTTCCAGCCTGTAATTTTGAACACATAGATTAATTCATTCACAAATAGAGGACCGTATCAGTCCTCATAAATATGCTCTGGAAGAATGAATGAAGTATTTTTTCCAGCACTCTATCTCCCACATCTGCCCAAATAAAAGAAAAAAGTAGCCACTGGATGATTTGATATGGGGATTCAGTAACGAATGGGAAGGCATTGTTTGGGATTGGGAATTCTTAATTCAATCACCTTTGGCCTTCTAAATTCTGGCTAATTTGAAAATTATCCCTTGGCTGCCAAAGTTACCTACTTTTCAGTTAAGATCTCTAAACTGCAGCCTGGAGTTCTTTTATCATTTATGGTATTAACACAATGGGAAAGGTTGTCATCACTATGATTGTAGCTTCACTGCTTCTGTACATGCAGGAAGGGTGTGACGAATGACATCTAGAAAGGAACAGAATGGACAGTTCAGTGCTTACAACTTCTGCTGCATCAGTGAGTACCATCCAAAGAAGATTAACCAGGTTCTCTATGTTGCAATTTTTGCATAAATGGATGCAAAAATGCTCTCCATAAAGTACTATTTTGTTCTTGTAAATGAAGCATTGTTGGGCTCCGACTCTCATCAGCCCCAGCCAACATGGCCATAGGATTGTGGCCGTGGTACTCCAGCAATATCTTGAAGGCCACAGGACTCTTCCCTCAACTGCCACCATTCATTGGCTGTGCTGGCTGGGGATGATGGAAAGTGTAGTCCAACTGAATTGAAGAGGAAACCAGCATGGGGAAATCTGATAATAACCTCGCTGGAAAATGGGTATTTATTTTGTCTTACTTAAACTATATAATAGGGTAATAAAATTGAGATTGCAGGGAGGTTATTTCCTCTCCAGAAGAGAAGGTGACCCTCACCCTATGGTTCTCTGTTGGTGGTCTGACAGCTGTGTCCTTGCAAATCATAGCTGTTGAATGTGAGGAAACCTTGTGATAATGTATGGTAATAGTCTTCTTTTTGTGGAGCCAGACTGCTTTGCTTTGCATGAGGAAGCTTTCTTCTCTTTTGCAGTCTTTGTTGCTTGCCTCTCCCCACCTCACGGAAACATGTCAGATCAGTTTCATTTCTTGAATTCTAATCCTAAGGCAAAACTAAACTGGAAATGCAACATTGACAGGTGTAATATCCATATGATCAGTGAGACAGATTTGTTAAGTTAGTTAATTATTGGAATTATATACTGCCCAACTTAGTGAAAGCTCTGGACAGTAAATATAAAGGAAATTAAACCCACATCAACATTATCACCCCACAACAACATAAAATACCAGACAAATATAGACTACAACGAAAGTTTTGTTGTGGTTGTTAGAGGACAACAACAATCATTCTCTGATGTCACCCAATAAATGGACAACAATGATTGTTTTCTTATTTGGGCATAGACCAAGATGGTAAGCATCCTTTACTATAATCTTTTTGCTATTAGGTCGGTTAATATATGATGCTAATAAGCCACTCAGCAGTTTATCCAATGATAATGTGAAAAGATCTATAGCCCTGGCCGACGTCCTAATTATACAGTGTAAGAAAACATGGTATTAGGAAGGATTTAAATATGTTGTTTTTGCTGTCCTTGCTGTCATGGGATTCGAAGGACTGGGAGACACAGCTCTCCTTCAAATTGTAGTTAACTCTTATCTTGTGACCCGGATGCATTTTAGCTCCTGAATTCTGTTGGCAAGGGAGGAAAATAAGTTGATTTGAATAGAAAAGATAAATGATTTGCATCACAGAGAGAAAAGGATTCGTTAAATGATCACTGTCAGATACTTTATTAAAATGTGATGAATATTTTTCAATCAGTTGAGCAATGCATTCAGAATTGCAACAAAGTGACTCAAGCGTTTCTCTCCATTGATATTGTGCCTTGCTCTCTTCCTCTTTCCTAAACCTGGGATGGTTGCTTTCACCTGTAAACAGGGAAAGACGAACAGATCCATGTTGTTTTCCCGCAGTTTCCAATTCCAACCCCCCCCCCATATTAAGGATGGGTCATTTCAAAATTCTGACATACATTTAAAAGATTCACACAGCTGCTTGTAATCAATGTCTGCTCATTTTCCCTATATGTGCATTTTTGTGCAAAATGTTGCCTATTATGTACATTTCGGGAGCAATTTTCCTAATGCAACACACTTTATATGATATTTATTAAATATATACATTATGGTTATACATAGATTCAGGTGTGTGCCAGAATACGGCTGGAGCCTGGTCTGATTGTATGGTGAAATCATAACTGCCCAGGAAGAGAGCATTCCAACTCTCTAGGAAAGATGACGGGGTTGGCCCTGCCTGTGTGGCTGGGTTATTCTCCTTAGTCATGTGGGTTTTCTCTACTTACAGATAAACAGCTGTCACACACACCCAGTTCCCCTGTTTCTTTTCTACACACCCAGGTTCCCTTTTGGACCTGACATGTACTTTTCACCCTTTTTTGCTGCCACCAGAGGATATGTTCCTCTCTGTACCAAATATGACTATTAGATCAGTGTTGTCCAATATAACAATATTTATTTATGGGTTTGTAGGTAAATCATACAAAGAAAATCATGGATGGTCTTTTATTATTCATTCAATAAACGTTGCTTTGATTACATTTAAGTTTGCTTATGTAGATTCACTTTAATCAAGGTATTTCTATATTCAACTATTTATTTATTTCTTAGCATGTTTAACTCTTACCAATCTTAACCCCATAAACATTCCAAGACTTGTCTTATTCCTATCTCTTTCTCCATCTCTCTATTATTCTTCTCTCTAACACAACCACGGCCCTAACTGCCTAAACTAACTTCTCACTAGTTCTAACTATCAATAACTGTCTTTCTGTCCTTTTATTATCCTGGTTCTGCCCCCCTGTACTATCATTGGTTATCACATCAGTGTTCTACTGTGATAGACAGGCTAGGTATTTGGACTGTCCATCACAACAGCTATCACATGTCTGAGGGAATGTTTAAAGGGCAGAGTATCTTCTCAGTGCTAAAAATCTGGTGGGTGATGATACCAACAATGGAAGAAATTTGAAATCACATTCATAAAGTCATGAGCCCTCTTTAGAAATTCAAAAAGGGGTCAAATCAATACATAGCGAATTGAGTAGATGAGCCCCCGCCTTCTCTGTCCTTACTTTGGTCCTGTGAAGAGTGTCAGTTGTTAACACAAGCTCTTCTATATGTGGAGAGTTTCCGTGTGAGCCAGAACTCAATATTATCCAGGGTTCTGGCTCATGGACAGAACCTCCACTGATTGAAATTACTTTTCTCTTTACATCTGCCTATTTTCACATAAACAAAATGGTGACAAGGTGGTGGTAGAGCTCACATATGATGATTCAACTGTTTTCTGAATGCTTGAAGAGGCAATGGATGAGAAGGTAATACATGGAATGTATTATAGGTTTTCTGGCATTTATTTGGTAGTTCTTACACTGTGGCTGTGGCTTTGTTATCTAATTTATCATTTTATTACATTTTTGTTGTTCTTTCACAGAAAAATCAATGAGGGAAGTATTTTTTTTTCCATCACTTCAAGTGTAATTGAAATAGTGAATTTCGTTGTATGTGTATATACTTACAATGACAATAAATTATTATTATTATTATTATTATTAAATAGGACATAAATATTTCAAAATGAAGTCATAAAATAAATGTGTTTTTGTTTTATAGTTTGTATCTTGCCTTTTGTAAATGTTGAAATATGTTAAAGACAGTTCCTATCTTTAACTTTACATGAGCAGGGATGAGTGCAAGTGATCTGTCCTAAACGAAGGTATTCTCTCTATCCATATATGACTTACGCTGCCTAAATCTTTCTTCAGTGTTGCAGGTCTTTACTACAGATGGTGGTAATAAGCTAGCTTAGACACATACACAGTTCTGTTCTTTAGCATCTTATTGCCATTCTTAGCCCCCAAGATTTTATGCTGATTTGGGGCTGCCTAATCATAAGGCTGTCTCTGTAATGACCATGCCCTTTAGTTTTTCAGTCTGTGCCATTCAAAGTTTGAGGTTCATAAACAACAGCAATGGTCCACAAAGACTTTTTAGTAAATCAGTAGTTCTTAACCCCTCCTTTTTTGGGGGGGGTGTATGTGTCACTGATCCCTTTGAAAAATCTGATGAAACCTATGAATCTTGCCTCCAGAGTGAAATACCACCTTGGCAGACAGAATTTTTTTAAAAAACAAAGGTAAACGTCAAAGCAACAGAAAGGAGAATGGAAAAGGGGGAGCTGCACCGGTTCACAGCCCCCCTGAAGTTTATGGATGGGCCCCCAGTGGGGTCCATGGACTATAATCTTAAACCATTGTGTTCAAAGCACCCTGATATGTACATGGTGATACTAAGCTGCAGTAAGGAGATAACTTGCTAAATTCTTCATTCTCATCAATTTAAGCTTTCTTGACTCAATGAGACCCCTTGACAAAGAATTTTCATGTTCTGTGAGATTCCCTTCCTCAAGAGCAAGACAAGGAGTGCTATTATTTCTCATAAAGGTCTCTGCAATTTCTGTAAACTACCTCTGTGCAATATTGCTAAACACTCACTTCAAGAAGCAAAGCACAGACAGAGATCAAGAACGGCACAAATAGATAATTGTTTAAAAAGATGGAATCTTTTAATCCTCATAGGCTTGTGCAGCAAAGGAGCCACCACTGTCCTTTTGTGTTGTTTGCATTGAAATGCTATTGACTTTATTTGCACAAGTTTGCTTAATTTGTGCAAGACACTATAGTGTTATCTAGGGATATACATGGTGAAGATTTTTCTATTTTTTTCATTCTGGCTTCTTGTGTGTGTGTGTGTGTGTTGGTCCCCTCTTTGTTCTTTAAGTTTACATGAAAGGGACTGCCTCCTTTGGCTTATTTCATTTCATTTTCCCCCATTTGTGTTTTCTGTCAATAGTAGTCCAAAGACATAAAGAACCCTTAAAAACGACTGAAAAAAGCAGAGGTAAGGCAACAGAAAAAAGTATCTGTTTCAAAAGCAGGCAATGCTATAACCAACAACAATCACCACCCAAAAAGCCCCCTCACAAAAATATACAAAATAAATACACAGTAAATCAACAAAATAATTTTGAAAAGCAAATAGAGAAAGCACCTCCATGCCCCCACACAGGGAAAGAATAGCAAAGTACAACACAGACATTGCTCTCTAAAACCAGGAAAAGTGTGAAAATAAAGGCAAAAATAAATGCAATCCAGGCCCCCAACAGACATAACCTACTAGAATGGAGGGGATTTCTCTCCCACCTACCCCTTGATGCCTTCTATTGATTGAGCCCAGCAGGAAGGCTGGGGAGGCAGAAAATATAATCCAAGAAAGGAAAGGACCAAACAGGGGAATCCTAACAAAACTGGAAGCGGGAATCCAAAAATTAATTCCAAGATGGCACACTGGCAAACACTAGCTGCCTGCCAACAGCAAAATTAATCCAAAGAATTGGGGGGGGGGATCTAAAAAATGAAGAAAAGGAGCAAAAAAAGAGAGAGAAAGCTTCAAGATGGAGGCACAGGTGGGTGGGCAGACAGGCGGCAAAAGCAATTCAAAATGGTGGGGATTAGAAGCTGAGCACACACTAATCCCACCCACACAAGGAATGACTAAAGTGAAAAGAACACTCTTCTATGGTTCCAGGCTCTTCCACAGATTCAAAATTCTCATCCTCTAGGATGCTCTAATTGGCTGCTGCCAGCCCTCACTGGTCATACCACCATGTCCTTACAACAGCCCTTGCAATGCTATTGAACGAAAAAAAATGTCAGGCAATTTGACGTACAAAGTGTGACAGTAAGATTTCGCAAAAGAGGGCATTCAAAAGAAGCACAAAACTTCTGTGTACTCCTCTTGTGTTAAATGAATCATTTGTGTTTGGGAATCAACAAAAGACTACAGAAACAAAAAAAGGGACTTGGATTTTTTTTTCTTGCCTGTAAACATGGAAGTCACATTCTAGTGTTGTCTTCTCTTATGGAGAGTGGCACAAAGTATCTTGCCTTCTTGCATGGTGAGGAGAGTAAGTTTGTACTTCCTTGCCGCCTTGTGTGCAAGGATGAGAAAAGCATCCCTACTGACCACATGACGAGCATGGGAGTCCCATTCCTTTGAAGGGGAGTCCCATTCCCACGAGTCCTATTTGTGAGAGAAATAATTAGTTCACAAGAAGGTAATTCTAGATAAATAAACCTAGAGTGACTGCAACATTCCCCATATGATGGGAAAACATGGTTATTTGATTCTATTCTAGAGTGTCTCCAGCAAATGGAACATGTTCTTCTAAGCGGAACAGTTCTGATTTAACATTGACATAATTTTCTTCCTTTCTTCAAAGTCTGATGATAACTCAATGTAGAGCAGAGTAAAGAGGCTTGACTTTTTATATCAATAAAAAATAAAAATAAAAAATAAAGAAGAAAACAAATCTTGTGGCCAGCAAATCCTGCCTGATTCTAATGGCTGTCTTTAAGAGGGCTTTTGTCCAGGGCCATAAGTCATCCTTCCCAGGTCTCCTGACTGCAAAGCCCTCCTTCCATGGAAACCAAATGCAGGACTGCTTACATCCAAGATCTGGGTGTGGCTTAGGCAACTCAGGTGTAGAATCCTCAGAACTGGCTCAGGTGTATAAACACTTGTGCAAAATTTTAAGTATGTATACAGTACACATGGTTGAGATGGAGCTGTAGGTGGCGAAGAATAACATACAGAATGTACTGACAGTAAGTGGTAACAATTTAACATAAACGTGAAGAAAATCACTCAGATTTTCCAGCCATTTTGATGCTCTGAGCTTTTAGACTTCCCTGACAGAGTTGGTAGTTTAATACAGCTCACGTTTTCTCCTTCAAGCATCCTATAGTCTTCATGGTGTCACGAAGGACCTGTTGAACCATTTAACTAAGTTTAGGTCACAAGGACGGTGGTCTTGGGGTGGCTTGTAAAGCTCCAGGTTCTGTTGCCCAAAATGGCAAAAGTATCTTGTCAGGATGGAATCCATGACTTCAAACTGACATACTAGGATACATTGTTCTTCCTCATTTTGGTGCTAACAGTTTTGTGTGTACATGGAATGCTCCTTAGGACCCACATTGGCTGAGATTATTAAATACTGATATTTAATATTTAATTTATGTATCTTCTGTGGAGCTGGGTATATTCTGGTAGTGTATCCTCCCCAGCTCTTCCAATTTATTAAACGGTACTTTGCTGAATAAATATTTTAAAAACATAGACTGTAGAATTTGTATATATTGCTCACAGCTTTGGAGGACACCATAGTAATGCCTGAATAATGAAATGAACAACGCATTTTAATTTCTCTCCTTCTGTTTTTCTCCTCACAGATATCTCTAGGTTCAGTGTGAGGGAGATGGTTATCATTTCCCCTTCAAAGTCCTTGTGTCTAAGGATTCAGAATGTTCTCCTTATCTCAGAGTTCCATTAAACTCCCTGTACCATGGTATTGTTAGAGATGGGTCCCTTGGGTCAGCTGTGGGTGAGCCAGCATCTATGGCGTCATCCTTTTATAAGCAAAAAGAATAATTTACCCTTGTAATCAACAACCTGTTTACAGAGTTCTTCTATTCAGCCTCTAGTTTAAATATATCTCTGGTCTGGATTTCAATACTATTGGGCTGTATTCCTCAAGCTTTGTGTCCTTGAAACGCTCAGAACTATTTGGTGGTACCAAGCTTTCTTAGGCTCCTGTGAGTATTAACTTGCACAGCTGCTTAAAGGAAGAAATCCAAGGGGGGAAATTTACTCAAGTAGCATCAAAGATAAAGAAGCTCAAAAGACCCTAATAAGCTCATGGGAATGTTTCATGGGTTTTAACTAGAAATGGGCACAATTCTTTTAAAAAAAATCACCAAATCCATTCAAAAATACTAATTCATCAATTCATATTCTACGAATCAATGTCCCTGATGAATCACAAATCAATGAATTTTTAGTTATTTTTGATTCATTGATTTGTTGGGCTTCAAAATAGTCACACACACCCAGCACTTAGGGACACCAAAGTTGCAGGGAAGGCTTCCTCTATTTCTCTTCTACAATCCCTCCAAATTTGATGAAGATTGGGTTTCAGACATCTGAGTTATACACCAACAAAAAGTATCCTCCTAGGAAACTTCCCTCCTCCTGGCACCTAGAGACACCAAAATCACAGAGAAGCTTCCCACGACTCTCCTGTACAATACCTCCCAGTTTGGTGAAGATTGATTTTCTCCAAGCCAGCTGCTAGAGCACTTTCCTCAGGGAACCCACTTTGTGGTGTAAAACTTAGATGTCTGAAACCCAATCTTCACCAAACTTAGAGGAATTGTAGAGGAGAGTCAGGGAAGACTTCCCTGTGATCTTGGTGTCCCTTAGGTGCCTGGCAGGAACTTTCCTTGGGGGCCCTCCTTGGGACGTCTGAAACCCAAACTTCACCAAACTTGCTGGACTTGTAGAGGAGAGTCAGGGTAAACTTCCCTGCAAATTTAAAGCAAGGAAAGGGTTAAGGAGGAAGTCACATTAGCAAGCCTATCACTTCAAGAAATTAAACTGTATAACACATATGTGAATTATATTCTCACTTCAAGACAGCGTTGAATGAGAAGTGTCTTCAGAGTTTGCCTAACATGGTTTTGTTTTGATTAGGGTAAGGTGCAAATGAGTAGGAAGGGACCAGCACAGTTTCAAAGCCATCATGAACCTTACCGGGGGGGGGGGGGGAGGGTTACAAATAAGGATGTGTGGACATGCTTAGAGGGGAACACCTAGCCCCAACCATTTCATTGTCATGTTCTTCATGGTTCACTTTTGGGTCTGAAGAGATTTTTCCAGGGATTTTGCTCTTGTGTAGAGCCTACACCGGAGGAGAAACTTTTGCTTTCCAGACCTGCTGCTGCAATCATGAAGAATGCAGTGATGAAAAGAGAGGGGAGAAGTGCCTGAATATGGCTGTCAAGAGGACAACAGTTTTTGTGCATGTTGGCCTACCTGTTCTTGATGTCAGGCATTTGAGAAAGACCACTGGATAATTTTCTACCCCGCCCCCATGTTCATATGCTAAAATGATATTCTCATGAAATTCTTGAATACACTCCACTGAAAACTAACTCATCTAGGTCAGAAAGAAGGAAAGGCTGAAACCCTTCTCCCTGCGATGCTAATTTTCTGTGAGTTAAGTTTATTTTTAACACTGAGAAATATCTAATTTCCCTTTAATGTTTAATTCCGTAACATTTAATTCCATACCTCACAGACAGAGGGGAAAAAAGCTCATGATACACTAAACTCAAGTAAAGTCCCGCAGTAAAGGAGTCAAGTGGCAGCAAACCCCACACAATCTGAGAGCCAGAGACAGCAGCGACCACAGAACTACCATGTTTACTTTACACCTCTGGACCAGTGAGAAGTTCTCCAGCCTGGAATCACAAAGTCATCGAATAATTGAGTTGGACGGGGCCCATATCGGCTTCCAACCACAATTTTGCTTTGCATGAAGTCAGTTGCTTTTTTGGGGGGGGGCAGGCAGGAAATGAGTGGGTGAGTCATACGAGCAGAGGGGGGGAGTTTTAGGAGTATGGTCCTTCAAAAGCCCAAAGGAGTATAAATGTTTTATTGTCATTTAGCTGCGTTTCTAAAAATAGTTTTCAGCTGATTTTCAGGCATGGGAGTCAGCTCCCAAGACATGGACTACAGGTCCAAGAATGCCCCATCCACCATGGCCACTTTGACGTTCTAGGAAGGCCACACCCCCATAATAAGGGAAGTGAATATAAGCATCTGTTAAATAGCAGAAAGCAATGGTGTTGATGTTATACTTTTGTAACTGGAGATATGAATTCATTACATAAATTTCACAATATACACTTTGGGGTGCTTTTGATAGCTTTGTAATTCTCATTAGTGATGGTGGCTTAGGTTTAGATCAGAATTCAAATATGTGATTTAAAAATGTTTCGAAATAATTTAAATATTTTTTAAAAGACACTGGATTTTTTCTACAGGGTGAAAAGTGGGGTAGAATTCAAGTAAATTAATAGAATTTGGATCAAAGAAGTGTCAAACCAGGGAACAACTGAAACTGAGAGAGACAGGGAGGCCTCTGTGTGTGTGTGTGTGTGTGTGTGTGTGTGTGTGTGTGTGTGTGTGTGTGTGTGTGTGTGTGTGTGTGTGTGAGAGAGAGAGAGAGAGAGAGAGAGAGAGAGAGAGAGAGAGAGAGAGAGAGAGAGAGAGAGAACAGACCATCTGTCAGTCTGGCTTCTACTCCATACTTCTTGCCCCTCCATGCATCCCTGGTGAACTCTTGTTTGGTGTGGCTGGCTGCCAGGACACCTCAGGCTAAGGAACCTTGCAATCATTGTGATAGATAAGGAAGCAAATATTTGCAGGAGGACTGCTTTGAATGGGATTGTGGGTGACAAGATTAGAAAAGTATTCAAAACTAGAAAAGTGGAGATTATAGTAGCCGTGAGATGCTAGATGAGCGGCAGGCTAATGACTTTGGAAGTCTGGACAAAGAGAGGAGCTTGGATCTTAGATGTTATTAAGGATGGGATGGGGGAAGCATTCAGATTCAAAGTTTGTAATGACTGAAATGACCGTATTTGAAGTGAGGAACTGTTTGGGAAAGTACAACAATGGGAGAAGAAATAAAATTAAAAAGCACTTTCCCCTCCAAATTAGTCTTATGTATTTTGTGATTTCCTAGTTTTTTTCACAACAAATAATAATAAAAAACACCACAACACCTCATTTGTGAATGTTCTACAAAAACAGCAGTTATGCTTGGATAATGGCAGCTAGTGCAGCCCCAGGCTGACCTGGTGTGCATACCTAGGTGGGAGGGGAAGGGAAAGTAGCTTCAACACAACCCATATCTGGGAAAGCGCAGTTACACTCCATAGGATATTTGATTCAGCATCATGGCAGGTCAGAGGTCACAGAAACTCCATCAGCATCAGCAGGATCTCTGTCCTATTGTGCCGGGGTCTGGAGTGTCTTCACATCATACTGGGCCACTGGGGCAGAATGGGACTTCTGTTGTTTTACCACTTTCCCCATGACTCAACACAGTCCCTACCAGACAAGATGGAATATGTCTCCACTGCTATGTTGAGGTCCTCTGACTTTTACATCTGGAGGATTTCAACATACAAGATCCTCTCTCTCTCTCTCTCTTAAAAATGCTCTTGCCACATTATTGTTATTTTGTGTTATATTTTAGTGGTCTGTTGTGAAGTTTTGTTTTTAATCCTTTGTGAACTGCCCAGAATAGTGCTTTAGCACTAATGGAGTGGTATATAAATTGAAGTAATGAAATAAATACATACATATATAAATAAAATATATGTGTAGATGTAGTTGATTGGAGCACGTCCAGAGTTCATGGAGGCCATGGCTGCCATGGGCCTGTCCCAACATGCCACTGGATCCACATATGTTGCAGGTCACACCCTGGATCTGTCAGACAACCTTCTGCTGAGATTTGAATTCTGTACAACTCCACAGAGAGGAGGGACATATTACCATGACCTGCCCCAAAAGGCTGATGGATCTGACTGGTTTCCAAAATGTCCTAGTTTTTCTAACTGATATGATTGACACTGCTGAAAATGCACTAGTCACCCATTAGAATTCAGAGGTGACCCAAGATGTAGACATAATTGCTCCAAACACCTTTTTGATGCAGAGCCTGAGTTTCTTCATGGTTTTTGAAGGAGTTAAGGGTGATGCAACAACAATGATGATACTAGAGAACTGATGCAGGGAAGCTCCCACAGAATTCAACCTAACGGCTATCAGTGAAAAAACTGAAAGATATCAGAATAAACTCAAGACCACTAAAAGAAGTCACAATATCCAACTAATTGAGGTGACTCCCAACCATCAGATGGAACTCTTCCATGTAGTTCATGGCCTCATTTCTTCCAGACAGAAACAATATCTTGATCTTTGCCCATTGTGGCTCTTAAAATAAGGAAAGGAAATAATCATGGAATGGGCTACTTACATCATTAATGCACTGTAATTGGGTTCCACATGAATATTAGGCAGTTCCTTCTCTGCGGCGGGCATAAATGAGGGACAAGTCCTTTTCTTCAAACTTTTTATTAACAGAACTAATGGGAGAATCCACAACTACTTCAATAGGGCCAACAGGGTCAATGTCCAAAGGAAAGTCTGTCCATGAAAGGGACAAACCACCATGTGAGTCTTCCTTCTTTAGTGGAGGAATGGTCCAAACCTCTCCTGGTCCATGTGCTTCCTCAAAGAACCACTTCTCACTGCACATATAGTCCCACAACAAGGATGGTGATCCCAGTCCCCTACTGCTGCTTCTGGTTCAGTGGTGTAGGTTCTGGTCTGATGACTTTCTTCCAGGGACCTTGGCCTTGGGGATAAAGGAAAACTCCATTCTTCATGGTACCAGCCTTCCAGGGGTATATTTCCCTCCTGTCTATTTCTTTCCTTCCCAGTTACAGTGGTGGCTCGCAAGACGATTGCCTCACGGGATGAAAAACCCGCAAGAGGATTGTTTTTTTGCGATCGCCTCGCAAGATGGTTTCTGCTATGACCATGCTTCGCAAGATGTGTTTTTTCCCCCCCGAGACCAATGCCTCGCAAGACGAATAAATTTCATTCGTCTTGCAAGGCTCTCATAGGGAACCTCACAAGATGATTTTTTCGCAAGACAGCGATTCTCGCAGAACGAATTACATTCGTCTTGCAGGGCACCACTGTATCTGATTTTTTCCCTCCCTCCTGACCTTTTTTTCAGGTATTCTAAACACTCTTGATTCTCCCTCACCTTCTTGTTCTTCTTCACAAACTACCACCTTTCTTGTCTCTCCTGTACCTCTCTTCTCCTCTGTCGCCAGGAACACATCCACCCTCCTCCCCTCCTTTTTAGGCCCCACCTCCTTTTCTTTTACTTCTAAACCTTACAATTCCTGTGTCACCCTCATCACATCATCACTGCTATCTTGCTCTTTAGACGTATGAGGGGATGGCTCACTCTCCTTTTCCTCAGCATTCTTGGTCCCCATTTCGCATGCATCCTTACAGGAAGATCATGTACCTACCTTCCTGTCTAAAGGAAAGCATTATAAGCCCCATTCCAAATAAATCTAATCTAGCAACAGATTATCTCAACAACTATAAGCCCATTACTAACATTCTATTCCTGGGCAAGTTGATTGGAGGGTGATGTCTGACCAGCTGCAGGTGTTCCTGGAGGAAATGGAAACCGTAGATCTATTTCATTTGGGGTACAGGCCATGCCATGGGACTGCAGTGGTGCTGGTTGCTCTTCAAGATGATCTCCTGAGGCAGACAGGAATGTATTCTGGATCATTCTGCAGCCTTTGATACCGTCAACCACATTGTCCTTCTGGGATGGCTATTGAGCTTGGGACTTGAGGACTCCATTCTTCAGTGGTTCCAATCCTTCTTTGAAGGCTGATGGTATAGCTTGAGGAGGCATTGTTCGTCCCTCAGGGCCTTCATTATGGGGTCCCACAGGGATCAGTCATCTCCCCGATGTTTTTTAGTGTCTATATGAAATTCTTAGAAGTCATATAGAGATTTGGAGTTCATGATCATCAGTATGCAGTTGACACACAGCTCTATCTATCCCAAGTGAAGTTGTGTAATCCTTGAGCACTGTATGGCATCAATCAATAATAATGAGGGCCCACAAACTAAAACTGAATCCAGATAAGTCAGAGATTCTACTGTTGAGAGAATCATTGGACCAGTTAGAGGGATATTTACCTGGCCTCAATGGGGCTACGTTCCCACTGAAGTTTTAGAAGAGGTAGCTGTGTTAGTCTGTGCAAGTATATTAGGCAAAATCCAAAGAAACAAAACAAGACAAAAAGTAGAAAAACATGTGGCACCTTAAAGAATAAATAATATAGGTTAATGTGAGCTTTCATGGACAAGTCCACTTTGTCAGACATGTAGAAAAAAATGAAATGCTGGATGAATTACCAATACACAAATTGTTGTTGTTTAGCTGTTTAGTCATGACCGACTCTTCGTGACCCCATGGACCAGAGCATGCCAGGCCCTCCTGTCTTCCACTGCCTCCCGGAGTTGGGTTAAATTCATGTTGGTCGCTTCAAAGACACTCTCCAACCATCTCATCCTCTGTCGTCCCCTTCTCCTCTTGCCTTCACACTTTCCTAACATCAGGGTCTTTTCCAGGGAGTCTTCTCTTCTCATGAGATGGGCAAAGTATTGGAGCCTCAGCTTCAGGATCTGTCCTTCCAGTGAACACTCAGGCTTGATTTCCTTTAGAATGGATAGGTTTGTTCTTCTTGCAGTCCAGGGGACTCTCACAAGTAAATACACAAGTAAATCATACTAAATATTCATTAGTTCTTTCCCACTGAAGGATGTGGGTTGCAGCCTGGGACTTCTCTTGGACTCAGCTCTCTTTATGCACTTTGTCCATGAAACACTCCAGTTACTAGATTATAAAAGATTATATTTTGCACTTATTCCAAGTTTGAAGATGGTGTAAATATCTACTATGGCAATGAGTGCCTTTTACCAACTTCAGTTGATTGCTCAACTGTGCCTCTAGCAGCTAGGGGTCTAGCAACAGTGGTTTATGTGTTGGCAATCTCTAAAATAGAATACTGTAACACTCTCCAAGTAGGGTTGTTCTTAAAGTCAGAAGAGAAGCTTCAGCAGGTCCAAAATGTGGCAGCCAGATTGATTACAGGTATCTGGCAGAACATTGCTCCCACAAAATAGCTACCTATCCCACATGCTCCTTGCAGCCCTTGATGTTAAAAACTGTATCACTGATGGAGGCCAAAAAAGCCAACATGAAGAACTGAGCTTTCTCAGTCATCACCCCTTCCTTTGCCCCAAGCTTCCTACAGAAGTTTGCCGGGCACCATCCCTCTCTGTTTTTAGGAAGCTAATTAAGACTGAATTACATAAAGCTACCTTCTATTAAAATGTAAATCTAGCAGCAGGGTTTATTGTATTTTATTGTCCTTTTGTATTTATTATAGAGTGTTATAGTCCATGATTTTGTTGTATATTATGAATCACCCAGAGAGTGGCAACACTAATGGGGCAGTATAGAAATGGAAATAAATAAATACAAATGTCTATTTAGAAGTAAGTTCCATTTAGTTCAAGGACACTTCCTCCAAGGTAAGTGAGTAAAAGGTTTTTGTCTTCTTACTTCTGCTGCATTTCTATACTTACATTTTTGGGACTAATATCTATGAATTCAATGGGTCTTATTTCTAATTAGACACGGAGAACTATATTTCTAATGATACATTTTCTGCAGTTGGATGTGAATGAAGGGTATTCTTGTTTATTTTAGTAACCCAGACACTTCTGACTGACAGGGGAGACACCACCCTCCAATTTTATGGGATGAGGTGACCTTGCAGTTGGTTCATGAAACGCCACAGTTTCTAGATTATACAAGATTATATTTTGCTTTTAGTCGAAAGTTTCAGGATGGTCATAATCAGGAAACAATTTATAGAAGAAAAGCAAAATTAAGTTTGCTAATGCATTTGCTAAGAGAAAAAAATGTCTTGATTCTCATGTTAATGTAAACTTACTTAATTATGCACATTTGAACCCCCACACAGTATTATCCCCTCAAATTCACACTTCTCTAAATTTTCGGTGGAGTTGTACAATGGAAAAATGCATAGAAAGGGCTATACTGGGGAAAGTACAAATAAAATGCATATATTAGGGAAAATAATATTAACATGTACAGTACTGGATAATATTAGGAAAATTGCTTGCAAAAATATATTTATGAGGTGTATTGCATACAAAATGCAGACTTTTGGAGAAATGCACCTAAAATGAAAGTAATTTTTAATGTAAAGTTTGTTTGTTCATTTATTTAAAACAACTCAAAGTTTCTGGTTTATCAAATTCAGAGGCCAGAAAAATTCCAGACAAACAAAACATAAGATGAGAAAAATGAAAATGAGAAAGAAACCAGAATCAACAGATTCATTTATCACTAGCCTATATATTTTGGTTCCCTTTAGTGGGGGTGCTGAATGTTGCAATCACCTGCTCTGGAATGGATGTGCTCCACCTGTCATTTATGTCTGATTTATAGATTGGGATTATACACACACTTACACCAGAACTCTCCAAAGGCTCAAAATATTTACCAGGACACATGGAGGATAATAGGCTGCAAGTGCCAGAGCTAATCAAGCCCTTTCCCAAAATCTTCCTTGCTTGCTTGGTATATGGAACAGCATAAAGTTGGTCACATATGTGCAGTGGAGGCTGATCCATTAGGGCTAATGGACAGTGTTCTGCTTCAGACTCAGGCTGTCTCCAGGCAGCCCATTCCTACTCCCTCCTTACCAGAAGCAGAAGGGCAGGGTCCCGCTTGTGTTCCCTGTTGTTGTACACTGCCGCTGCTGCTATGTGAAAATCTTATTTGCTTGGCTGAAGATACACATCCCCTCATGTACACAGTCATCCACGTTTCCTCCTGGCTGTGCCAGTCACTTCATGCCCTGCCCACCACTGGCGGATGTGCCTTCTGCCCCAGCAACTGCAAGGGGTGCAAGCCTTCGCTGCCCATCTTCTCGCCCCAGTCTTTCGCCTGCAAGCATAACATCTGGGTGCAATCTCATCCTCAAACGTGCTTGCAGCTTAACACCGCCCCCCCATTTAGTACTTGAAGGCTACAGAAGGGATCATGTAAGCTTCCTGATTACCGGACCTCTGTCCTCTTCTCTTATAGAGCCACTAGGATCCTAAGCAAAGTTGCAAAGTTCAATGATGAGTGATGGGCATGTCAAACAATTAGTATACAATATAGAGCAAAATCATGCATAATCCTGGTGAAAAATGTTATATGTAGGCAGAATGTAGATTGATGCCACCAAAACCTCTTTAGGGTGTGGAGTAATGAAGGAAAACACTTGATGGATGCATTCTCTTGTCTATTTACATAATGTGGATTCAATATATTTGCAATATATTTGCATTGGAAATGTATCTATATATTCTACCAATGAGAAAAAATAACAGGGTTTTACCAACATACTTATACATTAATAATATTACTCGGCAATCTGATGTTTCAAGACCCAGGGTGAATTACTTATTAAAAACCCATATACAGCTATCTATCTTTATCTTTCTTTTCTGTGTGGGTCATAATGGCTCTGATTGTTTTCAAAATTACATTTGGACAGGATATGACTGTTACATGAGAACTCTCCAACCGATATCATTTCCCTCACTCATAAAATACATTACAGTGCTGGATGCACTGAGCTGAGTCATTAATGAAGGAAGCTCTAACCTAACCTTTTGTGCTTCTGACCGGCCATTATAAGAAACCCACATTTTAGCAAACACATTTTTAAAAATGAAGCTGACACAATTATGAATATTGATATCAAGTTTGCTTAATTTTTCAGTTTGCCTTGCAGCATTTTTATTCCTAATGGTCTGGCTTTTTTAGGCAGCTAGGCTGCCGTGTAACAAGAACAGCAGCGGGAGGAGGAGAAATGCTTCTAACTCAAAATTGTTCCATACACTCATGGCAATAACAGATTGATTTTGTAAGGTTGAATTTCACTAAGAGAGCAATCCACAAATGGTCTCCGAAGGAACTCTTGTTTCTTAAATGAGGTTTACTCCTAGGTAAGTGGGTAAAGAACTGCCATTTCATTCTTTTTTAAGACACTGTGAAATAAAAAGATACAATACAGGTTGTTTTGTTACCTTCATGAGTGGACACTCATCACACCTCATGGAAATATCAAGGAGATTCACTTTTCTCAAGCACAGGGCTAGCAGGAGGGCTGTGTGCGCGTGTTCTATCTTATGTGCTGTCACGCTTTTTCCAACCCACCATTACCCTTTGAGTTAATGACCTCAAGAAGGTCCTTTCATTCACAGCCTTGCTCCTCTTTTGTGAATTAAAGGTTGTGGCTTCCTTTCCTGGGTGCAGCAAGATGCTGCATAGCAGGCTGGGAGGGAGTCTATAAACATATGTGGAATGATCGAGAGAGCTGGGAATGTTTTGCATCTGGAGATGGGAGAACTAGGGCAGAGACTTTTTAGTGGTGGCAGTCCAATTATGGAATGCCCTGCCCACAGAAGCCTGCCTAGTATTAACATCATAGTCTTTTTTGGCCCCAGGCTTTTATTTTTCAAGGAATGTTCAGAGCTGTTTCTAGTGCTTTTTCATACCTTTCTTTTGAAAGTGTGTTTATACCTTTCTCTTGTTTTATTTTGCTGGTGGTTTTGTATTGGGATGATTCACATATTCTTTGGTGATTTGAGGGTCTCCCACATTTTATGTTTCTAATTTAGCTGCACACAATTCCCCTGTAATTCAGTCCTGCCATGAAAAGATGCTTTCCCCTCTTTCTTCCTCAAGGAAAAATGTTCTGTCCTTCAAACTTGCCGGACTCTATGCTGCAGGAGGGCATTATGGTGATCTCCCATTCCATAAAGCATTATTGCAATGGATTCCAATTTCATTGGGCGACTGTGGCAGACAAAAATTTGATAGTAGTTGCTGAATCATGGAGGTGGGAGTATTGGTAATACTGTACAATGATGTTTTGCGGTTCTGATGGTACAGGGTTGAGCATCCATTCCAGGATTGCTGTCTGACTTTAAAGCAGCTGTCCAGGGTTCAGAAGCTATTTTCAGCACCTTGGAAAGCTCAAATAACACTGAAACTGAGCTCCACAGGTCTGACCAATCTCCAATCTGCACTGTAAAGTTTCAGGAACAATAGTGTGACTTCTGCTTTGTTTTAATGGGGTCCAGTACAATTCCCAATGCCAGGATGTTGCCTATCCCTGCAATAACAACTGCTCAGCAGAACAAGCCAGCCAACAGCTGCTTGCTGGAGCACTGCCCCTGCCACCCCGCTATCAAAGGTCACCAGGCTTGCCCTTCTCACTCCATGGGCAGCTGAAGAGAAAGGACAGCTCTTATAAATTGTTGATACCTACCTTCTTTCCCTGTTGTGTGGCTGGTGAAAAGCTTTGTTAGGTATCATCACCAGGAAATGCATTTGTGTGATGCACCATTTTACTGAGCTATGTCATTTCAGACTGCTGATGGACAACTGCCTATCTGACAGTCCCTTGGTTATCAATATAAGTGAGGGTGTCCCAGGAAAAGATATCTTTGCTTCCTTACATTTGTAGACTAGTCTGCTTTCTCCTGCATTGGGAATATCTCACTCTGCAGGTTAAGCTAAGATGGTGCACTATGAGCAGCTGTTGCTGGAGAAGGTGTGATATGAACCTAGGCGTTCTTAGCCCAAGTCTCATATTCCAGCCACTTTTGCAGGCCATGTTTCCAGTTTAAACCGAGAAAACTGAGACTGGGACAAAACGTGCACAGTATGTCCTGCTAATTGACATGCACAGTGTAGAAGTCTGAAGTAAATCATAATCTAAATGCTACTGACCTGTAGCATTTCTGAGAAAGAAGTGCAGAAGACCAGGGCTCCTGTCTTTCCTATTCTTGGTATGCACCTACTGTCCTTTACATCTGCCAATCACTACTGCTGGAAATATCAAAACTAGAGTTTTAGAACCAATGCAAATATTTGCAATGAGCTTTGCATTTGAGAAATGTCATCCATTCACAGAGTGCAAACTGAACTGGAAAATTGTCTTTCTGTTATCACCAGAGAAGCTTACTATAGAGCCTATTGTCACTCCATCATCAGTGAATTCACTATTTGATATGTGTGAATTCACATCTCCTTATTTATTACACATACCATGGAAGTTTACATCTCTCCCTTGGCGTTACAGAATTTTTACAAGCCCACTGTAAAGTGAAGGGCTGTATCCTTCCGACACTTAGCTTCTGATTCCAGGAACTGGATTGTTGTAGATGGCACTAGGAAAGGTTGAGAAAGGGCAGAAGAATCAGGTCAACATCTGTCAGGCCAATAGTAGAGCCCAGTGTGTCAGGACTGGAGTTAGGACAGGGACTTGTCAATATGATGTGGGGAAGCTAAACATTATGAAGAGCTTCAAAGTGTTCATTTGGAGCAGAGAAAACTTTTTTACTTTGTATGCACAGGAATGGGGGGGAGCATTTGAGTTCTGTAAGAAAAGTGTGGTTACAATGTTCTGAACACATATGCCAACAACCCAGCAGATTAGCCCCCTATAAATGTGGTGTTAATGCAAGGATGGGGAAGCGTTGGCCCTTCGGGGAAGTTTTGGACTACAAACCTCATGATCCCTCACAATTGGATACATTCAGTGTTGCTCATGGGAATTATAGATTAAAACATCTGGAGGGCCCAAGAGTCCATACTATTGCTTTTCTAGCTGGATCAGTTTATTCTAATCAGAGCTTGTAAACAATATGAAAAACTCCTATAATGTGTTAATTCTTAGTCATCGTTTTTCAAGAGTAATCTCTTACACATTTGTCATTATCTGCAAACAATGATGAACGTAGCAGGTTATATTCATGGTACTCCCAGTAGAATTGTTATTTCTATTATTGGTATTAATTTTTTTTAAAAAAAAGTTGACAAATCAATTACTAATGACCAAAAATGGGCCAACTTCTCACCCACACAAATGTTTCCGAAATATAACAAATAAATGTAATTCCTTGAGCAAAAATCCTAACATTAACATAACTGTCATGTAAATGTTCTAAAGCAGTGGTTCCTAACCTTTTTGCAGTTACATACCCCTTGGCAGCCCATTTCCATAAATTGTACCCTCCACCATTCACCAAAATAACAAAGCATCAGACATGTATCCATTTCTTATGCCGGCCCACCTCACACCCCACCCCTAGGCTTCCATTAAACCCTGAACATCTCGCAACCTGACTCCTTCTCCAACCCTCTCTCATCTTCTTTCTTTTCTCAAAGTAATTGGCACAGCACAACCCACAGAAGCTGCAACCTTGCCCCCACCAGACCCTCTTCTTTTTTCATGCTAATCCCACCCCATTCCCCATCCAGCAAGGGGAACTCCATCTTCAGTGAACAGGAGCCCCAAAACACAGCACTGAGCTGCTCCCACCACCTTGGTGAGGAGGGTTTTGACTTCATAGCCCTGTCCTCTCAACAGGAATACAGGAGCTAAAGGTGAGGACAAATTGTGTGATGTGGCCTGCTTCCCCTCCGCTGCCCGACCTTGTCATTGAAGAGACTAAGGAGGGGCTGGGAACAATAAAGCTTCTGATGCCACAACAGCCACCTCAGTCTACCAGTACCATGTTTCCCAATCTCTCATTCTGAAAATACCTCCAGTGCCACCTGGTGCTCCGCTTTCTGCAGCTTTCCTTCAAGAATCCCAACACCGCCTTTCCCCTAAGCTAAAGGCCAAGTGGGCAGCTGCAGTCCTCCTGACACACAGCCACACAAGGGAGAGACATCTCAGACATTCCTGTCCCATGGTGTTGACTGAATCCATCTCTCACCTATCAAATAGGAGACAGTTGATGAAGAAAATAAGGTTGAGACCCACCCATTGAGCACTGTGGAGGACTGTGGATGCTTCTCAGGAAGCTTTCACATCAGTTTTGTCCAATCACCTGTCCATAACATATACTTCTGTTCCACCTCCCTCCAGTTCCCTAGACCTATTCCCGCCATTATGCAATTTTTATGTACCCCTAAATGTCCTGGTTCATACCCCTGGGGGTACATATACCCCAGGTTGGGAACCGCTGTTCTGAAGTCTCATTGTTGCCTCTCTTTGCCAAAACAGGAAGTAGAAGAAAACGAGTAACATCATTATCTTTTACCATGTTACAGTACTTCCAAGCTCTGCTCTAAATTGTTCTTGGACTTGTAGAACTGAGAGATTAGCAGACATTCCTAGAAATGTGTTTTCTCAGAACTACTCTGGGAATCAAAAACTAAAGGAATGCTGTCATTGTTCCAGAATCTTACAAATGTTTCCCTTATAGGGTAAACTGCAGCTCTGGTATTTCAGTAGGCTTCAACTGGGTATTATATAACTTGCTTATATAATGTGTAGTTGGTCTCCTGCTTGCTAGAGAAGTGTTAACAAAGTGACTGCTTCTATTTTTTGCTTTGGTACAAATACATTTCTTGATTCAAGCAGACGCGGGACCAGCTGAAGTAGTCTGATCACACATCGTAGTAGGTACAGGAAAGCAATGTTGACAGCTTGTTTGCGTGCTAACCTGTAGCAATTTTGGAGTGTTAGAGCAGTAAAAACTATCCATGTTGATAACAAGATTTACAGCAAGGAGAAAGCACGATAACCATATTCCCCAAATTGCTCATAGCTGCAGCACAGTTTTGCCCGAGGATGCTTCTGTGCTGTTTTTAACCCCTCTGGCTCTGACATTATTAAGTTTCTGAGAAAGCAAAAAATATTTTATCCAGACTATTGCATTCCTACATTTCCCCCTTTTTTGTATCTTTTACTGTCCCAAATTTGATTGATTGATTGATTGATTGATTGATTGATTGATTGATTGATTGATTGATTGATTGATTGATTGAATTTTTCTACTGCCCAACTGGCTGAAGGCCACTCTGGATGGTTTGCAACATATAAATCCACATGACTAGTATACAATCATAGTGATGCCCCTTCCCCCAGCTTCCAGTAAAGAGGTGACACTTTATCCATATTTGAATATTTGAAGTAGGGGTGTGCATATGGATTCACAGATATTCAGAATTCACCAAATAATGCTAGTTATCACCAGATAGTTCCAAATATGTCCGAATCAGAATTTGATAATTCTGAATATTGGTAATAAAATCAATAATCACGTGCTGCCAAGTCAGTTCTGACTTATAGTGATCCTTTGCTTGGGTTTCCAGGTTAAAAATAATATCAGATGTGGTTTACACTTCCCTTCTTCTGCCACCCCCAACCCAGGATTGTGCAGCTTGCTCAGGACCACACAGGATGGTTCTGCTTGTAGGAGGCTCAATGGAGAATTGAACTTCCAATCTCTGGCTCCACAGTCAGATACCTAAACCACTGAGCTATCCAGTCATCTGTAATAATAATTCCTAATATTTGGAGTCCACATGACTCCTATAGATTAGAACACAGAAGGATAGGTTTCTGCTTCTTAGAGGAAGAACTGAAATTGAAATCTATTTCTCAGGCATCTTAGTGTGATTTCTTGAGAAATGGAAACGTAAAGGCACTCTGGCACCAAAAGGCAGAGTACTCAGGGTCTCCCATTTTGCCATGGGCTTCCCAAGGGAGCAGGGCTGGGGTGAGAGCCTAACCTGTAAATGAGGTCTGCACTAATGTAATCTAGAAAACACCAGAAGGTATTTTTTCACATTGGTTCTTTCCAACTAAATGCTGGTCATAGCTGTTTATTCCCAGCATTTAGTTGGGCATAAACAGTTATGCTGTTAGTATATGGTTGGTGTAAGCCTGCCCTACAACAGTTTTCTCAGGACATGCCACAGCAGTGGAGTCTAGCTACAGAAAGGCAAGATCTGTTTGTCACAGACAACGGGGCAAACATGGTGGGTGGCAGCACAGCAGGCTGGGAAGATGACAGGGGTGTGATATATGGCCCACACTCTCAACCTAATAGTTTGGGGTGCTTTGAAGGGTACGGAAGACACGTGCATACCAAAAATAACTGAGTGGGCCAGAGATGTGGCAGGACATTTTCACCAGAGTGTCCAGGGAAGTGAGCTGTTGCAGCAGAAGCGAGAAAAAATGGGATTGCCACTGCACCACCTAATCCAGGATGTGGCAACTTGATCAAACTCCACTTTTTATTTGCTTGAAAGAGTTCCAGAACCGCAAAGGCCACTCCTGATTTCCATTGGTGTGGCTGCTACTCCTCTGGGCAAAGAAGTGTGGGTCAAGTGGTGTCTGTCCTCCAAAGATTTGAGAGAGCAACACAAGAGCTTAGTGGGGAGACAGTCATCCTTAGCCAGGTGATCCCAATGTTCCAGAGCTTGGTTGGCGTGATGGAGGGTATAACAAGACGACAATCTGGGTGGATGGGGGATTCCATAGAGGGAGAACAGCATTTTTTTTCTGGCCAGAAGTGGTGACAATGTCCAGCAAACTAAAGGACCTGCTCCACAATTTTCCATCACATGCAGCAGCAGTTAGTGAAGGAGGTCTGGTTAGCACTAAGGGGTCATGTGAAGCAGGAAGTATCTTGCAATGTTCATAGCACCCCAAACAGCAGTATCTGGGCAATTGCTGAGCCAAAAATAAAATAAAAAATAAAAATCCTTATGGAGAGGCCTAAATTCAATTGTTAGCTCCTGAGTAGCGTGGATCCATTGAATTAATGAGAACTTTGCATATCAGCACTTGTGTAAATTCATTTGTATTGATGGTCGAAATTCAATAGCATAAAACACTGCATAAAACTTAAGGTATCATCAATTGCAACAGTTTTTTCAGAATTAAAGTTTTCTGATTTCCCCCCAAAAGTTGTAAGGTTCTCTTGGGATCCCCTTTGTCCTGGGGAAACCACTGGATGCTGTGGGACAGTGCATCATCTTTAATTTCTGAAAACTGCCATCAGCAGGATGATTTTACCACCAGTGGCAATTTTTGAAAATTAAAAACTTCCCCTCTCGTTTGCAGTCCTGTAAGCTGGAGATTGCCCTGTTGAAAACAGCAGGGCTTCTGCAGTGCAAGGGAGTGGGTAGTGAACCCCTTCTTGTGCAAATACCGGAGAAAGGACAGTCATGCATACAACATTGTGTACATTTTACCATGTTTCCCTGAAAACAAGACAGGGTCTTATATTATTTTTTCCTCCGCCCCCCCCAAAGAAAACAAAAAACCATTAGGGCTTATTTTCAGGGGATGTTTTATTTTTTCATGCACAACAATCTACATTCATTCAAATACAATCATATCATCTTCTTCTGGTTGCTGCACAATGGTGGAGGGCAGGGTTTCACATAACTGGGGCTTATTTTTGGGGTCGGACTTATATTATGAGCATCCTGAAAAATCATGCTAGGGCTTATTTTCAGGTTAGGTCTTATTTTAAGGGAAACAGGGTAAATACAAACAGGAGTTGAGCTTTGAATTTATTATTCTGGATCCTCATTCTTTTGTCTGGTGGTGGCTGCTCACAAGCTGGGGAACCCCTTTCCATAGGAGGGTAGGATAGCCACCCTTTTCCTTTTGTCCTGCTACCTTGAATTTCTTATTCAGGTTGGCTGTTGTTAGTTCAGTGGCTTCTGAGGAGGGACTTTCAATAAAGAGAACCAGCCTATGTAGCCTCAGGCAAACTGCACAGTCCTAGGGCACCCTGAGAAGAAGAGAATGGTAAATGCTCCTCGCCTCTGGAACAACCTACCTTCTGTACGTATGTGGTGGTAATGTGAACAAGCAAAACAATCTTGGATACAAGTTTGGGAAATGGTAAAACAGATTATTCAACAAAAATTTAATTTTAAACCTGAAATGTTATTATTGAATATAATGCCAGAAATTATTGATAAGAAAATAAAATATAGTCTACTGTATATATCCACAGCAGTTAGGTTACTCCGGGCCCAAAAATGGAAGAATGTAGAGACACCAACAATGGATGAGTTATTAAAGAAACTATTAGACATTGCAGAACTAGACATGCTTTCTCCATGGGATCAACAAGAGACTTTGTAAAACAAAGCTGGAAGCTGATATATAACTGGGCCCAGAAAAAGACAGGAACTTAAGGGGAAAATTAGTCTATAGTGAACCAGTGCTCAGCAGAATCCCCTTGAAAATATTCCAGTGACCAGATGACGGGGAAATATCTGATCGATAGGGAAAGGATGGACGCTTAGCTGTGTGTGTGTTTTTTTTTTTTGTCTCTCTGTTTGTTTGTTAATTATCTGTTAGGTTTTTAATGTTTTTAACTTTGCATGTTTAGATATGAATAAAATGGATGCAAAAAACCTTGGCTCTTTACTTAGGCCTTTGAAAACCTCACTCCTTCTTAATTTTAAATGTGAGGTTATTAGGTGATGATGACCCTAAAGGGATAGTCAATGGTCTATTGCTTGGTTTAGGTTTTCTTTCTCCAGCCTTGCTGTGCTGAGATTTAGTAATGTATCTTAGAAAGGGGCATTTTAGGGAAGTTCTTGCTTTTCTCACGTTTATTATTTTAATTTTTGTCTGTATATTTATGTTACTTTTTGTAGCCATCCAGAATACAGTGGGGTCTCTACTTAAGAACGTCTCTACTTAAGAACAATCCAACTTAAGAACAGCTCCATTTGCTAAATTTTGCTTCTACTTGAGAACAGAAATCCAAGATAAGAAAAGGAAAAAAAAAAACTTTCCTGCTCTTTTTTTAACCTTAGGTCATCTTAGGTTAAAAAAAAAATCTCCCCCTAGTGGTAGAGTAAGTATTAACCAGCTTTGCATTAGTTCCTATGGGAACTAATGCTTCAATGTACGAACGCACCTCTACATAACAAAAAAACAGCCAGAACGGATTAATTGGTTTTCAGTCCATTCCTATGGGAAATTTTGCTTCAACTTAAAAACGTTTCAACTTAAGAACACCATTCCAAAACGGATTAAGTTCTTAAGTAGAGGTTCCACTGTAGTGGCTTGCCACTTGATGGGCAGGATTATAAGTTCAAAAACAAACAAACTGCAGATTCCCAGTGTGGTGCAGGGAACAGAGTGACAGCCCAGGGCTCTGGAGAACAGGGTTCAAATCTCCACTTGGCTATGGAAACTCACTAAGGGAGTGGAACTGTTAAAATCAATCCATAAATATCTCACTTACCTTGAAAGACCTATTAGGGTCACCATTGGTCAGTTCCAGCTTGATGGCACAGAACACACATACACACAGAGAAAGCTAAACCAGAGATAGACTACCAAGTATACATCCTTTCTTCCCTCTCCCGCCTCTTCTTACTTACCTGCATGGTGCTTTCATTTCGCTTTAAAAATTTGTAATCATTTAGGCATCATCTCCCCTTTTCCAAAACTGTTTCTGGATAACTTGACCAGTGGGAGACACAATGGCTTTTAGGAGGAAAAGGCAGGGTAGGTAAGGCAGTAAACATTTTCCCTGTTAAATAGGGATCAGCTTGGAATTCATAATAAAAACTCTATAGTTAGCACAGCGAAGCTGTTCAAAATAGAAGCTGGCAGTTATCTTTTCCAAATGTTCATATGCCTGTGCAGCCCTGAAAGTGGTAAAGCTAAGAAATCTTTTCATTTGAACTCTTTCCAAATGCATTCAGCAGGATACTGGGAGAGCACTTTCATGTGTTAATTATTTCTGCCCTGATTGCCTGGCAACACATAGCACTGGAGACACAGTATCACACTTGGCTGTTTTTCTTTAAGCTTCCAGCTGAACCACAGAAAGGAGCTGGAACACGAGCAACTCACCTGGAGAAGAAAAATAACATATAAAGACAAGGAAAGAGAAAGTAGTGCTATGTTTAGATTGATTTTTTTTAAAAAAAAGAAAGAAACCAAAGCCAACAATACAGAAACAACAATAAATAGCAACTATGCCACAGTACCACATTTCCAAGCCCCGTTGGAACTAATTTTCTTAATCGTCTGCAGACAACTTAAACCAACAGCTTTAAATTAGGCTGTTTGTTATACAAATTGTGAAAAAACAACCCTCTCCAGGCATTTGTTGGTGACCTGGCAAAGAGGCTTTACTGCGGCCTCCTCATATAGGAAGGACTTGCTTCTTCTTTTTCCCCTTGATCAAAGATCTGTGCCTTTTAAGGATGGCACAACAGGCAGAAATTCCACAGGTGCATATTTGTTATAGCAGCACATGCTATGGGGCCAGTGAATGGGATCAAGGTAGGGCAGGTCATTATATGTAGCCAAAGGTATTATATATGTAGCCAAAAATGCTCTGTACCCAAAGAGAGGGTATACAGATTAGGGCTGACTCAATCTTTCCCCTTGAAGAGACACCGTGATGGGTTCCAGCTCTGTGTTTGTGTCATTAGTTTTGCATTTCTGAATCTCCATTTAAAAAATATATATCCATCAAACATGGGTGAATGCAAATGGCTATGTCCTGTGGCAGGGAGTGGGGAGTTATGCTGCACTCTAATTGTGTCACCTGTCCACTCAAGTCCATATATGTCATCTATCTACTCAAAGTCCATACACACAGACACACACATTCTGATCAGTGTGTGTGTGTGTGTACTGATTTAGTTGGGGGTATTCGTATTAAAATACGAATATCCCCACACAGGTTGAAACAACGAGGGTCCAGCCCATTGGGACCAGACTGTCCACTCACAATGTCACGGCTGCTGCCGGCTTCGTGGCGGCTTCCTATCGCATTATTCTCCACAATGGATTAGCCACTCTCTGAACTAGCAGAGAGGCTTGTCATCCCGCCTCCTGCCAGGACTGGGTAATCGGATGCGGACAACAGAGCCATTGGAAGGCACCACAGAGCCGGCAGCAGCATCAAAATTGTGAGTGGACGGTCTGGCCTCCAGACCCTTGTTATTTCTACCTGTGCAGGGATATTCTTATATGAATACATATACCCCCATCCCTAATACTGATATATATATATACTGATATACTGATCAGTACACACACACACACACACAGAGAGAGAGAGAGAGAGAGAGAGAGAGAGATCAGAGTGTCCAGGAAATATATTGGGCTTTACTGCAGGATTCAGCTGTCACTTCCCTTCTCTTTTTGCAGCAACACCTCAGTCTACCATATGACTTTCAATTCTTCCTTTTCTTAATTCAGATTGCTTGCTCCTTTTTTAACCCCATGGATGCTGAATGAGCCACAAAAGAATCCACAGTTGTGTGCTCCACCCCAAGAGTGAGCAGCAGGCTCCTTGCTCTACTTCCTAATCACCACATAATTTCGCAAATATGCCTGATGTGGTCCATTTTTATCCCAACTACACATGCCTATACAAACATGCCATAAATAAACACATCTTTAATGGCTGGAATTTAGAATTCAGTGAATCATCAAGGGTTGATCCAGTCATTGAGTAGCTCCAGTACTGACCAAGGCATTTTGCTCCTTGAGGTAAAGGACGTGGTGGTGCCTTTTCCATGTTTCATATACAGAAGCCAAGCACAGTGTGTAGACATTCTTCATTCTCGAGAGACTATGGCACACTGCCAGAGGAAATTGAGTTCAACCCTCAAGATGTATTAGAAAACAGCCAATGGTAGCATTATCCATTACATCTGAGTCTGCAGCCTAGTTCAGGAGACCCATGCCACTGTGGTGTAGCAAAAACCACTCTCTTTCCCAACAGACAGGGGAGATGAGAGGTGCACAGGACAAAGGAATGAAGGGATGGTGTGACCAGCCCTCAGCATCTGGCACCTGAGAGGATCACCTTGCTCCACCTCACAGAAGGGCCAAGTCTAGTCTTACATCATCCATCACACATTCATGTAAGTCAGAGAAGTGGAACAAGCAACCACTGGTGCTCAGGCAGCTCCAGAATTTTTGCTTGCAACTTTCAAGAGCACCACAGAGCCCTTTCTTTAATTTTTTTTCTGGTCCAACCTCCACATTTTGGTCATAAGTTAGTTTGAGGTATCCCTCACCAAGGCTCCCCTCAACCCCCCCCCCAAAATATAGACAGGATATGCTTGTCCTGGAACTTCCTGTTTACTTTTTAAAAAATTAAATAAATGACTGAAAGGACAACTTCGAGGTCTATCATGGCCCCCAGCCTCACCCAGGCTGTAGAACCCAATTTCAGTTAATATCTTGTCAGCCTCAGGTTCTCCTCAGCTCTTTACAGTCTTCACAATGTGGGCTGATATGAAAAGGTGGCAACGATTAACACACATGGTCTGTACAAATGCTTTGAGGGCCTGAAAAATATATTGTAGGTAAATGATAAATGCTTACATGTTTAGAGCTATTCGACGGAGCTGAGGCGATGGTGGGGAACATCCAGCCACCCATGATGCCGAGCAGCTTATTCCACTTCTGCCATCTCCTCCTCCTCTTTTCCTTATGACTCATCTCACTGAACCCTGGATTAATACAAATTGAATTTGAAATTAATAACAAACTTGTAATTGGGGAAAAAAAGTTTTGAGGAAGCAAAAGTTTATTACTTTGGTACAAGCTGTCAACCGAAGTGTCTCTTAAATGGCCTTTTTTGTCTATTTTATCATTAAACAAACAAAAAGAAGGCAAAGAAAAGTCCAAACGTTTTTTTCAAAATGAATACACCCACACATTGCAGATTTCACTGTTGTTACATACCTTGAGAACTGTTCGGCTACAATTAACTCCCCCTCCCCCCTTCTGTTACCTATTGGTATTCAGCATACTATATATTAGGTTGTGTATCGAAGACACCGTGGAACGATTTTTTAAAAAAAGTACGCCGCTGTGTGATTTTAACTATTCATTAAATATCTGTAGGAGTTAGTACAAAAGGAATAATCTTTTAATAAAAGCAAAAGTTAGGGGAATTTTTCCCTCTGATCTCGACATCACTCTAAGTAACACACATCAGTGAACACATTTTTATGCTCTTCGTCTTTATTGTTTAGAAAGCCAACACTTGACAACAACAATCCTCACCCAACTGTCACATATCATCTGTAATGACAGGGTAGCTTCTGTTCTAAATTCACTTTCATAAAGGCATTTCATTTTAATATTCTGATTCTCCATGCTTCACCTTAAAATAGTACACATGGCAAGTACTCTCTACTGATAGCAATGTACCTTTTACAATAGAATTTTGACTTGATTCCCTTTGCTGTTATAATGATACACATTTTCCCCTACAGATCTTGCTGCGCTATAATTTCCTCCTCAAAGCACAGAGTTGTAGATTCTCTAGAACTGAATAAATGACTTCTTGTTACAGAAGAACACACATCACTATTTGTACTATTTTGGCTTTAGCCAGCATCCACGCAGTGTTTTGGGTTGGGATGCAGGGTTACTAGGATTTAAGAAGACCAGCTAAAAGGGTCCCAAAGGGTGACATGCTTCTGTCCGGAAGAGGAGACAAGATCCAAGGTGAGCAGTGCCGAAGGATGAGGGAGTGTGATTGCAAGGGGCACCCATCTCCAGCCTTTCCAACTCATGTCACAGTTCACGGGCTCACGGGTTCCCTGCAAAGGTATTTGTATGCATCTTCTGGTTTCTGCCCTCCCGTCCTTCGTCTGCAAAAGTAGATTGCAAAAGGATGAAATGGAGCATGGGAATGTGTCTGTGGGGACTCTAGCGGGATGGGGTCTGTTAACAGGCACCCAACAATACTGATCCTTAACACCAAACCTGGTTCTATGGCTTGGTTCCAGATATTAGCTACTTAAAAATTTCAAAAAAGGTAGGCTAACACCAATGTGATGTGTTAGCAGCCAATTAGGCTAACAGAATTAGTACCCCAGATTATGTGAGCCAATAGCAAATCCATACAACACAGGAAGTGACCTCTGAAAGAGGAGGGGGAATGTCTTCATCTCCCTTGTGGTGCAGTGGTTAAACTGCTGTCGTGCAGTGAAAAATCTGCTCACAACCTGGTTTGATCCCAGCAGATTCAGGTAGTGAGCTCAAGGTTCACGGAGCCTTCCATCCTTCTGAAGTTGGTAAAATGAGTACCCAGCTTGCTGGGGTGTGACTGCATGTGCGTAAAATCTCTAGCCTGTAAAATTAAATCGAAAACTGCCTATGAGGCAGTATATAAACCGCACACTTTACTTTGCCTTGCTTTCATACGATGTTTGTAGAGTGGCTAGCTGTCCTTCTTTACTATAGAACGCTGTCTTCCATTTGGATGGCTCTCACTCAGAGGGCAGTCCCCTGTTTGAAGGTGACATCTGCTTTAGGGACTGCATTATCCAAATCTAATTAATGATTATGAACAAAAAGAACGGCCTTGAAGTGCCCCATCAATGAGAAGAATTTGGGCTGAAGGCATGAAAAGTAACAAATGTTACTTGTAAAACAGTACGGACTGAGTAATAAGGGTTTCACACATTTCCCCCTTTTTAAAAACTACTGTTACTTGGTAACGAAAAGTACTGATTACTCCTAAACTGTTGTCAGAAAACATTCTGGGGTATTGGGAGGCCATATTTTCTATTTTTAAAGTGTTTTTTTAAAAAATAATTGGAATAGCAGCCAAAAGTCTATGGAGATTTTATGCCAGCATAATGCAAATGGCATAACTTTTAGAGACAAATCTCCTCAGTTTAGGAATCACCAGAGATTATCTATGCTTTCTAAATTATATTAACTGAGTATGTAACAAATAATGGCACAGCCTTGCTGTTTACAATATTTGCTGTTCATCTATATAAATTGTGGTCACTTCTTTCTAAGCATTCACTAGATCTATACATATTAATTAGCATGTAGAAATTTGATGCAAACCTACACTACAATTCCCATTAGCCCCAACCAGAAAGTCTAGCAGTCAAGGGAATAATGGCTGTAGTCTGAAACCGCATGGAAGGGTGTACAGTGTGTGTGTGTGTGTGTGTGTGTGTGTGTGTGTGTGTGTGTGTGTGTGTGTGTATTTCACATGGTAAAGAGTTGCTTAAAAAATCTGCGTGTAATATCAGATAAATCGTGAATTCAGATGTGTTATACTCAGGTCAACAAGAGTAAGGGCAAGGCTCCGTTTCTCTGAGGAGAACAAGAGTGTGGAAAACAGACATGACCTCAGGCTATTGTGAGAAGAAATGGAGAAGCATTCTAGTATTAGAGAGTGTCAAGGCTTTAATATCCTGGATAAAACTAATATGCCCTGTAGGGGGAAAAATGTGTGCTGATGCTGTAGGGGAAAAAAAAAATCATATTTGTACCAAGACATTGGGAAAGCTGTCCAAGAATATTTCATGTGTGAAAACAGAACTCCAGCTACAGTGTTAAAAATAATGAAATCTAGGGTGTTAAGTACCACATGTGTTGCAGGATAAGTTAGAACTGCCCAAGGCTGTTTTTATTTTATTTTCCCAATTTTCCGTTCCTCCACTGCAGAGTTTAAACAAAGGGTTGTAAAGTATTAAGGAAAAGCTAAAGCTGGGAGTGAAAACATGGTTTCTGACATGTTTAATTCTGATCCTCACAAGAGTTAATGAAGATGAGGATGATGGTGATGACTTCCTATCTGTTTTGATGTCTATGAATAGAAATGTGATGTTCAGTGCTACAGATACCAAATTCCACAGGCAGACAATTTACATTATACAACATGGAAAAATCCCTCCTTTGATTCAGGACCAGCTCCTTTAGCTGCCACGCCCCATAGAAAGTAATCACCTCCTCAATCTGCCTTTCCTATAAGGGGGGGGGTGCCCACTGGTGGTCCTTCCTGTCATTGCCGCATCCCACCATAAGTAACTCCTTCTCTCTTTGTCCCCAAAGCTGATCTCTTTTCATTCAACATGTACATTTGGTCAGTGCCATACTTTTGTTTGATTGAGCCGTTTGCTCAGAGAGAAGATCTGACATGGAAACAGGAGTGGGCCAATTTTGTACAGCACGCCCCTTGTCCTCTTGCATCTCTCTGCAGGCCTGTGGAGAGAGGCTAGATCTGGATCCTCTGTGGGGTAGCCAAGGTTCCTCCTCCCCAAGATAGCAAGTGATGAGAAAGGTCTTTCCTTAAGACTTCAGAGAGCCACTCCCAGTTACTGTGAGTTATCCCATGGTTCTGTTGGCTAATTGGCTGAACAAACAAGGAGACCATTCAGGGTTAGAGATGAGCATGACCCTCAGTTTGGAGGTTGATGCCGGTTCATACACAAGGAACCACAGGTGCCACACATTCCCTTCTCCTAACACCCTGGCAGGATTCCTCACTCACCAGCTGGCACAAACGTCTCTCTTCCTCTTCTTCAGCTGTTTGATCAGTCTCTGGCAGGAGCACTGGCTTCCCTGCCCTGTCTCCTTGGCTGATCATCAACTCCGACAAGGAGGCAGGAGAGGCAGACCTCTGTTCCTGCTAGGGACTGGCCAAACAGCTGAAGAGGAGGAGAGGAACATGCTTTAACTAATGAGAGAGACATTGTCTGGGGAGGCAGGGGAAGGGAATGTGCGGCACCTGTGGTACCATGTGTCCAAACTGAGGGTTGTGCCCATCTCTGTCCAGTGTTCTTCAGAATCTGGGGGACACTCTTACTTTGTTTCAGTTTTGTTCTCCAGAGTTATGTGTGCTAGCTAGAGATGTGCTCTTCTGCAGGACTCTCACTATGGTGGAGTAACTGGGGCTTTGGCCCAGGAACAAGCATCTTTTGTTGTTTAGTCATTAAGTTGTGTCCAACTCTTTGTGACCCCATGGACCAGAGCACGCCAGGCCATCCTGTCTTCCCCTGCCTCCGGGAGTTGGGTCAAATTCATGTTGGCAGCTTCAATGACACTGTCCAACCATCTCGTCCTCTGTCGTCCCCTTCTCCTCTTGCCCTCACACTTTCCCAACATCAGGGTCTTTTCCAGGGAGTCTTTTCTTCTCATGAGATGGCCAAAGTATTGGAGCCTCAGCTTCAGGATCTGTCCTTCCAGTAAGCACTCAGGGTTGATGGATAGGTTTGTTCTCTTTGCAGTCCAGGGGACTCTCAAGAGTCTCCTCCAGCACTACAATTCACAAGCATCTAGAGGACACCAACATCTAGAGGTGAACCTACTGGTGAGTGTTAAGAAAATAAATGCAACAAACACTCCCAACCCTATTCACTTCCTCTTTTGTTTTTGAAAAGATAAACTATCTCTTTCATTTTTGATTGAGGGGGCTACCACATTCATTTCCTCTTTTTTCATGCCTAACCCTATGCCAAAGCTTCAGGGTGGTGTGGGTGGGAGGTAGTCCCACTTGCCCCACATGCCAGAATGATTCATTGCACCTCCATGTATTCTTCTGAAAGCTCAGATCATGGGAAATCAATGGCAACCATAATGTTCTGAAGCTTTCTTAGATATCTTGAACAATCATGTTTGTTTGTTTATTTGTTTACAGGTTATATTGACATACTACCTTTCCTCTAGTGAGCTAAAGAAAGTGGCCCTGGGTCTCCCAATTTTTCCTCACTAACACCCTGCAAATTAAGCTAGTCTGAGAGAATTTGTCTACTGAGTTTATGGCTTAATGGGGTTTTGAACCTGAATCTCGTAAATCCCAGTCCCACCCTCTAAATGCTACACCAGGCCGGGTCTCATATTTCATATTCATAATCTGTGCAGAATATCCTTGTATACAAATCGCACTGGGGAAAAAAAAAAGAAAATCAGTATAGTGTCAGCAGCTTGGCAGGATGCCAATCGTGTTACCCTTTTGACTGTCTTTCAGATGAAATTATAGCTCTATTGGGTTTACCTGTAAGGAAAAAAGAAAAAGAAAAAGAAGAAAATCTCCCCTGTTACTTACTTTCCTGGTGGCATTAACTTGTCTGTGTATGAAAGGAGGTGGCATCTTTCAAGATTTGTTAATTAGCCTGTGCTTAGTCATTAGGTGCACAAGCTTGACTTGATTTATTTCCCTTGCATAAATAACTTTGGAGCTGTCAATACTGCTGAGGCATATGTGAAGCAAGCACCAAGAAGTATTTAATGAATTGAAAATTTGCTCGTGCAAAACTTTCCCATCATCCCCAGATTTTTTTTCAAAAGACAACATCAGGTAGGAGAAAAAAAATACCTCAAAAGCCTTTCAGTCTCTTTCCCAGGAACTGAGTCCACCCGACACTTGCCTCTGCTTTCAAGAAGCAAAAGCAAGGAGAAGGAAATGGAGAACAAATTTGTACCAGGCATGTTACAACATGGGCTAATGTTAAGGTGTAGAATGTTAAGGGTAATCCATGAAACTTCTTGGTTGACCTTCCTAGGCCCAAGGGACCACAGGATTCTGCCAGTTCTAGGGCAGCCATGACGGTTTAAATCATGATGAATGCCCACTGGGGAGGAATTCACAGAGTACGCTGCTCAAACTTCTGCTTCTTTTTAGTTACTGCCAAAGTTAGTCCTTGGAATTTTGGTTGGTAATGAGGCTTGACAGCTCCTTTCAGCAAATGCCTAGTAACAAGCTAACAATATGTAGTATGTTCCTAGAGAATGCACACTTATGAACATTACAGGTTCTTTGGAAGGATGTGTAGAAATCTGTCCAAATGACTTGGGCAGGTACTTGCTCAATGGCAGTGTTCTGATTATATTTCCTCATTAGGTAAGTTCTGAATACCTATTATATCTATACCTATGTGTTCATTTAGAGGCATATGTTAAAATGATTTGTTTATTTTTTGTTTAATTTATATTGTTCTTTTCTTTGTTTTGAGGGTCCCAAGGCAGCATATAAAAACAAAACAAAACAAAAAACACATATAGTTAAGAAAATAAAAGAAAGAAGGAAAAAGAAGAAACCACAGTAAATTACAGTATGCAAATGCTATTGAATACATTGACCAATATTCTATTACATAGTTATGCCAGTGAAAGAGAAATGATGCAACTTACAGTGGCAAACAGCTATTGATTGATTGATTGATTGATTGATTGATTGATTGATTGATTGATTGATTGATTGATTGACTGACTGACTGACTGACTGATTGATTGATTGATTTATATCCCGCCCATCTAGACTGAAGTCTATTCTAGGCAGCTAACAACAATTCATAAAATAATAACAATATAAAATAAAACAACAGCATTAATATAATTCAAGACGGCAAGAATAAATTAAGTAATGACAGGAGCGAAGGCCTGCCTAAAGAGCCGGGTTCTAAGTTTGCTCTTAAGAACATCCAGCAAGAGAGCCAGACAAATTTCTGGGAGTAGACTTTTCCAGAGGTGAGGGGCCACTGTCGAGAAGGCCCGGTTTCTTGTTCTTTCTCTCTTGGCCTCCCTCAGCGTTAGGCCCCTCAGCAGCCCATCCTGGCTAGAACTAGTGATTCAGGTAGATCTAGGTGGGAGAAAGCATTCTGCTAGATATTGAGGTCCTAAACAGTTTTAGGGCTTTATAAGTCATCATTAATACTCTGTAATCAATGTGGAAGTGAACGGGCAGCCAATGCAGGGCAGCCAGAGTGGGGGGAGATATGTTGATGTTGTCTCACCCAGGTGAGAAGTCTGGCCACCGTATTCTGCACCATTTGAAGTTTACACATCAATTTCAAAGATAGCCCCACGTAGAAGGCATTATAATAGTCTAATCTTGAGACTACAAGTGCATGGACCAGAGTGGTGAACGCCCCACCATCAAGATAGGGATGCAGCTGGGCAATCCACCAAAGATGGAAATAGGCAGTGTGGACCACTGATGTTACCTGGGTTTCCATGGTAAGTGCTGGATCCAGATGGACCCCCAAGCTGTGAACCTCACTCTTCATGGCGAGAGTCACTCCCCCAAAAGACAGGGAGCTTCCCAAAACACCAATGGTGGGGCTACCCACCCTCAGGAACCTTCATCTTGTCTGGGTTAAGTCTCAGTCCATTCACCTGCATCCATTTCAATACGGCCTCCAGGCAGTGCTGAACAGACAAAACGGCATCCACTGTTGTTGGAGAAAAGGAGATGTAGAGCTGGGTGTCATCAGTGTACTGATGCCACAAAGCCCCACACCCCCTCATGACCTGACCCAGCAGCTTCATATAGATATTAAACAACATTGGGGAGATAATTGAGCCCCATGGAACCCCACAATTGAGACTCCATGGAGCCGATACACTCTCCCCAAGCTGTACTCTCTGAGAACGGTCCTCCAAGAAGGATCGGAGCCAGGCAAGCAGCAGACCACCAATTCCCAGCTCGGAGAGCCTCCCCAGAAGGATACCATGGTCGACGGTATCGAAAGTGGCTGAGATATCAAGAAATGAAGCTTGTGCTCCTCTCCTGAGAACCAATTTCAAAACAAAGCAAACTAATTTGCAAACTACAGGAGATGAAGGAAGTTCTTCCTGTGACAATCAGACATTCTCAACACTCAAGGAATTATCTTTTTTTCTCAATGTTAGATTATCTGTAATGAATAGTTTGACCCATAGATACAAAAGGAAATTGAACAAATTCATGGTAGATAGCAACAGATGATGTTGATGATGGTGGCTATGATGATCCTCCAAAATCAGAGGCAGCATGCCTCTGTATACTAGAAGCTGGGAGCATCAAGAAGAGGCCCATTGTCTTTCTGCTTGCCTGTTTCCCAGAAATAACTAGTTGATCACCATGGGATAGAAGGTACCAGAGCAGATGAATCTACATTCTGGTCCATCAAGGCTCTTCTTATGCCCCAGTGCCCTATTTTTTAGTTATGATGCTATCATATACTTGTATTAAGAAATGCATCTATATGCACATATAAAGGCTAAAACAAAGAATGGGTAACATGTAGCCATCCATATATTTTTGAACTATAATACCCATAATCCCTCCCCATTTGCCAGAAGATCTTAGAAGTAACAAGTTACATATAATTTTTTATAATTAGTTATTTCCAATATCTGAAGTGTAGCTAAATTTAATTTGGAATGCAGTTAAATGAGGGATAACATCCTTCCTTTGATACTGCAAAAAAAGTTATTTTTAAGGTTCTTGATTATGGCCTCATAAATGCAGCAGAAATAATATTATGTGGTTCAAGACTGAATTATACTGTGCCTCATAAGAACATAAGAAGAGCCCTGCTGCATCAGGCCAAGGGCCCCTATAGTCCATTTTCCTGTAACTCACAGTGGTCCCACCAGATGCCTCTGGAAGCACATGAGGCAACTAGATACCTGTCTCCTGATCCCCTCCCCTGCATCTGGCATTTTGTAGTACCTTCGTTTTAAGCCTGGAAATTATACATCCCCATCATGGCTTGTAACCTGTGATAGACTTTTTCTGAAGAAATCTGTCCAATCCCCTTTTAAAGGCATCTAGGCCAGACACCATCACCACATCCTGTAGCAAAGAGTTCCACAGACTAACAACATGCTAGTTAAAGATGTATTTTTCTTTTGGCTCTTCTCACTCTCCCAACACTCAGTTTGAATGGATGTCCCCTGGTCCTGGTACTGTGTGAGAGGGAAAAGAGCTTCCCTCTCTCCACTTTATCCATCCCCTGCATAAATTTATGTCTCAATAAATTTTCTCTAGGCTAAAGAGACCCAAATACTATAGCCTTTCCTCATAAGTGAGGTGCCCCAGCCCAGTCATCATTTTTGTCACTCTCTTCTGCACCTTTTCCAGTTCCACTATGTCTTTTTTGAGGTGCGGCAACCAGAACTATATGCAATACTCCAGGTGCGGCCTTACCAGTGTTTTGTACAATGGCATTATAATGCTGGCTGTTTTATTTTCAATCCCCTTTTTAATGATACCTAGCATGGAAATGGCCTTCTTCACTGCTGCCAAACACTGGGTTGACACTTTCATCGAGCTGTCCACCAGCACACCAAGATCTCTTTCCTGATCCGTCATGGACAGCTCAGAACCCATCAGCTGATAACTAAAGTTTTGATTTTTTTTTTGCCCCAGTGTGCATTACTTTACATTTTCTTATACTGAAACACATTTGCCATTTTGCCGCCCATTCTCTTAGTTTGGCAAGATCCTTCTGGAGCTGTTCACAATCCTGTCTGGTCTTCACCACCCGGAAAAGTTTCATGTCATCTGTAAACGTGGCCACCTCACTGCTTATCCCTGTCTCCAGGTCATTTATGAACAGGTTGAAAAGCACCAGTCCCAGGACAGGTCCTACACCGCTCTTCACCTCTCTCCATTGTGAAAATGGCCCATTGACACCTACTTTCTGTTTCCTGGTTCTAAACCAATTCTCAATCCATAAGAGGACCTGCCCTCTTATCCCCTGACTGTGGATTTTTCTCAGCAGCCTTTGGTGAGGACCACGTTGAACACCTTCTGAAAATCCAGATAGACAATATCAACTGGCTTGCCAGCATGCACATGCCTGTTGACCTTTTCAAAGAATTCTAAAAGGTTTGTGAGGCAAGACTTATCCTGATGGAAGCCATGCTGATTTTCCCTCAGCAAGGCTTGTTCTTCTATGTGTTTTAAGATTTTACCTTGGATGAGGCTTTCCACCATCTACCCTGGAACTAACTGGCCTATAGTTTCCCAGGTCCCCCCTCCTTCCCTTTTTAAAGATTGGCATGACATGTGATCCTCCAGTCCCTCTGGCACTTGTATAAAATATACAACTTCATTCCTCAGTTCCTTAATAACCCTTAGGTGGATGCCATCTGGGCCCAGTGACTTATTGATCTTCAAATTTTTGATCTAAAACATCCTCTTTTTAAACCTGTATCTGATTTAATTCATTAGTCGAGAGGGTCCGTTCAGGCAGCAGAGTCTGCCTAAGGTCTTCTATCATGAAGACAGATGCGAAGAACTCATTTAATTCCTCTGCAATTTTCAAGTCCTCCTTTACCTCTACAGTACTTCCCTCACCATCCAGAGGACCAGGTGCTTCTCTGTCAGGTCTCCTGCTTCTAACATATTTAAAGAAGCTTCTATTATTCCCTTTATATTGCTGGCCATACGTTTCTCAAAGTCTTTCTTTGCCTTCTGTGTCCTTTTGCCAGAGTTTGTGTTCCTTTCTATTTTCCTCATTTGGGAAAGATTTCCACTTACGGAAGGACCCCTCTTTGCCCTTTAAAGCCTCTCTACCTCCGCTTGTGAACCATACAGGCACCCTCTTGGACTGAGCTGAGCTCTTCTTTCTTTGCAGTATACACTTCCGCTGGGCCTCTACTACTGTTCTTTTAAACAGGCTCTATGCCTCATGTTCCATCATGGACATTGAGGCATCAGTGAGGTGGATGGAAGAAGAGTGTCTGTTGTACAACAGAGCAATGGCCCATGATTTTAAGAAACAATGAAAACTATTTTCATTACAAGTAAAGAGTTTCTGTTATGTTGTAAGTAACTATAAAGCTAATGAAGTACTTGAGAATGGGATTGGAACTCCAAGATCAGATCTAATCTGCAAGTTCAGATCAAGTTGGGATATCCATCAGAATTATTTGTAAATTAGGCTGGGCAAGAGAAGTTCATACAGAACTCTCTCCCTACCACTGTCTGTATAGCTCTGGGAGGTTTTCTACCCAATGGCCTATCTGGGGGAATACAGAGGGATGTAGTAGGAAAAAGAGTCACACCCACCTGATCTTGGTGGAGTCTAACATTCTTCTGGTGGAAGCCCATTGTTAGATACCACTGCCAGTATTGGGGGCATCTGAAGGAGCCTACACCGTGATAGCCAAATCAACAGAACACCGTGATGGCCAAATCAACAGTATTTTTCCAATTTTGCTCCCCTGTTTCCCACACAAAAAGCTTTATCTCTCTGATGTGCCACCAAGTATTAGCAGGCTGCATGCCTTCTGATTTAAAGTCCCTCAATCAGATTGATCAGAACAGATGCCACATTCTCTCTCCTGCGTAAACAAGATTTAGTTTTATATTAGCATCATCTTCTATGCTGTTTAACTGGCAGTATGTTATTTCACTGGCTTAACATCTTGCTTCTCTGTTACTCATAACTGTGCTCAGACTGTCAAGAAAGTAGTGGAATTAAATTATCAATCAAAATGATGAAATCTGAGAAGCATAATAGAAACTTGGATCATGCAGGAACTGACAAACACCTGAGAACTTTGCTTGCTGTCAAGTTTTTCCTGGATAATTATAAACTGCTGGTCAGATCATATCTCTAAAGCAGTCTTCTGCAGTGGTCATGGTGGTTGGGGAAGATGGGGACTGTAGTCCAACACATCTGGAGGGCATCAGGTTGGAGACAGCTGCTCCAAAGGGATATGTTGTTTATCAATGAGTTGGGCATTTATTGTTTCTCCATGGGGAAGGACTAGAGCCAATGGGTGGAAACTGCAGACAAATAGATTTTGGCTCAACATTGGAGGGATTTTCGGTCAATCATCAATCCAGCTGCAGGTGAGAGGCTAGCCCCACCCCATCCTTAATTGCTTTGCTCACACAAGCAGTGATGCATCTGGAAAGAAGAAGTTCCAGATCATGTTCAGCATCTGGAAAATCTGAGTTCTTGCTTGTGCAGCCTACATGTTGGCAGGAACCTCTTTTCTTCAAACCTGTCACAGCTTGTATGAGCAAAGTGACAAGGGAGGGTGTGGGGCTGGCCTCTCCTCCATAGCTGCTTTGAGAATTGTGGTAGGGATAACTATGTAATGACAAATGCTTTAAAACTCTGTGACAGCCTCCCCTGAGAGTTGGTGGATTCTCCTACATGGGAGGAGAGGTTTGCTGGCAGAGATTTAAGCTGATGGTGGTTTGCCATCTGTCAAGAATGCTTTAGATTCATCTTCTATTACACAATGGATGTTGATCACCCTCCAGACGTTTGGGCAACAGTACCCATCAACCATAGCAGAAACCAACAAATATACTTCCATGAGGCTTGGCAATTCTTCCCATACTTGTTAAACTGCAAAGGAGCAGAACTTCTAATCATGTGGGTTTTTTGTTTAGAAAAGAGTGTGCAAGGCTGGCTGCCTCTTGCATGGAGAAACAACAGAAAAGGGATTTGCTATACATATTAAAAGATTGTTTACATACATCTGCTAGATAATGCCTAGGTCAAAAAAGTCCACTTATACATCAGATGTTCCAGCATGCAAGTGAGACTATTGTCACATACCTGTATTCCAGGAGATATGTGACAGCAAAAATAGAAATATCTTAGAAGAACCTGCATAGTGTTTTCTGTACTATGCACTTGTGATTAAAGAGGTATAGTAACTAAAGATGTGAGTAATGCTGAATAAATGTCAGTTCATATGTGTTCAACTATTCACTATCCTGTGTAAATTGAACTGAATCATGTCTTCCAAATTCAGGAGCATTTTTGATTCAGTGGATGCTTCTGCAAACAGAAAAGGTGAGGATAATTTTGGCAATTGCCTCTCCCTCATGCCATCTCCTCACTCCGGTTCGGGGATTCCTCTGTATTGGTGAACTTTACAACAGAAGGCAGAAAATGGAGGACAGAGAAGAGGTGGCTGACAAAGGAATAGCAGGAAGGAAGGTGCGGTCCCAAGGATTCTGGGGGATGGAAGATACCTCTTTAGTCAGTAGCAGGTATGGACCATTCACCCCCATTGATACCTGGTGTTAAAAGAGAAGCATGCAAAGTTCTAACATCAAAGCACTTTCCACCCATATATATGAAGACATCTGTGAATTTCAGTAAATTCTTGATTAGAATATTAAATGAAATAACAAGTTATCACTCTTTCTTAGTGGCACTACTCAATATAGCTGTATTTGTGGGACTTAAAATTGACTTCACATTACAAATATGAAGTGTTATGAAATGAAATCCCCTTCTGTTTTATCAGCCAGTGTGATACAGTAGACAGAGTGTCAGACTAGGACTCAGAAGACCTGGATTCATATTGCTGCCCAGTCATAGAAACTAGGAGTGCAATTAGACAGCTGTAAAATCACCCACCTGATTGAACCAGAAAAAGTCACCTTGATGGAAGAGATCATCTTTAAAGTGACCCTTCCATCTGCCAGGGAATCGTTTCAGCCTAGCTCTCAAAAAGCCAGCTTGGGCTCATATCAGGCTTCTCTGTGTGACATGTGATCACCAGGAAATAGCTTGCACTGGATCACTCCAGAATGCAAGCTATGTACTGTGGATCAAACCCTCCCTCAGAGGTGGCAGTGGTAAAACTACTCCCTGGACATCTTACACACTTCAAAAACCTTGCTATAGGTTGGAAGAAACTATAGCACATGAAATATTTAACAGATATTTGGGGATATAAGAAGTGATAATAATGATAAAGTACTGATGAAACTATAGGTAAGTGACTAGAATTACTATTATTTTGAATTAACAGAGTTTAGAAGGAGAAAATGACAAGAGAAAGCAAGAAGAAAGTGATCTTTTGTTGATATTTTCAGTTTGTGAGTCTCTTTGACAAAAAGCAGGGCTCACACCCTCTTTCCTTGACATATGGCTGAAACATAAATAGCATTTTTCATGGTGCATTTTGAACTGCAAGCTGGATTTTTCACCTATTTGGAGTTACATGGCATTGGTTCTGGTTCCTTGATTTGCTGAGCCTACCCCAGGTGGTCTGGAGATTAAGCACAAGTCAATTTTTATCATCTTCCCTGCAGTTAAGCTGCTCTGTCAAAAGTCTGCCAGCCTGTGTGGGTTTCTTTTCTTTTCTTGCTCTTTCGGTGTATTTTCTTGCACAGAAGTCTAACCAACTTCAGAAATGATGGTTTGACACAGTGTTTCCATTTTACATTCGCTCATCCCCTTCTGTTTTGTAGATGCCTCCCTGGAGCAGTTCCAGGAAAAAGTCTGTCCCAAGCTAAATATCGTTGCAGTCCTTACTATCTGTGGTACCTTTTTGGCTTACAGTAAGGTAAATAAGGTAAGAAGGAAAACGACAGAGGTGTATAATAACATGTGGAGCACGGGAAAAGTGAATGGTATTCAATATGAGAACTTGGGATCATTTGACGATGATGAATGGTGAGAGATTTAGAGCAAATGAAAGAAGGAGCTTCTTCACCTAGAATATGAACAGTGGCTTGGTTTCTATAGTGACAACCATCAACTTTGAACAGCTTCATAAGGAGATTAGGCAAATTAATGGTGGACCAAGCTGCCATTGGCTCCATGTCACGATGACTATATGTTACGTTCAACATCAGGGGTCACACCCCTCTATATAGCAGTTTCTAGAAAACACAAGCTGGATCCTTCTATTATTCTGATCTCCTCATAAGGACTTTCAATCTGCAAATGGCTGGCAGAGTAAATGCCCGAATGGCTGGGGCTTTGGTCTCATCTAGCGTGGTTACTCTAACATTGCTATCTTACTTTAGGAGTGTCTTGCATGGCATATGGAGGAAGAGATGTTCAGGTATACAGCAAGCATGTATGTCCTTTAATATTCAGAGTTATTGCCTGTAGGTGCTGCTGGTGTGAATCTTTCTTAGTCCTAGCTCATGATGGACTGTTTTTCAAGCTTCTCTTCCCTGATGGGACCAAGAGTGTTTCTATACTCAGTGATAGCCATTTGCTACCACTTTTTCTGTTACGGCTCCATTCTAATGAACCCAGAGGATATCTAGTTTAGTGAAGAAGTTAGAATTTTCTGTCAGAGCTCTGGCGCCCATCCCCAATTACAGCAGGTAATTCTCAGTACCTCAGCAAGCTGAACATCCTTGTAGGACACAGCCATGGCAGGCAACCTGTGTAGAACAGGTACACTTCAACTAAGTTTCATGATGGCCACATCTTCATTTCACATGTCATCCTCAGCTGGCAAGATCAAGCCTACCACTTACGTCTGTGGAGAGTTGCCTGTAAACTATACAGGTGTGAATATCTCTTTCACTTTCTCGTAATATTTTGTACCTCAAAAAAGGTAGCTGCTTATAGTTTTAAAGCAACTAATTTAAAATCTTTCACATACTTTTTGCTGACACACATCTTTCAGACTTGGTCAGGAGGTCCTGAGCACCCAAAAAGCCTACATAACATTCCCTCTGCATTGGCTATACATGGCACACAAGACAACTATTTGGGCCACGTGTTTGCTTGCAAATCCTCATTTTGTAGTCCAACACAAGACATATCTTTCCGAACAGGTGCAAACAATGTGTTTAAGGGATGCAGGGTGGCATCTCCAACTACACCCATCCCAATGAAGGTCTTCATACTCCAGGACTGGCCAAGACATGTTGTGTGATGCAGAACAGAAAATGGCAGCCCCCCTTCAAGTCAAGGTGAATAGTACTCAAAATTAGCTGACATTTGGATGAATAAGGTAGGAAATCATCCAAGTGCCACTCTGTCCACTGCTGGTGAGAAAAAAAGAACAAAACAAATAACTAATAATTTGCTGTTCCTCCATAACATTCAAAACCTGGTCCCTGAGCTAAGGCCATCCCTGCCCTTCCCAACAAGTCCAATTCCTGCTTTGTCCAACCAGAGAAGGGAAATCTGAAGAAGAGTTGTCCTATTTTGCACAGTCAGGAGCCTGTTGATTATGTAGAGGGGCCAGTTGCGTGAAGGCTTATACTCTGATTCACATGAATGTAAGTAGGATCCCCCCTACACAGCTCCTGACTCAATCCTGGAAGGTTGAATGTGTGGTCAGTGGGTGTAGAGATGTTTTGAGTGAGGCCAGCATGTGAGGCAGTATGCTTCTTTTCTATGACCTCCTCTAACTTGTCCAGCTTCCAGCCTTCGGGCCCACTGAAGAACATAGTCCCATCACCTGTTAACTACCACTCTAGAAGACATTGTTCTACCACAACTGCTACTCAAGCCAGCTTGTGTACATGGAATAGCAGAGGGCTCTAGTTTGTCTTTGCCTTAGGCAGCAAACTATATTGGGTGACACTGGTCAACTGCAAGGGAGGAGCAGCATTGTTGGGTACTGTTCTTTATGTCTTGCTTGTACATTTTTTATAGGCATCTGTCTGGCCAGTGCAGGAAACAGGATATTGGACAGAATATCAGATTAGATTGAGATAAAATATTGGAAATAGAGGTGTATTTGTCAAAATACACATTAATTGGAATGGGTATTCCCTATGATTGACCCTTTTCCTTTCCAACAATGGGATTTCATGCCTCTGCAATCAGACTTCTAGATTAAACCTTTTTTTCCCTTCCAATGACCAATCACAAAGCAAGCCATAACTAATGCAAAATATGGAGGTGAGGAAAAACATATGCTATGATAGACCTCTGTCACCATTTGGCTGAGCACTACTTCTAAAAGTCATGTGAACTTCAAGCAGGGGAAGCCCGAGTTCTCCCACTGCCTCCAGCAGGAAGAAAAGTGTCATTCCCATCATTGTAGCTGTTGCCCTAGAGAGAAACCCCTACCCATCCCTGCAGTGGCAACAGCAGCAGCAAGAGAAAAAAAGGAAGAAGAAGAATCCCCTCTACGTCATTCCGCATAGTGCTGTAGGATAAGGAACAGGTAGGTGATGATGTAGTTACAAATTGTTGTTGCTGTTGTTAAAAAAAACACACCAGGCACAGTCAATCAAAATTATAGAAACATTGACTGGTATTATATAGGAGATACCATTTTTAACCAAAAAACTAAGTATATGTTACATATCAGTGCAGTATGTATGCTGTTCCTGTTGTTGCTGTTGAAAACTGGCTCAAGAGGGTCCATTCACAGCCAATACAGAAGGGCCACTGACAATTTCTCTGTTCATTCGTCCCATCTGCCTTTGGTTCAAGAGGAATCACCAAAGCAAGGATTTATTCATTTTTTCCAAGAAGCAAGTTGAACTTCAAAGCAGTTTACTGCCACTTCCTTTTCTGGTGGCAACACACAGAGGAGGGTACAAAGCCACCACTGTCTCGAAAGGAGGCTGGCTGGATGTCTCCTTCTTCACTGGTGGCACAGAGCTTCTTCCCTCAGCAGCATCTCTCCAAAGCATTCCTGAGAAAGGGGCAGCAACCAGAGGGAGGCAAACATTTGCTGCTTCCAGTCCTCCACTGTCTGAGATAACTGCCTCAGCACAACTCATAGGAAGGCCAGCCCTGCCCTCACTAAGAGGGTCCTCTTATGTCTGTGCAAAAGCCACTGCATAATAAATCCCATTTTCAGAAATGAAAAAAAGAAAAGAAAAGCTTCCTTGAAGTTTACCCCACTCACCAAAATTACCACAGGTTAAGATATGAGTTGCATGTTCATTTACCTGTGGAGAAAACAGAGTTTAATGTACCATAAAGGACCTGAGACTCTCTTATTAAAATCATCAGCAACAAAGGCCTATGAAATGCCATGAAACTCATAGCAAGACTCTGTCATTTATTTCTTTTCTTAGAGAGGCACTTGGAAAAAAAAAAAAGAATCCCAACACATATGGCAAAGTACAGACTCCACACACTGTGAAAAATGTGATTGTGGAGGACTGATAATGGTATTTAGATCTTTGCACATCTGCATTTCAAGCCCAGCCAAGGCTGGCAGTGAAAATATGGAAGGAAGTATCATCTGGCGAATTTTGTGCAACCAACTGGATGCCCCATCCTTGCCTTCAGGTGTCCGCATCTGAAAAGATCTCTCTACACTTGAGCTCCTTGCTGGAATTCTCTGCGACAGCTAAAGACTCGTTGAGCACGAATGCCGTGCTAATCTTCTTCCAGAGACACCAAGCCTGCTATTTGGCAGCATTGTTTGCCAACTGGCATTCAAGTGAGCAGGGAACTGAACTTTGGGGAAATAAATAGAAGGCTTATCACTTTATATTCTCCTCACTGAACTTATTGAGCAGCTGTGGTTTTCATTTTGACGTCTGCCCACAGCTTATGAGGAGGAAGACGCTTATTGAAAACATGCACATCCCCTCCTCATATCATATGTTACGGTCTTATGGAGACAGGGTGCTTGCAAAATAGATGTAATGGTCACATATTTGAAAGCACTGGAAGATGTGGTACAGGTTGAACCTAAGATAGTGGTCAACCTTGAGAATGGCCCCTACACAATGGGATAATACAAAGGAGAATGGCAAAGCGGAGCAGGACAGTCATGGCACCCAGAAAAAGGGGAAAAAAAGCACAAAGGTCCCCAGAAATTTGGAAAGGGCAACATGTTTTCTGTAGCACCAAGCTTTGTGTCATCTGTTTGGTTTCTGAAAGAGAAACAGTAGTATCTGTCACACTAATAACAATTGCTATGTGCTGTCAAGTTGATTCTGACTTAAAGCCACTTTTCCAAGTGTGGAAGTACTCAGAAGTGGTTTGACAGTCCCTCCTGTTGATGTTGCTCTGGGACCTTTGTCTTGCTCATCTCTATCTTCTGTGGCAACCCCTTAGATATTTCAGTTATCTGAGGACAACTATTATATTTGTTTTTAGTCTTTTAACCAGGCGAGTCAAATTCATCATTTCAACTTTTCCTCACAGATACGCGGGGCCTCCAGATCCCTTAACATTCTGGACATATTCAGGGCTTTTTTTAAAAAAAAACTTTTTGCCACAGTTCTGATGTGACAGGAAAAGTTACTTTTTAGAAGTAATTTGTAAGAAAGCTCAAGAAAGTATTGTTACCACAGAGAGAGAGAAAGATATTAGTGCCTCCTTAGTTGTCAACGTTACTTCCAGTTGTTACAGTACCTGTTATTCTTAGTTGCATTCTTACAAAAATAATACATTTTAAAAGATAAAATGGAAGTCTAAAATTTGAACAAAATTTGCTCCAAATATCCCCAAATCTTTTGCCTTCCCCACAAAGTAATAAGCAAACATAACAAGAATACATTATTCATTCAATAAATTATACAACGCACTGTAATGACCTTGTCAGTCAGTTGCAAAAGGAGCTTTGTTTGTGTTAACCACTAACTATTGCATTATATGTAACATCATTACTTGCATTTGAGAGGCTGACATCCACTTGCTGCTTGTAGAAACAGAAGGTGGCCATGGAGGAAGCACACTCAGCATCTCTAGAAGCCTGAAGGCATCTCTTCCATTTGCACTGGGAGGACAGCATGGTAACACCAATACTACCTTAGCAACAATTGGTGTCTTTTTTGTAGTATATTAAAAAAAGTATAGCACCAAATAGATAAATGGAGAAAGCTCAGATAATTGCTTGTGAGGGGAAGTGCTTCTTCTTAATTTTCTTTTCAAAGTTATGTGTGAATGTTCGTGAGTCAGTGAGAGGAATGGAGTGGCAGTTAAGAATTCTGAGCCACTTCAGTCCTAATTATGAATATAAAATGATAGTGAGTACTCACACACAATAGCATATAAAACAACTCATTGACTTTTAGGAATTATTTCAGGTTACTAAAAAGGATAATTAAGATGTCATAACAGGCCCACAGTACCATGACATCTTTTACATCAAATTAATATATTAGCACAAATTTAAAAATATATTGCTTGCTCTTCCAAAATTTCTTGGACTGTGTCACTGTTCATTTATGAGATCATTTGAGGAGTTTTAAGTTTTATGTGTCTTTTACAAAATTCATTTTAGAATACCTCAAATTAACACAATGGAATGTATCACTCACAGATATTCACCATACTCCTTCTCTTTTGGCCTTTTGTTCCTGTTGTTGTTTAGTCATTGATTCATGTCTGACTCTTCGTGACCCCATAGACCAGAGCACACCAGGCCCTCCTGTCTTTCACTGCCTCCCGGAGTTGGGTCAGATTCATGTTGGTAACTTCAATGATACTGTCCAGCCACCTCGTCCTCTGTCGTCCCCTTCTCCTCTTGCCTTCACATTTTCCCAACATCAGGGTCTTTTGGCCTTTAGGAAATGGGTAAAAACTATATTGTTTGAAGAGGCCTCCAGAAACATCTTACCCCTTTGACATCCTTGTGGATCCATGAAATGGATATTATTCTTGGTTAGTTGTTGTCTTTATGTTATTTATTTATTTTATTAGATTTATACCCCGCCCATCTAGACCAAAGGTCTACTCTGGGTTGCATTTTAGGTTTATTTTACATTTTATGTTATTCCTGATTTGGTCTAGATCTCGTTATTTATATATTTGAGGGCTGGGGTGCATAGTTGTGTTTTTAATTGCTGTTAGCTGCCTAGAATGGTGCTTGGGAACCAGATGGACAGGATACAAATGTAATGAATAAAAATAAAATAAAATAAAATAAATGTCTAGCTGTTATGGATCTAGTTATTTAGATGCCCATTTCCTTTACAGAGTGTGGCACTGTTAGCTTTTTGGACCATAACTTGGCTGGGGGAATTCTAAACTTGAGTCCAAAAAATAAAAGTTTCCCAACTTTGTTCATCTGGTAGGAGCATCCAGAAAATGCTATCAGTAGATGATTAGAAAGTCTGGGTAGGGATATGTGGTTGGTGGTATAGTTCAGGTAGCCTGCCTTAACAATATTTTGATGGACAAAGGGAGGGGCTTCTCCGCAATGAATAGATTCAGAGCAAGTTATGCAAATGAGCAGAAATATGCAGAGATTCTTAATCTGCACTTGCATAGAAGCCAAAAAAAAATTCCTATTTTTCTTGGCACAAAATTTGGACAAATGTTAATGTTTTTATTTTATTCATTATTTATTTTCTTGTTATTGCAGTGTACCTACAGTCCCATGGATCAGGCTCATTGATGACTAAGGATTTACTACATTTTAAAAAACAGAAAAACAGGAGATCAGATATCAGAATTCTTCTCATTGAAAAATTAATTTATTTGGGTTTATTTTCATGCTAACATGCAAACTACTTTGAATTATCAAAGGAAGATAGAAGACCCCAGATGGATCCAATTATGCACTTGAATTTTTAAAAAGTCTTTGTGTGTTCTAGCAACTGCAGCGTAAAACCATTGTCACAAGAGAACAGAGGAAAGGCAGCAAACCAGTTTTGATAAGATATATTTGACTTGAATAAACGTCTCTCTCCTTTGCCTCAAGGCGTCACTGAACTTGGCACTCTGAAAGTGTCATCCAATGGTTTATTAACAAATCATCGTGAAATTCTGACCTTTGGATTTCTGTATTTCCTTCTAATATTGTTTCCGTAAGAAAGTACAATCACGTTTCAGTTTAGATAAACCCCGATGTATTTTGACTTTTATTCCCACCACGCAGATTCAGTCTAGCCTTTGAAAACTCTCAGATCCACAGAAGTTATTTGGTTGCAGTTCTAAAGAAGGTTATACCAGGAAATAAGTACCGGTGGCCAGAATCCTACTGGTGTTAATTTTAGATTTTTGTAACATGTCCTGGCTAATTGCAGCTAATTGCTGGCATTTGTGTACCTCGTTGTGTACACCCCCACACCATGTCAATTAGTCACAGTTAGCTGTGACAAGTTACACAAACCTAAACATCAACAGAATTCCAGCTATTGTATTCACTGCAAATATTCAGGATTTCCTTTAGAGCAGATGTGGTTCAGAGCATTCTCCTGGCAATTAAATCCACGTAAGTCTCTCATCTGTGGTATATATCTATGGTACATACTGTATGAATCTCTCACTACATATATATAGGCCCATTGAATCAATAAGAATTTGGTGAGTTAACTCATCCATAAGTTCCACTGATTCAATGGCTCTACTCTAGTTGTGACTTACTGCAGCAGTTCAGCCACCGATTCTGAACTGAAATTTGGACAATTACATGCATTTCCTAGTTGCTGCAGAAGCCCATTCATGGACCAAAGTATTCAGTTCCTACATCAACAAACAGCCATCAGAGATTCTCAATTAGGAGTTTTTGGAGGAAAAAAAAAGGATGCCAGGTTCCAGCCAAGACATTATGGTTAGATCCAGAGGTTTTTCAGAGGAAACCCAGATTTTGACCTCCTGGATGAATGACTGAATCATACCTTAGCTATCCACTGCCTTTTGCTCAAGTCTCTGTAACACAGTTCTCAGCTCAAAAATGGTCAATATACTGTATATATTTAAACTGTATTTTGATAGCATATCAAATGTAGACATCTTAAAATGAAAGAGGTATTGAAAAGTACCCTGCCCCTCTCCTTCTTCACGCAAGGTGTTGAAAACATGGGGTTCACTACAATGGGACCCTAACACCAGAATCACGTGACAGCATATCTTTTAATCCCTTCCCTCTCCCTCTCAACTGAAAACACACTGGGTACACAATGACTTCAGGATTAAACTATGGTGGGTTTTTTTTGGGGGGGGGTCCTTTTCTCCCACATTCCTAGCATTTTACATCATCTTGCAGAGATATGGAAATCTTAAAATCTTGCTTTCTGTGTTAATGTTCCCTTACTCAGGTAGGGAGAAAAGTAGCGTATTAAAAAATTTAAATGAAAATAATGAACATCACCATGATTATTTCTTTACAGACTTTCCTCAAAGTTCAGTCATGATAAATAGCACAAGTCTTGCACTGGCTAAGGGGCTAAGCTAATTCACATGAATTTTGGTTATAATCTGACATGAACATGATTTACTTGTTTTGGTGAATTACAATGTGCTGATCATGCCCTATGGAATGATATAACACCTGCTCAGCTAAGAAATCATCACTGCTTGATGCGATTCACGCTTTCAAGGAGAAGATGGCATGCACAAAAGTCCCTAGGCTCTCTTTGTATCTGGATAAAGGGGATACAGATTGGGGCCAGCCCAACAGTACATTTTAGGAGACAGGGTCCCCACACCATCTCTGTGACATTATCTGTGCATTTCTGGATCTCAATTGAAAAGAAAATTGCAAAGTGGGGAGGGGGCTGGACAGAAAGGGCAGTGGTATTTAGTTGTACCACTTTACACCATAGAGAAAAAATGAGAAAAGAAAAAGATAGTGGGTAGTAGGAAAGCCCAACAGATTGAAGGGTATGGTAAAAGAAGACTGGCTTCATCTGACATCCTATGGCGAACAGTAGACAACGGTTGCTATTTGCACGACTGCAACAAAAAGTGTAAAAAGAGGGGGGAAAGGGGAAAGACCAACCCCAAATCCCTAATGGACTGGCCTAACCACTCAAAGCATAAAGAGTAATCATCCTTCTACCATCACACACACACTCAAAGCTAACAGTGTATTAGCACTTCAGTAAAGTTTAATAAACAAAGCCAAGGGAGAGAAAAAAGTAAAATAAGAATATTCCAAAATGTTAAAAAAAGGCTGTCTAATCAGTGATGCAAGTGTTTCCCTTCTCCCTGCACCTTCTCAAAATGGCTGAGAGAGCAACTGAATCCCATACAAAGAAGGGCTACAGGTGACCACAAATACAGTACCATATAAAATAAGAAAGAAGCCTACAATATCACCCCCCCTGCAACTTTTTGTTCACAATTATTTCCCCTTTGACCATAAAACCTACCTCCTGATCAACAGAACTGCTATGGGCACATGCATGCCCCCACAGTATTCAAACATATTCATGGCTGACCTAGAACAGCATGTTCTAAACTGTTGTACCTAAAATCTCTCCTCTATTTCAGGTACACTGATGAAATTTTTCTCATCTGGACCCATGGAAAGGAATCCCTAGAGAAATTCCATAGGAATTTCAAGAACTTTCATCCAAACATCAACCTCAGCCTGGAACAATCTACACAAGAGGTGCATTTTCCAGACACAGCTGTCAAATTACAACATGGACATCTTAGCACCACACTGTACTGAAAAACCTACCCATCAATGTACCTACTTATATGCTTCCAGTTTTGATCCTGAACACACAATAAAATCCATTCATTACAGCTAAGCCATCAAATAAATCACACCTGCTCAGATCCACAAGATAGAGACTCCAAACCCAAGGATCTATGAAACCTACAGTATATCACTGAAGTGAGCACACCCCCTCACATTTCATAAATATCTTAGTATATCTTTTCATGTGACAACACTGAAGAAATGACGGATACAATGTAAAGCAGTGAGTATACAGCTTGTATAACAGTGTAAATGTGCTGTCCCCTCAAAATAATGCAATACACAGCCATTAATGTCTAAACCGCTGGCAACAAAAGTGAATACACCCCTAAGTGACAATGTTCAAATTGGGCACAAAGTGTCAATATTCTGTGTGGCCTCCATTATTTTCCAGCACTGCCTTAACCCTCTTGGGCATAGAGTTCACCAGAGCTTCACAGGTTGCCAATGGAAACCTCTTCCACTCCTCCATGACGACATCACAGAGCTGGCAGATGTTAAAGACCTTGTGCACCTCCACCTTCCATTTCAGGCTGCCCCACAGATGTTCAATAGGGTTTAGGTGTGGAGACATGCTTGGCCAGTCCATCACCTTTACTCTCAGCTTCTTTAGCAAGGCAGTGGTCATTTTGGAGGTGTGTTTGGGGTCGTTATCATGCTGGAATACTGCCCTGTAGCCCAGTCTCCGAAGGGAGGGGATCATGCTCTGCTTCAGTATATCACAGTACATGTTGGCATTCATGGTTCTGTCAATGAACTGTAGCTCCCCAGTGCCAGCAGCACTCATGCAGCCCCAGACCATGACACTCCCACCACCGTGCTTGACTGTAGGCATGACACACTTGTCTTTGTACTCCTCAACTGGTTGTTGGCACACAAGCTTGACACTATCCAAACCAAATAAATTTATCTTGGTCTCACCGGACCACAGGACATGGTTCCAGAAATCCATGTCCTTACTCTGCTTGTCTGCAGCAAACCGTATGTGGGCATTCTTGTGCATCATCTTTAGAAGAGGCTTCCTTCTGGGACAACAGCCCTGGAGACCAATTTGATGCAGTGTGAGGCGTATGGTCTTAGCACTGACAGGCTGAACCCCCACCCCCTTCAACCTCTGCAGCAATACTGGCAGCACTCATACGTCTATTTCCCAAAGCCAACCTCTGGATATGACGCTGAGCATGGGTACTCAACTTCTTTGTTCAACTATGGCGAGCCTTTTCTGACTGGAACCAGTCCTGTTAAACCACTGTATGGTCTTGGCCACCATGCTGCAGCTCAGTTTCAGGGCTTTGGCAATCTTTTTATAGCCTAGGCCATCTTTATGTAGAGCAACAATTTGTTTTTTCAGATCCTCAGATAGTTCATTACCACAAGGTGCCATGTGGAACTTCCAGTGACCAGCCTGAGAGAGTGACAGCAATAACACCTGCTCCCCCTTCACACCTGAGACTTGTGACATTAACAGGTCTCATGACACCAGAAAGGAAAAATGGATACTTGGGCCCAATTTGGACATTGTCACTTAGGGGTGTACTCACTTTTGTCGCCAGCAGTTTAGACATTAATGGCTGTGTGTTGCATTATTTTGAGGGGACAGCACATTTACACTGTTATACAAGCTATATAAAGGTAAAGGTAAAGGTTCCCCTTGACATTTTAGTCCAGTCGTGTCCGACTCTAGAGGGCAGCGCTCATCCCATTTTTCAAGCTGTAGAGCCAGCGCTTGTCTGAAGACAGTTTCCATTGCCACATGGCCAGCGTGACTAGGGAACACCATTTTACCTTCCCACCAAGGTGGTACCTATTTATCTACTCGCATTTTTACATGCTTTTGAATGGCTAGGTGGGCAGGAGCTGGGACAAGTGACAGGAGCTCACTCTGATGCGTGGATTCGATCTTATGACTGCTGGTCTTCTGACCTTGCAGCACAGAGGCTTCTGAGGTTTACATTGTAGCCAAATGTCATTTCTTCAGTGTTGTCATATGAAAAGATATACTAAGATATTTATGAAATTTGAGGGGGTGTACTCACTTCTGTGATATACTGTATTCCTCGGACTGCAATATCCATCCAATATGATTAAGGAACTAATTACTAGGGTAAGATGAATACCCAGAAGCAACCTACTATAGGAGAGGCTCAGAAGAGAAAATGACTGAACACCACTATTTGTCACTTTCAGTCCACAACTGAGACCATTCACATGCATCATAAGTGATCTCCAACCAATCCTTGACAAGAATACCTCACTTTTCCAAGCTCTTAGTGGCACACTTATATTTGTTTATATACAGTCTCCCTGAATCTCAAGCAACTACTGACACAATGGACTACACAACACTGATACAGAGATGGGGACTAAACCCTGCTAGAAACCCAGATGCCAGTTCTGCCCCAGCATTTATTCTGACAACATGATTGCAGAATCTAACAATATCACACAAAACATCAAGGGTACTTTTACCTGTTCCTCTGCCCACGTTCTTTCTCTGCCCACATCTATGCCATCTTCTGCCAGTAATGTCCCTCTGCATTCTACATAGGACAAACAGGATATTTATTTATTTATTTATTTATTTATTTATTTATTTATTTATTTATTTATTTATTTATTTATTTATTGCATTTATATGCCGCCCATCTAGACATAGTCTACTCTCTGCACAAATGGGTAAATGCACACAGATTGGACATCAACAATGGCAATACATAGAAATCTATTTCATATCATATTAATTTACCTGGATAGTCTGCACTAGGTCTGAAAGCTGCCATTCTGGAAAAGAGAAATTACAGGACAAGAATCCCAAGAGATATAACTGAGATAAAATATATGCATATGCTTAAAAGCCTTCTCATTAGACTTAATATTAGTCAAGGTTTCTTAGGGCACTTCCACATGTATAATGTTACAATAATGTTGTATCTGCTGTATTTCCCAACTGTATTTCATTTTAGCTAACCAGATCCACCTTACAAGCTTAAAAGGTAATCAGAGATTTTTGTTAACTCATTACCATATTGTTCTTACTGTCATCTATGCCTTGGGATAAATTAGCCCCCTACCACTGTCACTGTTTACAGAACAAAAACTCCCAGGAAGAAACTGAATATAAAACAAGGATTTTTTAAATTCTTTTCTAGGTGTGAAATGTTTCTCTCTCTATAATTAACAAATGTTGTTTTTGCTGTTGCTATCTATAGCCAGAAGTTCCTTTACCCACTAAACATTGTCACTTTTTACAATGCAAAGCTCTACGGAAAAGATTTGACTATTAAATGGAAGTCATTACTAGGTGTGGAATACCACACTGCCTCACACGATTTGCAATTTATATCTACTAATCAATACCGTCTCTGTATAAAAATTTGCCATGTAATCTCATTCTGATGTCTGAGGAGGTGGACTTGATCCACAAAAGCTTGCTCGCTCGCTCGCTCGCTCGCTCGCTCGCTCGCTCGCTCGCTCGCTCTATCTATCTATCTATCTATCTATCTATCTATCTATCTATCTATCTATCTATCTATCTATCTATCTATCTATCTATCTATCTATCTATCCATCCATCCATCCATCCATCCATCCATCCATCCATCCATCCATCCATCCATCCATCCATCCATCCATTCCTTCATACGTACATACGTACGTACGTACGTACATACATACCACCTGTATGACCAATGGTCACTCTGGATAGTTCACAAACATGCCACGATATCTTTGTCTCTTGTAATTTTTCTTTTTCTTTTGTTTTTGGCCTGATAAATAACCCTGTGACATTAGCTTGAGCCGTCCCTGAGCCATTGTGACTGGAGTGTCCAGAGGAGGTGTAGGGCTTTATTGAGCTGCCATTCTCCTCCTCTCTTTGGCACTGGCAGCTCACTTTCTGTTTCCCACAATCTCATCTTCCTGACCCTAAGAACGCCAGATTTAACATGATCTGCCAGATCTAACCAGATTTCTCATGGTATTGCAGCACCCCGAGAGTGAACAATGGCCCATTTTTTCATCTTGCATTCATTTGGAAATTGAACAACACCTCTAATTTGGTCTGGTTTTTCACATTCATTTGAATACAGTGTACAAGCATAATATGGAGACTTTTTCAAGCATTATGACCTGGAAGTGAGAAGGGCTGTTACTCTGTTGGGGATGTGGGAATGCCCATACATCTCAAACTCAATTTCTCCTCCACAAGCCAATCAGACTCTCATGGTTTCAATGCTCACAGCTTTCCCACAATTCGGACTCTTGATACCGAGTTCTCAATCATAAGGGTGCTGAAACATACTCATATCCATTACTTCAGACTTTCCTGAAAAATACACAAAGGTCTAATTGACTTCTAGGTGGGAAGAATATTGAGTACAAGTTCCTGGCCTCCCCATGGCTACTATCTCAATTTTTGTTGTTGTTGTTTAGTCGTTAAGTTGTGTGTGACTCTTCGTGACCCCATGGGCCAGAGCACGCCAGCCTCTCCTGTCTTTCACTCTCTGTCTTTACAGGCTATAATTCCTGAATGGGTTTTAAATCAAGAGCTGGGCATGAATGACAGTGTTCATTTACAAGAGTCATACAACATATCCCTATCCCTGCACATGAATCCAGCCTGAATGTACCTTTTATGAGTCAATCTTGGTTTGTGAGTCTTAAACATAATATTTGAACATGAGGAAAAGAAGCATTTTACATTTCTTTGCTTAATCCAGTCTGTTTCTGGAGCACAAAATCTACTGTTGCTGAAAGAACATCAGGGGCTCAGTAAGAAAAATGTCTACAGATTGCACAAAAGAGTTATCAGAAGCTGACTTGAACAGCAGTCAGGTCACTTAGCACTTAGCAGAGCTGAGATGTTCACCCTGTTCTTTTAAGTGTTTTTACCAGCTTTTCAAATTCCTAATCTTTTAACTTTCCCCTCACTATTTGGGATAAAAATAAACTTCCTTTAGACTTATACTGGCTGCACCATAGACTTTGTACTCTACTCTTTAACTTAGAATGAGTTCACACATAGTGAAGCATGTGATAATTGCAAGTGTCAGTTGATAGCCTGACTACTTCCATCAGTCATCACATGTTAGGTCATAGTAGTCCATTGCCTCTTACCACCTTAATTACTGAACAGCAGCAGCTGAAGTGATGAACCCAGTATATTCAGCTATCATCTGTTCCACTATCTCCCTCTCTTAAACTGAACCAAAAGGAAAGGTATTTCTAGACAAAAAAAAGCTGGAATGCCATTTTTTTTCAAAACAGTGTTGTATCTACTCCACCCACATAATGTTAACTTTTAACAGGATGAGAAAGAAAGAACCCCTGATGGTCACAACATGCTCGCAAATTTAATTTTTGCAAAAAGTAAGCAGACTATGAAACAGGGGTTTGTCAATACTGCCTGCTTTCATTCAGTTCAAATTATTTGTGTTCAAATCAGAATCACTGTGAGTCAATTTCTAGCATGTCCGATTCAATTTATAACCAGACAGTTATAGTATTTTTACACGTATGTATTTGTCTAGCAAACCCTGCCCCCCCCCACATGAAAACTGTGAAAATAAAGGGCTCTGACCTGGGATGAAATGTGTGTGAAACTCAGTGCTATCAATGACGGCTCTTCCTCTGGTATGCTGGCAAAGATCCCTCTAGTTTTCTTCTTCCTATCCATCCCTCCTTCCTCCACTCCCACTCTTGAGTTGTGCAAGTTGTTCAATTTTACTCAATCTACCAAGTAAAAATGTTTGTTGAATGCAGAGGTAACATGCCCGATTAGTAGTTTTGCTGCCCAGTGGGTACAGTAACTGATTGATGCCTTGTCTGTGACATTTGCCACCAGCCCTGTCTGGAACACAGGTATGCCCAGCAAAGAAAGAAAGAAAGAAAGAAAGAAAGAAAGAAAGAAAGAAAGAAAGAAAGAAAGAAAGAAAGAAAGAAAGAAAGAAAGAAAGAAAGAAAGAAAGAAAGAAAGAAAGAAAGAAAGAAAAGAAAGCAGCAACATGCTGCTAAAGTGAAAGGCCGCAGTAGGTTCAAAAAAATAAAAGTATCAAAGTATGTGGAGGTGAGAGGGAGGAATGCTTACATCCTACTCCTAATGCTATTGTGAGCTACCTCAAATCCCCCATGATGGCACAGATTCCATGTACATGGGCATTCGGTCAATTAGATTGAGATCTGCTGCTATTCAAAAGCAAAGAAGAAAACCAGTAAGGCACACCCACCTTGAACATTAAAACAAGGCGAATAACAATCTCTCTGTTCTCTCTAACATGTTTCCCTTGCAAAATGATTACAAGGACATGGAATTGCCTCTCAAGGGCTCTCTAACTGGAGTTTCCAGAACAGCCTAGGATTTTCATGGGCACTTGATTTGTCCATCTCCTTCTTATCTGAGCTTCCTCTTTCTTCTGTTACAATGTTACCTTCATTTTCCCAGTGTTTTATTTATTTATTTATTGTATTTATATCTTGCCTATCTAGTCATTTTGACCACTCTAGGCGGCTTACAACATAAAAACATAACAAGTTTAAGAAAGATTTATAACAATTAATTAATTAAATGATTCTGCAAGATGGGAAAAATACAAAATAAATCAAATAAAGAGAAAAAGGAAGGAAAGAGGTCAGGAATTAACTGGAGGGGAAGGCCTGCCTATACATCCATGTTTTCAATTGGTTTTTAAAAATACCCAGTGAGGGTGCAGTGTGAATCTCCAGAGGCAGGTTATTCCAGAGGTGAGGAGCTCTTTAAACCTGCTAGCACCAAGGCACTATCTGATGCCTTTGAAAGGTCCAATTTTATTCAATTGCTGCTTCAGGCTTCCTCGCTTTGCTTTGGGTCCATTTGGATATTGACAGACAATAGAAGAGGGCTGAAGAAGAAAGAGAACAGTCAAGATAGGCCAGATGGGCCACAATCAATAAGGATGGGATCTCACCATTCTTCTACCCTGGTACTAAGTACAGGCGCTCCCCAGGGCTGTGTGCTAAGTCCTTTCCTCTATTCCCTGTACACACTGTATAAGACCAATGCAATTATTAAATTTGCGGATGATACGACAGTGGTGGGGCTCATAAATAAAAACAATGAGTCTGCTTACAGAAAGGAAGTACACGGGTTGATACTGTGGTGTAAAGAAAATAATCTTACACTTAACATAAAAAAAACCCTAAAGAACTCATAATTGATTTTAGGAGGAAGAGAAATGTACATTTAACATGGTACATAAATGGCTAGGAAGTGGAGAGAGTTGGTAGTTTTTAATTTCTGGGCACTTATATCTCAGAGGACCTCTCATGGACTATAGATGACAACATACTAGTGAAGAAGGCACAGAAGAGGCTGTATTTCCTGAGAATGCTCGGGAAGTTAAATGTGTCTCAGCATTTACTTCTGTCCTACTATTGTAGCACCATTGAGAGTGTCTTAACCTATGGCATACTGGTATGGTTTGGGAGTAGCTCTGTAGTGGACAAAAAAAGCTCTACAGAGAACCATTAAAATTGCCCAGAATATCATCGGGCTCCAGGTATCAACCCTGGATGACATCTTCACATCCTGCTGTCTGAGGAAGTCACACAGCATCCTGAGAGGCTCTTCCCATCCTGCTTACAACTTTTTTGAGCTGTTGCTGTCTGGCAGAAGATATAGAACAATTAAGACTCGGACCACACGTTTTCTGAATAGTTTTTATCCCAGAGCTATAATTGCACTTAATAATGAACTTAAATACCACCAGTAGTGAATAGTTGGACAGTGTTACTTAGCATGTGGTGTAGATGTTTGTATTCTTAGTGGGGGATTTTTAGTGGGTGGGGAGTGTTTGGGGATTTTTTATGTTTGTGCATGTGGGTTTGGTCTCTGGGTGTCTGTGTGAATTTCGTTCTATGGGTGTACTATGTATATACTTACAATGACAATAAAATAATTTGATATTTGAAGATGAGAAATGACAACTACAGATGAATAAGACACATTGACTTAAGTCCAACTGATAGTCTCAATTTAGCTTGATCCACTGAATCCAAGCAATTTGCACAAGTGTTGATTTACCACACAACAATTGATTCAATGGATCTGCTCTAGCTGAAACTAGCATTTGGATTTAGGTTTTGGTTTCAGTGCACCTCCAAATTCATACTGAAATGCTATGCTTCAATCATCAGGTATTTGGTGCTCTGTATTTTATATCTGGGAATTAACAAATTAGTTAGACCCAGTTGTCTTGTCATGAAGTAATTCCACTACAGTGTATCCAACTGCACCTCAGGTCCATGAACCACAAGTTTGACATATCCAAAGATATGCTAGTGTTTAGGTGTGTGTAAGTACTGTGTGATTCCATTTGTGCTCAAATACTTACTGTTGAGATTGGAATGGACCCACCCTGAGCTGGTTTGGAGGTGGTCTGCAACAATTTCTTCTCTGGTTTGTGCAGGCATTTCCAAATACAGGGGGAGAGAGCTTCAAATGGGGGAAAAGAAACGGCTATAATCTAGAACAGTGGTTCTTAACCTTTGTTACTTGGATGTTTTTGAACTGCAACTCCCAGAAACCCCAGCCAGCACAGTTGGTGGTGAAGGCTTCTGGGAGTTGCAGTCCAAAACTCCTGAGTAACCCAAGGTTAAGAACCAGTGATCTAGAACACCTTACCTTTGCCATGCTGAGATGTGAAATGGCTGCTCAGCTACTGTTGCACAGTGCTGTCAATTTTGGGAATGTGGTGGACCTTCAGAGAATAGTCAAATCTCTTTCCTTCCTTCTCTCCCTCCCTCCCTTCCTCTTTGACATGCACTTTCCATAAATTCATCTTGTTTTAGCCAGTCACAGGCATGTAAGAATAAAAGAAAGTAGATAATGATGGATGGAGTCGCAGGAAGGTAAACCCTGGCACTACTTTGATCTACCCAATCAAAGCTTGCACAAAAGAGTCAGTCATGTATTTCATATTTACACACACACGCACGCGCACACACACACACACACATGCACGTGCACACACACACACACACACACACACACACACACACAAATCCTAAATGTAATGAAGACTCAATGCAGTCACCTGAAAGAAAATAAGGAAGATGATCCTATAGCACTGATAGTCTGGTAACCAATGCCACACTTTCTCTTTTCCATGCTTATGTGTGAAATGGCTACTTGGTCAGATGGGCAACAACTATTCATTCATTCATTCATTCATTCATTCATTCATTCATTCATTCATTCATTCATCCATCCATCCATCCATCCATCCATCCATCCATCTACTGCCCCACTTAGTGGAGACCATTACTTTGGGTGGTCTTACAACATAACATAGACCATATTCCTCTCCCCCACCTTCCTCCGAAAAAAAACACACAAAAAAAATAGTAATAATTGAAACCAACCAAGCAAACAATAAAATACAAATAAATAAGCTAAAACAAAACTAAATAATGGTGACAAATTTTAGTGCTAAAGGTAGCACACATGGATCACAGATCAAACTAGCTGAGGGGGAGGATGTCATTAAAGGTTTCCTTGAAAAGTTTGGTTTTGAGCAAGTTTTTAAAACTTTGGAGGGAGGAGGCCTGCCAGATCTCCAAAGGGAGGCCATTCCAAAGTGCTGAGGCCATGATCAAGGTCCAACTCCTAGTTGAGGTCTTCCTTGACTATTCCGGCGTGGTCACCCACTACTGGGAGGCCTGGGAAGATCAGGTGAAATGGGCAGCAGTTCTGCATAACTGGAGTTTTCAGGGGAGGTTTTCATGTTCATTAGGGCTCCAGCTGTCAATCTCATTCTCCTTCTTTTGCTACAGAAACTGGTGCCAATATTTCTTTCAATTCCATCATTTCTAATCCAAACTCCAGAGCAAATGTAAATAATTTATGGGAGGATGCAAATTGATGTGTCGTAGAGGGGGGTGGGCTCCTTGAATTACCCTATAGCTGACCTCGAAATGCACAAACATCCTTACTCTGCCCTCTTTGGACCCTTTTCTCTGAAGCCATGTTACATTGCAATTACCTTTTGATGGATTCTTAGATTACAAGAAGCCAGATCTTCACCATGATAAGAAAGGCACTGAGAAGAAATTATGATTGCATGAAAATAGCAGGTAAAAGCCAGCTTCATGGGAAATATGCCATGTCAAAATACAAAATCAGAGAAGTGAGCCTGAAGACTTCTTGTTTCTACATTGTTGTATTAAAATTTATTTGCATTGGTGATACACTAAAATCCATTAAAGCAAGATATTACAACCTGGTCATTAAAATCAACCTTTTCTTATTCGCTGTCTGGTTCTGCAAGAAGAAAAAAGTCCAGCGTCAAAAATCGATTGCTACAAAACAAATCACAATTATTTACACACGTCTGATTACCAATTTTAGCAAGCCAATTATACCCAATATGCAAATGCACTACTTCAGAAAATGGCTGTGTCCCTGGAGCTGTCCACTTAGCCTCCTGTCCTCTTCTTTTAAAAAATGCCTAATAGCTTTTCAACTGCTTTTGGGGATATGTAGTATGATGTATTTTTGATTCCTTTTGAAAAAATCTGAAAGGATGAGTCTAATTAGGCATAAAATTGGCAGTTCTATATGTGCAACTTTTTTTGTTGTTTAAAAGAGTCTCTCTCTCTCTCTCTCTCTCTCTCTCTCTCACACACACACACACACACACACACACACACACACACACACACACACACACACACACACACACAAATCTGACAATAAAGCTTTCAATGTATTCATCCAATTAAATGATTTTGTAAGATGAGCAGAAACCCTATGCTCTCGGTATCAGTCTCCATTCAGAAGAGTAGCTGTAGAGCAAATGTAATTCTCCTGTCCTTTTTTTAGCTGTCTTCCCCTAATTTTTTAATAGCAAAAAAGGACTTGGTTCCCCACATCATATCATGGAGGCCCCAGTTTGCACAATCACTGTGCTGTGCTATCCATAACATTTTCCTCCAACACCCAAATTCTACACAGTGAGATGCCACATTTTCCTAGCATGCAGCTGCTGGCCAGAGGTGATGGGAGTCATGGTCCATCAGGTGTGGAGGCTATGCGTAGGTTTGGGGAAAGCTGTTGTATAGGGACAATTAACAGGGTGTGCAGGAACCTTGAATGTCCTCATCAAGAGTTAGCCACTTGGCCACAGACCAAGCAGGCATGCAGCTCACTTGAGTCTTTATCACATCCATGAGATGTATTGCATATATTAGCTGTCTATTTAAATTAGAATACCTGTTTCCAAATTTGCATCTGTGCATACTGAAAGAACATATGCCAGTTTCATGAAAATCTGTGCCCTCTTTTGCCTTTTTGTGGGGAGATATTTTTCTTCCTTGGGACAATGTACACATGACATATTGTCATTTTTTTTAAAAAAATAACCATAGGGAGGCAGGACACATACTGAATTACTGGCCATGCTGGCTAGGAGATGTTGAGAGTTATAGTCCAAAAGAGCCATTTTCCCAAGCTCTGATTTTATTTAGGTGTATGAGAAGATACTCTGTTCTGTATATTAATCCACCTAGCCAAGTTTTGTTATTTATTTATCTATTATTTATATGGATTGCAGTAACTTTTTTGGGTTTCAGGAAGGAACTTTCTTAGCTCTACCTTGGGACACTAAAGGTTAAACTTTCTGCATGCAAAGGATGCCCCTGACCACTGAGCGATAGTCCTCCCTCCTTCCCTTCCATGTAACAAATGAAATCAAAGCACTTCTCCCTGTGTACAACACTTCTTGCTGGTATATGTTCTGTATGAGTGGAACTGAACAAGTTATATGGCCTTCTGCTGGACATTTTTCTGCTGTAATGCATGAGAAGTAACAACTGCTCCTTCGCCACAGGGTTATAGTTGTCAAGCTACTGCCTCAGCCCAATACCAGGCGATCTTAAGCCCAATGAAATCAATGGACTTCAGTCAGGGCACCTGACAAATTGTATCACATTGTAGCTATGCTGTACAACTAAAATAAGAACAACAGGAAACAACAGAAATGTATTGGTGGATAAAGAGATTACCATATTTAGCAACCTATTCACTCCAAGCTGGTTTTCTGTCCTTAGGTGCAATGCCCACTGCCAGTGAGATTCAACTGCTCATCTGTTTAATTTCTGAACGTAGAGTGAGGGGCACCTTATTATCCTTCACATCAGTCAGCACTTCATGAATAGGGTCTTTAGACAATCTCTGGGTTCAGTTTTGTAACAGACATATGTAGTACTCTTACCTCCTGTCATAAGTCACAGTAATTGAAGTATACTCTCTCTCCGGAGTGCCCATGCCCCTGTTTTGAGGATAGATACAGAAGGCAAACAGTACAATAACAAAACACATTTCTGAGTATATACAAATCTCTAAGCAACTGTGGGTGATCATGGAACAAAGGAAGGCGAATTGCCTTAGAGAGAGAACAAAGGAGTTGACAGCAGATGTCCGAGCCAGCGGAGCCTATTGGCAATGCTCTGAGAGCTCTTTTATTTACTTAGCATAATTACATAGTATGTTATGAGAGAGAGAGAGATATGATACTACTATAGTTACCTAATTGTAACCAGGATTGGCTAAAATAACCCTTTGATCTTATGCTCTACCTCTAAGCAAAAGGGCAGAATAAGGAGTTACCCTGCCTGCTGGCAGCTGCTGCTTCCTGCCAGGAGTGTATGCATGTCACAAACAGAATGCAGCTACAACCTTTAAGCAAAAGTTTCCCACAAGCAACCACACTCAGCATTAAGAGTCCAAACAACTGGCAATCCTTCTCCCTATATAAAAGTGAATTTGAGGACTCCCTCTGATGAACACTAAGCCCTGTCCTCATTTCTCTTGACAGCATGATTAGAGCACAGTCTATTTTTTCCTCAAGAATTTGGTTTAAGGTGCCATTCATACATAACCATTAACCTTTAGGATGGGTCCTCTACATCTGAGCATATCCTGCTTCATCCATGCAAGATGACTCTAAAATGCTATTTTAATGCTAATCTTTTTTTTTTTTTGAAAGGGAACAAGTTCTGCCTTAGACCATTTCCTCTGCTTCCTTGTTAAGATCTTCAAAAGCCCTTCTTAAGGTGTTTTTGACATCTGACTTTGAAGGAAAGCTGCCAAAGGGAGCTTTTTTCTCTAGTAAAGCCCAATACGTAAAACTCCCTACCAGGTCATATTAGCAGGCAGCCTCAATATCTTCAAGTCCAGCCCTTCCAAACCACTACCCTTCAGATATTTTGGATAAGAAATCCCATCAACCCCTCTCAGTATGGGCAGCAACTGATTATGATGGAAATGTAGTGCAAAACAGCGAGAGGGCACCAGTTTAGGTCCTTGGCCAAGACCATCCTGATCTCTTAAAATTTTAATTTCACCTGCTCATTTTAATGGTATCTTCCTTCCTAAATTAGTGTCTTGGCTTCTTCTTCTTTGTATTTTATTTGCCATTTCAGTTCCTTTTAATGTAGTAGTAATGTTGCAGTTGGCTGCTGGAATAAAAGTGTGTGTGTGTGGGTGCATGTGCAGAAGCTAGCAACACTTAAAAGTGTTTTAAAAGCATTATGTTGCTTAAGTCTGCAATTTAATCAGAATAAAATCTGTCTATCTTGCATACTGTTTGCCATCTTATTCCTCAAACAATGTTGCCACCAATTCTTCTTTGCAGTACAGAATGGGGTATTTGGACACAAATGGCTCACAAAATACATGTGGTATGGGGGGCAGTTGGGTCTCCCTGCTGGCTATACCCCAAAAGCGATGTGTTTCCCTCCTATTGACTGTGCATTTGCCATCAATGCAAAGCAGTTGTATAGGCATTTACAGATATCTTTGCACAAGGGAGGATGGAGATCCAGAATGTCCATGAAGCAGGGCCACATGGTCCCCATTTGCCCACACAACACAAACAAGATTCTGAGCGAATATAGTCCATGTGGATCAAGCACCCAAAGCCAGCTGCCATTGGTTTAATTTCACCCATGGTTTTGTAGGCAAATGAGCAGAATGCATCACCATTGTTTACATTTTCATTATGCCACTGATTCTAAATGGAGCTGAGGGGGGAGCTCACTTGTCATTGTTTAATCTTCAGAAAGCATTAGACCAAATCCATAGTCAGTCATTATTAACCAGGAGAGCTAAATAGGGAACCCCTGGAGAAGACTGTAGAAAGCACACTGTTCGCACGCGGGAGGTCACAGGTTCAAGTCTGCGTATCTCTAGGTACAACTGGGAAAGTCTTCTACCTGAAATCCTAGATTGTTTTCGGTTGGTATGGAGAGTCCTGAGCTAGCTCAGCCAAAAGTAGAGCTCTGCGTGTAAATGGGCCCTGAAAATTCACCATCTTGTTTGCAGGCTAAGAAATGAGGGGTGAGGGGGAGTAATGTATGGGTTGTTTTTTAGACCAATTCTCCAACAGTTCCTTGAAACTGGAGCTCACCATGAAGAGTAGCAATATCACAACTTCTTTCCATTTTTCCCCCTTAAGGGATTCCTGCCCGCCCCATGGGACCATGTTCTGCTTCTGCAAATGGCCGTAACAACTACTGGTCTTGGCAGTTTGCATCTTTTTTTCAATCTTTACATTGCTCCTGGCCTCCTCTCGTTTAACTATATGGGGGAGGGATGGCAGATGCCACAAAGAAATCTGTTTGGAAGAACCTCCCACAGCTTAAGAGCTACTCGATATGGCCTTGGAGACCAGCTTGACCTCCACACCATGATAAAACAACAGGACAAAACTTAATGGAGGTAAATTCAAATACTAAAATAAGGCGAAACAAAACAATAAACAACAAAACACTGAGGTTGAGCCACCTCACTTTTTGGTCCAAAAAAGTGGTGTTTACTCACTTCTGTCTGTGGTAGGGTTCACTGTACACCTGCCTCAAACTTGATGGCAAGCAAAATAGATGATCTACTGTACAATATGAAATAAAAATCCTAAGAATGTTTTTCAGGAACCATACAAGTCTGTCATATCAGATGATAGACATGTATTTTTATCATTTAAGAACAGAGAAGCCTTTGAAAATACTTCTTTTTTGTTCTTTTTTTCCACCGAAACCCACAAAAGCAGAATTAAATTTAAATTTTTACTAATTCAATGGGTTAAAAAAAGGAGAAAGGCAAGGACAAAAGAGCTTTGATGCAGAGAATAAGCCACGATTTAAGTCTGATGATGGACTACTGGTACAGTACGCTGCTGAAAAGAATCTGCATACCAGGAGGGAGATTATATTCACAAATGCTGACCCAGAAAAGAGTACAAGGCACAATTCAGAGAAAGTTAGATTTCTTAATATCGCGTAATTGCAATGGGATTTGGGTGTGTGCTAAGTGTTCACTGGATTCTGGCCAGAGCAGATGCCATTCAAATGCCCATGTCAAAATAAATATATGGGAATATGAGGGCTGCAATTCTCCAAGTGTGTCAAGGTGGTTTTTCATGAATCATGAAATCTGTCACATAATGTTTCAGCACGTTTGGCAAAGGACAGATGTGTTTGCTTGTTTATTTAATTATATATATAATTTATTCAGAGTAGGGCACTGCCATCAGCTTGAAAGTTTTGGGATTTTGCCAGCTCCTTCCCCTTCCAAAGAGTAAAAAGAGTGTCTCCTCTTTCAAACCCTTGGTACTGCAAAATGAGGAAGTCACTCTGCAGTCCCATGGATGGTACCATGCTCTTCTGGATTTGTTCAGATTTTTTTTTTAAAAAAAAGTTTCAGGCAACTGATCTAATGAATGAATTCTGAATGCTGATGGTGGAGTCATTCTTTGAGTGTGGACTCCAATGCAGTCCAAATATAGCTACACTTTGTAGCAGCTCCAAGTTGGATTTCCTAAAACTTAGATTTTTGTATATGGTAGAGCTAAAACTCCAGTCTCATCTTCCAGTGAGGAAGATCTTTATCAGCTATATTGATCAAAGGCACTTGGGTGGCTGTCTTTTACTATTACTTCCAAATTTTCCAGAGTTACTGTAAATGATTTTTTTGATCACATCCTGAATAAAGAATTGCATCACCTATCATCATCTAGTAACTTTTCTAAAGCAACCAACCAACCAATGGCTTGCTTAGGTCTAATAAACTGGTGGCTCATCTCCCAATTTGAGGAGCGCTCCTTGCTCCTGTCACAAACCACCTATATTGCTATTATCCGTATTATACTCTGGATTCCCAGTGTGGTCTAGTGGATAGAGTGATGGGCTTGAACTCTGGAGACCAGGGTTCGAATCCCTGCTCAGCCATGGAAAGTCACTGGGGGAGTGGAACAGGTAAAATCATTCCTTAAAAATATCTCACTTACTTTGGAAGTCCTATTAGGGTTGCAATGAATTGGTTTTGCCTTGGTGGCACAGAACACACACATATTACAATTTAAATCTGCTTCCCTTTAAAATCTTTATCTGCCATTGTGGGATACTGAGAGATAAGGACCCATGGTACAATACTCAGGTTCTACTCTGACTGAACATTGCTGGGCTTAAATACTTTCCAATACACAACTGGAAGGAAAGTATGGAAATTTTATTTTGAAAGAGAAAAACAAATTCTCTGAAGCTTCAGTGGTGTTCAGATAAGTTCTAATAGAGAATACTTTCTAATCGACTTAATTAGCATCTCAATTGCTGTGCAATGGCCTCCAATATTGAACATGAGGTACATTAACTTGTAATATTTTCCAGCGATTGTTATGTCTCTGAAACTGAGTTTACAATGCATTTGGCAGAGGGAGGGAGGGGACATTAATGCCTTCCAAACAGAGAGGAGTTGGCAGGGGGGAAAGAATACAGGGTTGCCCTGAAATGCTATGAAATTTCACAACCTGGACACAACCACAAGAAATCCATCAAGTCCAAATACCATTTTGCAAAGGTTAAGGTTTAATTAGCTATGGAATCAAGGACGTTCGGGGGAGGGGGGGACACCTCATTTTATCTTTTCATGCCTAATGTTTGCATTTGGGGAATTGAAAAGGTTCAAAGTAAGCCACTATATATATACTAAAAGGGCTGTTTTTGTTTCACTTTAATTCTGGGCAAGATTTTCTGTTTGCTTGTAGTTTTTTTAATGGAGCTATTTCATTCCTGGGTGTTAGACAAATATTGCTAATGATGATGATCAAGATTGCAATGTTGCAGTGCAATGCTAAGCAGGTTTACTTAGCTGTCTGTCCCATTAAGAGCCAGGAGGAATTATAGCAATTTACTCTATGCAGGCTGATCTTGAAAACTTTCCAGAAAGCAGTCATTGGTGTTCCAGAGAGAACCACAAAGGTGGAGCACATCACTCTGATAGTACTTATCTTTCACTGTCTGCATCACTTTTTAATTCCCCCCCCCATGCTTAGTTCAACATATGGTATGGTCTTTACATTCCTAGAGAGCTTGGTGACAGGGCACTGTGGAAATTACCTCCCCACTCCCATGAATGTGTCAAGGAACTCTGTCTTGCTGTGGAGGCCTTCCTCTCTGTACCTTTGTTCTCTGAGAAGAGCAAGCAAGTGCTTTGTCAATGGTGACACCCAGATTCTGGATCCAAAAGCACCTGGAGAGTAGGTTCATGGTTTGGATCTTGTGGCAGTGGAAAGCTCTGGTTTATGAGCAGGATTATATTAACATAAATGGGACTGTTCAATGACATGATTAAGACAGTACACAGAGAGAGCAGAATGCACTGCTCTCTACATGTGTAGGGGAGCACAAACTATAGCTTCAATTGTTGACATAGGAGACAGCCACTGCATTGGCTAGTTTGGCAAACATTTTTTGTCCGCCAAGATGTTGTAAGAGCTCCATTTCCTATACTATCAACTTCCAAACTCACAGTCCTTGGCTTATTTTAAATACTTGCTTAATCCTTCCTTCTACCTTAACTTACTCCTGTGTAATGGGCAAGGACATTCACCCAATCCCTAAACACCCATGAAAGACTATCAAAAGGGGGAGCTCTGTTTGTAGAGGGCATGTATTTATGAAATGTACTCACCATATCCCCCTTATTCCTAGTTGAGGTAGACCAACACTCTGACAAGCAGAAGGGAGCTTCATGTATTCAGCTTTTTAATCAATTAATTTAAGTCAGTCGTTCCTTCCCCCTCCACACAAAAATCTTATCAACATTATTAAAAGAATCAATACATCCATTTCCTCCTCATTTCTCCAGGGTTTTTTAAAAAAATCCATTTTACAATAAGAATGATCTCTCAGCCTGACCTAATATATGCCTGGCTCATGATATCTCCAAACTGGCATTCATTCACCTTAAAGTTCCTTTTCCTCTCTCCTATTCCAGAAAGAAGATTCCACTTTCCCAGTAATTAGGAATCCATCTCAATGGAAGTTAGTTGTACCAGCAGCAGTAACAACAATAAAAACAAAATGGAGAGGAGTACATGAGACTTTGCCATAAGTTTTAAACAAAACCTATGGGTACAATCAGATGGGCAATTGTCCTGCAGTTTGGTTTGGTCTAGGGACATGTTGATTCATTCTTTTTTTCTGGGTACCACATGATATATGTGCCATTGTGAACCAGTTCACCCCAATTGATGCCTACCCACACCTTTTTTGGTTCCTGTTGGGAGCTAATTTTTTTGGACTGCAAGTAAGATCGCTCCCTTTTGGTTTGGTTCTAGCATGTGTGATCACTGGGATCAAACCAAAGCAGCTGGTTGGCTGTCCCTTTTCTGAAGCCACTGAACGGTCTCGAGAAATGTAAAGCTTCCTTTCTGCTCACCTTTGAAGGTCAAGGAACAAGAAGTTTTGCATTTAAAGAAAAAATGATGCTAATGTATCAGCAATACTTTAAAAGTTTTTAAAAAGCTTTTTCAAAGCATTGCTGATGCACTTTATCAGCAAGCAACAAAAAGAAATGGAAAACTTTGTCTTCCTTAATTTTCAATGGTGAGCACCAAGGAAGCTTCCCATTTCTCAAGATCATTAAGCAGCTCGTTTATTTTTTTTTCAGTGAACTCTTTCATCTCACTAAATCCTACCAGTGTCACATTTTCAGGGATACAGCAGGTAAAAGTCCAATAAGTCAGTCCAAAGTCAGAAGTCCAGGAGATACAGAACAGATGCCAAAATGTCAAAGCCCAAACACAAATTGTAGTCAGAAGTCAGAGGCCAAGAGCCAAGGGTCAAGTAAGCAAAGTTCAAGATAGCAGGAACGTGGACACGAGCCAGAGAATGGACTTGTTGCTTCCACAAGCTTCCAAGCCTCTAGGTACAATTATATAGGAGCAACAATAATCAAACTCCTAGAAAACACTCCATCCTGTTAAAACTCAGGGCTGGTCAATCTGATGTTCCTGTGTGAAGCATTCATGAGAGCCTCAGACCTACGTGTTGTGAGTCCCTGCCAAAGCTTGTCCCTCACTCTGGCTAGTGGGGGAGGAGAATCTGGTGGTGATTCAGCTGTCTGTGATTCTAACTGCCCAGGATTTTCCTCAGCTGTAATTAACCCCTCAGATTCCAGATCTTCTTCGGCTGAACTCATGACAACCAGCATCATTCTCCTTTCCTCATTAGGGGTTTACCCTTTGCCAGAATTGATGCACTCATCTCCATGTCTGAAGCTCATCACTGCTCCCCCTTATAAAGGGAAGTGTTTCATCTCCCATTCCCTTTTGCAGTTATATCTATAACATTTTCCCCAAAATATGTTCTTAATTATATCCGTGTCCTGAACTGCTGACCAGTGCCTTGTGTGGAGAACTATGTATAGTAGCCTCTCCTGAAACAACGTTCCAGAGCCTGCCTTAATCTATCCAGACTTTCTGTTACCATTTCCTGGGTATAAAGGAATATAAACTACCTCTTTTGTACCTGAACCTTGCTTGAGCAGCAGGCCCTGTACTTTTAGTGCATGTTGCATTTCTGCTCTTTACTCTCAATCCCTATCCTTATGTTATTTTATAGTTCTGATTGGTTTTTTTTTTTTTCATCCTTGTTCCCTTTTCCCAGTACATGAATTTCTGGATTGCTGCTCTCTGCCCTGACAAGATGAAACATGGGACATTTTCCTGACAAAAGGTCCAAATTCACCATCCCATCCCTAACTGGTTGGAATCCAAAGACGGATGTCAGGATCTCACCATTTCCCTTTCTTAAAGACCTCCTTTTAAAACAAATAGATAAGGCTTGCATTCTTTTAATTTGCCTTGGCAATGGCTTGTTACACTTTATCTAAAGACTTGTTACAACCCATTGAAATCAGCCAATCAGCTGTGCAGATACTGAGCTAGCCGTACTGAGTTGCATTAGGGCTTAACCAACTGAAGCTGAATCCCAACAAAATGGAAGTCCTTTTGACTAGATGGTTCTTGTATTTGAGAAATGGATGTGCAGCCTAGCTGAGGTTACATTCCCTCTGAAAGAGCAGATGCACAGCTTGAGGGTAGAATCGGGGCAGGGCTTCATTTCAACAAGAATTTAGTAGACTTTGCAAATGTCTTCATATTTAGGCTTTTAAAAATTTAGATGCACGAGAAAACGAAACTGATTAGATTTCCAGTTTCTGCTTGCGGAAACTTCTTGATTCAGCAACACTGTAGCTTGATCCCTCTGTGGTCCAATGGTTAGCAGTAGAGAGTAGTAGATTTTTGTGTTTATACTACAACTTACAGAATCCCCAGACCTTGGAAATGTTTGCATCAGTATGGAAACTTTTCACTAAACATGGCAAAATTTTAACCTTCGGAAAGTCAGCATAGAAATCCATAAGCATTTTTAGGTGTATTTGTCTCAATATATTCATTTTTATGCACTTTTCCTGGTTTCTTTATCCCTCAGTTTAATGCATTCTCTAGTACTCACATTCTGTTGTGCAGTTTTCCTTAATCATATGTAATTGTGTACATATTTGTTGGACTGCAAACTGGATCTCAAAATACTGAAAAGAGTAGGGTGCATTATGCTTCACTTATACTGCTGGATCATAAAGTGAGAGGAATTTCATCCTGAGGAGTAGGGAGAACATTAGGGGCAGGGAAGCCTTAAAAGTTTTCTTGAGGAAAAAAATATTGTTATCACCTTAAATAAATTTCTAGGATATAGAATTTCTCAAGAAGGAGTACCTGTGCTCAATTTAATTTAATTTTTAATTATGTCTTTTTGTTTATTTTTAATTTTAAATTGACAATTTAATTTTTTTTTTTTTTTTAGTAAAAGAGGATTGGATGATGCCAAAGTAGAGGTGGGATGGCTTGAGATTTCTCAAAAATCAAAAAGAGGTGGGTGGTACCAAAACATTGCAGCAAATCCAATGTTTGGACAAAACCCCAGACTTCATAAAGTCTTCCTTTCTGTTCCTAGCACTTTGGAAAGACTCCCGTAAGTTCTATAAATGGATATATGGTGTGGAATAATGCATCTGCTTCTAAACCAAGCTGTTTGAGAGTTGTGGGTGCTTCAGTTTCCTGTGACTGAATAACATGGATCGAACAATATGTATAAAAGAACCCAGTATCAGGTACAGAGGCACGAGTAGGGTTAGGAAGTCAAGGAGATAATTGCAAGTTACAAATCATGTCCCTCCGTGTGACTGTTCCTTTCATGCAGAGAATGGACTAATCTGCTCTCCCCAATCAATGGGAATTTCTTGTGGTTTCCAGGCAAGATTGCTCTGTTTGCTCCATTACTCACGGATGCTGTTTTGCCATGTTCAGGAACAAGAGGCAGGGTTAAACACATCTTATCTGGAGTCCACAATTTATGAAAAGATAATCAAGCTCCTAGGAAATGAGGTGGTGCAAGCATTTTGCTGCAGTGATAACATTTCTCTGTCAGCATGGATTCAGCTTCAAATATGTCTCACACAGATCTCAGAACTAGTTTATGCCATGTTGATGCATCTGGGAATAACTGGAAATATACCTCTCTCTCTCTCTCTCTCTCTCTCTCTCTCTCTCTCTCTCTCTCTCTCTCTCTCTCTCTCTCTCTCTCTCTCTCTTTCACTACCAGAAAAATACACTTCAGCTCTGGTTTCTATCTCCCTTTGGATGAAACATGTTCACTCCTACTGCAGCAGCAGCATACTGTCTGCCTAGCTGGGTGAAAGATCCAAATCTACCCAAACCAAATGAACAAAGAATCGCTGGAGCAAATATGGCAAAACATAACTATGCAGCAAAATTAAGGATGGCATTACAGTGAAGAATGTTGAAACTGGCCAGAAATAGAACATTAAAAGCTCAGCAGCATCTGGTCATACACACAACAGAAGACAATGAAGATGCCAGGGTATGAGATTAGGAAACTTACTCGGCCTGATTTCCACCTAATGAATGGTTAACATAGAAGACATTCACATAGAACTAAAGACTTAGGAGCTCAAAATTTTTGTCTGTGTACTAGAACTAAATGAAGCTCACTGTCCTTTCAGGGCTATTTTTTCCACACCCCCAAACCCAGCCTGTTGTTTTAAATTTTGTTTGGTTATTGCTATTCCCAAAAAGTTATTAACATACGTCATACATCTTGGGATAGAAACGGGTGAGGTTTTCTAACCTTAACTTGTATGATCTTGGAAATGATCTGAGATCTGCAAGTCTTTGGAATGGATCATTATCTTCTATCATGCCCTCTCCATTGTCTTCTGTTATGTTTGTGAAGTGACCTTGCACCACTATGTAACTGCATATCTGAAGGGCCAACTTCTTCCACATCCATCCACCCATAATTTTCAAGCAACACTGGAGGCTCTGTTTTACATTACACTTCCTAGAGAGGCTACATTGCTTGGCACTCCTGACATGGTCTCTAACTATTAGGTAAAACTCTGAATTTGGCTCCAATGGACTATTTCTTGCCTAACATGCTATTAAGTTCAACCTTGAGCTTTGGTATGGAGGGCTGTCATATTTCTGAGTCCTATCTCCAGCTGAAGGAGAGGCTGTGTACTTTGACAAAAGGTGATGGAGGGTCCACTAAATGACTGGCATTTCTTTGTTTATGGAACTGAAGAACAGCAAGTGACTTTACAACCCCTGAGGTGAGATCTGATCCTACACAGCACACCTACTGCTAGTTTCTACAAATGTGCCACCTTAATTTTGGGACTTGCACTTTAACTACAGAGCCTTAAGTTTCAACAGTTGGCCTGGATAATTTTTATTCTCTTTCCCCTCTCTCCTCTCCAAGCTCTGTGATGCTTAGTCTCAAAAAGAGACCTTCAGGCTTGCTTGTTTTTTATATTATACTGGTCTGCTAAAGGCACTCCCTACATTCAGTAGTGACTGATACCCATTGTGACTGCTGGGGCAGAAATCACAATAACTGGTAGATGAACCTGTGCACACACCCCTGACAGGCAGAATCTGTAAGTCCATATCCTGAGCTTAAAATGGGGCAGCATTCTATCTGCCACCATTACCCACCCTTGGTTTTGTATGTTGTTTTGTTATTCCTGTCAGGATCTTATTTCTTGGTCTGAGTACCATTGCTCAGAACGATTATTAATCAGCAAGTCAGGTAAACAGGATTCTTCCCTCACCTATGTGACCAGACTGTTGAACAATAGGGTATCTGAGACGAGGCTGGCAATAGAAAAGTTCTGTGGAGATTAATCTGTCAGACACCTTTTATGTATACCACATTTTCCATGAATACATTGTGCCCAAAGCGGTTCACAAAAAATGTGTGTAATAACAGCACAATAGCCATAATACATAACATTAATATCACTCATTACGTTATACATCGATGTGTGTCTGATCAAGCTTGCAAGTTTATAGATCCCAATCCAATAAATCTTTGGCTTTTGGGGCTGAGAGCCAATCCACCTTTCAGCCTGTTTCATTAGCTTTTAATGCCTGCCCCTGATGACATTAATACTGTAATTGCCTACTGTCATCTTCTCAAAAAATTGCTGTTTTGAATACTCTCTTCTGCCTACTTTCACATTCAACTTGCTTTTGCTCGGTTTGGTTGTCTCATCATTTGCCAATACTAAATCAACTTCAGCTCTTGCACCATGTTGAAGAAATTCATGTTTGCCAATAAAGAGTTTAATTTCCTCCTGTATTGATACATTAGGTTTCTAAGTACATCAATAATAAAACTCAAGTGCTTGAAACTTCCATCAACTGTCTGCATTCAAAGAACATGTTTTGTATGCACACTAAATCATTGTCTTCGGTTCTTAACATTGGTTCCGTGACATTTGCTCTATGAATATTGACTCTCACACAAAATATTCAGGGTAGAGCAGGACAAAAATGCAAAACAATGTAGATTTTTTTTTAAAAAAAATGTCTATTTGTCTTTAACCAACTCACTTGCTGGTCTCAAATGGGTAGTGAAATTACATGATGAGATCAAGCCTTAGATTTGGTTTGTCATTCATGAAATGCCTCCTGGGTAGGTATTTTAAAACACATTCAATGTTACTCCACCTAGATATGCATTTGAGATACTTTAAGACATCACATAACACCTAATAATTTGTTGTGCTTGTTGTTGCGTACCATTAATACTCATGTATGCACTAGCAAGGCACACTTCTGAGTTATATAGGTGGGATGTCCTGTTCTGTACAAACTTACAATTGGAAAGAGCTGAGGGAAGGATGGAGCAAAAATGAGAGCAAAAAACCCATCACATGTATTTAAAGCATGGTTGCAAATGAGAATGACGATTCAGAGCAGAAGATAAAGTTGGATTTTGAGGAGTATCTTAAAGAAAGATAGAGATGTAGCACGAGCCTGTAGTATATACTTATTTTTAAACTTATATCACACTTTTTCTTCAACAAGCTGAGGACTGATTTTTGCCTCCTCATTTTATCTTCACAATACTTCAGTGAGTTACCTTAGGCTAAAAATGTATGAATGGCCCAACACAGAGTTCCCAGCTTGGTGTTATATTCTAGGCCGAATGTTTTTCAACATGGTCGTAAATAGCATTTATGAAGGGGTAGGATGAGATGCTTATCAGATTTGTCAGTGGTACTGAACTGGGAGGGGTAGCTCATACTTCAGAAGACAATATCAGGATTCAGGATGATCTTAATTCGTTGAAAAACTGGGCAAAAACAGTGGTCAGCATCCTATTGCTAGCCTGGAATAGAGTAGACCCACTGAACCAATTGTTGCATGTTAAGTCAACACTTATGTAAATCCCACTAAGTCAATGGCTCTACTCTTGCTGGGACTAGCAAGGTGATACTGACCAATAGGTTTTGACAGGGAAAATGTAAAACTGTACATTTAGGCAAGAAAATACAGATATATGATGAATGACACCTGACTTGTCAGTAATGCACATGCAAAGGATCTAGGGATCTTAATAGATGACAAGTTAAGGAACAGATAACAGTGTGATGCAGCAGCAGAAAGATCTAATGAAATGCTGGGCAGTGTCAAGAGAAATATAGTATCCAAAAGAAGTGAAGTGATAATACCACTCCACCTGCTTTAGTCAAGCAACATCTGGAAGACTGTGTCTGTTTATGAGATCTGGTGTATAGTTCTAGGTATCATATTTATGAGCATACTGAGAAGTGGGAGCATGCAAGGAAAAAGTGACCAGCATGGAAAGTAAGCCTTTAAAGGAACAGCTGAAGGAGTTCAGTATGCTTAGCCTGCTTTTCAATGTATTTCTAAAATTGAGAGGTGATATGGATACTTATCTTCCAATATTTGTAGAACTGTCACATGGAAGATGGATAAAGTTTGTTTTATGCACCTCCAGAGGGCAGAACCTGAATGAATGAGTGAATTTAGAAGAAACGAGACTAGTTAAACATCTGGAGGAACTTCCTGATGGCACAAGCTCTTCAAAGTGGAATGGACTACTTTGGAAAGTGGCAGACAATTGTTTGTGAGAAAATTTTGAGTAGAAATTGGATGGCCATCTGTCAGGGATGGTTTAGCTATGGATTTGACACAGTGTTGCAGTTGATTATCTTTGGGGTTCTTTCTACCTTAGCAGTTCTATGATTCTTTTGTTTAGAGATGGGTGATAAATTCCAAACCACTAGCTGAAGAGGAGACTGAAGCCACACTCCCCCTCATCCTCCACCCCCAGACCTCTTGCAGACTGTAGACTACAGCTATATCCATCCAAGAAGCTACATCTGGCCCTCAAAGGTCCCCATGAGTCGTTGGGACTTTAATAAAAACATAATTTTGGAGCTACCCACAAGAACTTGGTTCACAGCTTGAGGAAAGTTCAATGTTTTTTTGTTTTGTTATATGTATATTTAGTGGTTCTATAAAGGTATCACCTGTTCCTGTATTTGTATAGTTCTCTATGGCTGGAATCCAGCTCATCACCAGTTATGTAGACATAGCTTTGTTGGGTGTCACACCCAGCCAATGCAGATTGTGCAGTTCAACTGTGCAATTATTTTCATGGTTTCCATCACAACCAATTCTGCAATGTGCTGGCAGAGGTTATATAGAGAGTGTGTGTACATCTATCTATCTATCTATCTATCTATCTATCTATCTATCTATCTATCTATCTATCTATCTATCTATCTATCTATCTATCTATCTATCTATCTATCTATCTATCTATCTATCTATCTATCTATCTATCTATCTATCTATCTATCTATCTATCTATCTATCTATCTATCGAGTAATGTGTAACTCAACATTACACCCATGGTAGCTGCAATAGCGCCAAGGAGGAACAAGTCAACAAAAGTCTCCATACATCTCCCTGACATTCTTTGTTTTCCTACCCTTGAAGAAGCCTCCAGCACTTTTAAAACAAACAACCAGAGTAAAGCTGGGTGGTTTTCCTGGCATTAACTCATGCTTTGCTTTCCTAATCTTTTTGTTTCCATGGCTGTCAAAAAAGCAGAGATGCAGAAAGGGTGAATTCTAGCTGAAAAGCCAGTTTTCATTGCTAAAGCGAGAATTATCCCTCAGGTCAAGGATTGTCTGAATCAATAATGTACCAATCTCACTGGTATCATGTAAATGGTGAGTCAGTTCCCCTAATCCAGCAGTACATCATTTGAGGGAGGGGGAAGAATGTTATATTAAATGCCTTCCTCTTGTCTATTTTAAAGGACTGATTAGTGGTAAATTAATGGTTCTTGCTTTACTGATGCCTGGATAGCAATTTTTAAGGCATTTTTTACCTAGTGCTACTCATCAAGTTGTTTTTGATACCCACATATTTACTTTCAAGAGCTATTTGGAAAATATTAATGAGAATTGCTACTCATACACAATTTTTTGAAGCCACTTATTCCACTTCCAATTAAGAAATGTGTTTCAAAGGCAAGGGAATCTGATTTTAAAAAAAAACACACGCAACACAGCAGCTTCACAACACAAAATCATTTATCTCTGAAAGATGCCTAAATTTAAAAATAGACGTTGTTTACCAAGTAGATAGCAGTAAAGAAAACTTAATATTATTGTTTTCTTTCCTCTGCATAAGGATGCTTGAGAATCTGATCTTTGTGAATTCCAGTTTCTGAATTTGAAATCAAATTGGCATCTCCAACACTAATGAGCAGATCAGAACATTGTTATCCATTCTTTTTCATGCATCTTGAATTGGCCATTCTTGGCTAAGAAATATACTGACATACATGTAGATATATACAAAAAATATTTTCAAAGAACAGTTTATGAGATATGTTTACATGCCATTTTATGCAGATGTTTGATCACAGATAAAATTCAGAAATTAGATGAACTATTGAGTAGACACATAACAATGATAAAGACTGGAATTAGGTTTATTAACCCATCCTTGTTTATGCAGATTGCTGACAGATCAACACTTGAAATTCATCTCTATGTGATCCCAATGATGTTACTCTCACAGTGAAAACACTAAGCACAATGTGGCTGGAATCCAGTACTAAGTCACAATCAATCAATGGACACATAAGTTTTAAGTCACCAAATCTCCACTGATCAATCGGCCTATGCTAGTTGCAACTTACTACAGGATTTCAGCCAATGAAAGGTAAACAGATACTTTCCTACAGAGACAATGTGAATGAAAAATGCTGGATCCAAGAATCTACATAAATGCTACATTGGTTTCAGGTCACGGTGATGGTGGTGTTTAGTGAGTGACATCCTTGCTAATACCAGCCTGCCCCCCTGCCCACATTACTGGTCATGTACTGGAGGATGCTTTCTTTTTTAAAACCTGTTGTGCATCTATGTATCTGCCCATCCATGGGCAGGAAGGAATCTTCCTCACCAACTGCCCAGTGGGAGCAGTGAGGGAGGGTAGGAGGTAGCATGAGGTAGAGATGGAAATGGGGAGAAAGGAATAAAGAAAGACATGATTCATCAAGAGCAGAAAGAAAGGGGTTGCTAGGAATGGGGTGTTGCAACCCTTAGGCTGGGAAACATTGAAATGCCTCCTTTGGCACTCACTGATCCCAGTTTGTCAGGGCACACGACAGCCACTGGTTAGCCCCAAACTGAAGTATCTCTGAAGATCTTCAGTGCTTTCGTGGCAGGAAAACTCAGAGCAAAGAGGATTTGCCCTGGATTTTTCTTATGCATGAAGTGGTGCAGAACATCACTCTATGTTGTCATATTACTTTTATTCTGGGGATCCTTTCAGAAGCAGTTCCAATCCCTGCTAATCATTGCCTGTCCTGACTCTGACATCAGAAGGACACACCCTCAGGTTTTGGACCTGAAGTCTTTGGGAATGGGATGTTGCTGACCTATCACCCCTAATCCCAGCAGTCTTGTTTCATTGCATTGAGCCCTCCTTCCTCTCCTCTCCCACAGTGCCCCCCATACAGACTACTCTTTCCTCACAGCTAGCAGCAAGGTGGAAAGAGTGAGCAGTGGGGAACCCAATGGAAAATGGTGTGTGAGTGGGGGGATGATTTTTGAGGGTGGGAGCAGGACACATAAGTCCATAGGGAGCAACACACCATCCCTGGACCCAAATTACACACCTTTGGTTATATATCCTTATCAGGGAGCAAGGTTTTTAGAAGTCAGTGGACCATATTTATGAGCAGACACATAGAAAACTGGAAGAGGGAAAAACATTTCGAAGAGAAGAAAATGTAAGATTCTTTAAGTTTCTATTTGTATGCATTTAAATCAAGGAACAGTGGCAATCGAGATTAAAGGCCCGCTGAGCTTAATCTGTTGTGTCTGAAGACACACAGTATTAAGAGACAGTACTCATCCTAGCATGTCCGATGTTTACAGAGAATCATTATGATGTTTCATTATGGGCTCCTACACAGAGAATGTGTTCTCTGTTTTGTATCTGACTCAGTACTGACAGTTGAAATGAACTTCCTTTGGGAAACTCAATAGCAGGGAACTCTGTCCCTCAAAATGATGAGGGAGTGCTCACCACTTTGGTCCATGCACTCGTAGTCTCAAGATTAGACTACTGTAATGCGCTCTACATGGGGCTGCCTTTGAGATTGACGTGGAAAGTTCAGATGGTACAGAATGTGGCAGCCAGACTTGTTACAGGGGTGAAAAGGTACCAACATATTTCCTTGCATTGGCTGCCCATTCGTTTCCGCGTTGATTTCAAAGTTCTTACGATTACATATAAAGCCCTAAACAGTTTAGGACCTCGATATCTGGCAGAGCACCTTCTCCCACCCAGTTCTGCCAGAGTCACTTGTTCCAGCCAGGCCAGGAGGCTGAGAGGCCTAATGCCGAGGGAGGTCCAGAGGGAAAGGATGAGGAACCAGGCCTTCTCAGGCCCCTCGCCTTTGGAACAACTTCCCAGTGGAGATCAGCCTGGCTCCTTCTCTGGGTGTTTTCAAGAATAGACTTAAAACCTGGCTAATTGGGCAGACTTTCCCTCCAGCCATGTCTTAATTTCTTATACTTCGCCATCTTGGACCTATAATATATGTTTTTGGCTTTATTGTTTTTAAATTTGTAAACTGCCCAGAGTAGACCTTTGGTCTAGATGGGAGGGATAGAAATCCAATAAATAAATAAAATACATAAATAAAATGAAGTAACAAAGTAAACCAAGCTTCAGGAGGGAACAAAAACATGAAAAGTCATGGATTTTGTCACTGCTGAAGTCAACAGTGAAGTCAGCCTTACGTCATGCAGATGGGAGAAAATAAAACTAGAAAGAAGACCTGTTTTTTAACTGGGTGCTGGCATGGGCAAGGAAAGCGATGACGTAATATTGGGTCATCAGAAATGTTTCCCTTCTCCAGCAGCAAATAACAGTACTGGGGACTGGGATTGGGACTAGGAAAATGGACACCATAGCCCTGTTCAGGCAATCAGCATGAAAGTGTGGAGGTCTCAAAGGGTGATGGGAGTGGGGTAGTGCACATAGGTCCCATCCTCCTGTGGACCATTACATGTTTATTATGAAGGTCTGCCTGGGTGCTCTAAGAGCTAGGTAGAAGAGCTACTGCTCACAGGAATGTTTTAATCATTAAACCTACAAAAGTCTGCACTATCTTCAGATACTTTCTTGGATTTATTACTAGTGGGCCTTATGTGCTTTCTGGCTGAATGACTGAATGGGGATAAGTGACGTGTTCTAAATTGTATTATCAGGAGTGGGAAGCATGCCTTTTGAGGACACCCCTTTCCCTATGAACAGGGCCTTGCAGTCAGATTTGTACACAGCCCCCCCCCCGATATGGAACTCCATCCAACCACCATTCCACACTGCCCTCTATGGCATTGTTCCCTGCTAGGACCATAAGACAGCTGGTACCTTAAAACACTGAACTCTCAACCTCCTAAATTAGAACAACAATGGGATGGAGCACCTGGCTATGGAGCCAGAGGCAGGGAGTTTGAAACCCTCCTGAGGGAGGACCCAGCCAAGATAATCTGAAATGTGTGGCTGATAGGATCACAGCTCTGCTACCCGTGTGTCTTTAGGCAAGCTACAAGATCCCAGAGCACCTGTAAGAAAGAAGTGGTAAACCACTTCTGAGTACCTCCTACCTAGAAAACCCTGGGGGAGTCATCCTAACTCAGAGTCTACTTAACGACACATAATTACGGTACTATTACTAGTGAAGCCAATTGGCAGTCTTCCCCTGGCTGCTGACCTCTAGATGTTACAGACCCAACCAGGGATAACAGAAGTGTCAGCAAGAAACATTCAGAGGGCACTAGGTTGAGACACGCTGTCTTATGGCGTCCTGTTAAAATCACCCACTTATGAGTAGTCCAGTTAAAGTTAGAGGCATAACAACTCATAATCTCAGGGCTGCAGCCTCCAAACTAATTTAAAGAAACAAGATGCCACACAGCAAGTTTATCACCTGTGACTCCGATGCCTAATTAGTTATTTTGCTGCACATTCTGATTGCACCTCCTATTCATGGGTATGCTGCTTTACAATTACCTTGAAACAGAAAGGTGAATTTAGAAAACATTCAACTGTGTCTAGACTTGAAGTTCTAATGTAGTAAATTACATGCAAGTGTCAGAATAAGTCAAGGAATCAATAGTCTTTTACAAACACATTTTGAGTTTGGCCTTCAGCAGACAATATGCTGCATTTACACATTTTTAATAGAAAAAATGAGCAGTTGGGGGAAAAATAGAGAGAATAATTATCTTACCAAGCTCCAAATGTTCCCCTCCTCGGGATGGGAAGGGTAAGAAAAGCATGGCTAATTCTGTTGAGAGCGATTATGTGGCTGTTATTTCTAGCGGGATATTGTGTGGTTTTTTTAAAAAAAGAGAAAATGGTGTGTCATCAGAGTTCAGCCTTCCCCCCCTCCCCCAGAGAAAACATTCTACACAGTGATGGAGACTGGAGTGAAATATTATGGTGAGGAGAGAAAAGCGGAGTTATGAGTTCACTTAGGTCACCCTTCTATCTGTTGCCATAATTTTTTACATAGCAGGATGATGCATACAATGAAAAGACCTTGTTTACCTCACAGGCACTTTTCTTTTACATCTTCCAGGACTGAGTACTGTTAACAGTAGATCTGCATGGGATGTCTCATAAAAATTGTTCTTGTCATTTCGCTGAATTGTATGGATGACCAATGTTTCAATCACAGCTTGGTTTGGTATATATATATTTTTTAAAGTAATAACTGCCTCAAATCCAGCTGGTGTAACATTAGACCATGCAATGAGGATGACATAATTGCCTGTCATGGGTACTGTTTGTTTTAGTTTTATTTACCTAAATCTATAGAAATCCCTCCTTTGGGTTCTGAGGCACCCTAATGATCCCTCCTTCTGCCCTGGCCTTGAGACCTGGAGGTGGAGGAGCCGTCCATATCAAGAAATCAGTGCCGGATTGCTCACAAGAGTCCCAATCAGAGATGGGTTCTGTGGTTCATGCGAGTTCGTTTCTTGGCCAAACAGGTGTTCAGCATTTCAAAGCCCCACCTCCTCTGGCAGCCGCCCACTCAGAGGCAGCGACTGGAGGGGGTGAGGCAGAGAAGCCAGACTGCTGCCTCTGAGTGGGCGGCTGCCAGAGGGGGTGGGGCACCTGCCAGAGGAGGTGGAATACCTGTTTAGCCAAGAAATGAACTGGTATGAACTGCAAAACCAGCAATTTGTGCCCATCTCTAGTCCCAGTCCTGAGTGGGATTGCTAGCAGGGGTTTTCCACTGTTAAAGTTTCTCTCTTTCCTTTCTGCTTTCCCAAGGCTCCCAACGGCTTCCTGGGAGCAAAAAAGACCCCTAGGTCTTTTTTAAATTTAAAACAAATAGCAATATCACCAGGATTTCAGCCATTGTGTTAGTAAGCTTGGGCCAGTTAATAAATTTGGTGGTTGACCTTGCAAGTTTCAGGTTTTTTTACACTAGCCCTTAAGTTGTCTGCTGTGCTTAGTCTTTTGTTCTCTTGGTTCTAAACACTGGGCTGGCTGATTTGTGTGAACAAATGGTGGCCCCTCCTACATTTGCTGTTGTGCTAACATGAAGGGAAAGAGTAGCAGATTAAACATTAGCACGTGATTTTTTAACAAATTATTTCCAAGCTTTGGTTCTGATAAAGTCATGCTGAGGTGATTAGGTCATTGGTATGGAACATCTGTTTCATTCATCAAGCAATAAGGACAGTTTTATCAGACATTCTGTGTAGACGTGTAGTAAAATCTCTGGTAAAATAGTTATCTGATCGACATTATTGTGACCCAGTAACCTTTACAGATGAATTTGCAAACCTGGAATACCTTCTGCTTCAGTGCATATATTTGACTCAAGAATGGATTTTCAGAAATTCCTTTCCCTCCTGCAAAGTATCACAAAGCACTCTTCATAAGACAGGTTGATTTGTGTCTCCTTTCCTGTGATAATATCCCTCAAATTGGGTTTAATGGGTGCAATTATTTTGAAAGGCAGAGTGTTGCCTTTTGACACAGGGGGATAAATGTGAAGACACATAGATTGCTGGTTTGTTCTGTGTTCATCCTTGGAAGCCTAGCCCTATTGATGCTAAAGGGTTTTGTACTGAAGAACAGATAAAATTGAATACTGACTGTCAAACTTGAGGAGGAATGAGGTGGAAAGTATTACCATACAGGAAAGAGCAGAATCCCAACAGGAAGCTTATGCTAGGATTGAAAAGAAAGTGCATGTGTGTGGAAAGTATTTGCATACATGAATTAGGAGGAAAGGTTGCAGAAATTTCTTCCTAATGACAGACAGCTTTTAGGGCTGTATAAATCTGTCCATTCTAATTTCACTCAGACTCTCCTTCCACTCTGAAGTTGTTTTGTTGTATTTCATTATCAATTTGTAATTTTTTAAATCTGTTGGAAAATTAGTGCACTTCCATGGACACTTGGCCCATATTTTTCACATAATTTTGCTTAACATAAATATTATTGCAGACATTTCCATCTAAAATAATGCATTTTCCGCATGCTAGCTTCACCCATGCATGGTGTGTCATGTGTGGTATTTTGAAAGACATTACCTCTAATATAGCCTTTTTTGAAACAGATTTTGACGAGACCTGAAGGGCAAAATGTGAATATCTGCAAGTACCATTCCTTTCTGTTCACACTCAGGTTTGGGAATTGTGGACTGAATATGCTGATATCAAAATTCAATCTGAATCAATTCCCCCCCCTTCCCACTCCAGGTGGTCCTGAAACCTTGGGGACATCTTTGTAGGAAAGGGCTGCTGCTCCATACAAACTGCAGATGACCCTTTCAGTCACAAGCTTTGGATAGCATATGTGGTTTTTAGCATTCTGCATCACACTATCCTGCCACACAATGCTTTGACTGAACGTAGTTTTATCTCTAAATGGTGGATTATTTTGCAAGAACATGGCAACCCGTATGGAAAACTGGCACTGCATAAATTGATGCCCTGTTGAGATTCCCTGGCAGTGGAATCTCAACACAAAGACAACCAGATGACTATCCAAAATAACATCAAATAACATTCAGGTTCAAACTTGACGAACACTGCGTGAAACCTGGGAAAGAGATCAAAACCAGATGGATATTCTTAGAGCAGCAGGAGGTTGCGTGGTATTTAGAGAATCACCACGAAGGATTTGCTTTCCTTTTTTAACACCTTTCTTCCCAATTTCCATAGGTCTGGAAAAAATGAAACCAAGGCACGTGCTACAGGGAACCATGCAATCCACATACCTGAAGGCAATGATGTCAAATTGCCTGAGATGGAAATAGCTGTGATCTTGAATGGAATTTACAGCTGTGTTAGAAAATGATTCTATTTTCATCTAACTCGTTTTAAAGATCGAGAAATGTAGAAACGGCTTGGTAAGTAAACCTTACAATGATTGGGTTTTCAAGTCTGGAAAACAAGGGGATCTCTCCCCTCACCTGAAGTTACATCCCACCAGGACAGAAAATACATGTTGCCTCTAACACCTGATCAGTTAAATAGATGCCTTCAAAGTAATTGCTAACCCTGCCAGCACAGTGGTAACCAAGATGACCTTAACACAAACAGTCCAGCATTCCAGCATTTTGTGGCAGATTGAATGCAAAGGTAGGGATTCAATCTGCTACAAAATTCTATATATATGTTGAGAATATATATATACATGTTATAATCACAATTTTTGAGAATGTGTGTAGATAGATAGATAGATAGATAGATAGATAGATAGATAGATAGATAGATAGATAGATAGATAGATAGATAGATAGATAGATAGATAGATAGATAGATAGATAGATAGATAGATAGATAGATAGATAGATAGATAGATATGTGCGTGTGTGCACGTATGTATGTATGTATGTATGTATGTATGTATGTATGTATGTATGTATGTATGTATGTATGTATGTATGTATGTATGTATGTATGTATGTATGTGCATAAACCATGTGATTTCTCCACATAAATCACTTAATGAAGCATACTCAGCTTCCGCTGTGCTTGTGGCAACTAAACCTTGCTTTCTAGACTTCCAGCCTATTAAAGCTTCACCTAGACTGATAGCCATTCCAGAAATTGTCTTTCTATCAGTTTCACATGAACCCCAATCTGAATCTGCATAGCACTCTAATTTCAGGTTGTTAGATGCATTTAACTTCAACTTGCAATCTATTGTTTCCTTTAAATATCTCAGCACTCTTTTAACACCATTCCAGTGTCTTTGCAAGGGTTTTGCAGCACTCTGACTTAAAATGTTCATTGTTGTTGCAATATCAGGTCTAGTCCAGGATGACAAATACAGCAGATATCGTATTCTAGACTGTTACAATTCTTTGTCTAAGAATTCCTCATTTTCATGTTCTGCTTTGTTAGCAGGGGTGTTTTTACAGATTTACAATTTTCCATCCCACTTTCTTTTAGCAAATTTCTTATCATGTTACTTTGACTTAACAAGAATTTTCCTTCATTATCTTGTTCTATTTCTACGCTAAGGTAGTTTTTAATTTCACCCAAATGCTTTAATTTAAACTCCTTTCCAGTCTTGGACATGAACCATTTTATGTATGATTCATCTCAAACTGTTAAACATAAGTCATCAACAAAAATTAACAACATTAATTGCACACCATTTTGTTTTTTAACGTATAGACATGGGTCAGCCAGGCTCTTTTTAAAACCCGATTATTCTACTTTCTCATTTAAACAAAAGTTCCAATATTTTGCAATTTTGCACTTTGTTTAAGCCTGTACAGAGATTTGTGTAACTTTAGTACGAGTCTTGAGTCTTTTAATTCAAATCCTGTATTTGCCTCATCAAGATCTGTTCTTGAAGATCTGCATGCAGATAAGCTGTGGTAATGTCTATATGATGCACTACATATTTGAGTGATGATGCAATAGTTAAAGCTAATCTAAAATGTTTCACTTTTAGCAGTTGGAGCAAATACTTGATCATAGTGTTGGAACCTCCTTTGTGTAAAACCTTGAGACACCAGATGTGCCTTATACTGCAGAGTATTATCAGGCAATTTTAAAAACTTGTATACCAATCTGCAACCAACTGTATTTTCATTTTCAGGCAACTTTACTGGTGAAAATACTTTATGCTCCTGCAAAGACTCATATTCCTTTAACATTGCTTCTTTCCATTTTTCTTGTTGGGCATGAAGCAATTTTAATATCTGTTCATAACTTTCAGGTTCAGACATTACCATATTTACATATGATGCTGTAAACCTCTCAGGTGGAACACCAAAATTAGACCTCTGTGAGCATTTTGGAACAATTTCCTCAGCCTCACTACATGTATCATGTTCCCCCTCCTACAGCTTCATTTCCTTCTTCATATGCCTCACTTTGTTCTTCCTTATTTTCAAACCTCTCTTGTCTATCTTTAGACAATGGCAAAAGTATTTCACTATTTGCATGAATTTGTGACCAATTCTCATTTTCACAAAAAATAGCTGACCTGCTAATTATCACATTTTCATACTGATCACAAAATCTATAACTTTTGCTTCCTATTTGATAGCCTAAGAAAATCAACTTCCTTGCCTTAGGGCTACCTTTTTTCTTGTATGTTTTGGGTATATGAACCCATGACAACCAAAAATTTTAATGTGTTCCAAACAAGGTTGTCTCACATGTAATAGAAAATAGGGTGTCTATTCTATTGCAGAGTTCCACGCTCTGTTCGAAATATAATTACCACATTTTGTGGCTTTATCCCAAAAACTTCTGGGTAACTTGGCATCAGCAAGTAATGAGTCTAATACTGTTTGCAAAACTCCATTTCTGATTTCTTCAACTCCATTTTCAGCAGGTGTGGCTACATTTGTACATCTGTGACAAATGCCCCTTTTCTTAAGCCAATCTACAAAATAATGCGCTAAAAACTCTCCCCCTAGATCTGTCTGAACAGACACTATGGGAGTACTAAATCTTTGTTCTATCATGGCAACAAAATCTTTGGAAAGTTTCACTCTTATGTTTCATTACATAGACATAGCTATAATGTGAGTAGGCGTCTGTTACAGTTAAACAGAACCTATTACCACGTTTTGTGGGCTGCAGTGGTCCCACAACATCAAGATGAACCAACTGAAAAATCTTGTCACTGACTCTTTTGCCTTTCTTGCTCACAGGAAAAGCCTTTGACGGTTAATTTACATATATTACAATCTAAATATTTATCACCATTTTTAATATTTAGATCAGACACAACTTCTTTAGTTTTGTTTAAAACTCCAAAGCTTACATGACCTATCTATGTAGGCTATGTTTACACTTTTCATGTGGTTCTGAGTTGTTAACCACATTTATGGCGTCATTCATTAGGCTCTGATTCATCACATATAGATGATCCTTTAGACAACCATTTGCCATCTGTGCAACATTTTTTATTACTTCACATTTGCCTTTCTCAAAAATTATAGTGTAGCCATCTTTATCTAGACTTGATACACTTAATAAATTATTCTCTAAGCTTGGCACATACAAGGCATTTTTTAGAGTTTACTTTAAACAGTTTACGAACACAGAACCTGTTCCAGTTACAGATGCTGACTTTCCATCTGCTAGCTTCACTATCTTTTGAGCTGAAGAGGTTAAGTTTGTGAACAACTCTTTTCTCTGTCACACATGCTGAGAAGCTGCACTATCTAAAAGTCATAAATTACTTTGCTTGTTTTCACAAGCTTTATTGATAGCTAAATGACCTTCATGCTTCCGTGTTTGCTCTTTAAACATCTTTTTTTTCTCCACTCCGTCACATCTGGGACAGTTTTTAGAAATATGTCCAGTACGTTCACAATTATAACATTTAATAGCTAAAACTTTTTCTTGGCTGGTTGTGAAGTCACCATCCACGGACCCTCTCGGTTTATGCTGATAAACGACCTTCTCCACTGCCTTATCACACCGCCTCTGGTCCTCCTCCACAAGCCTCCCGGACAAATATTGTACTGTCAGGTCTTTCTCTGGCATGTTCTCCAAGCTTATCACCAGTTTATCCCAGCTGTCAACTAGGCTGCTCAGAATCATGAAACACTGGTGCGACTGGTCAAACTCCATCCCTCGCTCCTGCAGCTGGAGAAATAAATCTAATATCTCTTTAATATGGTTAGACACATCTTCTCCAGGCATTAAATGCTTGTGATATAGCTTATGTGCAACAGCCATTTTGGACCTGACTGTGTCTCATACATAGATATTCCTGTGTGCCTGCCAACACTCCTGACTTGTTTTCAGATTCCTCACGTAAGTCAATTGTCAATTTTTCAAGCACAATATTATCGTGGCTCTCACTTTATCATCATTTGCGCATCCCTCCTCCTCATCATCATCAGGAGGATTTTCAACATACTGCCACAGTGACTCTCTTCTCAAGTACATCTCCATCTTAAAAAACCAGGACATGTAATTAGTGTCATTTAGTTTTGTACACATTATTCCACTTGCCTACTGCATCATGGAACTTGCTGATACAATCTGCTCCTCATCCTCTGAAGTACTTCCACTCTCAGTTACTTCAGCACGGTCAGACTTCAGCTCCGTTCCAACTTCAGCCTTGGCTTTTACATGTTTTCTTCCTCCCAGACATTCAGCACTTATCTGCTTGAAAAACAATCTCCTTTGGGTGCATAACCCTGCTGAGAATTTTGATTATAACGTGTATTCTCATAAGATAGCAAAGTAAGGAGATATTGGTTAGCAGAGATACTTATGACACTATGACACTGAGAGAATAAAACCAACAACTTAGTCTATTTACATATATACATAGAGAATAGACATTCCTCTGGCAGCATAAAATGACATGAAGCAACATACAGCATAGGAAGAAGTGATCTGACTTACAGTAGATAAAGACATTCATTTTACACATGACTTATGTACAGTTCTGTGGCCAATCAGAAAATACATCCTTGATACCTTAATCCGTGATACCCACACCTGAATACAATCAGTACAGTGACTCAGGTAAAATTAGCCATTTTACATTAACTGTACAACATTAATATTTAATACATTTTCATATCAAAATCTCAACAATATATACTTCTTTCCTTCTCTTGCTTCCCTTCTCTTTCGGTTTCCTCCCTCTTGCTATCCTTCTTACTCTCCCTCTTTTGGCTTTTGAGTAGACAGATATAGGGACAAACCCCAGCATGTGGTTAGAAGCAGAGCTCTTCCAAACAGTTGAAGACATCTGTTTAGCCTAGTACATGCTTGCCCCACTCTACTGTTGCACATCTGCTTTCTTTGTTTTGTGATTGGTTATCAGGAGATTCATCAGCAAGTCTGACATGGAGCTTTGAAGGAATCATGTGCATGCAACGAAAGCATGATAACAATACACATTTCCCTTAACTCTAGTATTGGACTGTCATTTTGCTAAATAACTTCCACTATATTTTTTCCAGTATCTTATACCAAAAGACCATATTTTCTAAGGATGTAATGTTGTAAACTTTCCCCCTTATTCAATATTTTGGTTAACTTGAACTACAGAGGTACAATACTCCCCATCCTTTCTTTGTACAGTACACTTCAAAAGAAACAATTGGGAAGCCCTTGGCAAAGATTGCATGGCTATTAGCGCTACAGGTCCCTAGCTAGATAAGAATGAATGCAGTCCAGATCAGAGGATGGAGGAGCTTGTTTTTAGCTCAGTAATTTCATTTTAAAGTAGAAGCTAGGCTATATTCTAGGGCGGGGATGGGTCAGTCTGAAACGGGCTGGTGCCACCATGATGCCTCCTTTATAAAGTACCTGCATTTTCCTAAAATGGTGTCCATCTTTCTGTGTGAAACTATATGGTGACAAATGTAGTAGATGTACAGTTGGCTCTCTGTGGGTAGGTTAAAAGCTTTTAGAGGAGAGCCATGTGCCGCTCTTTGTATTCTGCTGGGTATTGTTAAGGAAAGCTGCTCGTTATAGAGACATTTGTTGTTTTAGCACCAGGCTGCAGGCAGCTAGCTGATGTTCGAAGAGCGAATGCCAGAAAGACGTAAAACTGAACCCCTCATTTCAGTGTGTGAGGCACATTCCATGTTTGGTTGCTGTTCAAGGATTCCCGCTTTTTGCCACCACCTGATCACTGAGGACCAAATTTGCACAACTGAAGTGACCTCCTAAGTATGTGGGTTGAGCAAACCTATAGAGACTCAAGCATGTGCAGATGATGACTTATAAGTATAGATATACACTTCTGAAAACAAGTCCTCTAATTCAGACAACAAAGCAGTATGTTTCCCTGTTGTGGGGAGGACAGGGAGCAAGAGAGCTGAACATGTATAAATTAGGGACTGGTGTCTTCAAAGCTTACCTTCCCTCCAGTCTTTATCTGATAATCCAGATTTGGGCTAGATGCAATTCTTCAAAGGAAAGATGCCACATAGAGGACCAAAAAGTTACTTTTTGGATGATAGTTCCTAAACTCTGCTGGCCGCTTTGCCAGGGGGATTCTGGGATTTGTAGTCCAAAAAATGGAAAATGGTTAACATTCTGATATGGCCACCCTGTTTGCAGACCTGAGAGTACTATCAAAATGAGAACATTTCCTGACTAGTACCTCTGAAACCAATGTTAAAACACTCTGATGTAACTGCATCACTATTCAGGCCTCTCTACAAGGACTCTCCATCCCTCCTTTTCGGTGTGTTTCCAGTGAAAATCTCAATGTTTGCATGGGCAAGCCTCCAACCATGTAAAGAAGTAGGGATGTTTCAAGGGTGGCAAGCCCAAGTTATTTGCCATTCAGCTCTAATTTACTTTATCAATTATTAAACCATCCCCCTGTGCATTTCCATCTTTGATAGTCTTGTGGTACAAGGAGCAAGTCAATGGCTAAGCTAATTGCAATAAGCAGAAGTGGTATTTAATGCACTGGACACTTTCAGCTGCAAAGTAGTTCCAATTAGTGTTTGTAAGTGATGTGACAGCAGTTTGCAGAGCACCAAAATAGTCCCTCATTTGTCAAGTTGCTCTGAAGCTTATGGCAGCTTTCTGATCATCACCCCAGCCATGGGACCTGAAAGCACCTTCAAAAAGCTTTCTCTCATTGATCTTTAGTCAGAGGCGGACGGCTTTGCCAGAAAGAAGACAGATAGGTGCTGCACCAGCATGAGAAATGTCACTTGCTTAATGAAAAAAAAGGGGGGGTCACCTGTTTGCAGCATGGATGCACACATCTATGGCCATCTTGCCCACCCACACAACCTGAGCTTGGCAAGCTATTCTGAAGCAATTATTAATTACAATTATTCTTCCAAGATCCAGGGAGTAATTAGTTACTGTTACAGTTGCAGATTTTAAAAAGTAGCTCTCCACTTTCTTCTTAGGCAAAAGTAACTAAAATAGCCAAGTCATTTGTCACTCAAAATCAAATGGACATCAGAATGCTTCAAGCTACTAGACTGTGGCAAAAATCTGTCAAAGGCACATTCTATACTTATTAATTATAAAGTAATTAACTTAACAAACCGTTACTGTCAAATGACAAAAATTGGCTAGTCGTTAATTTACAATTACAGAGATACAGTGAAGGCATGCATATGTACTAGGTTTAACTCTCCTGCAGTTATTTACTGTCGTGACCTTCTGTCTACTTAGCTGGAGGTAAATGTATGAGGAAGTCCCAAATGGCCAAAATCCTATCAGAGGAAAATGTGCATAGAAGGACAAAGCAGTTTTCCACTTTTCTTTGCCGTCTGTCATGTAACCACCATTTGTTTAACTGGTGGTTGCAACAAGATGGTTCGCTCACCAGGTTGAATCATATATCCCTGCATACTGTACTGTACATGAGAGTGGCTATAATGTCAGAAGAGACACTCAAGTCTCCATGGAACTATGAATTTCTCTGAGTACAGTGGTGCCTCGCTTGACGACGTTAATTTGTTCCAGCGAAATCGCTGTAGAGCAAAAACATCGTCAAACGAAATAAAAAACCCCATTGAAACTCATTGAAAACCATTCAATGCATTCCAATGGGCTAAATACCTGCTCATCCAGCAAAGATCCTCCATACGGCGGCCATTTTCGGTGCCTGTAAAGTGAGGAATCCATCCTAGAAAACAGCGGGGGGGGGCATTTTGTTCAGCCAGTGGCCATTTTGAAACCCAACGATCAGCTGTTTGCTAATCGTCATAAAGCGAAAATCGGTTCCCAAAGCAGGGAACCGACCATCGCACAGCGAAAAAACCCCATTTAAAACATCATTTTGCGATTGCAAAAGCGATCACAAAAACGTCAACGTAAAGCGGATTTGTCGTAGAGTGGGGTAATCGTCCAGTGGGGCATGACTGTACTTGGGCTTTGGGCCTCTCACTCTGCCATAGCCTGACCCTCCTCGTAGGATTGTTCTGGTCGTAAAAGAGAGAATGAGGAGAGCCAAGTATGCTAGCTTGACCTCACTGGTGAAAAAGTGGAGCTAAAGGTAACCAATAAATAATGATAGTAAGAATCATTTAAATTAATGAGACTTGTTTCACAATAGACATGCCCGGGATTAAATTCACTGTAAAGCACACCAGCAACATGATACTGAACCCAAACAGATGGTAATGAAGTCTTCATTAAATGTACAATACACACACATTTTCTTGTTTAAAAGTATGAAATAATGTTGAAGATTATTGATAGGTCAGAGGCTACATACTCCAGGGACTGTATCTGGCATCCGTAATGGACCACAGTGTTAGTTTGTCTGGGATCTTATGTATAGCCTATCTTACTCGTGAACTTTTATCATTAAATCAAGTAACATGAGGTGAGGAATAAAATACTGTACATGTTTATATTTGGCTATTCAGTATCTTAATTGCTGCACTGCATCAACACAGAACAGCTCTTGTTTTGTAAAATGCTAATTCTTACCACATTGGGGGGGGTTGGGTTGGTCAATTGAATTTCACATATCTTGAATATGAAGAGCCTCATTCCCACCCAACCCTGGCAGTCTTTTCAGTTGTAAGCTAACTGCTGGACAGCTCAGTAGCTTAGGTTTCTGGCTGTGGAGCCAGAGATTGGGAGTTTGATTCCTCCCTGTGCCTCCTTGACAGGGTACTGGACTCCGTGATCCATAGGGTCCCTTCTAGCTCTGTGGTTCCAAGAGTATTATATTATTGTTGCTAATTTACTTTGATGCTAGTGAAATCCTCCTGTTAAAGTGAAACCAAATGATGAGGGCTTGAGACTCTATGTAACAGCACACTAAATTATTGCAGGAGAATAAATGAACGGACACAAGATGGGGACAAGCTGTAGCAAAAGATTTTGTTGTGTTTTACTTTCAGCTACAACACCATGTCAGGGTTAAATCAATGAGCACTTGCTGCATATTATTCAAAATGGATATGCGCAGGAATATGGCATCTTAGACAAAATTTAGGCATACAATTCACAGACTTATCTGTAATTAGTTACTTTTGGGATGATGACAGTGTAATGAAGTCCTATGTCAAGACATGGAAAAGGAATGACATTTCTTTGAATTTTGACAGTCTTTTTTTTTAATCAAGACATTCTCTTATTAACCTTTAGGGTGTTTTCCTTTTTAATTGCCTAAAATTAAATTATGGAAAGTAACACGAAAAGTAAAGAAAAATGCAACAAATAATGTAAGGAGCTATTTTTTCAGCATTGGAAGGAGTAATAGCAAGATCTTACCTTTGAAACCCTATAAACTATAACAGGAGCAAAATACATTTTAGAAGCATGTTTCTAAGTTTCAGTCATAAAACTTTAAAGCAGGACAAAGAACCCTTTTTTTCTTGTTAAGAGCAGACTTCTGTGGGTGTGTTAATCCACCAGGAGCTGAAACCAAGAAGGGGGTGAAGCCTGAATTAAGAGTGTGTAGGGCTACCCCTTCTCTCTCTTTCTGCCCCTCCCTCTCTCTATTTCTTTGCATTGCACTCCCTAGGATAGCCTGCTGTCTTCAAGCATTGTGGGCAATGATATTCCATTGGCAGTATGGAATATCATCAATCTAGTTTGGTTGGCTGGATCACTCAATGTGTTAGCTATCTGGAAATGGATCCAAAGGCTGCAACTTCAATTCCTCATTGTGCCTCCTCGGAAAACAGTCAGCTTGTGTAGCCTTGGGTAAGCTGCACAGTCCGAGAAGAAGGGAATAGTAAACCACTTCTGCGTATTCTATACCTAGAAAACTCTGGAAAGAGTTCTATGTTCTGGAATTAACAACTGTTATTATTAATCTAGTTGACCTCTGTATGTGGATTGAGACATGCTAACTTGTCTTTTGTCTCAGGCAGCAAAAGGTCTCTTATTTTCTCGGTCTTACAGTCCTCCTACCCCCCTTTCTCCCAGCTGGATGCCAAGGGAAGGACAGATAACTCTAGCCCAAAATCTCTATTGATCATTTTCAGAGTGCTCCTGCATGAAATTAGATTGAGGGTTGCATCAGTGGATTCTTAATTGCCCATCACTGCCCTAAAAATTTAAGAAATATATTGTAGCATAGGTTTTTGGCGAGCATCATCATCAGGTTCATGAAGTGGTTTTCTGTGTAGGTGGTAGGTGTCCACCTGGAAAGAGAAGGAAAGAAGATGATACTAAAAACAGAACTTAGAAGCCAGTATTGTAACTACTTGTAGTAACTGCAAATTAAAAGTTACAGTGAAAATAGTATAACAAGCAGCTACAACATTACTTTTAGGAGTAATGAATGACATTCCAGTTATGTTCAAATATTACTCTTCAAGGACATTGTAAGACATTTATACAGGAACTTTCACAGGGAAGTATTCTTTGGCTTTTTTTGGCAAATATTTACAAGGTGCAATATCAGAATTCTCCACAGACTGTCTTTTCTGCATTCCTTCAGCCTGCTGGTAACAAGACAATAGATTAATAAAATGCAACACAATAAATTACTTCCTAGATCAAACATCCTGGCTGCAAAGCTTTTATGAGGCAAGTTCTTTTCTAAAAATAACATTCCCAACTCTGATCAAAACTACATAGTCACAAAGACAAGTTAAAGTTACCACCAATGGTATAATCAATGCTGTTTTCACTTTTCACCTATTGTGGATAACCACATGTGGCACTCAGTCTGCAATCCAACTTATCCCTTCAGTTTACATACTGTAATGATTGCAATTTGTATTATTGACAGATGCAGAATCTCTTAGGCACCTAAAAGAATACATGTCACTGTGCAATATGATGCTCTTAATAAGAAAGTAAATTCTGCCTAAAGGTCTACAATCTAAATCAACAAATGTGGAACAGGAAAGGAAAAGAAGGTAAGCAAAGATAATGCAAAAATGAAAGGTACTAAATTAAAACAATTCTGTTTGCAAAGGCCTGAGAAAAAGAATGTTGTAAATAATAAACCAATGAAATATATAATCAAACCATCTCCAATTACCATTTGTAGCCACTGAAAGCCTGGGGGGAAAAGGGTCTCCCTCTGAATCTAGAAAATGCCCAGGCCTGATGTTGGCAAGTTTCCTGAGGAATTAATTTCAAAGAACCCCAAAGAAGTTGGTAGAAACCATCAGCACTTTGACCATGATTAAAGGAAATCTTGTTGATTTCCGTGAGTCACCTGTAGGTGAAATGACATCTGGATTCAAGACATTGTCCTTATGTTTGATGTATGGTTGTGGGAGGAGAGTGAACCTGATTTTTTTGAACTTCAAGGATAGGTGTGATGGGCATAAGACAAATTTCAAAGTCTCTGTTGTGCTGAAAAAGACTTTTATTAGGGCAGCCAAAGAGATAGCAAAAAATATATGCAGGTTTTGAAGGCACTGAGATTTTTTAATCACACAAAATGTAAGACAGGGGAACAACATGATGTTAAAATTTTATCATCTGCATATTGTCTTTAGAAGGTTAGTGGACTCTTTGCCCAATGGTAGAGCTGCCTCAGTAAAACAAGCAGCCAAGACAGCTGTTGCCATTAATGTGTTATACTTTGTTGCCTTTGCTACAACATTGTTGTGTATAATTGCCTGGCACTCAATTAGCACCAGTGATGTGCTAAGTCCTTGTATATAAACTCACTGAAATCATTTTGAAACAATTCACTTGTCAAAAAATATTTATGAAAAACATTCCTAAGCAAAACCGCCCTCCACCCACTAGGCTACCAGTCTCCTTGGGTAGCTAGCTGTGGCGTGTTATCATGGTGCTTCAAAACTTACCAGCACATGAGTGTGCAAAAAGGCCTACAAAAACCTGAGAATGTTCTGACTATAAAAAACATTCAGATGTGTGACACAGGATTAGAATCTTTGGAACAAGCTGTGATGCTTCTGAACATGTAAAACTGTACTGGTAAGAACAAGTACAAGACGCCATGCAATGCTGCTTGGGAGTTTGCCCTCTTTTTCCTGGTAAGTTGGTAACCATCTAGGAACCAGCTCCTTGCCATTATTCCAGGAAGGAAATGAGGCTTAGAACAGGATGTTGTAAGTGTATATTCCCGGTGAATCCTCTCCTTGCTGTCAGAATGCTCTCAACGAGGCTAGAATATAAATGGGAACCAAATCCTCAGTGTTACAGAGTTGACAGTTTCCTCCACAGACTGTGGGTTTTTCTTTCTCTGTAAATACTTTACTTGGATTTCTGACCTGCGAACGTTCGTGCTGTAATATAATGTAAATAGCATAGGCTAGCAGCGAATATTCTCTGCCATCTCTTCAAAAGCACAGAGATCATAAGAACATGCAGCAGGGTTCTGAAGCTCCACGTTTCACGCCACAGGGAATTGGCAAGAAATCAGGTCAGAATGTGAGTCAGATGTAACACTGAGCAAGTGCTAATAGGGTAAAGCAAGAATGAGACTCATCTTATTACTTGTTACATGTCAAATTAATGCGGTTGAAAAGGGGATGTGCACTATGGATGTTATCCCAGTTGAATTATCTCACTGCCTTTTCTGGAGAATTGTCTCAGAGTATTATCTCCTCCTGGATGGAGGCTAGCAGCCACAGGAAGGAAGCTGACCTGACAAGGAACTTGCTGGGTCGCAACTCCCATTAGTGTGCTGGCTAGGGCTGAGGGGTATTGTAGTCTGACAGTATCTGGAGGGCCACACCTGGCTCAACCTGATGCAGAACCACTTATGTTTCTTTCTATATTGATGCACAATGGGCTTGGGCACCTGAGCGAGAAACATTAGGTACAGCTGGGTGGTGAGATATGTAGCATCTAAAACTGGTTGTTGAACCAGTTTTTATCCTTACCAAGAGTGAGCCATTTGTAAAGCCTCTGGGTCTTAATTCCCCATTTCAAGACAAAGGCTTATTCAGGTTGTTATGGTAGGATGTATTTGGACATGGGAGCAAGGAGAGGTTAGCCTCGCCTCTAGTTTCACTGTCTTCACATAGAGAGTGATAGTTTGACAGGGAGAGGTGCTGCTATGTATGAAGACTCATTACAGAATCCAGTACCTTGAGAAATCAAGGTTTCTGTTCATGTAAAGAGAAAGCAAATGTAGAGACCACTGTGCGTGTCTGTTTCCTTCCCTCACATATTCAGATTAATCCTCTCTGTCCCAAAGACCCAAGGCAGAGCAGCAGATTTACCATCTTCTGCTTAATATTCCAGCAAATACTTTCCCATATGACCTGCTCTTAGAGTGAGGGGGGGAAATCCTGGCAAAATCTCATGCTTTGGAAGATACAAGTTTTCTGAATCTGTCTGTGGGGGTATTTTATAGAGCAAGTATAGTACTGCCATCCCTGACCACTAGATCAAAGTACCTGAGCCAACCTAATTGCTAGGCAGAGTGAGGCAACTGTCTCAGGTGGCAGATGATGGGCAGCAGCAGCAGGAACCTCCCTTTCCTGGAGGACAGGATTTGGTATGCCACACCACCTGCTTTCCAGCTCCTGCTGCCCTCAGGTGGGGTGGGAGGTGCTGCTGCCTCCTGGTCAGTTCTGGTGATAGGCCAAGTTGACTTTTGTACACACAATGGGAAAGCGCAGTATCATCCCCTTCTCTCTCTCTCTCTCTCAAAAGAAGGAGGAGGAGGAGGAGGAGGAGAAGGAGAAGGAGAAGGATCTAGGAGTCATATTTTGAATCAGATCACTTCTGCTTTGTCAACATTTGTCACAGCTTGAAAACAATGACAATAATACCTTCTCAAAAGTGGCCGCATGCATTTTTTTCATTGTTCGAAGTATTCAGTAAAGTCAGATTAGATTTACTATACAACGCAAAGAGATTTCACATAAACTAAAAAGTTAGTCCTGGACCAACAGACTTTACTATTAGAAGGAAGGACAACAAAATTCCAAGGGACATCTCTCGTTTTCATCACTATGTCGCCCAAAAATGAAGTTGAACTAATCACAACAATAACAGAAAATGAAACAGCAATACTCTGCTAAGATAACCGTGTTGCCATAGATAAAACAGTTGAGTTTAATAAGTCAGATATTATACCTCTCGATAAGCAACAAAAAAAAATCATGCCTTATAGAAGTTGGAGTTCCATCAACTAGTAACTTCAAAAGTACCAAAATTGCAAAGTACCAAACATCAAGGTAAGAAATTTAAAGAATATGGAAGCAAAATCAAGCCATCCTCCTCCTGATATGAATTTTAGCAATGGAGTCATTTCAGAATCTTGGGTGACCAGTTTAATACAATTGCCATTAGCTGCTCATTTGCTTTCCGAAATTTATAAATCTGTCATTTTGCAAATATATCATCTTAACCCACAAATTTTAGGACAACTCCTCATTTTTAAGTTTGTTTGTTTGTTTGTTGGCCCTCTGGTCTGCTCCCAATACCAACAATACTGATAAATAGGAAGTGCAATATACTGTAACTACAACAAAGATTCAAGGAATTACTGCTAACAGCAAATGTCAACTCTGCCAAGAAAAAGATGGAACTGTGTCACACCTCATCTGCAAACGTTCAAAGATTGCATAAACAGATTACAGAATTAGGCTTGACAGAGTGGCAAAATTAGTGCACTGGTCATTATACAAAAAATATAACTTGCTAACCTCCAGAAACCCATGGGAACATCAGGTAGAGAAGGTGTCAGTAATTGATGATGTCAAGATCTTGTGAGATTTTCAGATCTAAACTGATAGACACCTTGAACATAACACACCAGACATAGTAGTAATAGAATGAAGAAAGATCTGGATCACTGACATTGCAATTCCAGAGGATGACAGAGTTGAAAATAAAGAACTGGAAAAACTGACAAAGTACAGAGACCTGGCAATCGAAATATGTCGCTTGTGGATGAAACACACTTCAGTGGTCCCTGTCATCATTGGGGTTTTGGGAACAATTTCAAGAAATTTCACATAGTATTATGAGCAATTTCAGATTTCAGAAATAATACCTCAGAGCTATAAAACACAATATTAGGAACACTATACACACTTTACCAATATTTAACAGATATTTAGGTGTTTGTATAAAACTTATATCATTATATAATGCCACTAATAATAATAATAATAATAATAATAATAATAATAATAATAATAATAATAATAATAATAATAATAATAATAATAATAATAATAATAATAATAATAATAATACCAAGCCATCTACTTTCATTGGGGCCTCCTTGGACAAAAGCCAACCTGTGTGGCCTTGGGCAAACAGCATAGTTCCAGGGGGCACCCAGAAGAAGGGAATGGTCAACCATTTCTATTCTATACTTAGAAAACCCTGGAAAGGGTTGTCAGAAGTCAGAACTAACTTGACAACTTGTCATTATTATTTAGACCTACTTATATACTGCCATATTCCAGATTTTCATACTGAGGTTACATACCATACAAGAGTATTATTTGAGCCTCATTTAGTAGATCACAGTTGGAGAACATTTGGTGAGAAGGAGATACAGTAGGGTCTATCTACTGATAGATCTTGGAGTGATTTACAATAGACAAGCAAGGGTACCCAAGAGGTTTAAAAACAGTGAAAACAAAAAGCAGTTTTCTCTCCCAAATTTTCTCTCCTCAAGTGAATTTAAAAAAAAAAGGCTGGGAGTAAATAAAAATGTTGTCAGTGTTCCATCACTGCTACTGAAAACAGAGCCCTGTAAGACCCAACATGTGCTCAGGCATGCTGTATTCCCCCATGTGATATAATCTACCTGAACCTTTCTCCCCCCTCCAAAAAGAAGCAAGAATTATGCAATTGTGGGTGTAAAGGTGTATTGGGATTTCTTTAATATGGCATGTAATATTATGTTGTTATAGGGATTTGAAATTTATGAGATGAGTTTTCATGGCCAAGGAAGGATTTGCAAGTTCTCCTGAGTAATACTCAAGACTGTCTTTCCACCACACCACACTCCCTCTTGTTGACTACATACTTGAACCTATATATCTATGCCCACACTGCTTGTTTACCACTTTACTTACTTTACTTTATTTAGATTTATACCCTGCCCCTCTAGACAAGGTCTACTCGGGGCGGCTTACAAAAAATGATAAAATACAATAGGATAATATAATTATTAAAACTTAATAATACAAGCAACTAACTAGTAGATATATACAATATCAAGATGGGAAATTAAAGAAAGAAAACAGTTAATTGACTGGAGGGAAGGCCTGCCTAAAGAGCCAAGTTTTTAAATGGCTTTTAAAAACACCCAGCGAGGGAGCCAGGCGGATATCCGTTGGTAGATTATTCCACAGCCGAGGGGCCACTGCCGAGAAGGCCCAGTTTCTTGTACTTTCTTTCCAGGCCTCTCTCGGCATAAGGCCCCTCAGCCATCCCTGCTCACTTTGTCGGGTGATTCGAGTAGACCTCGATTACCACCACCACCACCACCACTCAGAACAACCATGAAATTATATCACATGCGCACAAGAACATGTGCACTGCATTCAGTGAGTATCCTCAAATAATCTGTATCCTCCTCTTCCTCCAAAGAGCACAGCATGTTGCCATTGGATACACAAACGTCTAGCCATTTCAGCAGTCTTTCCAAACCCAGTGTCTTCTAGATGGACAACAGATGTTTTTCATTCTTGGCCAGCATGACTGAGCTGGCTGAGCATTATGGGAATTGCAGTCCAACACATTTGAAGGGCATTAGGTTGGGCAAAGCTGCCTTACAATGCATAATGTTCCAAAGTTCTATTAATGTTTAAGTGTGCACCAGAGATAGTAGACTGGGATCGGGGGAGGTGAAAAAGGAATAAATTAAAGGCAATAAAAGGATGAAACTTTACAACATACTGAACTGAAAGAATGATACAGTGGAGTGCTCCTGAATTATTAGAAATAAGGTTGGGTCATTCAGAATGTCAGTGTCCAGGCCAGTATTTGATTCAGGAGACTTTTGGAAGGATTTGTATATGTGGACTGTAAAAATAGCTTCTGGGTATATGTTTTCTAATGGAAAAAAATTAGATGAAGACATGACAAAAGAAAGGCAGAAGAAGGCATAAGGAAGCATTGAGCCTACTCCCATGAAGGACAAAAGGAGAGTGGTAGTGACAGCTGAAATCCAGACACTGACCCTGGGGTGCCTTGCCCAAGGTCACTTAGTCTCTGACCTTTTCATGCTGACTTGTGTTTGCTCGTGTGAAATAAAGCCATTCTGCTTCATGAGCATTCCTGATCATGTGGAGACCTACCCACTTTCCAGCAAGCCAGTGTAGAAAGGTTGGGGACTGAGCCAGCAGAACATGGTTGGGCCTTGCACCCTCATCTCTCCTTTCAGTTCCCTCATGAGCTGGCTGAATGCTTACATAGGACTAGAGTCATGGGCAACTGTCATGCTGGAGCCATGCCAGCTGTCTGTCACTCTGAACAGCTGGTGGTGCTGGAAGTCTTCAGGCTGATCTGATGAACCCAAGGGAGAAACACGCTGCCTATAAGGTGCATGGATCCCTCAGGGACATGTTCATGGCCCCCGAAGGCCACACATAGCTCCTCAACATTAAATTCCACTCTCGATATTTTTCCAATATTTCAGTTCCTGGAAAAAACAGTTGCCTTTTTCATCATGATTCCTTTAGACCTCCAAGGCCAACTCCACTCAAAAGACACCTCCTGTTTATTGTTTTAACGGCCACTTCAGGCCATTTCTGCACTCAATGTGGCCTGGGTTGGGGGATCGGGGCAAGAATTGACCCCCTCCAGACCCATGGAGATCACCTGTCCCTTCTTTAAACCTGCTATAAACCAATGCTGGGGAAGCGTTTGTCCCTTCCAAATATTTTGGAGTAAAACCCCTCCTAAGCCAATTGGCTATGCTGCCAGGGGCTTGTAACCTACAATATTTGATGGGTCAAGCTCAGCCACAAAGAAACAAGAGGGTCAAACTTCACCCCTGCCATACAGAGTGTGAGGGAAAATTGAGGTACACGGAGGTGAGTTTGGAAATGGAACTTTCTGGAATATCAATTAAATGAGACTTTTGTCTCTTTCTTTCTTCATGGTTATTTGCATTTTTGAAGCATTTGTCATCCCATGCTTTACAAGGCCCTTCCACTGACTGCCTAAAATCACCCGCTCTTCCTCCATTATTACTCTTGCATTTCAGAACTTAGTCTTTTACCATTGAATACTTTCATTGACTTTTGGTCTCTGATCTTTCGTTGCTTATTTGTTCTGTCCAACCCCCCTCCGCACTGCCGCCCCTCCATCAGTCCCGGTATCCTTTTATCACCTAATGCCCTGTGTTTTCCTTCTCTTTTTTCCCCTCCTTCCTCACTAAACAATGTTTCTCCAATTTCTTTTGTAGCTATACTTCTGTTATGAATATTAATGGTCTCCTGTAAGGGCTATTATTTGTGGCAGAAAAGGCTGCCCTTTGATCTGTGGCTTTTTCTTCTGCATGTTAGTATGTCTGCAGCTATAGCTAGAGTTCCTTTTATCTTTCTGTAAGACTCCTTCTCTCATTTCCATCTTTCCTTTTTATGCTGGGGATGATCATTCATATATTTATATATATTCTTTATCAAGCAATCATTCTAAGTCTGGCACTCGTATGGTGATTTCTCCCCTTCACCTAGATGGTTTCTATAGATTCCCTGAAGGCAAGACACTATTCCAGTAGTGGCTGTGGTGTGTAATTTGTTTTGTACTGGAGAATTCCTGCCATGCCTATATGTATTTAGACCACAGGCAAACCAATAAAGTTGTCATAGAAACAAAGCTTTCCATGAATAAATCAGTCTGTAACAAACTTGTAAACTTCAGAGGGACCACTGGGCTCTAAGACTGTATCTTTTCTATACATAAACTAATCATGTCTTATAATGAACAATATGCAGAATTGTACATTTCCATTTGCTTTGTCCTGGTGTTTCACCCTGCTTTAAATACTGTGCCTCTGCACGCTCACATATGCAATGAATATATCCCTTGAGTGAAAGAATGGAGTCAAAAATTGGTATGATAATAGAGTGGCAAGATATTTTAGTCATTCCTTTTGGGGCGCTTTTTCCCAGGGGTAAAGGGATAGTTTGATGATGCAGGGCTAGAGTCCCGAACAACTGTCATGCTGGAGCCATGACAACTGTCGTCTTCGTTCTGAACAGCATGTGGTGCTGGATGTTTTTCGGATGATCTGATGAACCCAAGGGGGGAAACATACTACCCATGAGATGCATATATCCCTCAGGGACATTTCCACCCAGAGCCTCTCAACATTAAGCCCTACCCACAATGTTTTTCCCCTTCACAGATTGCTGCCTTGTCATGGTGACGTGGCTTGAGTAATTCAGAGAAGCTATGGGCTTACAATGGGGGGTGTCCTCTTCTCAAAAGCCTCAGCTTCAGGATCTGCCCTTCCAGTAAGCACTCAGGGTTGATTTCCTTCAGAATGGATACCTTTGATCTCCTCCAGCACCACAATTCAAAAGCATTAATTCTTCAGCAGTCGGCCTTCTTTATGGTCCAGCTTCCATACAACTTCCATACAAAACTACTGGAAAAAACATAATTTGACTGTGCAGACCTTAGTTGGCAAGGTGACGTCTCTGCTTTTTAAGATGCTGTCTAGGTTTGTCATCGCTTTCCTCCCAAGAAGCAGGCTTCTTTTAATTTCGTGGCTGCTGTCATCATCCGCGGTGATCATGGAGCCCAAGAAAGTAACATTTGTCACCGCCTCCATATCTTCCCTTTCTATTTGCCAGGAGGTGATGGGACCAGTGGCCATGATCTTAGCTTTTTTGATGTTGAGCTTCAGACCATTTTTTGTGCTCTCCTCTTCCATCCTCATTAAGAGGTCCTTTAATTCCTCCTCACTTTCTGCCATCAGAGTGGTGGTATCTGCATATCTGAGGTTGTTGATATTTCTTTTGGCAATCTTAATTCCAGCTTGGGATTCCTACAGTCCTGCCTTTTGAATGATGTATTCTGCATATAAGTTAAATAAGTTAAATAAGCAGGGAGACAACATACAGCCTTGTCGTACTCCTTTCCCAATTTTGAACCAATCAGTTGTTCCATACCCAGTTCTAACTGTTGCTTTCTGTCCCACATATAGATTTCTCAGGAGATGGATAAGGTGGTGAGGCACTCCCATTTCTTTAAGAATTTTCCATAGTTTGCTGTGGTCCACACAAGTGATGGGAGCTGATGTAGGACAAACAGGTCCAAGTCAAAGGCTTTCGCGTAGTCAATGAAGCAGAAGTAGATGTTTTTATGGAACTCTCTGGCTTCCTCCATAATCCAGCATATGTTAGCAATTTGGTCTCTAGTCCCTCTGCCCCTCCGAAATCCAGCTTGTATTTCTGGGAGTTCTCTGTCCACATACTGCTGAAGTCTACTGTGAGACCAGAAGTGAGAGAGAGACCCATTTCACGAGAGTGCCGTCCCTCCCACCAATCATTGAGAAAGAAAGTCAGACCTCGCCGGTTCCCCCACCGAGGAAGACAAGATCACTCAGACCAGACCCGGGTTACCTAGAGAAGGGTTTAAATGGACTAACAGTTAAAAAGACCAGGACTCTCTTAGCAGGTGTGGGAGAAAAAGGGTGGGAAGTACTGGAGGTGGGGTTGGGAGATATAAAAGGAGGAGAAGGGGAGATATTGGGAATGGATTTGGATAGAAGACCCTTGGATGGGGCAAGTGGAAAAGCTAAGGGTTCCAAAGAAAAAAGCGGATGCATGAGAAAGTGACCAAGGAGTGGCGGAAGAAGTTAAGGGAAGAGATGGAGAAGGTTGAGAGGGAATGGAGAGAGAGGCTGAAATGGAATGGAATGCTGTTGTTGTTGTGGCCCCATGGACCAGAGCATGCCAGGCCCTCCTGTCTTCCACTGCTTCCCTCAGTTTGGTTGAATTCATGTTGGTAGCTTTGGTCACACTGTCCAGTCATCTTGTCCTCTGTCGTCCCCTTCTCCTCTTGCCTTCACACTTTCCTAACATCAGGGTCTTATACAGGGAGTCTTCTCTTCTCATGAGATGGCCAAAAGGATTGGAGCCTCAGCTTCAGGATCTGTCCTGTAATGATCTTTGAATATGTTATTTATGCTAAAGCTTAAGCAATATAAGCTGATTCTATTAAACTCTATTTTTCTAATATAAATTAATTATAAAAATTCTTAGAAAGGTCTGGTCTCTTGAACAGCAGGATCTGGCTAAATCCAGGGAGTGGAGATGGCCACAAACTAGCTATCTATAAGAGTCCTACCTAACTGAGCTGTTGTGAGTTCTAAGGAATCACAAAGCCCATGTATCAGTACTTGCAAAGTACTGGGTAAAAGTAAAGTGTTCTTTTAAGGTCAGACTTGTTCAGGGGGCTTATACTATGCACTGCTGAGGTCTTGGGACTCTCAGCGCAAGGGTGGTAGGTAAGTGGCCTGTCAAACTCTCTGATTGAGTGCTAAGCACTCCTTAGGGAGGCTGGGGCACTGCACATACAAATAAACAACAGCATCAGGGGTTCATAGAACTGAGCATTTGCCAACGAGATATGCACATCATTTGCCATCAAAGACACATAGCATTTGACGTAGTCATGTCCGACTCTAGGGTGTGGTGCTCATCCCCGTTTCCAAACCGTAGAACCAGTGTTTGTCTGTAGGCAGTTTCTGTGGTCACGTGGCCAGCGCAACTAAGACACGGAATGCTGCTAACTTCCAACCAAGGTGGTACCTATTTATCTACTCGCATTTTTACATGCTTTCGAACTGCTACGTTGGCAGGAGCTGGGAAAAGCGATAGGAGCTGATCTAGGGCAAATGGGTAAATCTCAATACAGAAGAATAAATTGATACAAATCTGGTATCATAAACAGTAATATTTTTTTAAAAAAACATGGATTAACAGTTCAGTTTCTTTAGACCCTTTCTCTGATAGGTGGCTCTCCTTGAACAAAAATACTTCAAAGGCAGATTCCAAAAGAAACAACTGAACAAGAATATATAAAAAGCAATTCACCTCTGTCTCCTTTAGTTTGAACAGGGACAAAGTATTTTTGTCTCATTACCTATGTTAATTAGCTCATTTATGCAGGGTTATCTGTATTACCACCCCACTTCTGTTTGTGTTATGACAACTGTTTTCTCTCCTTTGAAATTTTTGCATTTCTTTTCCTTCTAAGCCTTCTCATTTCAGTCCTCCACCAATTACCAAACATTCAGAAAGCTAGGGATATAAATATTAGATTGTCTCTTCCTTGTGCTTGAGAATGAGAAATGTAACAAGAACAACAACAGCAACAGGAAGAACAACAACCCCTCACCTGTGAAATGGTATGACATCTTCTGGTCATTTTCTTGATAGGAGTCTATGTATTTTCCAGAATGTTTCCCTACAAGTTGCAAAAAAGAGAAAGCTCTATGAGAATTGCTACTATATTGCATGTACATTCAGAAATTAGAAGCATCAGATTGGTTGTTTGTGTCTTTTTGATCAATCATCTAATCCTTCTATATTTGACTTCTGTTGTTTTTTTTTCCAAAAGAGAAAACACAATAGTTTCTACAGATATTTTGTATACACTAAGAAAACAAGGACAAAAAAACTCATTCCTTATCTCATTCTTATACTGGAAACAAATAGCTGTCAGTTAGAGGCAATGGCTTCAAAATGATGTGAAGCCAAGTGTTGTTGTTTTTTTTAAGTGGAGTCAAAGCATTGCATCATGTATTTACTGTCCAGAAAATGGATGGGGACATTTGAAGACGATGGGGTTGTTTCACATGGGCTCTTTGCCAAGACAATTGCAGTGAGTCAATTGGCTTGATACTAAGATGGGCACATGTATTGCTTTTCAGTAGGGTGTAAGCACCCTGTTTTATGAATTAAATATTGAATATCAGCTTTTAACTCAACTTTTGGTGAATGAGTTTGGAATACTTCTCACAATATAAAAACCTACAATAACTCATGCTCTTATTACCTGATCATGAGATGCCTTTAACATTGTATAGAATCTCGCAATCAGTTTGACTTCAGGGCTTAAACCAAAATCTTTTCCACATGTTGGTTGGATCATGTTCTCCACAAACAATTCTCTTTTTCAGCTCTTGCTCTTTTTTTTTTTTAATGATTCCTCATGCCTGCTTGTCAAAACACATTAAAGCTAACATGCACTGCTGGGAACATACACATTTTCCACTGGTAGCATTTTGTTCTCCTTCATAATTAACAGCGGCTGCTGACTAACTTCCTCATAGCAAAAAAAATGGGAACCTTATCTGTGAGGGAGACAGATTCGTGTTAAAACATTCCACCTGGGATAGCCAAATAAGAAATGTGATTAAAGCATTAAAGATTTAGGTGGGAAGTTGGGATTACGTGGTGCTCTGTTGTGTATCTTTTCCCCAGCTGCTTTTTTTTCTTTCTGTTTTCTTTCATTTTGTTTTAAACCACAGCATCTTCAAGAGGCCATGCTTTTCAGGGAAGGACTGGCAAGTAAGGGCAACTGCTTAACACCTTATACTCTGGCCATTGTTTGTGTTCAGAATCATGTTGACCTTCCTCTCTCTCTCTCCTATGGGAAAAGATACTGTGATAGCTTCACTTCTTGTGGAGGTCAAAAGAAGTATGTGGATGGGGGGAGTGGGTAAGCAGCACTGAACTGGGTGTAGGGAGAGCAACCAAGAATTGGAAGGGCTTGAAAAGTTAAACAACGCTCCCCACTTTCGTCTTCAACTGAAGAGTCTAGCCTCCCAAAAGATACATGCAACTGTGTGTCACATGTCATGCATCTGCCTTTAAGGCTGACACTAAGGGATGAAAGGTGGAATTACAGTAAATACACAAGTGTTCAAACTTTAAATGGAACACACCAGACTTGAAGCGGCCTCTCAAAGTGCGAACATTTTGGCCATTAATTATTAATTGGAGCTGGCAGCTCATTTGAAAGTTTGAATCTAATGACAAGATTCCTGAGGAGATAAATACCGCGGCAGCCTTGTGTATCCAAAAGGCATCCTTGTGTTTGGTAAGTCTTTACTGGCAAACACACGCACGCACACACACACACAAATCCTACATATTTGCAAAAGCACAGCAAGAGGATCATGACATTCTGTTGCCTGAGAAGTACATCGATAAGGCTTGTTATCATTCTTTCTTACAATTGTTTCTCTCGCACACCAAACAGAAATGTGACTGTGCTTCTTCCCCAAATATGAGAGTTGGGCTTCATTTCTTTATGTTGTGACTGAAAAGAGGAAGACTCAGGGTAGGTTTCCTACAGGAATTCTACTAATTAAAAGAGCATTTAACTAGTAGCATTTAATTAGCAGAAGGTGACGGACTAGGACTCTGGAGAACAAAGTTTGAACCCCCGCTTGGCCATGGAAACTCACCAGAGGAGTGGAACTGATAAAAACCACTTCTTAATTATCACTATTAGTCCTCTCTCTCTCTCTCTCTCTCTCTCTCTCTCTCTCTTACATTAATAAATAAGCTCTTGCGTGTCTAAATGGGTACAAAATGATACTGTTGTTTGTGTTTTTATTTGTACTTAATCTTGTTGGAAGTTGCCTGCAGTCACCATTTTTGGAGAAAGGTGGGTTAGAAATCAAATAAATAAATAAATAAACTCCTTTCTGCCTCTCAGTGTCTACTGAAACAGCAGGAGTAGTCAAGCATGTGAAAGTGTCTAGGGAAAGAATGTGTTCAGCCTGGTGGGCCACTTGCGAAGAGCTGGTGTACCAAAGACAAATTAGCAGGACTTCTCTCCCCCACCCCCATCTTCTGGAGAACCTTGCAAGTGCAAAGTTGGATCAGGGAAGGCAGTTTGGAGGCGATCTCAGCACCATGTTGTGTTCCATTTGAGCCTTGCCTTTTGTCTGATCTGAGTTCATTAGGAGTAGAAGTGAGCACAACATACTAGCCCAGCTTTCATCACCAAAATACAGACTGAATATGCAGAGTAGAGAGTAGATTGTACCCACATTTCTATAAGATCTCCACCTATTCAGTTGCGGGAGATGTGTGTGCAAAAAACTGACTGTACTTCATCTCTGGCTTTGTTTGTTTTCCAACTACATGTCCCTTTTCATTTTTCTGTGGTGTCATTTTTTTTTTAAATTGCTGCTTAATGAGGCTCAACTCTTTCTGAGGGGCTCCTCATTTTCAACGCCTGTGCAATGGTCGTTTAAAACACAGTCCCCTCCATACTAATAGCACAGCCTATTGGATTTTGTTATTTATACTTTTTTTAAAGAGATAATTTAGCAAAATTCTTTGCATTTGGGACAAAACAAAATTTGACATCTCGACATTTCAGATGAAGCACAAGGTGAAACAGACCAATTTCCCTATACATTTTATATACCCTCACCTATACACACTTAAACATATACACATGCACACAAAGGAACAAGCTAAACTAAACCATCTGGCAAAGTCAGATTATATAGGTTGGTTTGTTGAAAGGCCACATCCTACTACTCCTTTCTCTCTTTTTTAAAGTGTGAATTCACATCCCTTCTTCTGTCTATGTAGCTGTGCCTCTTAAATAAAATATAGGAAATTTGTATGCAGAAGGGTAACTTTCCTCAGCAGGGATGTGCCTTTCCTCGCGAGAGCACATAGCTAGAATGCATCTCGATTCATTAGCACTATGTAGTTGGAACAAGATATTTTTATTCTCTGGTTAAAATTAGAGAAGGTTGAAAGTGTTGTCTAGCAGAATGGTATCCAAGGTATTGCCATAGGGATGAAAGGACTCCATTGGTCATCGAGTCTACTGCTTTAATGGAGAGGATGATTCCTTTATTTAAAGCTATAGGCAGGCTTTAATATTTGTACTCTCGGGGGGGGGGACAACAAATATTCTTTTTAAAAAATTCAGATGAGAAATACATGCATTCAGACAGCAGAGCTAGTAATAACAAGGAGGCAACAGAACTATGGTTTGTTAAAAAATAAAAACCAAAAATATTTGGATGATATTCTGGCAGCCTGGAAAAACAGAAAGGTCCTTCCTTGTTACTACTGTATATGAAGATTTCAGTTAGCCTACCTGAATAAAGCATTGTAAAGACAAGGCAGTGTAACCAAAAAAAAAAACCTTGTCAAAAACTGTGTCATCTCAGAAGACAAAAGAAATCAGGGCCTTTTAATGTAATCTAGCAGGTTCATGCTAACTTTCCTGATGGTTTGATTGCTTGAATTCCTTCCTTCCTTCTGCTGCCTTTGTTCTAACGAAGGGACTCAAGATAGCTCAAAAATGATTAAAAAAAAACACCAAGCCAAGTAAAACCACAATAGCTTAATGCATTAAAAACATATTTTCAGTATTAAAACAATTAGTTAAAACACTTAAAAACACCTTAAAACATTACCATTTTATCACCCTCTCTCCCAACACCACAGATTAAACTACCATTTTTATGAAACATACCAGAAGAAGGTGCTTAGATAGATAATAGTTTTAGAAAACGTGAGAAGGTTTAGCCTTTAAAAAAATTTAAGTCCCATATGAACAGTTGAGATGTACACTCTCTTTAGATAAATGTGCAGATTTCATGGGTATATAAGGTGATAAGGTGGTATATTCCATGCCTTTTGCCCTAGAAAGAAAATTATATTAGCCTGGCCATGCATTGGGCATTAATCTCTGGTTGGTTGGTTGGTTGGTTTTTTCCACAGCTAATCTCTTCTGTATATTAAAAGTTTTTCTTACAATGGATCAAAATGTGAATGGTTGCAACTGTAGAACATAATTCACTACAAACGGAGTGATTTGTCAACCTAAGAATCACAGAATATCCTTCCTAAATATACTCTTACCTCAAAAAAGCGCTAGTTGTGGTGGTTTACAGAGAAGGATTGTTTACTGACCCTTCAGGTTTGAATTTTGCACCCCTCAGTGCCCTCACAGTACAGTAGTTTAATATAACGGAATCATTTTAGCACATTTGCCATGGCTCCCAATTCAGCTGAAATTAAAGACCAAAAATCTAAAGTTTCAGCTGCTGTGCCACTTGGCTAGTTGCCTGGAACACAGATGAGATTTTAGGTGAATACAGACACCCATTTACCAAGCAGCAATATACCATAAAATCACTTGCTACTAAGATAATCATTTTTATTTTCATGAAGTAAACGGTGAGGAATAGCTGACCATAGTGGTACATAATTAGAAACTTGGAGCAGCAGGGAAGTGGTATGTTTTCCTCAGCATTTGAGAGAGGAATACAGATCAGGGATGGGATTTTTTTTTAATTGTGGGACTACAAATCCCATAATTCTCCATTCTGAGAGTATTACCTGACAGGCAGACACCTAAATGTGACTCACCTGAGAGAAAGGCTTCACCTACAAGACTTCAGGGTTGAGCTAGGCCTAGTTCCACCTCGCTTCCTGTTCAGAAATAAAAGTCCCAGCTAGTACTGGGACAGAACAGAAACGCCTCCGGTTGAGGTCTTTCTCCCAGGTGAGTTATGTTCAGGTGTCTGCCTGTCAGATGGAATTCCCAAATTGGAGAGTTCTGGGATTTGTGCTCCAAGAAATCCCATCCCTAATATAGATTGTGAATGCATTGAATTCCATATTCATTTACTTCCTCCTCTTTAGGCAAGCACTCATGGTACTTGCTTTCCCCCCTTTAACCTCATGACAGCCAAGCTGAGAGAAAATTATTAGCCCAAGGTAAGGCAGAGTGTTTCATAGCTGAGGAGGGTTTGAACTTGGATCTCCCACTTCTAGTTTGATAGGTTAACTATATCTTGTGTCACATTGGTTGCTTACAAAGTTTAGAACATTGCACTCAAAAGCAACTTGTTGTGCTTTTCATTGCCATGCTTTGCCTGGCTGACTCCTCCTCAGAAAAAGAGGGCCAGGAGGACGGAGGCCAACTGGAAGAGAAAGAGGCAGACACTCAGCTGATGGAGGAGAAGGAAAGCATGGCAGATTAAAGACCTTTCTGCCCCAGAGAGCACAAACAGCTCTGGGTGCTAGAGCAGAAGCAACAAGTAAGCAGGTACCCCCTGAGAAGGAAGGTGAAGAAGGAAAGGGCTCAGGCCAAGAGCTAGAGTGCTATATCACAGAGCTGCTTTGCTGGAACCATTAAGAGTTTCTTGTACTATTACTGTGCTTCACCCCAGCTTGTCCCTAACTTTGTTTATTGCTTGCTTCCCTTATACAGTGGTGCCTCGCATTACGACATTAATTCATTCCAGCGATATCGTGTTGAATGAAAATGTCGTAATGCAAAATTTAAAAAGCCCATAGAAATGCATTAAAACCCGATTAATGCATTCCTATGGGCTTGAAACTCACCGCGAAGATCCTCCATAGTGTGGCCATTTTCGGTGACCGTGCAGCAAGGAATCCATCCCAGAAAAGAGCGGGGAGCCATTTTTTAACCCGGTGGCCATTTTGAAACCGCCAATCAGCTGGCCGAAAATCATCTTTTTGCAAGAATCGGTTCCTGAAGCAGGATCATCGCAAAGCAGGATCATCGCAAAGCAAAATTCCCCCATTGAAACCATTGTAAAGTTCATCGTAATGCAATTTTGTGGTTAAATGGGGCGCTCATCTTGCGAGGCACCACTGTATGTGGCTTTCTAGACTAACTTGGCTCTTTGGACTAGGGATGTGCATTTGGATTTGAACACATTTGGAACTCACCAAAGCTTGCCACTGCACCACCTAACCCAGAATGTGGCAGCTCAGTGGAACTCCACTTTCTACCTGCTTGAAAGAGTGCTGAAGCCACAAAGGGCTCTCCACAATTTGGCACTGGAGACTTCCATTGGTGTGGCTGCTACTCCTCTGGGCAGAGAAGAATGTACCATTATGTATCTAGTGGTGTATGTCCTCCAAAGCTTTGAGAGGGCAACACAGGTCCTTAGTGAGGAGACAGCCATCCTTAGCCAGGTGATCCCAATGTTCCAGGGCTTGACTGGAATGATGGAAAGCATAATGAAAGGATGGGGGATTCTACAGAGAGAGAAAACAACATTTAGATGGATGGGGGATTATACAGAGATAAAACAACATTTATTTCTGGCCTGAAGTGATGGCCCTGGTCAGCAAGCTAAAAACTACAAGTTTGTCTCCTAGCGGAATAAGGAGGAATAGATTCTAGTAACCCTTTTGGACCCCCAAATTAAACAGCAGGCAATGGCTATTAAGGAGCAGTAGGAGTGGGCAATACCACCTGTCTTTTCATCACATGCAGCAGCAGGTAGAGAAGATCTGGCTAGCACGTGTATTAAATTCTAGCAGAGAGCAGGAACCAGCAATTTTCATAACACCTCAAAGAGCAGTACCAGCAGTTGTATTCCAGAGCCCAAGTCCCTCACCCCTGCAACAACAAGGGAAGCTTTCTGGGACACTGTCGTGACAAGCATGGTAGGGGGCTGTCCTCCAGAGGCCCCACCCCAGAGGAAGGACATAACAGAGTCAGAAAAAGTGGCATACATGCAGGAGTCTTGCAAGCCAAAAGAGGTTGATCCATTGCTTTCACTGGGCGGAGAAGGAGTCTCTCTGAGGAGGTCTGGCCAATGTGAAAATGAGACTGCTGTCTTGCCCATTAACTTGTGTGCCCAGTGAGAGAGTGCTCTGTTAGGCAAGGGATATTATCAGTCCACACTGCTCTTGGCTGGATCTGTAGAAAAATGTATATGCCTTAAGGTCAGTCTATAATGGCTGGGCTTCCCTGAAGTCCCCTTTAAGTAAGACAGAATGTCACACTCTGCTCACAGAACTTGGCATCTCATGCTTCAGTCTGCTGCCCTCTTTTTCTGTCTCTTTCAACTGCTACTCCAAGACTCTCCTCACTTACTCCACTGCGCTGGGCCCCATGCTTTTGGCATAGCTCCCACACACCACAAGCTATCTCCTGCTCCAATTTGCCTGTCAGTGATGCCAAGGGTTTTTGCCCACTCCCCAGTATATCCTGTCTTCTGCTTCCCTATTGCTGCTGGCATTTCCTGCTGGCATTTCCACTGTTCAGGGTTCAATCACTAAACCCATTACAATCATTTCCTGGCTCTTGGTGTACATTTGTTTTGTTTGGCACAGTCACTGGGAAGCTGTTAGAAGACACAGAGAAACCCTTTAATAATGTTTCCCCTGCTTGTGTTTTTTAAAGGGAAAATAATAACTACTGTATATAGTACCCATATTGGCTGAATGATGTTCTGAATACTTGGAAATTTCAAATTTTTAGAATTCCAAATACTAAGGGTTTTAATTCTGAATTCCAAATCTGAATTCTGAATCTGAAATGTGGTTCTAGTACACATCCCTGCTTGACCTTGTTATATTTCTTTCACCCTCCCTGTAATGTAAAATGGGCTGGCTTTTGATAACTCGGCAGTTCACCTTGTTGTTTTCTTTTTAAGCTTAATTGGCCTTGACAGGGATACTGCTGGCAGAGTGCCGGGTTAAAACACAACTCTCATTCTTCCTTGGTATCCAGGTTGTCATTATCACTGACATTCTTCTGAGTGTGCAAGTGTTTTATTTTGTTGTGTGTTATTTAACATGCTGCATTACTGCTTCCAACATGCTGCCAAAATACAGGGACATACTCTCCCGTTTCTCTTACAGGCTGATTCTGATACTGCATTTTGTTTATAAAAATGTTTATTAAAAGGTAATAAAGAACAAAAGCAAGGAATAATTTCCTTGACAGTTCGGGTTGATACAGAATGGTGCAAAACCTCTCAAAATACTTCTAGAAATGCCTTAAAATGACCTCTAAAACTAACTCTTGAAACTGTTTTCATAAGACTTAAGTAATATAGGTGTCACTCATTATGCTTGAAAAGTAATTTTATAACAAGTAGTTATAATGCTTATAACACAAAAATAATTAATTACATGTAACTATGTTATTGATAACTAATTACTCCCAAGCATTCCTCTCTACCAAATGGTTTCACGTACACTGTGGTAAGTTCCGTAAGTAATCACATGTGTACTCATGCATATTGTGTTACAAAACTAATGTAATCAGTATGAAAATGTGAACACAGTTACAGTAGATTATTCTGGTTGATCTAGCTTTTTTTTCTGAAAGGTTTTCCCTTCCAAAGGCAAAATCTGATTGCTAATCCTCACTAGAGTACATTCACTTAATCTATGGGATTTAATAAATCCCATTGATTCTATGGCATTACTAGACTGTCAGAATTAGCCCAGAATTACAACTGCACTTCAGACAGAGATACAACTAAATCTAACTTCATATAGTGGCCCATCTAAATGACTGGATTACTCTATTATTTTTATATACACATGATGATGATGATGATGATGATGATGATGATGATGATGATGATGATGATGATGATGATGATAACTGCAGTGCTCAGCTTCCTGACATAGATCTGCGTCTTATGAAAATAAAAACAGCTTTATGTATTGCTTAGCAAATGTGCATTTAAGATGGATACATGAATTTGAACAACACAGAGTTTACTGTTTGGAAAGGTTTAATGTGCAAGATGGAGCAGCCTCTTCCCTTTTCTCCGAGCATCTCCTTCTTCTTTTCTTTGTGGCCCCCTCTTCAAATGTTTGTCTGTGGTGCCACGATTGGCCTGGGGTTATATACTGTGGAGCCAGCACTAAGACAAGAGGAGCCGATTGCCCTCAGAGGATGGGAGAATAAACAGAAAACGGCTTTAACAAGATGAAAACTGGCGAGAGCCCAAAGCTGACCATTCTCAAGCCTCATGCAATCCTTGCCGCAGCAGCTTAGTGCACTGCCTAAGATGTGGAAAATGGATTTGAAAAGCATATCTGCACATAATAAAGACAATTCTAAAAAGGCAGCTCCCTTATCGCTCCGACTCGACTGCGGTGCATTTGGGTAAAAATTGAATAATCCAGAGGACCCAAAGTAACCCTGCCGATTAAGATGGCATAAATACCTGTAAAAAATTTGACAAGCATCAAATCTCAAAGCTTATTGGTGCTGGTTTCGGCAAACCCTCTCAATAGAGGAGGAGGAGGATGACTTCCTGTTGGCCGGAAAAAAAGCAAGAGAAGATAAACAAGGCTAACAGGGCTGTGGCTGAACAAGATCCTCACTCCAGCTGGCAGCTGCTGTGACAAAGGATAGTTTAATTTTTTAAAAAGAGAAATGAATATAATGATATGCTGGAGCCAGACATGGGAAATGCTATCTTTTATTTGTTTTATTTATTTATATGCTGCCTTTCTCTCCATAGGTAACCCAAGGCGACTCCCAACAGCTAAAATACAAAATTTTAAAAACACTATATAAATATCACGTTTAAAAAATACAATTAAGCATATACTGGGACTACAGCTCCTGGAATTCACCAGCCAGCAATAGTTATAGTCTAAGAAATAATATTTCTTAGCTCTGACGGAAAAGATCTGTCATTGACGCACGTTATAATGATGCTTTGAATCCAGGAGCATCAACCTTCTGGTTTCCAAGCTCATTTTAAAAAGGCAAATTCTACCTTATAAAAGCACAATTAGAAAAATCCCTCACTCATCAGGGGCAGGGGCCTCAGATAGAATCAGTCTCCTATTTATTATGCTGCCTTTTCATCCCTCCCCAGAAAGATTAGGATCACACACCCCAGAAAGGCCACTGTTGGTTAATGACCCATGAGAATGGGTGGAGAAGGACTGCAGAAGTGGGATTATCCCTCACCCCCAGTCCTTTGTCCTTCTAAGACCAGGGGGAAGTGAAACCAACATGGAGGATACATGTATCAGGGATCTCCTAGCAACTCTCCTCAGTCTGAAGAAGCTACTTGGATGAGCAGTGAAACATGTCAACCTAACAAAAAAGTCCATTTGCCATGACCACCAGATAACCACATCTGGATGACTGAGAATATTCACAGACACAATCAGAAAACAAACACTAAAAGTGGTGATAGCATTGTAAGTTCCTTATGCATATCCATGGTGTAGGGATGGCTGAGATACAGTACATAGGTCTAGTTACCGCACCTGAAAAGAATTATGGAGGAGCTGGAAAAAGTGTAAAGAGAAAACAAGATAATCAGGAGGATGGGAGTAATTCTTCTACTAATAATAATTATGGGCCATCAAGTCAATTCTGACTTAAAGCAACCCTGTCCAGGGTTTTCTAAGTACTGTGTACTTGAAAAAAAAAATCCAGTGCCTTCCTTTGGGGATGTCCTGGGATTGTGCAGCTTGCACAAGGCTACATATGCTGGTTTTTCTCCTGGATGGCACAGTGGGAAATTGACTTCCCAACCTCTGGCTCAAACTCACTATTTAGGTAGTTATTATTCCCCAGTTAGGAAAGACTAATGTTTTGGGAGGTAATGAAAAAAAGGCTAAAAAAGTAGAACATGGGAAAACAAGGTAAGATTATTCACTGTATGTGAACATTTAGTTCTTTTCAGCTCACCCTGGAGAGCAACAGACAGCTACCAGTGAAGACCACCATCAGAAAATAGAATTGAAAGATTTATGCAGTGTCTGATGATGAAAACCTGCAGATTCAGCAGTGAAACATGACAGCCGTATATAAACGGACAAGTACCTACATTTAATGGTTGATTGGGGTGGGTTGGGGAGAATGTGAAACTGCAGATGTGGAAATAATAGAAAAGGAACATGAAGGAGGACACAAAGCAGCAGCAATTGATAAAAAGTCTGGTGATAAATAAGCACACAGTGACCAATAAGTCTTCAAAAAATGTCCAGCTGTATAACACAATTTAACCTCAGGCTAGGGAAAAAGGGAGGAGGAGGAGGAGGACATAAGGGAAATTAGATCTACCTGACCTGAGTGGAAGATAAACGTAAGGAAGGTTAAACTTGGCTGAGTGTGAAAGTGGGTGTCTTATAGTTATGTGGGCCCTGGTAGGTGCCCAACCTTACCTATCCCCAGTCTGGATCTTCACAGTATTACAGAGAAGACTTTGAGTGTAACCTGTATATAAACTGAACACTCCACACAATTTGAAGCACTTAAAAGGCTTGTTTCATGAGAGTTGTTCCATAGTCAAAACAAGCCAGTCTCTTTAAATTATGACATTTGACACAGGGAAATACTTGCTTCCCTGGTAACTTCATCTACTCCAGGGAGACAGCAAGTGGCACACGTTTCCTGGTCATCTTAAGAACAACAGCGGACCCTCCTATCTATAACCCTTTGCTGTACAGTTGTGCTTGATCAGCTCCTCAATTATTTACTTGCCAGCATCTTCAGCAAAGGAGATATTCTTGATTAGAAACAGCTGCAGAGAATGTCAGAGTTTCTCGATGAATAAATTGTTGTGATTCTGAGTGTCTGAGAATCTCCAAGTGTATTCAACTGTTACTTAAGCCAGTCAATTAACTATTTAGGTATCTATTATCTCCAGTACCTTATTTTAGGATACAGAATGGCTCAGATTAACAGTGATCCTAAACAAGAAGGTCTCCTTTTACATCCCATATGTTAAACCCTTTTGCAAAGGCTCTGGCTTATTTATGTGGCGTTGGTAAGTGGGTGATAGTAACTGAGTCAGCAAGCTTCATGGCTGAGGATAGATTTGAGCCTGAGTCTCCCTAGTCCTCACAAAAGTCTCTGTTCAGTTTTGCCTGTTTTCCCCTTATGGCTCAATACACAAAGGTTCTCTGTGAACATAGTCTGTTCTTAGACAGAAAGGTTTTTGTTTTGATTTGTTGCAGATTCAGTGAAAGGAAGAAAATAGGCAGCAAACTATTTACTAGAGAGCAATCCACCACACTGTGTCTCCAACTATGTAGTTAATCCGTGATTCCCAACCTTGGATTCCTGAGATTCTTGGACTAAAACTCCCAGAAGTCTTCACCACTAGCTGTGCTGGCCAGGATTTCTGGGAGTTGTAGTCTATGAAAAACTGGGGACCCAAGGTTGGGAACCACCGTGGTAAATCAATGACTGCTTTCTAATGTTAGCTTTTCAGTGGTGGCACCAGTGCAGCTGCCATTTCTTCACATATCACAGAACAGTGTGTATTGGTGCTTGGTTTTATATAAGGGGTGGATCTCCTCCTGATTTTAGTTTGAAATTTAGTTCTTTTGTCTTGTCACCTGCCAAAGGTTTATCCTCTTGGACAGCGCCTTCGAAATGTGGACTTAAATCTAGAATAGAACCACTGTCACCCCCTAGAAATCAGAATGATCAACCTTTATCAGCATAGAGGGAAGGAAGGTGGGCCGTGTGCTCCTCTCTGAAGAAGCCAGTCCTTCATTGCAAGGGCACTGTCTGAAAATATTTAAAGGGCTGTCCAGTTCAAATCTGATTTAAGATGAAAAGCCTGAAGAAGTTACAGCAGCGGCCTCAAAGTCACCCATCAGCACCAGAACAGCAGACACACAGATGATCCGGCCGTATTTTCTCCCACTATGATAAGAACTGCATTTCAATATAAGCAACAGAATTATGCCTACATTTACAATTACAGCTAAATACTAGCATATGCAGACACATGATGTTTTTGTCCTCTTCATTTTGTGCATTGAAAACCATTTCCTCTGTTTTCATGTACAAGTTGTCATCTGGATTAGACGGGAGAGCTGTTATGGGAGAAGTCTGCTCTTTCCACGAAGCCTGGGCCATATTATATGGAAGTTCAATAAGACAGGCAAGAATGTAAGAATATAAGAATAGTGGTGCCTCACTTAACGAGGATAATCCGTTCCAAGAAAATCGTCGTTAAGCGAAAACATCGTAAAGCAAAATAAAAAAACACATTGAAACACACTGAAACCTGTTCAATGCGTTCCAATGGGGTAAAAACTCACTGTCCAGCGAAGATCCTCCATACGGCGGCCATTTTCGCTGCCTAGAGAGCGAGAAATCCGTCCCTAAACACAGCAGGGAGCCATTTTAATTACCCGGCGGCCATTTTGAAACTGCCAATCAGCTGTTCTAAAAACATCATTTTGCGAAGAATCAGTTCCCGAAGCAGGGAACCGATCATCGCAAAGCGAAATTTCCCCATTTAGACCATCGTTTTGCAATCACAATTGCGATTGCAAAAAGATCATTGTAAAGCGGATTCGTCATAATGTGGGGCAATCGTAAAGTGAGGCATCACTGTACCCGTGCTCAGAGGCTAGGCAGCAAAGTATTCTGTTGCCAGAGTGGCCGTGGAGAGGACTCTGTAAAGGATGGAATTGCTGGCTGGTCAATTACACTTCACCCTGAAATAGGATATGTTTCATCTGTGAAGAAGGTAAAGGTTTGCATAGAACTGCATATGCTAATTTGTATGAGACAGACAGCTTAGAGTAGTGGATAGAATGCTAGACACAGGGAACCTAGGTTCAAATAACCACTCTGGCATGGAAACTCAATAGAAAGGGCCAGCGGCAAAACCTTAAATATCCCACCTACCTTGGATACCTTACTAGGGTCACCATAAGTTGAAACCAGCTTATGGCTGGGAACACATACACACAGAGAGAGAGAGAGAGAGAGAGAGAGAGAGAGAGCATGCATGCATGCATGCATAGGTACAGATGCAAAATGAGGAATAATTGTAATAATTCCAGAAGTAATCCTGTGTATTTCATCTAGGGCAGATCTACTGTGAAACTATGAAGATTAAGCTTCAGGGCCCCTTGTCCTGGAAGGGCCCCAGAAGAGACCTTAGTTCACTTTTTTAAAAAAAGGTGTTGATCTGTCATGTAACAACCCCACTGAAGAACAGTGGTTACCTAAACCTCTTTCCTAGTTGTGAAGGGCCTGCTATAACACTTCAAGCTTCAGTGCCCCAAAAATGTAGGTCCGTCACTGATTTCATCCAAATACGGACATCGGTGGCAATGTGACTTCTGTGTCTCTATTCAAACAGACGACGGTCCTCTGCCAGCCCCTCAAGACAGAGGACTTCATCTGTAACAGAGGACACATACTCACTCCTCCCCAGGTGTGCACTAGCACCTTCCCATGCCTGCCTTTGTTGCCCAGAATCCTATTGCCTCTGGTATTGGAGCAACACTTTTAACAGCTTCCACACTGCAGAAAGGAATGTGAGCAGGGGGCCCTCAAATGTACGGAGAATATTATCGCTTCCTGCTTCCCCAGGTATTTGATTCTGTGTAGGTGCCTAGTCAAATTTTCCTCACCACTTAGCAGTACATTACACTGGAGCTGCTTACCCGGGAACTGCTCCTCCAGCATGCTAAGCTGTCACTTGGTAAATGCTTGTCTGTATTCACCTGAGGTGTTGCCTTAGCCCAGCCCTGGAAGCCTAGCTAAAATACAGTAATACTTAGCATTTATAAAGCCTGTCAGCATGTTCAGAGAGTGTCACATATAATGGTTTTTCATTTCTGTGCCCCGTGAAATCTGTAACGATATCAATGCAAGCAGATGCCTTTTGGGAAGGGGTCCTGGTGGTGAGTATACCAAGGGGACATAGATATAGGGATTTGGAAGGAGAACCAGAGGAACCTATACTCCACTGTTAAATCAAATGAGCAATGGCTTCTAATTCAGCTACAGAATAAAATGAAATATGGCCGCAATGCTAGGTCCTGTTATGAGCAATTGTTTGGAGCCTGGAGTCAGAGTCCCTCCCTGGGGGCCAGATGAAACCAGTGGTCTTCCCTGCCCTCCCTCTCTCACCAAAGCCCCACTCCATCTTCTTCTTTTCCCAGCATAACTCTGATCAGTGATTAGAAACAAGGGCTGGACTTTTGTAGCGTTGAGCTAGAGGCAAGCCCACAAAGGGCAAGGCTTTGGGGGGAGGTGGGGCAGGCCGGATGGGCAACTGCCACACACCGTCTGTGATGTATACTCTTATCCAGGAACCATGTCTTGTCAAACCGCATTGGACTGGACTCCGAGAAGAGATGTGTAAGAGTCTCTTGCAAAATGTAAGATAGGCAGAAACAAGTAAGAATATAAAGCCCAAGACAATAATGTTTGGGAGCCTGAGAAAACCAGAGGATCCTCAATGGGCACTGAAGTGGCATGAAACCTAGTTCCACGAGGATCTCTTTGAGGAAGAAAATTGGAAGTCAGAGCATCCAGTAGTCCGCTCTGGCCCCAGAACAATGTGGATATTAAGAGGAGAGCCTTGATGATGACATCAATGTAAAGGCAGTGTTATGTATGGGTAGCTGTAGCTGTACCTTCCTCTAATAATAATTGCATGCCATCAAGTCAATTCTGACTTAGGGTGACCCTTTTCAGGTAGAGAAGTGGTTTTGGGGGTGCCCTGGGGCTGTGCAGCTTTGCCCAAGGCCACAGAGTCTGGTTCTAATCGCCGGCGACATAGTGGGGAATTGATCCCTCAATCTCCGGCTCTGAGCCAGCCAGTCAGACCAATAAGATGGGAGTGCCTCTGAATGTAGCCATTGCTCTTGTAGCCTGCCTCCTATACTGTATTCATCAATGTGCTATTGATAGCCCAACATTTATAGATGAAATCCACTAGTCTTCCAGGGATATGATTCAGGCAGACCTTTGTAACTGAAGTAATCATATTTGCAAAGGAAGCCTGTGTTTACCTCCTGAGGATCAATGATAAAACAAAGCAAGCTGATCCATAAAATCTGGGAGGTGAAGAAAAAGCTCCTGCTGTGTCTACCAGACATTCTCAGCACTCAGCAACTCCCTCTGCTAATGACAGGTTATCTGTACAGTATAGTAAAGCCATTTATGATGGTGAGCAGGAGTTCAGAATGTTAAACCCTGACAGAGAACTCTGAAACCAACCCCCAACTGCTGGTTGCTTTTATTTTTATTTTTGCTTTTGTTTTCCAGGGTTGGCTGCCAGTCTATTTCTTTAAATAGCTGGCCTCTTATTTGGAAATGTGAGAGTAAAGGTAGTCATAACAGTATATGCAAACTACCACTTCAGGCTGTGTGAGAGCGTCCTCCTGAGGGTTATTTTAAACGGGTGCTGCATACCAGATGCTCTCGGTTTGGAGTGCAGGCAGGCCTGTAAACAACTCAGCCCATCAGAATTTGAATGTCTAAAGATGAATTTCACATCGCTAACCTTTCCTGCTGCGCTCCTCACCTTGCAGAGTGGCTAGGAATGGGAAAATATCGGGTTGTTGTGCATAACAAAAGGAATAAGCAAACTCTTTCCCCTTGAAAGAGTAATAACAAATCCCTTTTGGGGCAGGAAAAAAAATTGGAATCTGTGAAGTGCTTTTCACACTATGCAAACATCTGCAATAAGGACTTTGTACATACATTTCTCTTCTTTACAATAGGGTTCAATAAGCAGCAAGAACACATAGGTTCTTGGGAAATTGTTATTCTTAGCAGCCTTTCTCTCCCTCTCCTTGTTCTTCTCTCTCTCTCTCTCTCTCTCTCTCTATTCAAACACACATAAGCTTTACATATCTCCCTCTATTTCTAACACCTTAAGACTCTCCCAGAACCAGGTACTGACTTACAGCAGCTGTTTCAAACATGCTGCTGCCCTGATGTACTTGGGGATGGTGGGATTTGCAAGCAAATGCATTTGGAAGGCACCAGGTTGCAAAAGCTCTTCCAAAGCAAAATTATCTATTTCAATAAGTGTCCTATGTATAATACTGTAATTAATTAGGCACTACCAAGTTGATTCCAGCTCATGGCAACCCTTCCCAGGGTTTTCTAGTTAGAGAGTACTCAGAGATGTTTTACCATTCCTGTCTTCTTGGAGCACCTGGCACTGCATGGCTTGCCCCAAAACTACACAAGCTGGCTTTTCCCACCAGGAGGCATGGTGGGGAATTGGTACTCCCAACCATACCTATGTTACTGAACTATCCAACCAGCCGGCACCATATATACACGCACATTATCTCAGAAAGCCTTACGACAAGCCTGGGAAACATTTCAATATTTTTATCCACCGCCACCTCCACATGTCATGACGGGTGTGTGTGAGTGGCTTGGAGACAAGAAAGTTGTGCACTGCAATAGCAACTTGTGCTGGATCACAAAAGCTCTCTGTGCTTTCAACTGAGCAAGTACATTTTTTGATAGAATGTTGTTGTTTCGAATTATGTACTGTCCCATAGCGCTAAAGCACTGTCTGGGCAGTTTGCAACATAATTAGGCAAGGGACACTTTGCCCCCAGCGAGCTGGGTATTCAAACTCAAAAGGATGGAAGATCAAGTCAACCTTGAGCTGGCTACCCAAATCCGTGGGGATTGAACTCATGTTGTGAACAAAGACTTGGCTGTAGTGTTGCAGTTTTACCACTGAGCCATGTGGCTCCTTACAGCTGCACCTGTGGAACATAGGAATGGTAGGAAGCTCTTGAAAACATGAGACTCTAGGGAAACTGAGGTAGCAAATGGAAGACATGGAACAATACAGCTGTTAGATAGTACAGGCAGCTAGACTTTGGTGCAGTCTTTGACTTAGAAAAGTGTCCACTTCTTTGACTTAGAAAAGTGTCCACTTCCACTTGATCAATTCAGAGCCAGTTAACGCCCATTCGGGTCTGAAATCTAGTTGATGATTCAGAGACCCAAAGGCTACTGCCTCCCATTGTTCTCTTTGTCCGAATTGAGTCACATTAGGCAGCAATGTAGCTGTTTAGAATGGTATTACATCTGCCAAATTGTGGTCAAAGACACGAAGGAAGGTTTGTGCTACAGGCCTTTAAAGTCTGATTTAAAAAAAAAAAGGAAGAAAGAGAACAAGAAATCACCTTTTTCTTGCTTCGCAGAATGGGTAAGAAATTGAAAGGAGCACCTGCCTTTTCAGAAGGGCGCAAAGCTGCCAAATTTCCAGTGAATAAGTGGTGGGGCTTATTGTGCAAGAGCAGTCTTTCCATTAAGAGATTATTCCAAAAAGAATGCCTTTGTCACCAGCATCTGCCCAGACAATTGGGGTGAAAATGACTTAGGGTGGCCCTAAGTAGTAAAGCTGAAATGTTTCAGAAGGATAGATATCAGTGGTGTCTTCTGCCTATTGTGGTTGGTGGCGTAGATGGCAATGAGTTTGGGTCAAAAGCCTGTTTGCATTTACAGGCACAGACACACAAAACACACACACACACACACACACACACACACACACACACACACACACACACACACACACACACACACACAAACACACACACACACACACACACACACACACACACACACAAGCAGGAGCAGGGTGGTAGGCACACACTGACATATGCTGGTAAACAGAAACCTCTGCTTCTGGTCAGAAGGCAGGCAGGAGATTTATTGCTCAAGAAGCCCAAGTTGAGGTGTGGTAGCACCAACTGCACTACTAGATGCAATGATTTACGTGGGAAGAAATTTCTTGGCAAAAAGTGTGATTCACTCCCACTTCCTGCTTCCTTGGGACAGGAGAGGAAATCTGTACGAAGATGGCACCCATCACAGATGTTTCATAAAACAGGTGCAAAGGCTAATGAAGTATCATGCTTAGAGGCTTTTTAAACATTGAAACATGGGACGCTAGAAGAATGATCATCTTGTCGTCCACCATCTCCTCCACTATCTGTTGCAGAATTTTGAATTTCTGGTGAAGTCCCCTCTTTAGAAGTACAGAGACTCACAGAGAATAGCTACAAATTCCCCAGAGTTCACCCCTTTCTTATTGACATTATCTGGTACTTAAAATTTCAATAACTCACTCTGAAATATTGGCAGGAAAAAGAATAAAATATGTTTCTTCACTTACATTTACTTGAAGTTACAGACTTCTGGATGCTGCTTTCTTTACTGCACTCCTACTTAACAACCAGCTGAACAGATCATCAGTGAACAAATGACTGATATTAACTCAGGAAAGAGAGAGAAAGAGCTCTCAACAGAGGGCACTCTTTGAATTCAAAGGCTGGAAGAAACTACTGGTTAGTTCTGGATAGAAAGCCCCAAGAAGTTCTACCCAGTCACACAACCCATAGACAGCATGCGAATTGCATATAAAACTCTATCCCAGTTTATCTGTTGTTACCATCTCACTTGTCATCATGGGTGGCAAGCATTTTTTGCAGAAACAAATTTGAAAGATGCTTTTAAAAGAATCCAAACATTCCCTGTCTTTCTGAAGCCAAATCTCTCATAAATTTTTTTGTGGGGTCTAATTTTGTTTCTGTTGACTTTCAGGGATCGAGTTCAGCTTGGGCTTTGACTGATATTAATGCATATCCCTAATACATACACACATGTGAAAAATTCATATAATTGGAAAGTAATCAGAAACTTGATTACTTTTCAGGATAATTGTTGTTGCGATGGTTATTGATTTTCAATGGCTCATTACAGCAAACATTGCATACATCCCAGAGTCTGGAAGAGCTACCATTTTGGATTGTGGTTTCCCAGAACCTTCTAGCCAAGATGGAGATTCTGGGAGTTATCTCAAAAAATAAAAAAATAAAAATAAAAAAAACCTTTCCCAAATCCCAGTCCTTACCTGTGATAGCGCATTTTCAAATGTATGCACTACCCAAAGCTGTATAGAAAAATGCAGTGGAAGAAATGCATATTTTTAAAAAATCACATGAATAGGATTTAAAGAAATAACAAATATGTTGCAGAAATTACACAGAAGGAGCTTATGGGGGGAAAAATGAGAAATGGACAAATTTAACTGATGTGTTTGTCCTGGATATGGCATGGATGAATGAGCAGATTGAGCAAAACCCCACTCCGAGCAGGGATCTGTTCATTTTTGGGACCAGCTCCCAGAATCCCCCAGCCAGCATGTTCATTCCGGGTAGGGTACTGTGCAAACTGAAGTTAGAAAACATAACATTTTCAGAAGAGGTAGCCATATTAGTCAGTGCTAGCATACCAGGCAAAAACGAAAGAAAAATTAAAAAGACAAAAATGTTGCGACACCTTAAAGACTAAACTGTTATTTTTTTTAACGTGGGCTTTCATAGACTCGGGAACTGGACTTGTCCATGAAAGCTCACATGAAAACACAGCAGATAATATTTCCAGCCTCTTGTCTTTGTCAGGGACGAACCCTTTATTTGGAGCCTTAGATTTTGCTGCCGCCGTGGCTGCGAGTACCCTCGCTTTAAGCAACTGTCTCTACCAGGAACTAAGGGAGACGGTGACAAAAAAAGATGACTATTCCTAAAGAGCTTATTGTGTGACCTTATTGTGGATCACTGTGACAGAGCACAATGTAGCCTGGCTTTATCTTGTCGCTTCTTTGTGGAACTCCCTGACTTTCCTGTACAATGCCAAAGAGCTTAGCTGTATGCAAACTCTCTTCCAGAGGAATTTTCTTGAAAGAGCTCCAGGATGAGGCTTTGGCAGATCATTAAGGATGACTGAAAGGTTCATTTCAAATAAGCCACGGAAGATAGGGGATCTCAGGCTATAGAATCTTCCGGCAGCTCAGGTAGTATTCAAATGTCTTAATGTCAGAACTGTACAAATACTCGACAGAGCCGAAGACACCGAGCGTAATAAGCGCAGATATTATGTACAGCTTGAAAAGGTCCAGATTACCATGCATTCCTTTGGCAGCTTTGTTAAGACACGGCACACATTGTCAATGGCCTGATAATAAGAAGGTTTAACATCTACTTTCAGGAAAAAGGATCCCTCCTCTCCCCTGTGCACCTGTGCAGACACACGTAGAAAAAAGGGGAAGAAGAAATAATTTATATCCCCTTATGTGGCTTTCTCTAGGTCTGATGGATTTCAGATTCAACATCATCCCCCAGCCAGCATGGCCAGTAAGGTTGGTGGGGGATGTAGAACAAGAGAGCTAAATGATGCTGCATTTCAGGAAAGGCAATTTAAACATAAATGTCTTTTTGCTTTATTTTCATAATCTGCTAATGGAGCCAAACGACAGCACATATTTCTTTCTTCTCAGGTGGCATTCTTCGCACCGTCCCAATGTAATGGTATATTTAAAACAGGTCTAAAGCTGATAATAAGAACAGGATAGGGTAGGACTCCGCAAAGGCTACCCAATGTGCTGTAGTCCACTGACTAATGGGCTAGGACTCTGGAGACCTGGGTTTGATTCCCTGGCTCTGCCATGGAAACCCACTGGGGCTGTGGGCCTGGTAAAGCCTTAAATACTTCACTTTTCTTGAAAACCCTATTAGGATTGCCATAAGTCAGTTATGACATGACTTCGCATAACGAACAACAGGACAGAACAGAAATTGTTCTGCTGTTTTGCTGCTGTAGGTTATCTACAATTGTTTTTATGCTGTCTCTAACGTAGGGCTTTCGACATTTTTGGCGATTTCCTTTTATGAAGGATCTTTTTTTCTTCGTATGATCGAAGCAGCCTTGTGGGGGCTTGGCTTTGAAAGGTAGTTCGTAACTATTTAATTAATATCGTAATTCCCTTTAATAGTCAGTGGCAGGGGAGGAGCCTGGAGTGTCTGTGTCTTTGCAACCGAAATAAGGCCACGCAAAAGAAAGAAGACGTTTCCACACATTCTGTTGAAGAGAAGAGAACTGAAGGCAAACAGACTTGGCTTGCCCAACTACCTAACAGCAACACTGCAATTACTGTAGTTTAAATAGAAATGCAATGTACATCATCATTAGACAGACATGAAGGTGCTAACTGTGGATAGGTAGGTTCACAGCCCCTGCAGTCCATTCTGATGGTTCTTTATTTGTATGAGGGGCTAGAACTAGGCAAGTCTTCATACAAAAGAATACAAGCTCAACAGAAGACTGCCCTCTGGACAGCCCTTCAAATACAGAGTGCTCCTCTATAAAGCAAAACAAAACAAAAAGGAAAATTCACATCTTATATACCACCCCATAGTGCTTAAACCACTCTCTGGGTGGTTTACAATTCTAATTATGCAGGTTACATGTTGTATCCGGAGCTGGAGTCCCAAAGGCAGCATGTGTCGTTCTGCCAACTCCTGTGACGTCGCTGGAACCAGTTGTATTGGCTCTTGCCTTTCCATTGGACCATTTCAGCAATGTGGAGAAGGGGGATCTGCTGCTTGGGTAACAGCCTATCCTCCATATTACCTTACCTGGGCTTCATGCTCTGGAGAGGACACTCCTCAATTCAGAGCATGTTACCATAGTCTCTCGAGACTGAAGGATGCCTATGATGTTGTGCCCCTCCCTCACTGCAAGCTGGGTACTCAATTTACCAGCCTCAGAAGGATGGAAAGCTGAGTCAGCTACCTGAATCCACTGGGATTGAGCACAGTCTGTGAGCAGAGTTTTGGCTGCATTTTAACCATTGAACACGACCATTCTTCAGTCAGGTTCAAACCTGAGTTCACCACCCAGCACAACATGGATTGCCTTCACATCCTAATTCTCCTCCCCCCCCCCCCACCGTCCAAAATAGAAGGCTGAAAGTCCCCAGTTCTGAGATGGTTGAAGCTCTGAAGGGCAGTCTTCCTCTTAGCAGCTGGGAAGAGGATCCATACCGCCACAAACCATGGCAGGTCCCACCTCTAGATTTCATAAGATCCATAAGATTGTTGGATGGGCCAACTCAGGCATTGCATCAACCTATGTTAAGTCATGGTTAAGATGCCCGCCAAGCAACCCCACAAAAATGGTATTACATTTGACATTTAACAATAATAAGAAATGCATTTCCAACTTTTGATTGGTTTGTTTAGACCTGCCCTGCCCTGGGCACTTAAGGTGGTCTAAGTCAGTGGTTCTTAACGTGGGCGATAATGCCCCCCAGGGGGCGATTTCATTTTTCAGGGGGGCAGTAGAACGAAAAGGGGCGGTGTGGGGGCGCTGGAGCAGAAGGGCCAAGCCAAACCTGTGAAGATGGCTGCAGCCTTTTTACAGTGTGCATGAATATATATTTTCCTCCAATCTTAATTTAGTTTCAGAGTTTTTGTCTTGAAATTTTTAGTTCCTGCATTGCAGTTTGTTTTTATGCCCTTTTTATATTTCTTTTTGCATCTTAAAATTCGTTTACAACTAAATAATTAAATGTTACTTTTTGGGAGCATTTCATTTTCTTGGAATTGAATTTTGTTTTCAGCGGTCATTGGATTTAAGTGTCTTAAATAAATAAATAAATAAATAAATAAATAAATAAATAAATAAATAAATAAATAAATAAATAAATAAATAAGATATCACCGTGGGGAGGGGGGCGATGATAACTTCTTCAATGGCTCAAGGGGGCGTTTCTTTCAAAAAGGTTAAGAACCACTGATCTAAGTGAGTTTCAAAATTATTGCAGTATTTGCCAACTCAGTAAAAAACTAGACCAGAGAATAGTGAAAAAAAATTTCCACAGAAAAAAATTAGAAATAAAATTTTCAGATTTATGGGTATATGTCCATGTCTTCCTTTCTTTCCTTTTAGCTAGACCCCCCCCCCCATCATCTACACAATGCTGTTTTCACCTTTATTTCAAATATATCAACTTTATGTCCAAAGTCTTATTATCCCCAATCTGTGATGGGGGCTGTTGTCCAACACTTGTGGAGGGCACCAGTTAGGGAAAGGCTGATCCATGTAAGCTAAAACTGTTTCCCTACATGGTTTTACATTCTCATAAGAATCTCACTCATTTTAAAACTACCAAACCTTTTAGATTTCTTCTCCACCTTGAAGAGAAAAAAGGGCCACTCTGTATAGAAGAGCAAAGTTTTGCAGCCTTGAGCACTTAGGGGAAGTCAGTTCTGTTTTAGCTTTGCCAATTCTTCTATTTGTGCAGATGGAGCATTTTGACACACGGACTTACGTTGGTATGAGCAAAACAAATTGGAAATCGACCACCTAGGAAATATTTCATTAAAGGGGGAAAAAAAACACAACTACCATATGCCATATAGATTTCATACACTATGTATCTTGGCCTGAGTCATTTTTGATACCACACCGCTGCTCAGTTAAATTTCAGTTCAAATAAAGTTGAAAAGTTTAAATAAAGTTAGAGTACAATGATCAACTGAAATATATCAATTTTATATTCAGATATTTCTTTTTAGCTAACTTAAGGTAATACCCTTATGTATTGGCTGAGCTGCCATCAGGTTTGCTGAAGGTGTGCTAAATCTAAACCCTTGTCAGCTTTGGGATATTGGAAATCACATAGGATTACCCAGACCCTTTATGTTTGTGTAGCCGCTGTGTCCCACAGCTAGAGATTTGGCACTGCTATAATTCAGCTCCTCCCTTACTTTGCCCCTTCTCTGTCCCTCTTCTGCCTTGTGTGCACAACTTAGCACAGAGGTTATGCCAGAAGATTCTTCTGCTAGCCCACCTCTGACGTCAGCCAGCATGATCGGCTTCTGCTGGCACAAGGCTAGTTGTACTAGACCACCATGCTTCTGTCTATTCAGAACCTCTGCAGCTGCTGCCTCTTTGAGTTAACGAGTAGGCTACCAGTGAGATAATTAGTAGGCTACCATTAGCTCGCAGACAGCTTTAACCATTGGGACAAATCCAGTCATAGTCCCAAATAGAATATGTCCATCCAAAATCAATGGGTTTGGACTACTAGAATGAGCTTTGCATTGGGATACCTTTGTAAAGCGCTTGGAAACTTCAGCAGGTCAAAAACACTACTGCTAGACTGCTGTTTTGCAGCTGGTTTTAGCCAGAACCCACATTCCTTCTTACAACAGTTTCAGTAGCTACCAGTCCATTTCTGGACACAATTTTAAATGCTGGTTTTGATCTACAGCTCTCTATATGGCTTGGTTCTATGGATTATACTTTGCCATATGATCGTCTCTGTGTTTTAAGGTCTTCAGGGGGGAACCCTTTCTCTTAGTCTTGTCACCCTCGCATGAATGGCTGGTTAAGGCACAAGAGAGGGGCTTTTTTTTTTTTGCATTGCTGCTTCCAGCAACTTGGTCTCCCTTCCATGGGAGACCAAGTTGGTCTCTTTCCTGTGGTCAACTTCTGCTGACAGCCAAAGGCGTTCCTTTTGAGGCAGGCTTTTAGTAATTAAGTGACTGTCAAGGAAGGGGGAGTTTAAATGCAAATGTTATGCCTTTGGCATTTTAAAATTTGCTTTTAAATTGTTCTAAACTGTTTTTGTTTGTTAGTTTTCATTCGCAATGTGTTTAATTGTTTTTAAAATATGGCTGTCAACACTCGTCTTTTAAAAGCTGGCTTGAGTCTCCTTATTTATTTGTTGAAATGTCAGCATTTTAAACTCCCAAGACACTGGAACAAATTCAGTGATTTCTAGGGGCATGTGAACTGACTCAAGCATGACTGGGAGCTTCTTGAGTCGCCCTGCATTTGCTCTGGTAATCTACAGGTTTCCCCCTGCTTTGCTTTGTCAGGGCACTTCAGCTTTGCTCTGTGTGGGACTACCATTGTATTTAGCCCATTAATAAAAATCACTTTACTTCAAAAATAGTTCCCATGCCTCTTACTGGCTGGACTCTTATACATTGGCCAGAATCCTGATCAGTAAATTATGTTTGTGTAAGGATGAGGATGACCAAATTGCTAACTTGCGCTGGATTATGGAGAAAGCCAGAGAGTTCCAGAAAAATATCTACTTCTGCTTCATTGATTATGCAAAAGCCTTTGACTGTGTGGACCACAGCAAACTATGGCAAGTTCTTAAAGAAATGGGAGTGCCTGACCACCTTATCCATCTCCTGATAAACCTATATGTGGGACAGGAAGCAACAGTTAGAACTGGACATGGAACAACTGATTGGTTCAAAATTGGGAAAGGAGTACGACAAGGCTGTATATTGTCCCCCAGCTTATTTAACTTATATGCAGAATACATCATGCGGAAGACTGGACTGGAGGAATCCCAAGCCGGAATTAAGATTGCCGGAAGAAATATCAACAACCTCCGATATGCAGATGACACCACTCTGATGGCAGAAAGTGAGGAGGAATTAAAGAAGGAGGCAGTGACAGATTTTATTTTCCTGGGCTCCATGATCACTGCAGATGGAGACAGCAGCCACGAAATTAAAAGACTCCTGCTTCTTGGGAGGAAAGTGATGACAAATCTTGACAGCATCTAAAAAAGCAGAGACATCACCTTGCCAACAAAAGTCCGAATAGTCAAAGCTATGGTCTTTCCTGTCGTGATGTATGGAAGTGAGAGCTGGACCATAAAGAAAGCAGACCGCCGAAGAATTGATGCCTTTGAATTGTGGTGCTGGAGGAGGCTCTTGAGAGTCCCCTGGACTGCAAAGAGAACAAACCTATCAATTCTAAAGGAAATCAACCCTGAGTGCTCACTGGAAGGACAGATCCTGAAGCTGAGGCTCCAGTACTTTGGCCATCTCATGAGAAGAAAAGACTCCCTGGAAAAGACCCTGGTGTTGGGAAAGTGTGATGGCAAGAGGAGAAGGGGACGACCGAGGATGAGATGGCTGGACAGTGTCATTGAAGCGACCAACAGGAATTTGACACAACTCCGGGAGGCAGTTGAAGACAGGAGGGCCTGGCGTGCTCTGGTCCATGGGGTCACGAAGAGTTGGACACGACTAAATGACTAAACGACGAGGATGTTACTAATGAGGGGAGATTGTTTTGGTAATTAAAGAATTCCTGCTTCCACTCTTCTGCTTGTCTGACTTCTATGCTATCAGTATCATACACATGAGCTGTGTATACTGCAGGACAGAAGTAGGAACTTTTTAATCACTGAAAAATCTTCCCACAATGCAGCAGGCTCCCCATGGCGTGTGTGTGTGTGTGTGTGTGTGTGTGTGTGTGTGTGTGTGTGTGTGTGTGTGTGTGTGTGTGTGTGTGTGTGTGTGTGTGTGTGTGTGTGTGTGTGTGTGTGTAGTTTGTTGGAAGAGTCAGAATCTTACACAATTTCCCTTAAGCTTCAACCAGAAGTCTGGCTTGAGGTTCATATTCACCCTCTCCAGTGAGCCAGGATCCCACTTAGCATGGGCAGAGTGGAATGCTCTCCTGCTTTTGCAACATGGTTTGTGCATGTAGAGATTGTCTGTCTAAGTACACAGGGCTTCTCCTTAAGCAAGGAAATACAAATGCCTCCTTGTCTGAGTGGCAAAACTGCCCAACTACTCATGCTATGGGCTGTTGATCTAGTCTGGCCAACATCATAGGTGTCAGCTGTCACCATGAAAACTATTTCTCTCCCTCTGTTTGCCATTTGTGAGATGGGCATAACCGCAACTACTGGTCTCCATTGTTGTGCATATGCACCCTGCAGTAAAGCTTGTCTCGTGCATTTAAGTACAAAATACATCGCACAAGACAAGCGTTTACCGTAGTTAAATGGCAAAGGCCTTGGTAAATTGATCCCTACATAACAGTTTGCCCTGTGGAGCCATTTTAAAGTGGTTTCCATTTGGCAGTCATGATACACATGTATCTTGAAATTTGGATCGTAATTGCTCTCCTATTTTTGGTTGCTCTCGGTTTCAAAGTAGATGTGTTTAGATGTTGCAGGTGTCTCTTCTGCACTGTAGGGGGCTTCATCTGGATCTAAGAACCTTTGAAATCTGGAAAGCGATTGCTCAGGGTTGCAGTCAGCCGCAAGCTACAGCTGCGCTTGGCAAAGTGTGCTCCTGACACCCATTGCGCAGTGTTGTTCTGCAGACAGATTTGGGCCCTCTTTTTATACAAAGATTTTTTGAAGAGATTTACGTGAGTGTGTGAAGCCATCCGCCCAGGAGGCTATGAAAGCAGAGAAGTTATTAAGTGGCTGCAAAGCGATGCTATAAACGCCTCACAGATGGGGAGGAAGGGGAAGAGAGCCAGGGACAGCCTTGGTAGCAGATCATGAATGGGACAGAGGGCTCTTCTTGCTTCCGCATCTTATGAGATCCACGACAACACGAGAAAAAGATTAGCGGGCTGGTCTAGCCTGCAGCCTACAGCTAAAACACAGTTCTCAGGTGTTTCTCCAGGGAGAAAAGGAGCGAGTGTCAGCCCTGTGATGTACAACTCCTATGGGAAAATTCCTTCCCCCACTTTCTCCATTTAGAGTAATTATTTTACATACAGGGAATGTTCTTTGTTTTCTCTTAGGAGGTAAGTGCTGTGATAATATGAAGGAAACCTTGCTGGGTAGCAAGAGAATGACAATCAATCAGAACTTGTTACAAAGCTTGCTTTAAAAAAAAACCACAAAAAACAAAAAATAAACCTTCCCCCCAGCAGAGTAAATTAGGAACCTTGCTGGCTTGAGCTTTCTCACTGGAAATATGTACCAAAAGATCACAAATGCCCTCTGATATTCTCTGTTAAATATCTTTACTGAAATAAAAGTCCAGACAATGATTGCAGTAGCACGATTAAATGCACAGCTAGGAGCGACCAGGCTTAATTGTAAAACGTTTAAGCGTTATGACTAAAGGCCAATGGTTGAACCTCAGCCAAAGAGATGTGCAAAGGTAACGCGTGAAACAAGCAGCCACTGCTATGTTGAACGACATCGCCTGTAATTGCAGTACTAGGTGAGGTGGCAGCGGCTGCATTGTCTATTAACTGCCACAGCTTGTGAGGAGGCAATGGGGTTGTGTGCTTCCTATGAATTAATGAATTCCAAAAGACCCTATATTAACATCTTTGCTCTGGTCTTGCGAACAATGGTCCATGGCTTTCTTTATTGAGCCATTCCAGCTCTGGCTACTTCTTTCTTGTTTCCTGCTGTGTGTACATTTCCCTAACATTATTGCCTTTGCCAGTGAGTCTTATCTCCCCATGATATTTCCAAAGTGCCAATAGTCTGTTGAGTCATTCTGGTTTCTAGTGTGAGTTCAGGCTTGATTTGACCTAGAACCCACTTACTTGTCTTTCAAACAGTCCATCGCATCCATAAAAACTCCCTGCTAACACCCACATTGCAAATGGACCAATTATTTTCCTGTCACCTACATTCATTGCACCTATACATTGTAAATAGGGACACCACAGGCTGAATGATCCTGACTTTGGACTCCAGTGGCATATCTGTATTCTTATATTTGTTTGGCTTCCTTCATGACTGCCCTTTCAATTCTCAGTTTTGATTTCCTTAGTTTCTACCAGCAGCTTTACACATAACATTTTCTTACTTTGGTGTTAAGCTGGGTAACAGCCTGCTTTGCTGTGGGAAAATGTGCATTAAATCAGATCTGGAGTAAGCCATAATTGGAATGGACCTGTTAGGTTAGCTAGTCATCCTTCTTTACTAAACCAAAGAATTATGATACCTTTAAGACTAACAAATTTATTTCATGGCAAGCTTTTGTGTATTACAATCCGTTTCTTCAAACACATGAGAGAGAGAGAGAAAGGTGCCCTTAAATAAGAACTGACTTACAGCAACCCTAATAGGGCTTTCAAGATAAGTGAAATATTTAAGCAATGGTTTTACCAGTTTCAGCCCCTAGCGAGTTTCAATGGCTGAGTGGGAAACTGAACCCAGGTTTCCTGAGCCCTAGTCTGTCACTCTACCCACTACCCCACATTAGATATCCTATTGCTAGCCCCAGCTAAAGTAGATCCATGGACTCCATGGGATTTATGTGAGTGCTGACTTACTATTTCATAGTGGATTCAATGAGCCTATTCTAGCATCGTATAAATGGATGCTAGCAGAAAGATACTGGCCAATGTGACTTCCTGGAGTTAGCTAAAATTTAAAAATGTTCGTGCGATTTAATGGAATAGGGAAGAAAGTGATCCCAAGATGGACAGGGTCACGTTTTGCAATATATGTTTTGTCTGCCTGAATAGAGGAGCACAGAATGGATGCCTGTGTTATGAAGAGGTGAAGTAGCCACGGCGGCATCAGGGAAATGAAATACTTCAACCCTCTTTTGGGATGATATTGCTGCCTATATATTGAAGAAAGAAGTGCCATCAATGCCGCATAGTGGTTTTCCTGCTCCAAAAGCCCCCGAAGGATGGAGACAGTGACTTAATTTTCCCTCGTATTGATCTTTACAGCTGGTCATGGTTCGTTGACATAACCCCCCATGACACCATTTCACAAACGCTATAATAAGGAAGGAAATGGGCTCCCCAGAAGCAGCACAGCAGGGATGGTGTCTCTGAACAGTGAGGCAAGAGACCAAGTGGGAGAGCAGATGGCAAAGAGCTGGGGACAAAGGTGAGTGGTGCCATGGCAACAACTTAAAACCAGTCCCTTCTCACATGGTCTGCTCTCCATCCCTTAAGCAAGTTTGCTACCTTGCAGGTACAGTGGATTGTGTTCCCCCATCATCGGTGTCCATTCAACTGCCAGCTTGTCCCATTTCCAAACATGCAATGGGGAGGGAACGCCACCTGTAGCTCAGATGATAGGACAGTTACTTTTTTAAATTACAACTCCCAGAATCCTCCAGCCATCCTAGCTACTATTAATGCTGCCCAGGATCTTCTGGGCATTCTAGTATGCACAAGTAATTTTCCCAGGGATTGCTTATACTCTTTCTCAAGCAGCAAACCGTTTCTGTCCAGGCTGCAGTAGAGGTGGGCATGCATTCAAGGACACTTTTCTTTCTATTGCTTATGTTGTGTAGACCTTTTCTGTTAATTGCCCCCATTTCCAGGCAAGAGGCAGCATTCCTCCAGGCAGGACGTTTGCATTGTTTCATTCTGCCCCCCCCGCCTCATTTTCTTAGGTAAGCGAGGCATTTATTCAGATTTCCTGGGAGCCTCGTCCCAACCGTAATTCAGGAGCAATTAGATGCATAATTCCCAAGACATTTAAGCCAGTCCCTTCGTGTTGTCTTCTCTTTTCAAATCAAGAGTGCTGCATCCTGCAGCCTCTCTGCAGATTTGGGCATTGATTTGGAGGGGCAGCTGAGAGTTCCCCCAAATCTCTGATAGCAGCCACAGCTTCTAAGAGTTGCTGCTACAGCTGATCTGGTTTCTTCCCATCTCCTCTATTCCTGGGGATTTTTTTTACTCCCCCACCCTACCCACTCTGACTCAGGTAGCACTATAGTACTAAGTCACCATTTCTGCTTTTTAGATGTAAGCACTAAGGTCGGTTTTAAAAAGAGAGGGAGGAAATGTAGAAAGGGAAAGCTTCAATCTGGGAAGGGAAAGGTTGTTTAGTTGTTTGGAGGGCTTTCATTAAGATCAAGGCTTAGTGTGGAACAAATGCACTACAGTGGGGTCTTGACTTGAGAACTTAATCCGTATTGGAAGGCGGTTCTCAAGTCAAAAAGTTCTCAGGTCAAATCTGCATTTCCCATAGGAATGCATTGAAAACCATTTGATCCGTATCTGCTCTTTTCCGTCCATAGAAACTAATGGGAAGCTGCTATTCCGCCTTCGACCACTAGAGGGGGATATTTTGTTTCTTTTTTTCTTAGGTCAAGAAAGGTTCAGGGAAGGCAGGGAAAATACAGTCCAGGCAGTACAGTACCAGGCAGTCTGAAGACTGTCTCCCAATCCACTCTCTAAACGCTGGGAGGAGTGAGGAAGCAGACAGGCACCCTTTTCACTGGCCAACAGTTAACTGAAAGTTCAAATTTTGCACTTTCCCTGCCTCCCACGTGGGTTTTTTTCAGTTCTTAACTCAAATCTAAGTATGTAACTCAAGTCAATATTTTCCTATGAGAGTGGTTCTTAAGTCAAAATGTTCTTAACTCAAGCCGTTCTTAAGTCAAGACCCCACTGTATCTAGAAGTAGCCTCAGTGAGCAACATCTGAAGTGGATTCAGGTAAGACAATTAATGCATATATTTGCCACGCTTTTTTTGCCACACCTTTTTTTGTTTTGTTTTGTTTTTGTTTTTGCTAGCTGGACAATATGAAGTGTCTGCATTGCTCCATGGCAGCTAGATGATCCTCCACAGTAATTCACACTTCTGCAAATTCTTCTTACTTGCTTTTTTCTTTTCCACTACAAGATTTAACCACCACTTTTCCCCCCTGAAGTTATGAATGATCCTTCCTTTGACTCCAACCATAATGTTTATGACCCTTTATGGGTGATTTTGAAGGACCGTCATTCTCTTGATGTGGTGAGATGGGGAAGCATTTTTTTTTTAATTTTTTGCCTCACCGCCAAAAGATTCTGATTGGGTTTTCAGTTCCCTTGTCTAAAATATTGGGAGCATAAAATAATAGGAGAGTGCACCACCATCTTCTTTTATGTCACTTAAGATGCTCAAAGGGAAGTGAGACACGTAAATCCTTTGGAAGAAAGCAGTTTCCAGAGAAGCAATTTAATGAAATGAAATGAAATGGTTATAGATCACTGAGCCTCCAGGTAAAGGACCTCATTTAGTTGCTGCTCCATTCAACGATGCCAGACAACTTGGCATTTTGTTTTTAATTGCACATCCATCCAATGGGAGATCTCCTCAATCAGGTCTCATTTTCTGAAAACTGGCACTTTTTTCCCCTCCCATCTTTGCCTTCCAGTGTCTGAGGGCTCTTTCACATGGAGCTTTAAAGTGCCAAATTCTGCACTGATGTTATTGGTATTTTTCCTGCCATCCACATGACACTCTCTTTCTTTCACGTCCCCCAGTGCTTTCTTCCATGTCTTTCTGTTTCTTTTTAAATTGCCTAAAACCAAGGTTTGTTATTAGTACTGAGGCCTGAGATTACATGGTAAAAACTTGCCAGTGAGAAGCCATCAGTTAGTGTTCCAGCCCCATTCAACATTAACAAAAGCAACAAATCCACCAGAGAAGTTCATTGAGCGAAGATTTCTGCATGATTTCTTTAAGAACGTTTAAAGAGGTTTTTTAAAGAGTTGGTGATTTGTTAAAGAAAACAGATGTGGATTTCCCCATGTATGTCCATATCAAGAGGCTCCTGTTTGGAAGCTTTCACTGAGCTCCAAACCACCACTCAGGATCAACTATAGAAACCAAGCTCAGCAGAGAGGCTCACTTTTAAGGGAACAGCCCTCATTTAGGAGGTGTTTCTTTTTTCTTTCAAGATTTAAAAAGATTCATTGAAGAGATGCTGGTGTCTTACAGAGTAGAGAAGTTGGTTTTAAAACGAAGGTCGGATGCAAATCCTATTAACTCCACACTCATACTGCATCCACTGCAGAAAAGGAGTGGTGAGAAAAATGCACCATGTAGAAGCGCCCTAAATTATATCAATGGACTGCATGTACCTCAAGGGTATATTTCAGCCCACCACATGTCCTCCCCATGGGGGGAAAACACCTGGGACAAAAAGTTTGTTTTATTGATCTTTGAAGCCCTGCAGAGCACCAATTTTGTACCACCAAAAATGTCCTTTTTTTAATGTCCTCCCACCCCCCACATTTGAAGCCATTTAGATGGATCTTCTCCTTCTCAAGAATGGAATATGTGCTATATGGAAATGCAGAGAATAGCAAAATAGAAAAGAATAGGCTTGCAACAGTTACTGTAATGGCCAGAATCCTAGTGGTTGATGCAATCACAGAAGCATTTCCACTTCTTCTTTGTTCTCCTTCTTTGAAATGGTCATGAACAGTTGTGTGGCTGATCACATAAAGGATAGGCAGCTTGAAGAGGGAAAACCATTGCTCCTATGCAAGTATTTTCCCCACTGGATTTTAGCTGCTAGTTTATGTTTGCAGTGGCATGCCACACCTAATGAATAACTTCCCTGGTGCTAAACGTCTTATGCTGTGTTCCCTCTGATCATATGCATCAGTGTTGCCACTTTTCTTTTAAAGCATATATGAAGTGTGCACGAATAATTATAGCATATTATTGGTGTAAGATCTAGAATTGTGGTAGCGTGGAGTCCTTGAAGGCAGAAGTAATTCTGTTTGCTCCTTGACACTGAGGTGTATTGATCTGTGTCCTGAAGCATTGTGGGAGCTATAGTGTGTGTGTGTGTGTGAGAGAGAGAGAGAGAGTGAGAGAGAGAGAGAGAGAGAGAGTCTTCCATTTATCTCAATCTTGTGTTTTCTTAATGAATCACAGAACAATTGCCAAAATCTGTCACAGCTCTAATGCATAATAAATCCATTTGCTCTGTGGCTTAGAATGTTTCCTCTATTTCTGGGTATGAAACAGCCCTAGTATGTGCTGTGGGTTTTTTTAAAGCAAGTTTTTACAATTGTTCCTCCTTTTGACCTTAACTTCTAATAGTATTTGTTTTTACATCACTTCGGTAAAGCTGCAGTTTTGGACTTTGATTGGGAGTCAGGTTTCCCACTGAGATCTACAAGAATGCTGTGATCATTAACAGATTCTGCTACAATAATTGGGAACTCTTATTTCAAGTTTTCAGGCATAATTCCTCTCTCGCCTGTTGCCAGTAAGAGTAGTAACCTTATTTTTATATGCTGCGGCCTAATAATAATATCACCATGCATGAAATTTGCAGCACACTGTTAGGGCAGGAAACATCCGATCATTATGTCCGTCTTGGTCATTTCTAATTGAATTACAGTTTCTCGGTGCTTTACATTTCAATTTACTTTCCTCAGCTGGCAGCATTTCAGCAGCAATCCAGAGCAATCCATTGTCAAAATGCTGCCAGTAAACTGCAAATGTCTTCAGTAGATCAGAACCGAGTCATCCATTATATTGCCTCATGCTGGATGAAGAAGGAATGTTGCCTCATGATGCACATATGGAAGGATGGGGTAAACTCTCCTTCTGTGTTCCAGGGAGGATTACAGGTAAGGGTTAATCTATTCTTCATTACCTTCTGTTGCTCCTGCCCCCTTCCACAGCCATGGGTTCCTGGTGTAGTAGGCAGGAGCTGTCTCTTTAAAATCTCATCCTAGAAAATTCCATATCTACTGTGAGTGAGTATGGTTTCAGCTAGAACTGTATGTGAACATGTTTAGATTGTTAAGCTCCTGGTGAGCATATGTTTTATTCTATATTAAAGAAATTTTAGAAGATACCACTTATCTCTTACCTTGGGGAAGACCACTTATTAGCCATTTTGCCCAGTGTATATTCTGTTTCATACCTAAAGAAGGTGGAAAGTAAGTTACCTATTTGCACCCTTCATCATCTTGAGAGCCATAGAGTGCATATCTTAAGTAGCCATGCACTCCCACATTTACACTTTTTAAAGCAGAATTGGGCTTCCTTCCAGTCAAATCACCCATATTTCCTACCATCTTGAATTCTTTTGCATCCGCAAACTCTTCTTTTCATTTAGTGCATAGCTGCAAACACAGACATTCACCATTTTGTCCCCACAGCACGAATAGGGACGTTCACAGGATCTGACCTTCATTGATCCCTATGTGGATTTTGTTGTTCCTCACCTGTGCTAACGTGCCAGTTGAGATGAGATATGCAACTGACTTCACCCCTTCAAAATATCTTTTTTAAACACAGTTCTCAGCACAGTCTCAACACACACATAATTGAATATGCATTTACAGCAGGAAAAGTGTTTAAATACGTATTTTGAATGTATTTTAAAATGCAAGTTTGTGTAAAAACAAATCAAAACAAGGCCAAGACAATACAGATCAGAAACAGGAACAGAGGAACACACCATATACTACACTGCACTGGTGATTCATTTAGCCCAATATTGCCCAATCCTGGCAGTCATTTTCCAAGAATCAATCTGGAGATCCCTGGTATTCTCTGGTGGTTTTCTCCCCAAGTACAAACCAAGCCTGGCCTTGCTTTAGTTATCAAAATCAGATGAGATTGGGTGTATTCGGGATGATAGAATGGTGGTGAGATTGGGTGTATTCAGGATGATAGAATGGTGGGACAAAAATCTCTCTACTCCAGTAAGATTTGGCCCTTTTAAATGCACTGGCCAAAATCCTGTTGTGCAGTTTGCAAAAGGTGTAACTTTTAGTAACAAATTGCCATAAGTTAAGACATATCTCTAGACCTTATCTGTTGCATATCCAATGACATGACTTGATGTGCAAGACAATAATGTCTACAGAGATTTCTTAACTTACATTCTCTTCTAAAAGTTACATATTTTGCATAACTTCACAACAGGATTTCAGCCAATGAGTCTTGTGAATTCTTCTTCGGAGCTTTGGATTCTTAGCACGTGAAAGAACAATACAGTAGTTGGGAGTGGACATGGAGGTGTAAGAAGTTGAGAACTGTTTTTCTCAGTCTTGAGGACTGCCTTTCATCTTTCATTGAAAGTTCTCCCAGGAACTTGTCAGGATTTAAGAAACTAGAATGAGCTGTTGGCACAGCACTCTTACTTAAGTCTTTCAAACTCGTTTCTGCTTCCTTATTAGAGTAAGTCCTGGGAACCAGATCTGTCTGAGCATGATTGTTCCCGTGATGCCTGACCTTATTACCCTGTAGTAGGAAACACTGAGCACACCAGAATACTCCAAAAATCCAAATATGCTTTCATGGTGCCAGTGAACCCAAGATATGGCCTGATTGTAGCATGCCCACACAGAAGTGAGCCCATTTAAATTCTACGTGCTTTAGTCTCCACCAGCCAGACATTTTTCACTCTAAGGTGAAATACAAAATCAAGGAGCATGGTGAGCCAAGCTTACTAAGTTATCATGATACCTGAAACAGAAAATCCCATTAAGTGCTTCTCTCTTGGAAGAAAAATACCATGGCATTAACTAACTTGGTGGTGTTTCATGACACCCAGAATCTGCTTTGTAAGGTAATTGCCTCAAAATACCTAACAGTAGGGTTGGTCCTGGCCTTATTTTCTCACACAAGTATACATTTTCATATAGCCTTCAGGCTTTTCCACGACTTCAAAGGCTGAGATTTGTTTCCCACTCCAAATGAAATGTCCTGCATCCATTCCACCCTTGTATTCAGAAACAGAAGACAGAGCTGCTTACGTAAAGGGAAAAATGACACCAATATTAGACGTTAACAGCATGCTAAGTATCATGCCACCCATTCAAGCAGGTGTAGTTGTGTTGGCTTCTTCTCAAGAGGCTCTGGAGGAACATAGTTTGGAAAAGAGTTCTAAGCTTCATTAACAAGGATTGTCACAGCAAAACTACAATGCCCACACATCCATGGAAAAAGCCGTGATAATTAAATCTGTTGAAACTCCATTTAAGTTTTAATCTACAGGTTCCACTGTTTTAGTGCCAACAGTGTTCTTGGCACTTTCCCGTTGGCTTCTTTGGGAGAAAATAAAAGAATTTGGCAACAAAAAAAAAAAGGATACGGAGAGAACCAAATATACAAAAAAAAAATGGCTAATATTGAATTGTTTAGCTTTGCAAATTCTGCGTAATGCAATTAAAAAGCAAATCCGAATTGTACTGTATATATTTATATCCCAGTTGTAACTCAGCCATTATTCAGGCCTTCTTCTTCTCACAATCTCCACAAAGTGCGTCGTAGGTGGAATAAATTGGCTACCATATAACACTGGAAGGCATTCGGAGATCTCTAGTGAAACAAACATTCAATCAAAAATGTAGTGATTTCAGAAGCCTCTGACTTTGCTTGTAATCCTTGTATTCGAAAGGAATGTCTTTGATATATTTATTTGCCCTGAAAGTTCATAGAGCTCATAATCCACAGGTTTTTTCATGCTCTTTTCATTAGACTATCAGAATCTCAGGTTGTGGAGACCATCCGCTTGGGAGAGGCAGTTACAGTACAGGGATAAACAGCAACCGAGAGGAAATGAACTGCTCCTGGTGCTTCAGAGCAAAGCAAAAGTACATAGTTACTTCATGTAGATTACTGAGGCATAAGAAACCAATGTTAGCAGGTTAAAAATAATGATGCCCTCTTGTTTACATTCATGGAACAGCAAAGCAATCAAAGAGACTCTAGAAAAGATATGTTCAAGGTAATAAGTGGGGTTATCTGAATAAACAGAAAACAAGTGTATTCATCCCAGAGATATTTCCAATGATATCTGAAGCAAAGGAAAAAAAAGTTTTTTTAAAAAAGAGAGTAAAATTCAAATTAGGCCTCCATGGGGTAATAAAATATGATAAACGAAACTATTTGCGGGTATCGTCATAAAAAATTAAATAGTTCTACTACCCTTTAATGGCATCTTGAAATTTTTAAAAAATCTTGTCAACCACCTAAGGTAGAGCTCACTCTAGCCCATCCTGTCAAAAATGGAAAAAGCACCCACAGAAGGAATTGTGTTGTGTACATAAGGTATAACTTGCCTTTCTTGAGAAACTTTCTTGGCTTACAGAATTATAAAACAAAGATTCTTTTTCTAGAGGATTTCCTTTTTAAAGTCACTTTTTATATCTTTTAAAAAGCATGTTAAAGACAAGTGTTATCAATGAAGAATTTTGCAGTAGAACATTTTGCAAAAACTGGGTGGTTTAGAAATATAAGTCAAGCTGAAACAAAGGATACTGATGATGATGATGATGATGATGATGATGATGATGATGATGATGATGATGATGATTACTACCAGTACACTTTCACCTCTTCCACCTCATCCAAGATCTTATGATGGAAATTATACATATTTATATTTAATGGCTAGGCACACTTCCATCTTCTGGAAGCTGTACATAGCATATTTGTAATACTGTACTGTGGAATTGCATATGTATATTTACAATATGAATCCTTTTATGGGAAGCTAAAATAGATTTACTTGTTTTTATATGCCATCAGGTTGCTTTCATCTGATGGTGACCCTCTGAATTAAGGATATCCAAAAGGCCCTATCATGAACTATCAGGAGATCTTCCTATCAGGTTCAGGTCTTACTATCACCATGTTTTTTTAATGGAATGAGTCCATTCCATGTTGGATCTTCCTCTTTTGCTGCTGTCTTCAACTTTTCCTACCATTATCTTTTCTTGTATATCTTCTCTTCTTGCAAAGTATGAGAGCCCAACTTTAGTTCATTGTGTAATTTAAAAAAACAAAAACAAAAAATACATTTACTACCTACAGTTGCTTGAAATGAAAGATTTGTGTTCACTACTTTAATTACTGCACTCATACTTAGCAACCAACTGAACAGATCAGCAGCAAACAAAACAACTGACACCAACCAAAGAATACTAGCAGAGAGGTTGTTCTGGCTTTGAAATCAAAGGCTGAAAGGAACCATTGGTTCATGCTGGATAGATAGACAATCACCCCAGTCCAGAGAAGTCCATTCCAGACACACAAACTACAGACAGCATGCAAGGTTGCAACTCAAACTCCAACAGCATCAAGGTTTCTGTCTGCAAGCACCCAATCAGCTGTGAAGTATGTCTGAAAAGAGCTTACTGCTGAAAAGAATCTCAAAAGCTAGGTCAGGTTGATACACAAGTAGGGTGGAGGAAGGAGATGTTGAGAAGCAATGGGTGGTCTAGGCTTAAAAGCAAACATAATTTATGTTGTGATTTCTAAAAATAAAACATCCAAAAAGAAAAATTAGAAACCAAAGCCATGCCGTAAATCATAGTCCTATAAGCCATCAGTCAAACAAAGAGTAGCCAGAAGATTAATCAATGAAGCATCAAAGTCAAGTCATCAGGAGACCAATAAAATAGGCGTGTAAGGAATACTGAGGGGAGGGGAACGCTGGCATTGATCTCAGCAGCTGGGTTTGGTTTTAACAGTATACTTATGCAGCTGGAACTTGGGCAAATTGCTCTTACACCTGCCTCAAGCATAATTCTAAACTTCCCAAACATAGGTGCTGTAGAGGTTTGTTAGGTGGAACTCCCAGGATGGAGAATTGTAGGATTATAGTTCATTGTGTAATTTTTTTTTTTTAAATCTTAACCAAAGTTTTTCTGGGCAGACCTGAATTTGTCAGACAGGTTTGACCATGCTTATGGTTTCTCAGAGTTGGGTGGTGTTTTGCATTGCTTTCAATAGTGCAAAGACATGACCTATAGTCTGCAGATCTCCCCCAAAAATTGAACAGAAAACTCCCAACTGCAATTTCCCAAATGTGTGTGTGTGTGTGTGTGTGTGTTCTGTGCCGTCAAGTTAGAATCAATTTATAGCAACTCTAATAGGGCTTTCAAGGTAAATAAGATATTTAAGGAGTCAATTTACCAGTTTCACTCCCTCAGTAAGTTTCCATAGGCAATCTGGGCAGTCACATCAGTAGTACAGCACTAATAATGAAATTGTCTACTGTATAATATCAAAAATGTCTACTATAAAATTGGGGAAGTCACTTTCTTTGATCAGAGAGATAAATGTAACCAGTCAGAAGATGCAGGAGTTTCTTGTCTGTTGGCAAGAGGGGTGAAAAGAGTTGGGACAAAGAGCATGTGACTTTGTATCTGCTTATATATTTCCTTCTGCCTACAGAATAAACTAGCTTCTCTGGGAAACACTGCATGTTCTCTCCTCTTTGTCCTCAGTTTTCTTTCCTTCAGGAAGATGCTTTTGGTCATTCATTCCATGTCACTTTGAAGCTGCCTTACACTTAGTCGTACTATTGATTCATCTAGTCAGTTTTTGGGAAATAACTACTTTCAATAACCAGTTACTTGTAATTACTTCTGTTCACCAGTAACTGAAGTATAACTGCGTTTGTAACTTAACAAGGGATTATATCAACCCTTTTGAACTGTAACAGTACGTTTTTGGTGATGTTTATAATGACGTGGGTAGCCTCCTGAAACAGTACAGGAGGAATGTCACATGGTTCAGGGGCTGCTTCCTGCTCTATTGTGAGTGCTAAAATGACTAGAAGGTAGACAGGAAAAGACGGTTTTGTACCACAAGCCCACACAGCTTGTAGTATCCTGTGTTACATTTGTAAAGCAACTTGAGATATCTATTTTAGTTACATCCGAGGCATTAAAAAAGATTTACTGTTCATCACAAATGGTGTTCAGCCACCGGAGACAGAGCAATAACAGTGCTCATGATGCCCTTAGATGCCCAGGACTTCCCTCCCACTACACTGACTGGCTCTGCATGGTAATAATATGTAACAGTGATGGTAACAAACTACTTTGAGGCTGGAATATAACTTCAACAAGTGACATTTTAAAAGTAACTTTCCAGCTCTTCATTTAGCTCGGGGTCAGCTATGCAACTAGACACTGGCTTTCCAGGGTCCCACCAAGAATTGAACCTGGAGCATTTTGCATACAAAGCTTGTGTGCTATGACCGAGCTGCAGCCCTTTCCCAATTATGGTAATTGATACAGCCTGATGAAAACTAGACTTCAGGAAAAAAATTAGATTAGAATGCATTAGTGGAAGATTGAAAGAGGTGTCATTTTCCTGCCAGCCCATCCTCCAAGCAGCCCAGGCACATGCTTCCTTCCCTATGTACATTCCGCCTCAATACTATATTTGTCACACAGAGCCTTCCTACTTGCCCATCTGGCATGTAGATACTGTTTCCAAATTTGTCGTCCTTTACGTTCCAGAAGCCGATTTGACTAGAGACATTTCCATAAAGAGGCAGAAAACCCTGCCAGCATTTGATATACGGAACCGACATCCTGTCTGTGAGGCATGCTGTTTTCCAATCAGAAAAAGCAACGCCAGCCTACCGTAATTGCCATTCTGGTCTTCTGATGAGGTGCACCCAAGTTAGCTATATGGGCACCTGTAACACCGCTGCACAGCCAGAAGACGAGGGAAAAAGTCCTTCAGTTAATTGCAGCCTTTGGATAACGACGCTCATTCCGACTGCTTTTAAGTGGAAACAGACCATTCAGAACAGCGGCCCCTGATGTTGGGGTGGGTGCGTGGGAGGGTGGGAGTGCTCTGACCTCCCCCACGAAAGAGGCCATGATGGAACTTTGCCCACTGATTCCTGCGTGCAGCCCCTCATAAAGAAGCAATTGAATCAGAGCATACCTTTCAGTGCAGCATCCGAGCTCCATCTGCTTCCTTTTGTAATCTGTACTTGGAGCGTATCATGTGTCATGGCAACATGGGCAATGGGCTTAGTCATCTCTTACAGAGGAACCTATCCGAGGTGATAGATGGAGTGGGAAATCCTACAAGCTCAACGCTGTTAGGTTTCCAGTTATTGCTCAGAAGGCAGACACTATGGGCATGAAGTAGGTCCTTGAATTATTATTTTTTAAAAAAACCCGCTGGTATTCTATTAAGGTTGGTTCCAGAATTTGCCTTCTGCAAATAGAAGGCCTCCATGAAAAAAAAAGGTGCATCTGCTCCGTTTTCAAGGATCTTTCTTTCACCGATCCATCAAGGTACCTCATTCTTCTTTGTAGCATTTAAGAGTATATTTGTGAGATTGAGGGTTATCATGAAATGAGGATGGCAGCAGGGAGATCTGCTCTAGCTAGCCCAGTGACACCCGACCAGATAGGCGGGATAGTAAATAAATAAATAAATAAATAAATAAATTTGGATTCAGCCCTGTAGCTCAAACAGCCCAACTCTTTGGGGTTACTGGTCCCAAAGTGAATCCCCTCTTCCTTTATTGCCACCCGCTTTTTAACTCCACTCCCATGGCTGGCTTGGTGAGTATTATGCCTGTCAATAAGCTAATGTAGCACTGTGATTAGCATGTTGGACTGGAACTCGGAGAATCCAAATTCAAGACTCTACCGAGCCACAAAGCCTGATGGGGGTCGTCTAGATGCTCTCGCTCTCTCTCTCAACCTAGACTACTAGGAGGCTAGGTTGGGAGGACAAAACTGGGAGGAGGAACGAGAGGTTTGCCTGCCACATCAACTCTATTGGAGGACAGGCAATGATATAAATATAATGAATAAATAAAAGAATAAATAAATGTAAATGGAGCTAATCAGATAAGATAAAGTATTTTAGGGTGTCATTCAATCTCATGCTCACAAACACAGATTGCTTTGCACCCACTTGGAACTACCATCACCCCTCAGTTTCCTTTTCAGAATTTCCCTCCACGTATTGCAACAGCCACCCACTTCATTATTTCATAAGCTGACTCCTGTCATTAGTCAGCCATGGCACGTATTCCAGGGTTATACCAGGAATGCTTTCGTCACCCTAATTCTGTTGCAAAAAGGCTGCTCCTAGAACATGATGCTTTATGTGTTCTCGGCAAACAGTATTCAAAATGCTCACTTCCTACGGTAGTTCTTCTACATACAGTATATATTCTTAGGAAGTGTCTGAGATTAAACTGGGAAACCGTCACAAAATGTCAGCCTTCGTTTGTGAAGAGAGTCCCCTACATACATGTCAGAGGTAAGGGATCTTCCCTTTCAGCAACTCATGACTTGCTAAAATAGCGCATTTCTCAGAATGAAAATCAATCCTGCTGTAAAGTAGCATGTTCACCTTGTTAGGTATGTATATCTGTGTATATGTGCATGCACATAGATGTTTAGCAGCTATCTGGAAGGTCCTTTCTTTGATTATTTGCAACATGGGGAATGTATTAATGCAAGGGTTTACTGAATGACAAAGTTTCCAGGAAAAAACAGCTCCTCTGAAGATCTCTATGGTCTCTGCTGCTTCAGTAGATGAGTGGCCAGTGTACAAGTAGCCATTCTTCTATAGGAGTACATAATAGATGCCAGAAAAAGTTAGCCATGGACTGGCTAATCTAAAAACCAGCACATGGAAGTCAAGCCTGCTCTGCGGTGTTGTGGAGAAAGAGTTGGGCTAGAACCCAGGAGACCTGGGTTCAAATCCCTACTCAGCCATGGAAATTCACCGTGGTGCATCACAGTGTTAAAACTACTCCTTGAACATCTCACCTGCCTCAAAAAGACTGTTAGAGTCACCCAAGGTCAGAAGAGACTTTACAGGACTTAACAGTAACAACGTCTGCCTGCACCACTCATGAATCTCTGAACCTTATGCAGCTCAGAAGCCATGTGTCTTTTGTTGTGCTGCTCGCACAGCAGACTTTGAAACACGTGGTAGGCTACAGCTGGTAGTGATTTGCTACAGTTATAGCATGCCTTTCCTCTGATGAGGGAAAGGTGGTGTACATGGCTATCCTCTTTTCCTTCCTTATGCACACAAGAACCCTGTGAGGAAGGGCAGACAAAGAGTGACTGGCCCAAAAATCATACTGGCCCAAAGCTCAGTGGGGTTCAGAACCTGGTTCGCTGAAGTTCCATCTAGCAATTTATAACTGCTCCACTCCAGTGGTGCTTGGCTGCACTGCCATTCAGGGATCATACACCGAACCAGGCCACTGAATGGGCCTGAACGATGCCACACCATCTGGACTCCCTCAATGAATTTACTCCACAGTAGCATTTTTAAAAAAAAAGAAAAAAAAAGAAAATCGTTTCAAGTAAGGGGTTTGCCAGGCACAGGCTGTTTCAACTGCCAACAAAAGGAGGCTAGAGACAATGAAGTAAACTTCCCTCTCTGAATGGGTAGTAGGTAGCTTGACAGAGCTTGCCATCTTTTATCCCTTGAGTCCACCTTGTAATAGCGCTGGTATCCATGTGCAACAGATATTGTTGTGCACTGAGCTGGAAGATAATAAACAGGCCTGAGATTATGATTTACAGAAGGGTGTTTGGAACTCCTTGAACCAGTAGGGAAAGAAATTGTTTGTTTCCCGCCTCTCTCCGGAGGGCAATTTCTCCCAAGATGTAGCTTGTTTCTTGTCCCATCATCTGGAAATACTCAAATCAGTGGAACCATGGCTAATTATCAAAATGGCTGATCCACACATTCTTAGCTGTCAGATTCCCCCCCCCCCTCTCTCTCACACACACATACTTTAGTGTTGTTTTCCTCTGTAAGGTTTTTTTCCCTAAGCGACAAAATAACTCACATTAATGCAGACAGCAGACTGAATACTTTCATGATTATTTCCACTTGTTTCAAAGTATGGCTTATTTAAAATGCATTGCAGTCTCTCTGTGTGTGAGTGTCTGTGGGCGTGCGCATGTGCACACATGCGCTTTTGTGTCATACACATGCATGTAAAAGGGAGGATAGATATTTCTCCAAAAATTCTAAATGGATTATTTAAAAAGGAGGAGGAGGAGAAAAAAAACACAGCTAAGACATATATATATTGAGGCCATGCTTTTATAAACTCATTTATTGAGAATAGGTTCCAATGACTTCAATGTGGTTTATTTTTTTAAGTATATGCAAATTTAGTCATACTTAAGACTAGAACCACCGAAACCAATGTCACCAAAAATTGATTTTTCAGTAGATCTAACCACCCATTCAGATGCATGGAAATTAGAGTCAAGATATTGCCATAGTTGCAAAATGTACTTTCACACTAGCTTAGCAGTAGAAAACAGCCATCATGAATGAGAGGGATTTCAATATGTGGAATTCAATGCTTCAGTGTAAATTTTTCTACCAGAAGCATAGTCATTTTTGACCTTGTACTTTGTAAGCTTCCTTTGCCTTCTTTCCACGTTGTTCTTTCACATCCCTAAAGGTCTTAGTGCTGGAGTTTGTGATACTGTTAATAATAATCCTACTGAGACTGCTCACGGAGAATTGGTGACAACACAACTGCCAATGGTAAAATTGTGTCTGTGATTTGGGGGAGCAGAATTCTCTCACATACAGACAGAAGCAGCCAGGTTTATCTTGTTTGCTTTCTTAAACAAAAACCAACCAACCCAAAAAACAGTCCAAAGATCTTCATGGTCACTGACCAAATGAACAACATTAAAATATAATTGTCTTTCTTCCAATCAACCTTGTTCAAATATGAGGGCATTTGTTTTTGTGGCCCAAACAGTACCACCCATGCTGAAAAAAAGTGCAGCAGGCTTGGAGAAGCCTGCAATTTTGCAAAAAAATATAATGGAGTTGGAACCCTTCAGCAGGAGGACTCAGCTACCACCGAATGTTGTAGAATGCCACAGAATTGGTGTGAGAGCAGTTGACAGATGAAAAACCTTATGAGAGGAGAGAAGGAATTTATGTATGTATGTATGTATGTATGTATGTATGTATGTATGTATGTATGTATGTATGTATGTATGTATGTATGTATGTATGTATGTATGTATGTATGTATGTATGTATGTATGTATGTATGTATGTATGTATGTATGTATGTATGTATGTATGTATGTATGTATGTATGTATGTATTTTTACCCCACCTTTCTCCTTAAAAAAGGACCCAGGTGGCTTAACATCGTTAAAAGACAATATTTAAATCTAAAATCAGTACATATACAAATATTTAAAAGCATCAAACAAATACAACACTAAGATTGTGAACAAAGACAACGCCAAAAACATGTTCAAAGTGACAAGGTACAACATGCCATTAAAAACTCCTCTCAGACAGCTTTCAGTATTATGAAGGAGGGCACCGGTGATACACTGAACAAAAGGACACTACCCTTTAACATTTTCTTGCAACTTCCACTTGTAAAAAATGTCAAAAGAACTGAGAAGTAACTCAACAGAGTAATCACATGTCAGTTCAAACATTTTTTTTTAAATAACCAAGGACAAAAACCTGTTGATTTTTACGGCATGTGAAGTGAAATCGTGGAAGCTATCATGGCTAAATGACAAAATGGCAGTCACATGTGCCTGCTCGTGTACCTGGAGAGCACCTTACACATGTGACGACCATTTTGTTGAACAAGATGTAGTTTGCTGCTGCAGTGTCCATGATTCCATACTGGATTCAATAGAAAACAATAGATTTCTAGCCTACATCTTTTGTGCTTGCAATAAGGCAAACAGCAAAGAGGTCAGGTGGGCCTTTCTTGGGAGAGTTTTCCAGTTTCCTCCAGAAGGGCTCCATCACCTGCAACGACTTAACACCTTGGCTGTTAGTGGGGGATGATTTGGGAGACACAGAATAGTGCCTATGAGGTTTATCTGACTTCACCGTATGGATTAATTCTATGTTATAGTGTAATCTAATTTACTTCAGATTGCACATGTATAGAAATGGACTACAAAGTACGGTAGGTTAAGTAAGCTTTATTTAATAGGCCAGCTTTGTGAAAGAGGAAGGAGGATGTTTCTCCTTCAGCTTTGCTTTAATCATATCAAAACCTCGCAATTGTAAACAGTGATTCACGTTTTATTTCTAGTACAATTTCCACTAATGCTCTTACCAACATAGATTTTAAAAATCATGACATACTTGAAAATAATGCTTTGGAAAAATAGAACAAATCTATGTTTCAAGAAAATCTGATGCATTCTGCCTGTCACAGTTCTATGTAACTATATGCAAAGCTAGCTACACTTGTGGAAGGGTGATGCTGTCACCAGCAGGAGGAGATTTTCAGTAATTAAAGACTTTCCCCTTTTCTCTTGTGGCTATATCGGCTTGCAAATATTGCACAAAGCCATACGACATCCCCTGCAAGTGACATAATCCAACAGCAACCATTTATGGCAACAAAAGACTTCATCTCTCCATCCCATGACTCCAACCACTTCCACTTGATGAAATGGATTCTTTCCAAGACAGAAAAACCAAGTGGGGCAGGGAGGAAGATGTCTTTCCTAAGCAAAGATCTTCCCCTGCTGGGAATGTTACCAGCCTTCCACAGTCACAGCTAAGTCAACAGGATTTCAGGCAATACGTTATAATAAATAGCACGTTGGTTGTAATCCATTCCTTTTTTTTTAATGATGATGCTTTTTAAATATACAGCAGGACCCCAATATTGTGGGGGGTCACTTTCACAATCTACCCCGAAAGCCTAAAAACATGAATATAAGGGAACCTTATATACAACTGCAAGAGGGCGGAACCAAGGCCACAAGGGAGTCATGTCTATAGGGCTGCAACAAACCACATCTAATTGAAACCATGGATACTGATCCCACGGATATGGTCCTATTGTTATATAATATTATACTAAGATGTAAACAGAAGAAGGGCTAAGTTCAAACAGTCTCTGGCTGACTTCTGAAGCAGCCGCTTTGAAGGTATGATTGATGATTGCCATAAAGGAAGAAGTCATATTCCTTTTGCTTTGGCAACTCTACATTCAGGTTCAAATTTGCTTCTCTTTCAGAGCTGGGTCTCCAGAATATTATTAGTCTCTTGCCTTCTCTCACTGGCACTATCCATGTTTCCAAATTATGCCCAGCCAATTCTTGTGACACTGGTTCTTCAAACTATAGTTTTTTTCTCAAGGTACTACCTTGGATCTATAAAAAAAATATTGGGCAGTGGTTCAGATTTTATATAAGGGGTAATGAAATGCATTACTAAAAAAACCCTCTACACTAAATTAGTTTTCTAGACTTAACAATTAGTAAGTAATGAACTATTTAATTGCAGCCTCTGATCATATGCCAAAAATCACTGGACACTAATCTTGTAGGATGAAATCCATTATAAAGACAGCTCTACTGAAACTATCAAAACCTGACAATTTCTGGTCAGTCTAGTACTAGAACAAGTGAACCTGGAATCTCAATTGGTCTCTGACACTAGATTCTAGAGGTTCGGTACAAAAAAAGAAAAAGGTAAACAAGGTTGTTGGACAACATTTCAAGGCTGCTATGTTAGAATTAATACCTTTAACAGCGTCAGGGCAGGGTGGTGAAGAGGAAGTGGTGGTGTGTGGACAAGCCTATCTGTATTTCTTCCTCCAATGTTTGTATTTTTCATACATATATTTGTTCCATCCCATTTCCACTTATTTATAATCCTTATTAAAATTCAAGTGCACCTTTATGCAATTTGCACTAACCATTTCCTCATTTTTGAAGCATGTTTACTTTTAACACATACATTTTTGAACACAAATTTTTCTGTTGTGTGTATCCGGGGGGGCAGATTTTTCCAAACTTACACATTGGTGTGCACATGTGTTTGATCGGAGAACAACACTGCAAACTTCAGAGACGCCTGGTAAAGGAGAAAGGGAATGGTTTTACAGCTCATGAATTATTTGGAAAGCACAAGGAGGTATAACTCATTTTAGAATGTAAATCAAACAAAAAAAAATTTCCCCACCCCTATGTAATAATGGATCAGCTGGGGATTTCTTCCTGCAACTGCTAAAGATACCATGTGTAGCTCCCCTGATTTCATCCTGATGTCCAGCATAGGCACACAGAAAGTAGATGAGAATAGTAGATCTAACTGTAGTTTGAAATCCACTAGTACATCACTGAGAGGTTACTTGAATCGGCAAAGGTTTCTGCCTCCGAGGTTATTTTTTAACAATAGCAGCATGGCTGTTGGAAAAGATAAGGCGATTTGGCTTCGGAGGTGGGTGTTGGAAGTGGCTGTGGAGCTCTGTTGTCCATTTCTGCCCGAGGGCAGACCTCTGTGTACCACATGCCCTGTAGGGCTGTCAGGTCTCTTGGCTCTGAGATCAAGTCTCATCGCGATATCCGTTCACCAGGTCTCAGCCTATGAAGCTTCTCACGAATGCGATACTGTCGACTTGGCAGCCCTAGATGTCATGATCCATTCTGTCTTTGCACAGTCAGGAAACTGGAGAGAGGCCTTTGTGATACTTCAGGTATCAAAATAACCTGGCCATGTACCCTAGCTTTAACCGAGAAAGGGTACCCATATTCTGCTCCATCTTAGAGAACAAAATGTCCTCCACTGGCCCCACCTGAGAGGTATAGAAAGAGGGCCACAAGCTCCCTTGCCATGCATAAAGTGCAGTTGGGCATTCCTCTCATGTTGAATCCCAAGCCAGTTTTCACCCCTGCCTTTTGTCTTTAAACATTAAACACTGATTTTCATTTGCTAGTCCCCACTTCCAAAGGAAGCTTCCACTGACTGGTAACAACGTTTGCCCATTTTTAGGACTGTGCCATGCGGTATAAATGATTCACTCCACTGGGCCACTCCTTTATCACCCCCATCCCAGCCTCACTCTGTCTAGCGACATGCTGATACTGAGATCTGAAGCCCTGCAGGAGCACATCCTTTTTTTTTCAGGCTTAGCACAGCTCTTGGTTTATTTTAAGCACCATTGAAATAAATAATAACAGCAATCACCATCCTCTCTAGGTCAAGCAATGGGGTCAGACCTCAAAACAAAAAGATAATGCTGTGTTCTGTGGTGGCTTCTCCCATATTTACCACTGATTAGCCATTTGAATCCCGGTATCTACTGGGAAGAAGGAAATGACAGGCAACAAGATTTCACTTTTAGCACTGGAAAGACAGGAACGTGCGCAAAAAAAAAAGCACGGACTGCTATCTGTAATGAAAGCCAAATTTCCAATGGCAAAGCATTCAGAGGCTGCAGAAGTTCACCCAAGGAGAGATTTGACAGCTCCGAAACTAGTTCTCAAAGAGTCATGATAGACTGATGTCTCTAGATAACTAGCGCGCCATCTGTATAATGCTTGGAGCGTTTCCTATGGGTGCTTGACATTTACCTTGAATGGAGTGTAATGTGTGGGTGCTGTGATGGAAAGCTTCTTACGATGTTCCTGAATGCAAGGCTGCCTGCCTGCCTGCCTTCTCCGGCAGTTTTCACAAAACAAAAGAAATGAACTGAAGAAAACTGGCGAGGAGTACTCACCAGATTCATTTCCATACCCTGCATCACTATGTGGATGAAAATAGGGGCTGGCGTAGATTCTCATATGAAGGGTCAGAGCCTGAACTGCACAAATGCACATGGGTGTATGTGAGTACACACACACACACACACATACACACACACACTTTAAAGGCTGCATGCCACCTTTTATGGGCTGTTTGTTGTTGTTGTTGTTGTTGTTGTTGTTGTTGTTGTTTTTGGCTGCAGCTACCCTAGCTTTCATTCAGAGAGAACTTGAGGATTTTTTTTCTTTGTGGACTACATATCCCAGAATCCCCTGGTCAAGATTTTGGGTTTTTTTTTTTAAAAAAAGTTTACCATTTTAGTGCTTTATTTGCCCGATCCTCTTTAAATATTTATATACTTTAAAAAAAAAACAGTTTGTAAAAATTGTCTTTTAATGACGTATGCCACTTTGAGTTCTCTTTAAGGAGAAAGGCAGGGCAAAAATGTTATAAATAAATAAGGGCTGGTGGATTTTGGGAATTGCAGTCCAAAAGAAGAGGAACTTTTCTGAGCTCTTCTTTAATTCCGAGCTCGAAAAGTACAAGAGTCATACAATAGGCTAACAACTGTAGGTATCTCTGCATTGTCCAACTAGTGGACCCGCCCCTGGCCATATTCCAAGTATCATGTTGTGATTGATGGAGGGTCCAGCCCTTTTCTGGGTTCATATCTGTCTCCCTTTCCCATCCAGTGATTTGTTCCACCCTTTCATCACTGGATGTTTGAAAAGCAGCTTTTCCCCCTTCTTTATTTTTCTGTCTTTTTAAACATATACTTGTGTGACAGTAGTTGCCACAAAGGGTGCAGCTAAGTGGAGAAGGAGGGGCAGGCACCTCACTGTGCAGCCTGGCTGCTGCTCTGCAATCATTGCTTTAAAAACGTTGATGTGTTGATTGGCTGCAGGTCCCCAAATCCATCCAGAAGCAGAAGTGGAAGGGTGGTGGCAGGGGATCCCTTGCTACAGTACGATGTGATTCTCCCTTCCTTTTAAAAAAATTATTTATGCTAACCGAGAGAAGAAAAAGCAGGGGGAAAGGGAAGAGAAAATACAAAGTGGAATCATGGGCCAAGCATGTACATTAACATCTCATTATATGCCCAATATACCAACTACCATTCACAATGTGACAACACACAATAGGAAACCCCAGAAGCTGACTCCTTTTTAAAAATCGGTTCACCACATCTCCCCCAAACACAAAGCTAAAAGGTAAAGGTTCCCCTTGACAATTTTTGTCCAGTCGTGTTCGACTATAGGGGGCGGTGCTCAGCTCCGTTTCCAAGCCATAGAGCCAGCGTTTTGTCCGAAGACAATCTTCCGTGGTCACATGGCCAGTACGACTTAGACACGGAACGCTGTTACCTTCCCACCGAGGTGGTCCCTATTTATCTACTTGCATTTGCATGCTTTCGAACCGCTAGGTAGGCGGGAGCTGGGACAAGCAACGGGAGCTCACTCCGTTGCGTGGATTCGATCTTACGACTGCTTGGTCTTCTGACCCTGCAGCACAGGCTTCTGTGGTTTAGCCCGCAGCGCCACCACGTCCCTATATAAACACAAAGCTAGTCAGGGCTATTTTTCAACAAGTGTGAATGGTAGTGAGCAGAAGAAGGTATCTTGTGGGTCATCTTTTTTGCTGGTGGTGTTGTTGTCAACATTCAAACTAGCTTTTGCTATGCATAGCTTGGCATCCTTTCTCCCACTGACAATGCAGGCTTGATATTGTGCGGCAAAACTGGGTCATTTCCTGGCTTTTTGAATCATGGGTACAGGAGCACAATACCACATTCACGAATCAGAGGTGTTTTTTCTATTTTAAGAATTGGATTTCTGGTTTTTTTAAAAAAATGGGAGTTTAAATATACATATGCTACCAATAAATTCAATCAGACATTTTCCTCATATAGAATGACCCAGTGGTAAAGGATTCCAGAAGATGAACATATGATCTCTACTATGGGAGAAGACAGAAGTGAGAACTGCTTGGATGCAGCTATATTTCTTCTGTGCCAAAATATTTTGAAGGCCTGTTTTGGACTTAATGAAATGTAGAAAAACAGGCGTGAGTAGGTACAACACATAAAATGGTGACACATACACACCCTTTAACCTCTTGGTGAAACTAATGTTGCCAAATGCAGACTAGAAAGCTACATTATAAATTCCATTCCCTTTCTTTGAGTTATGCAAGCTGAGGAAGAAAAGCTATATTGAACCAAAAGTTTTGCAGAGCTGTTTTCCAAAAGATGCTCCTTTGTTTTTTTGGGTTTTGTGTGTGTGTGTTTGGTTTTTTTGTTTGTTTGTTTTTTGAAATAAAAAGAAGAGGTTGCAGTTAGCAAAAAATGTCACTGGAAACCAAGGTCAAAATCATGCATAGTATGTGAAAGAAAGACAGTGAAGAAAGACAGGGACAAAAATCAAGCCATTTGAAATGTTGTGTTGGTATAGATACTAAAGACAGTCAGAAAAACAGAAGTATGTGCTCAATCAAGTCAAGCCTGAACTCTTATTTTTAGCAAAAGTGAGTAGCCTGACCCTATCCTACCATGCACAAAAGTAGAAATACACCAACCACAGTGCCATTCCATCCCTTCAGCACTGCCTGGAGGCTGTACTGCAATGGATGCAGAAGAATGGACTGATGCTGAACCCGGACAAGATGGAGGTCCTGAAGGTGGATGGCCCTCCATTGGTGGTTTGGGAAGCTCTCTCTCTTTTGAGGGAGTGACTCTCACCGTGAAGAGTGAGGTTCACAATTTGGGGGTCCATCTGGATCTGGTGCTCACCATGGAAACCCAGGTGGCATCAGTGGTCCACTCCGCCTATTTCCATCTGGGGCGGATTGCCCAGCTGCATCCCTATCTTGATGGCGGGGCACTCACCACTCTGGTCCATGAGCTTGTAGTCTCGAGATTAGACTACTGTAATATGCTCTACATGGGGCTACCTTTGAGATTGATGTGGAAGCTTCAAATGGTGCAGAATGCAGCAGCCAGACTTCTCAGTGGGATGAGAAGACATCAGCATATCTCCCTCACTCTGGCTGCCTTGCATTGGCTGCCCGTTCATTTCTGCATTGATTTAAAAGTGTTAATGATGACATATAAAGCCCTAAACGGTTTAGGACCTTGATATCTAGCGGAACGCCTCCTCCCACCTAGATCTATCAGAACCACTCATTCTATCCAGGAAGGGTGGCTGAGGGGCCTAGCGCCGAGGGAGGCCAGGAGAGAAAGAACAAGAAACCAGGCCTTCTCGGCAGTGGCCCCTCGACTTTGGAACAGTCTGCCCCCAGAGATCTGCCTGGCTCCCTCGCTGGGCATTTTTAGGAGCAAACTTAAAACCTGGCTCTTTAGGCAGGCTTTCCCTCCTGTCATCACTTGAATTTTTTTCTTTTCCCCATCCTGTGCCACATTACTATTGGTTTTTTTTTTTACTTTATTATATTGTTTTTATTCCATTTTTTAATTGTTAGCCACCCAGAGTAGACTTCGGTGTAGATGGGCAGGGTAAACATTTAATAAATAAAAGAAAAGAAAAGAAATAAAAGAAATACTGAGGCAGCGTTGCAGGACTCTTTCAGCTCTTTGGAGTTGTAGTCTCCTGGGTTGTGTTTTTAAGTGTTGTCCTGATGGCAATCTGTGTTCTTCTCCCCTCTTTTTAAAGCAATTTAAAAGGCTGTGTGTATACTGTTCGCACTTGCTGCAATCTATTGCAGCTTCCATTATTATTCCTTTTAAAAAATCATTTAAGTTGCCCAGAGCGCTTTTGTTTCAGGGAGGTTTTCTCAATAGTACAAATAAATACAAAAATAAAATAAAAATAAAAATATGAACTACGCAAACCCATAAAGAAAAGAAGGGCCAGAACAGGACAGTGATTTATGAGGGAGAGATAACCGGAAAATAGGGTCTATTCATGATAAGTAGGAACTCTTGGAACATATGTGTTTTGTTTGTTTGCTTGAAAGACAGGGATATTTTCTATCACTCTGGAGCTTTGGGCCTTTAATAGCTTTCCACTCTAGGTTTAGGTTTATGACACTCCTTCAGTCATAAATCAAACCAGTTTAGTCATTTACCAACTGCACTCAGATTTCAAAGCCTGCACGTTACAAATCAAAGTGAAATCAAAACATCATCCCTTACAGGAGCAATAGTTACAGACTTCAGCATATTATTTGTATTGACAAAATAAATTCCCAGTGAGTCTTGTTAGTTTAATGTTTAATGAGGAAGAAAGAGATATAATGAAATTAAATGAGGAGATGAATCTAACTCTTTAAAAGGTTACCAGGGCCTAAATCTAAATTAACAGTTCTACAAAGGCTTGTATCAATGCTTCAGTAGTAATTAGCAAACAGCAATTAAAATAAAGAGGTTACATCTAAAGAGGTTTCCAACTGGTTTAAAGACTCATATAGGTTCTTACTAAATTGGCCACAGTTATCCATCATCACTAGTGTTCTGATGTTTGATCCTACACCAGATCATTCTGCTTGCGCAGGATTAACAGCTCACTGCTCCAGTCAGCATTTAACACCAAATGTTACAAAATGATGGCAAGGGATGTGTGATGCTGAATGTGTCACTTCAAGTTCCTTATAGCATTTTACAACTCTAAATAGCAGGGGTAGGATTAGGGTCTACTGAGGATCAAGACCAAGGTTCACAGTATTCTTAAGTACATTTCTCCCCTATCATAACTCTAGTGGAAATCTACCCTGAACCTGTGGGTGAAAGAAAAGGGTCTCCACCAGAGGAGGGAAGTGTGTGCCCCCAAGTTGTTTTTAAGCTACACATCCCACAATTCCTCTCCATTTGTTCATTCCTTCGCTTTATTTATATCCTGCCTTTGGACCAATAAAAGGACTCAAGGAGGCACAAAGTAGTTTTTAAAAGTGTAAATATATTTAAAATTCCAATAAATTAGAATATCAATATTAAAATGCAATTAAATCTATAACAATATTGAGAACATAGCTGTTTGAAAACACTTTGCCTTTAAAGGTGCTGTCTTCAAAGGCAGCCCCATGTAAAGCATGTTACAGTAATCCAAGTGAGATATAACTTAGTCATGCACCACCATAGCCAAGTCAGACATTTTCACTATTGACTTATCCTGTCTAGTGCATATGGAAAATGTAGTCCAACAACTAGTCGTTCTTGGCCTGTGCCTGATTAGGAGATGTTGAGTTTATAAGATATAAAGAATTAGATGTGATGTATTTAGCCTCATGTGACATGTGGCCCTAACAGTATAGACTTTAAGATGTGAAATTAACCCAGCTACCAAAATGGACTAAATATGACATTCAAGACATTACTTTAGCACTTTTGAGAACAGGCATGGGATGGAAATTTTCTGTTTTGACCTGCTTTGTCCTGGTCTGGGACTTGAGATCCACATCTTGGGTTCATTAACAATATAGGTTGCAGTACGTTTCATAACTGTGTTTTAATGCATTGTGGAAGCAGCTCTGGAAGCATATCTGGAGTGACAATGATGAATACAGCACGTGTACCTACACTACCCTTCATGGATCACTGCCTTGTCATGACAAAGGGGTTTGAGTAACTCAGAGAAGCTATGGGCTATGCCGTGCAGGGACACCCAAGATGGACAGGTCATAGTGGAGAGTTCTGACTAAATGCGATCCACCTGGAGCAGGAACTAGCAAGCCACTGCAGGATCTTTGCCAAGAAAACTCCATTGGACAGAAACAAAAGGCTAAAAGATATGACACTGGAAGATGAGCCCCTCAGGGTGGAAGGTGTCCAACATGGTACTGAGGAAGACTGGAGGACAAGTACAGGTAGCTCCAGAGGTAATGAAGTGGTTGGGCCAATGCGGAACGGACGCTCAGCTGCAGACACGCCTTTGGCCATCTCATGAGAAGAGAAGACTCCCTGGAAAAGACCCTGATGTTGGGAAAGAGTGAAGGCAAGAGGAGAAGGGGACGACAGAGGACGAGATGGATGGACAGTGTCATTGAAGATACCAACATAAATTTGACCAAACTCCAGGAGGCAGTGGAAGACAGGAGGGCCTGGCATGCTCTGGTCCAGTGATGGCGAACATATGGCATGCGTGCCACAGCTGGCATGCAGAACCTTTTCTTCTGGCACGCAAGCCATAAGTTGGTACTCCCCCACCCCGCCACATCCAAACCTCATGAGGCGGCTGCAGACGGGATTCCCCCTTCCGCCTCCACTTCCAAGTCCTCCGGGTCCGTCGGCATGGTTTCCCCTTAAACCGGCACTTCCGGTTCTGGTCTTCCAGGTACAGGTCCGGGTCTGTCACGCGCACTATTGTGGCGGCGGTACACCACTCGCTGTCCCCTCCTCATTTTAGGCATGCGAGCCCAAAAAGGTTTGCCCACCACTGCTCTGGTCCACGGGGTCACAAAGAGTCGGACACGACTTAACGACTAAACAACAATAACCTATACTACACACAGCAAACAGCAGGGATGTTGGCAAGTCTTTGGGTCAACGTTCGGAGTCGGAGTCTTTGGCACCAAGACCCAAGTCCCTAGTTTGAGTCACTGTAAAAAAAAAAACAAAAAAAAAAAAACCAGCTTTTTACCCCAGAACTCGACTTGTGGGTTCCAAGTCCCGAGTTGACTCCAAGTCACTGGGGGAGGGGGGGCAGAGTTGAGTCCGGGTCAAGCCACAGGTGTGACTTAAATCCAACTTGACAGCGAGTCCCATGACTCTTGTCCCCATCCCTGGTTAACAGTAGTTTGTTTCCACCCTAACTGACATGGCTTTCATCCAATGAAACCCTGTGGTTTGTAGTTTGGTGAGATACTTAAAATTCACTGCTAGAGAGCTCTGAGAGCTGTATCTGAGAGCTGTAGTTCAGGGAGGTTCACAGAGCAGATGATTCTACCTACCTCAACAAACTAAAAATCCCAAGATTCCATAGGATGGAGCTGCTCCCGTTTAAAGTGGTATCAAACAGCCATAACCAGGCAGTGTAAATATGGTCATCTTCTTTCAAACTCAAGTCATTCCAATATCTACAGTGACTTAAAGTTCCTATCTAAGCACAACCAATGTCACTAATGAATGCTCTCCATTTTACACCCAGTGTTCTTCCATTTTGAACAAATTCTTAATTTCTAAACAAATACCCCCAAATTGGATAAAATACCAGCCAGCAGCGATAGCTCCAGTAGTCATACTGTTACTAATGGCACCAGTGTTTACACCAACTTGGCATCAGAATGCCAAAAAAAGTAGGATCCTGACAAACATGGGCCCGGTTAAGCTCTATTAATAACACAACATAAATAAAGTTTAATTAATGGCTTATTTTGCAAAAGCAACATTTCATTACTGTTTGCTGGGAAGACAGAGGCATGGGCTGGAAACACTCATCCTAATTAATCCTGCAGGTGGGAGCGTTTGGTGCAAGGTCAGAGAATAATGGGCAAATGTGTGAATCAGCAGGATGCAGCAGCAGTGAGAATGATCATTTGAATAAAAGCAGTTGTGTTATTTCATTTCTCTCCCCCCCACCCACCCTCACTTGGACTGTGGGCTGTTCAACGTTCCGAATGAATATAACACAATCAGTCTGTTCTCTGGGGTATATCCACTTCCTGCTGACTAAGGGCAACCTGCATCTTCTGCCATTTATTAAAATGAAGCATTCATATTAAAAATGCCAGGGGTTTGCATTGTTGGTGCTGTTTCCAAAAGATGACCAGTTCAACAGTAGCAATGACATAATATTAAAACCTGTTTTTGTTTCCAATAAACTGCCAAGTACTGAGTGTCACAAAGCAATCACAAACAGATTGCTCTTATTTTCCATGGGGATGCTTTAAAAGCTTGGGCAAGCACCCATGCCCTGCCATCACCTGTGGGAAAGATTTGAACAAGGAAATAGTAGGATTTCCCCTGACATCCATCTGTTTTTATTCCCATAAAAATGAATACAACATCTATACTTAGGCAGGCTGTTATCAAGTTATTATAAACCTCTGGACTGTTGAATAACAGCACCAATACATATAGCAGGAGATCTGAAGTGGAGAGCAGAGGCATTAGGCAAACAGATATCCCGAATGTTGCCTTTTCTAGATCTGTGTTTAGATTGGTGGTCACAGGTTCTCCCCTTTATGCCTCATTGCAAAATTCATGACTTCACATCTGTACAGGCAATTTTCAGCAGAAAGAAAATATTTCTGAGACACTGAACTACTTTTCTCCTTTGTTTTGTTCTCTGTCACAAAAGTCATCCATATCCTTCTGGGATAGATCTGTCCCATCCTTGATTCATGCAAAGAGGCTTGGATGCTTCTCTTTCAAACCTCTGTGTCTATAGAACCTCAAAAGAATTGAGAATGTGAATGGATAGAGGTTTCTGTTTCTGTTCTTCTTCTGGGCAGTGGTCCAGAAACCATGGCTGGTGTGTTGCCATTAGTTCCATGTTTTGGAATAAGCGCATCATGTTAGTGGTAGACCAAGTTAAGTGTCTTGGTACAGAGAACGAGGAGGTGCCTGCCTCCTTTAATATGGGGTATATTGTAGTGGATCTCTGATGCTTCAGTATGGTCTGGACATTTGCTGCTAATAGCCTTCACATGCCAGCTGTGTGTAAATGTAGAACAGTGATCAAGCTGTCATTGTATGGCTATTGAGACGTTAATGCAATGCAGCCAAACAATCCCAATCTACAGCCAATTGAAATAAAGCTTGTGAGTCTTAAGAGAGCTTACTAAAACGTGCAGTAACTTTAAAAATAACTCCACTGAGCTTTTCATTTGAATATGAGTACTAATCCCCTTCCACTTCCAGTCAGTCAAACTGAAGCATTCTGAAATCACACAGAAGAGACCTGTGTGCAAGGGAAAAAATACACTAAAATTAGCTATTGATTTCATTGCATTTAAAATTCCTGCTTCCTCATAACTCCATGGAAGCTAGGAGCCCCAAAGAGCAAGTAGTAGTAATTTATTTATGCAGAATCTATTTCCACTGCCTTTAAAGATGTTTATTTTTAAAAGCTCTTCTTGACATCTTTCACAAAGAGAAATATGAAACAAAGCTGAATGAAACATATACTCCATTTAAAAACTAGAGGACCCAAGTATGCCTCACATTGAATGGCATTCCATAAGCATGAAGCCACTGCAGATAAGACTCTGTTTCTTATGGCTACCAATCAACCTACTAAATGTTATCAATGAGTCAGAGAACACACCCAATCTCATGAGTAGGTCCATACAAGCAAAGGTTTCCTTCAAATAACCTGTTCCCAATCAATTTATCTATTTATCTATTTATTTTATTTATATCCCGCCTATCTAGTCGATAGACCACTCTAGGCGGCTTACAGCAAGGGGTACAACAATGAATACAACAGAATTACATAAAGGAAAACTTTCAACAATTGGTTTAAACACTAGGAAAGAAACGAGAAGGGGAATCAGGGATTAACTAGGGGGGAAGGCCTGCCGAAACATCAATGTTTTTAGTTGCTTTTTGAAAATACCCAGCGAGGGGGCCGCGCGAATATCAGGGGGAAGGTTGTTCCAGAGGCGAGGAGCCACCGCTGAGAAGGCCCGATTTCTTGTCTTTTCCTTCCAGGCCTCCCTCGGCGTTAGGCTCCTCAGCCTCACCTCCTGGCTCACGTGAGTGACACGGGTAGATCTTGGTGGTAGAAGGCGTTCCGCCAAGTATCGAGGCCCTAAACCGTTTAGGGCTTTGTAGGCGAGCATCAACACTTTGAAGTCGATGCAGAATCGGATGGGCAGCCAATGCAATGTGGCCAGAGTGGGTGTAATGTGTTGGAATTTTTTCACCCCACTAAGAAGTCTGGCCGCCGCATTCTGCACCACCTGAAGTTTCCGCAGGAGCCTCAAAGGCAGCCCTTTGAGGCTTTAAAAATATTCATGAACACTCAGGGTTGAGCTGCTACAGAATCACTATTATTTGTTTTCATAGCCGAGCCTTATCAAGGTATGTTCTCAATCTGAGCACATTCTAAAAACATTGTTTTCAGATCTTGATTTTTGTAGGTATGGTATACCCCTGGAGAAACAAATTGCTTATATAGACAAAAAGCTGAAAGTTATATGTTTTTATTATTTGTATTCCATTTTACTTTTTTATGTGTTTGTGATGGCGTTTTTATTGTACACCACTTTGGTTTTAAAAATGCTAAGTGCTATATAGGTTTGCTAAATAAACTCGACCGGAGTCCTGCCTGCAACCGGGCAACAGAACAGCTCAGCAGACTGACAGCTGAGCACCAGTTCCACCTGGTATGGAAGGTGGTATGTTGGTATGCATCACTGTGTTCAGAACTGTGGGACTTTCTGCTTGCACAAGAAGTTCGTGAATTCCCCCTTGCATAAAATCTGGGAAGCAGACAATTGTGAGTGATATGGAGCGTTTACATGTGCAGTAAGTAAGTAAGAATGGCTGACTGGATAGCTCAGCAAGTTGGAGTACCTGGCAGCGGGTTGAGAGTTTGAATCCGGACTGTGACTCTTACGAGAAAAGCCAGCCTGTATGGCCTCGGGCAAGCCATACAGTCTTAGAGCATTCCCATCATTTCTGGGTGATTTTATATCTTGCAAACCCTTGATAGCACATACATATTAAGGAATTCTGCATCAGCTGAAACTTTTGACTTCCTCAAAGCCCTATAAAATTATGTGTAAAATACATACATTTATACATTAACTTATCATTGAAAGTATCTGGACTGTATAAATATCATACATATTGGTACATTTGAAACTGTACTGACTGTGACATAATTGTGAAGGGAGATAATTGCCTAATGTGCCATGCATGGAAAGTTTCCATAGCTGGTCGGTGTCATGCTTACAAATCAAGAGCACATGGCAGGGGGCCCTTTTCTTAGAACAGAGGTGGGCAATGTATGGCCTGTGAGCCACCGGCACCCTGCAGTACCCCCAGGGTGGCCCTATATCCCACAGACCACAAAGCCCAAGGGGGGGGGAACACATTTTGCCCCCAAATTGCATCCCTCAATATTCTGGAGCAGACATGGTATGTCAAGTAAACATATCCCTCTTGCCCCAGGTTTTAGAGAGAAGGGCTTTTAAAATGCTCCTAACTGGCCAGTCATTTCCTTTCTCTGAAAAAAAAAATTATGTTGAGACATAAAGCAGGAAGGATCAAAAAGCTGGAGGATGAAAAACTGTAGCCCACATGGAGAGATTTTCAGTCTGGGGGTAAAACCTGGGAGGAGGGCTTAAGCATGTGTGCAGCTTTCAAGAATGACAGGGGAAGCAACAATCGCTCTCGGATGCTGAGAAGTTGCCAGGCTCATACAGTTGTTATATTTCTGCTGGTCACATGGAAGCAGTCTAGAATAAATCAATGTGGCTACACTTCCAGTGAGGTTCTTCCTGTATCAATGTGGTTAAGCTCTGGCTGGCTTCCCTAGCAGTGGCAGCTATGGGATGGAAGAAGAGATTAGGTATAGTATAAGCACCAGCCATTGCAAGGATACAATAAACGGGGGTGGTCAATGATTTTTTTTTTTTTTTTGGTGCCCAAAGAAAGGACAACTTGGTGTGGGACACGTGTTCTGTACACAGAATATTGGTTACAGGATACTACATCTAGAGAGGAGCTGGCTAGTTTAGGGAGACTTTGGATCATGTGGCACATAGCCACGTCCTCCAACAAAGGGGAATTATTGTCACACTTAGGGCAGACTGGGAGGGGGCTCCTCCACCCTAGCATCTGCCACCTGGAAGAAGTGCCTCGTTCGGCTTAACAGTCAGGGCAGCCATTAAGGCCTGATCATTGTAGGCACAAATGCCGGCTCCTTCCAGAAATGAAACAGACAGACCCAGTTGTTTCCTTGTTATAGCTGAAGAACAATCGTTGAAACAACAAACATGTAGACGAGAGGGAGGGGGAATTGTAACAAAGCCCTCCAAGTACCATTTAAAAGCTTGATAAATTATTAGGCATGTTTATCCAGGTTTTCCCCCTTCTTTTTGGTCTGCTTCAACACATTTCATGTTGGCACCACTTCCCACAATCTTTGTATTCCTCCTACACATGGCTTTCCATCCCCGTGTGTTCTTTGTTCTCGTTAATTCACTGTGATGTGTGCTATGCCCATGCTGGCTTAGGCACTGCAGGTGAGGACCAGTCTAGGCATGTCATCAGGGTACAAAGGATTAATCCTCTCTTCCCAACCTCCATGGCTCACAAAAATCCTCACCCTACTGCATCCTTGCCTAGAGCCTAAAAGTAACATGTGACAAGTAATGATGTTAGCCGTAAGACATGACTTCGGGGGGTAATGACAGCATGACGCCCTTCTTTGTACAAAACAGTATGACAACTGGCAACAACATTACATTCTTTTTTGCCTTGTACATAATGAGTCATATTTACTCATTACTTCTTGTTGTTACTTTGGTAGGCAAAATGGATCTGGGGGAATCTTAGATCATTTTCTGACTTTTAAAGATTCCCCCCCTCAAAAAAATGTAACATAAACTTGTAGAGCAATTGAACAGCCAACATAGTGGACTAATTTGTTTAACATAAATGGTAACAAGCCACTTTTTAAGGCTTTGCAATGAGGTGAATAAGAAATGACTTTTTAAAAGGAAATTTACAAGCTCTGACCTTGCTACTCAAATGGCTGCTTTTAACATCTACTTTTTTTTTTTGAAAAAAGCACAAGAGACTTGAACACAGATCTCCCTAACATCATATCTAGTTTGGGTACACATGTGATCACAATGCTTGTGTGCTCATCAATTGATTAAAGCCATTGTCCTAAGTTCAGGGTCAGGCAGATGACGTTGGGGAAAGACGCTCTGAAAGGTAATGTGGTCCCAAACCATGAAGGGCTTTATATGTGAGCGTCAGAACCTTGAACCTGATCCAGGACACAACAGGTAACCAGTGGCAGCTGGCCAGCACTGGGATGATATGATCAAATTTGCTCACACCAACCACCAGTTTGGTTGCTGTGAGTTTCGATTGCTACAGACCCAGTGTAGTCTGTAGGTCAGTCTCAAGGGAAGCACCACATAGAGAGCATTGCAGTCGTTGATCCAGGAGATGACAACTAAAGTCCTTCCACCCTGCTTCCACAAAACCACTAATTAATTACATGGATGTCATTTTTTGTTTCATTGTGGAGGGCATCTCCTGGTCTGGGGTCCTCTCAGAATCCTCCCACCATTGGAAAGCTGACAGGAGAGACCGTTTTTGCTGATTTTTCCCTCCACCGTTTACCTCTCCCATTGTTCCTGAAGGCCTCTCAACCATTTCAAGCATATTTTTGGAAGGCATGTTACATTACATTACATGTGTCATCAAGTTGCATCCAACTGCTGCTGCTGCTCATAGAGTTTTCAAGGCATGTGAGATATTTAAAGAGGTAGTTTTATTTTTATGCCCCCCCTCGTATTACGATGGCTGAGTGGAGATTTGAATCCATGTCTTCTGAGTCCGAGTCCTTCGCTCTATCTGCTACATCACTCTCAGCTCCAAAAAGATGTGGCATGAAAACTGGTGAACATTACTTCCACAGAGGACGTCGGTGGAAATTGCCAACTAGTGCAGGAGCTCGTCCAACAAATGCAGGACCCAAAACATACAGATGATAGAATGAGTAAGAGTCCTATTTTTTAATATTAAAAATTAGTCTGTGTTCTTTTGACCTTAATCTCTACAGAATGGATAAAGCACAGTTCATTTTTATTGCTCTGTGCATATGAAGGTCTATATGGAGAATGGCAAATTTCAACAGGACATTCAGGTGGAATTCTAATGTCCCATTCCATCTGCAGCCCAAGAATGTAATGTATTAACTAGTCTGCACTGACTTCAGTTTGACCTTTTGAATGCATTTTCGTTGACGTCTGAGAGTCAGAGGAACTGTGTGTATGGGATTCAGCTTTATAATGATTCCATTTTGGGGGGAAAATCTTGTGGTAAAGTTGAATTTCAGCAAGTGGTTGTAGATGCTGGGATGTGCTTGTTGCTTATTTTGAAGCAATTTCTGAAAAAGAGATAGATGACAATAGAAAGTGATCCATGAGTGCTGTGAGTTTTGGTGCGTATATATGTGTTTGCGCTATCCTCCGCTTTCTCTAATTTTTTCAACTCAAGAAATGTCCAAGTCCCATTTAAATCCCAAAGCATTTCCATCTGTCTTTGTGAAAAGCACTCAGAGGAAAGAATCACTCAGGGTCAGAAAGAGGTACAAGTGTGGCACAAAAGCAAGGATGTATAGAAACAGAAGAGCCTTCCGTCTAAAAGCTCTTCTGCAGGCAGGCGATGGGTACAGTTCACATGTAGGCAAAGACAACAAAGGCATCTTGAGAAAGCAGAGTGTTTGGCACGGGAGGAATGTGCCTGCACAAAGCATGGCTCTCTGTTTCTCCCTGTGAAGTGACTCCTGAATTCTGAAGAAACGATTGTGTAATTTCCCCTCCCCTCCCTGAAACCTCATTCTTAAGAAATGTGGGAACATTAAAACATTGTATAATCTTTGATAACACTATTTTTGTCTCCTCTCTTTTTCCTCTTTGCTTTTCTACTGTGGATGGGAGAAATGCCACAGGGAAGCAGAAAGGGGTGGAAGGTCTTAGATTGTGTTTAAGGAACTGTGATTTCCCTCATGAGAGATGGTCCCCTGAATGCCCTCTTCACCTAGCTACAGCATACAGAATATTACTTCCTCAGTCTGCTTCAGGACCCATCAGAGTCAAAGGCAATGTTGTCTGGCTAGTCAGCATAGCCAATAGGGAGGAATTATGGAAGCTGGAGTCCCCCAAACATATGGAAGACCACAGTTGCCAACCTCTGTAGTACAATATCCAGTTGTACTACAATTTCCATACCCATGGATCACATGTAAATGCATCCAGACAAAGACATATATACTCTTAGGAGTAGTCCTATATTTACTGCCAAACTTCATATACCCAGTTTTCTTCTTCTCCTTTCTTGCCCAACATTCTGCTGATCCAGTTCTGTGGTTCTGTTGCTTTTGTCCCAGATTCTGTCATATAGACTTCTTGTGCCCAAAATAAAATCATCCTGGGAAATAGCTTCTCTGCATGTGGGCTAATGAGACAACACTATTAAGCTGTGGTATTGTCAAGGATCAAACAACCCTTAGATGCATGCATCTCAGAATGAGTGTGACTTCATAGATGTACCCAACCGGATGGAAAAGCAGTGGGCCTCTGAGTGGAGAGCAACAGCAGGAGGGGGCTATTGGCTCTACCATCAGACAGTATGAGGATATCATTCCAGGGCACAGATTTTGATTGTCATAAAAATACAGCAAATAGTTTTGTTATAGGTCCTCAAGTCACATCTGATGTATAGCAACTCAACTAGGGTTTTCAACATGTGCAAGATATTTAAGGAGTGGTTTCATTAGTGCCACTCCACAGTGTGTATCTCAGGCTAAGTGGGATTTGAACACAGGTCTCTTGAATCCTAGTCTGTCACTCTATCCACTGCATCATGCTGGGTACCAAATACAGTGGACCCTCGACTTACAGACAGCTTGACTTACAGACTTTTTGAGTTACAGACTTCTCTGGCCACAAAATTTAGGTTCGACTTGCAGCCGGAGAATCGACTTATAGACCAGAAAAAAACCAAAATGACACAAAAACCGAACAAAAATGGCCGGTTACGGATTAATTGGTTTTCAATGCATTGTAGGTCAATGGAGACTCGACCTACAGACTTTTTGACCTGCAGCCACCATTCCAATACAGATTAATTCCGTAAGTAGAGGGTCCACTGTAGCTAATTCACTATGGTTGCATTTTTACCATCATAGATGAAGAAGGGGAACATATGAGATATTCCATTTTATATATCAAAATAACTTGAGTTACTCTGGATGCTATGCACCATGGTGCAGAGGTGCAAATGTTTTGAAACCTGGCCATTGCTTTCATGTCTCGCAAAAAGATTAGCAGTGGGAGATTAGGTCAGAGACTCCTAACTGAGCATGACTCTTTTTCAGCCATGCTTCGCTACCATCCACTTCTCTTATCATCCTTCCATAGATGATCCTGCCATTTTTGTAAGCATCTCACCAAGAATGGGGAAGGTCGTGTTTCTGTGTGTGTATTCCCATAAATTATCTACATGAATGGTTGCAAGCCAATTTTTTAGTAATAATGTGGATTCTCTCTCCCCACTCTTCTTTCCTTGTATTTCTGGCATGGCATCCCCTGTTGTTTGGATCTCCCTTTTTCTCTTTGCTTAGCCATCACGCTGAATAGAATAGTGTCCCATTATATGCTTTCTGCAGCCTAAATACAGTATTTGCAACCTCAGAATAATTCATTAAACGTTGTAGATGACCAGACATTACCAAATGTTTTACTTAAAAATGTAAGAGCAGCAGTACACACTTGCACTGGGTTTGAATGGATAGTCTTTCTCTTCCCAGGACAGATACTGGCAACAGCTTTTGAAGGAACTACAGAAACTCTTATAACTTGAATCTGTATCCCTATAGGCTTGTCTAGGAGACGCACACCTATACTCAGATTAAGCTGGAGCCATCAGGATTCAGCCATAGTATGCAGAAGGTAAGATGAGAGGAGATAACCAGGTAGACTGGAATTATGATACTAGATACATACAGTATGTCACAGAAGTGAGTACACCCCCTCACATTTCATAAATAGTATATCTTTTCATGTGACAACACTGAAGAAATGACACTTGGCTACAAGGTAAAGCAGTGAGTATACAGCTTGTATAACAGTGTAAATGTGCTGCCCCCTCAAAATAACACAACACACAGCCATTAATGTCTAAACCGCTGGCAACAAAAGTGAGTACACCCCTAAGTGACAATGTCCAAATTGGGCCCAAGTAGCCGTTTTACCTCCTTGGTGTCATGAGACCCATTAGTGTCACAAGTCTCAGGTGTGAAGTGGGAGCAGGTGTTATCGCTCTCACTCTCTCAGACTGGTCACTGGAAGTTCCACATGGCACCTCATGATAATGAACTATCTGAGGATCTGAAAAAAATGAATTGTTGCTCTACATAAAGATGGCCTAGGCTATAAGAAGATCATGAGAGTCTGGAACAGAACACACCCACCAGAATATTGTGACAGGACATAATAGGAAACCAAATGCCCCCCTCCCATGCTTTGTTGTAGTAGTTGTTGTTTAAAATGGTGTGAAATAACTGTTTTGTATGGTGATTTACTGATAAACATAAACATATATCATGTGCTCTCCTCCTGCACAAAAGTCTTAATACCCTTTACAAAGCTGAACTTTAATAATCCCCAGTCTGCTCTCCCACAAGGTCAAGAAGCTGTAAAAGAAGCCGTGCTGGAGACAGGATTGTAACCCCACGCATAGTCCTCTTTCCATTCCTTACATGAAGCGTGTGCACACACACATCCTTGCTATTTGTGGAAGCAGGTGTATCAGGGCAAGTTCTAGGGAAGAACCTGATTGTCATATTGGAGGTTATCCTTCTTAGAAGATTTTGAAAGGAGAGGGCACTGAAACATGGCAATGTGAAATAGTATGACCCCAGTCTGGATGTGAATTTGTATTTCAGCCCTTCAGCTACATACTGTACATCGGTCTGAGGAAATTCAATTGTACACAACCAGTGTGCTGTATCATTCATCTGGATTTTGGACACACTTCAGAGATACAGACCAGGAAGCAAATACATTTCAAGAGCAACCTCAATCCAAAGTAAAGCAGATAAGCCTAGCTATTTGCAGTGGGACGACCATCTTGTTTTCTTGTTCTAGTTCACTTTAAATATATTCTCATCTCGTTTGCAAATTATTCCTATTTTTTAAAAAACTAACAATCTGAGGGACTTGCTCCCCTTGGTGTGTCACATTAAGTATCCAAAGCTGAGATGAAGAGCTGTTGATTAAAGGCTTTTGCCCACAACATCCCAGCTCATGTGTATGCCTTGCGGCCTCAACCCTTCTTCAAACAGCCCACCTGCAGCCACATCTGATAATTCCTCCCTTATTATTCACTGACAGGGCCTACTAAGTTTCCACAGCTTCAGTCTGTGCAGCCTCTGTGTCCCTCACACCGCTGAGCATCAGAAATCCCTTTCTGCTAGCCGTCCTTCTCCGGAGATGGGGAAAGCATGACTGCCTGTGGGATCGTAGGAGCAATAGTACAAAGTCAAACCCTTTGAGTCTGAGCCCTTTGCTGTTATTCATACAGATGGCTCAGCTGCCAGCAATCTCTGTTACTTGTAGGATCTCTCCATAACTTTCTCTAAAGCAACCACTTTTGCATTACCAACAAGGAAATGTGCCACTGTAATAAAGGATACAGTTTTGCACAAAATTGACATATACCAAATTTACACCATTGACAATCATGTAGAGCAACTTCCATGCCCTCTAATTTAGCTGAGGAACTTGGAGCTGGATGTCCCCTTTCTAAAATGCTGGAGAGAACATTTCTTGGACTCAGCTATGAAACAGAAAGTAGCATTTTAACTGAACGAGAAGCAAGCAGAAAATATTTCTGTATTTTGCCCACATTCTTGGAACTGTTAGGATAACATAGATATACGAAAACTATTTTATGGCAGTCAGCTTTCCTTTCCTTTCTGTTATCCACTCCCCACCTAGCATCATCATCTTCATCCTTTGTACAGCTGTGAAAATGTGTGTTTGGACTAAAATTCGCAGAATTTCCCACAGTCCTCTACAGCCTCTTGCATCAACACCACAAACGTTGGCTTGCCCAGCCCCAGGGAGGTCTGGTTTCCCTGAAGCACAGCCGTGCTGAAGCTACCTTCTGGTTCCTCCCTTGAAGAAGCAAAAGGTGGGGGCAGAGCAGGAGGGGTCACCACTTCCACCACCAGAAGCCACACAAAATGCCCTCCAACCAAGGTATTCCCCCTCCACCAGTCCTACACACAGAGCAGAAAATACCTCATTTACTCACCAACCAATTTAATCAGCAGTAAACCACTCTGATGGCAGAAAGTGAGGAGGAATTAAAGAACCTCTTAATGAGGGTGAAAGAGAAGAGCACAAATAATGGTCTGAAGCTCAACATAAAAAAACCCTAAGATCATGGCCACTGTTCCCATCACCTCCTGGCAACTAGAAGGGGAAGATGATCATTGGGCTCCATGATCACTGCAGATGGTGACAGCAGCCATGAAATTAAAAGACACCTGCTTCTTGAAACCTCTCTGTCATTAATATAAAGTATTTGTGTTGCAGAGGTTCTGTTTTGTTATTTGACGAAAGAACACAAAAATTAAAAACAAGAGTCTCTTCTGTTTTTTTAGTTTTTTGTTAAAACATGAAAAGCCCATTCCTAATTATGACTAACGATTGGATTGTGGCCATTGTTATCATGTTCTTCCTTTTGTCATTACCATGCAAGAAAAACAAAACAGGCAGAACTGGACAAAGAGGCCAGTTTTCCACCACTCCTTTCAACCTACCTCAGCAAGTAGACCTCCATCTTTGCTGCTCAAGGAGAACGTCCACTCCACCCGATGGTCCCTCACCTTGTCTCCCAAAGAAGCATGGGACGGCCCCTGATTGCTTAATACCCTTGCATTTTTATTGAGCAGTACCTAAAAAACTGCAGGTTAAAGCCAACATTATAAACAAAACCACCTTTTGACAAAAATACATTGAAGGTTTCTTTAATTAGACTAATAACAATGTGATTATACTTTATAGGGTTTGGAAAGAGGAAGTCATATCCACTTTGTCTGAAAAGAGAGACTCCAGGATCTACATTATTCACAGTTGATTAGACTAAGAAAAGCATTTCTCAGAGACATTTCTCAGTGCGACATATTGCGCGAACTGTATTCTACTGCCAGACTCCAAATGGCAATTAACAGTTTTAAGCTGCATATAAAGCCCAACATGAACCACATTTACAAGAGAATTGTGTGTGAATCAAATTATGCTATCTTGAGTTTGAAGAATTTAGAAATAATTGCCAATAAGTATTCATGTATAGGCCCAATTTTTTTAAAAAAAAAAAACAAGCTATTGTAATTACTACTCGTGTCAGGAGTGTGTGGGGCTGATTTTATGAGATCTGATGCATTCAGAGAAGCTGACTGAACATTTGCTGGTTTACTTTTGGGAGAAGAGAGTTTTTAATTTTATAGCTTTTTATCCAGCCATGTATAATGTGTGTGTGTGTGTGTGTGTGTGTGTGTGTGTGTGTGTGTGTGTGTGTGTGTGTGTGTGTGTGAAGTTGCAAAGTCTAATATTTAATACTTTTGACATTAGAAATGGTGTATGAAACAATATAGAATAAGCAGTGTGTTCCAAAATGTTTGGAATGAATGAAAACTGATATTCATATGATTGGGTATGGATTTTTATTACTGGACATGAATGGTTGGATGATAGATTCTGCCATAACTGGAAAGGGAGGAATCTCCTTTCCCTGCAGCCTGGCCACATGCCCAAAATTTGGCTTCAGAGGACAGGAAAACTTCCACAGTTTATTTTATTTTATTTTATTGTACCCTGGAGAAAAGATGTCCATGGAAGTAACTCTGGGCTGGAAGCAAAGTCTGTTAAAAATGGTTATGGATCATTGACCTGACTGTAGTTTTTACCTATCCATATTTAAAGAAATACCAAGTTTAGGATACACCCCCTCAGACACCCATGGCTTTGAGGCTGCATTGAGAAATAAGGGAAGCAAGTTCTGTTGATTGTTTTATTTTTATTTTATTTATTTTTTGCAGACTTGCATGCTGCCTTTAGTAGGTTTGGCAGTGAAGGACATTTCTGGGCTGAGGCCACTGCCACTCTATCCATTCTAACCAATAGTTCCCTTCTGCCTCTGAATTTAAAGAGAACCCTGCCTCTCTGCTCTCTGTCTTTTTCCCTATCCTGAATCTGTTGAACTCAATGCGTTTGTTGAGGCCTGTTGTGAAACCAGTCATGTTTGTCAGTTTGCTATTTGATCTGTAAGCAATTTGATCTCTAATTACACCTTTTATTCTTTCTCTTACTAATGTCTCAGAGTGAGTTATGGAGACTGTAAGTGCCAGTTAATGAGAAAAAAGGGGTAGACTAATCTAGGGAACTTGAAGCTATTCTGCTGTGTGAATCCCTGCATTTCTGTTGTTCAGTTCAATGCATTTAACCAAAATTCAAAACTCTGCAACAAAGCCAGCTCCAGATTTAGCTCTACATTTCCATTATATTTCTGTGGCAACCAGTATAATTGTTTTTTGCTAAATATTGTGTTGTGTCGGATGTATGAACTTTATAAGTTATAATGTGATCTCAGAATTTAATCAGTGTTTAGGTGTATGTTATATTTTGTTTCTAATAATAATAAGGGCATAGTAAGTAACAGCTGGATCAAGCAACTTTTACTGTTACTCATTCTCCTTATAATAGAAAAGCGAAATATTTTCAGTCATTGTTGTATTTTCATCAGTTAAGGAGGCTTCATATGTCAAAACAACTTGGGTCAATGATCACCATTTGTTGCTCTGATTCAGGCAGCAAAAGCCTTTGACTGGACCTACAGCTATGGTAGCAGTAAGCAATGTGTATGTATGGAATTATTTGCTGGTATGTTGTTTTAGGACCACAGCTATCTAAAAACAGAACGAATTAAGTCTTGGAGGCATGATTTGCTTCTCTTTTAAATAAGAAACATAAGAACCTTAGGAAATATTGCATTCTGCTTTTGAAATATCGTTGCTCCTTCCTCTTCTGGATCCAGATATTGCCTGCTAAAAAGACACTAACTGAAATCCCATTGCTTGGCATAGTAAGTCAGGACTAGAGTAAGCCCATTTGAATCAATAGAACTTACAGAAGACCTGATTCCCCAAATCCCCACTGATTCAGTGAGCCTATTCTAGTGCAACTTATTGTACTAAGCAACACGATTTCAGTCAATATGTCTGCCCTTAGTAATTGTTAACACATCTCTCATCCCCACTCCCTGAAGTAGCATGTTTATCTTTTAGATATACTGCTTCTAATACTTTTAAAATGTCAGTCCATCCATGAGCATACTATACAATGTCTGCAAACATTTGGATTTCTAGAAAAGCACCTTAGCAATTTTTCTCCTGCCATGAGATAAATTAACATTTTTATTGTTTCATTGTATGGTGAAAAGAGACCTTGGTGTACAAAGTAAGGTTCAAGATGCCTAAAATAGATGGATGGAATTGTTGTTTTTAAAAAATACATCTCTAAAGAAAGAAAGAAAATGAAGAGAAATAGACATGTCACTATTTGAAATTTTGGGTGCATAAGGTGCTAACAATGATGGGGAGGGGGAAATGCAGAAAAAAGTTGCCCAGAAAATGAAAGTTTATTCGCGAAGGCTTTCACGGCCGGGATCTAATGGTTGTTGTGTGTTTTTCAGGCTCTTTGGCCATGTTCTGAAGGTTGTTCTTCCTAACGTTTCACCAGTCTCTGTGGCCGGCATCTTCAGAGGACAGGTTGCTGTCCTCTGAAGATGCCGGCCACAGAGACTGGCGAAACGTTAGGAAGAACAACCTTCAGAACACGGCCAAAGAGCCCGAAAAACCCAGAACAACCAAATGAAAGTTTGTTTAAAAGTACAGTGTGGAATGATAGTTTATCTTGGTCATTTCAAAACAATTGGCTGCTTTCCTGCATGCCTGAGAACAAGGTCATTGTATAATAACTCTGTTTTGCAGAATTTCATTCATTCCTGCCAGTTTGGCATGGAAGTAAGCAAAGCCTGAATTGAAAATATGATGTAATAATTGTTTCTGTTGTAATATGAAAATCTAATCTTGTAATGGTTTAATGTCCTAGACTCTTAATGCAATTAGAGTTTGTTGGTCTAGGGGACTTATAGACTGCTATTACTCTAGATCCTGCAAACATTGATAGTTATAACAATGAAGTAAAAATAATAATGGCAGCTAGCCAGATTTTAACTTACAGGTCCCTGGAACCATAAAGACTGTGGCAAATGTTTTGCTGGACCTTCAGGACCTTAGAATTTGCAAATTCTGAAAACAAGGTTGTTTGCAGATTGGAGGAAAATGAAAACAACTTAAGGATTATTAGTGGCGGGAGATAGGAGACACACACACTCGAGGCATTCAAGGCTCCATGCTATGTCACACTCACTAGATATTAACAACAATCATGTGGCAGTGCAGCAGAAAGATTCGTTTCTAGAAAACAGCCATAACAAATACCATGGATTTTTCTCTATAGATTTTTAACTGGCATATGGCTAGGTGAGCATTTAGAAAATGAATTATTTTTATGTGCATTTTTAATGCTTAGACTAAGAAAGTTTTTTTTAAATAGATTTTTATGCTTAACAAATTTAATATTTTAAGAAATGTATCCTTGGTATTTTGTTTTTAAGTGTGTCTTGTAGACTATGATAATAATGATCATGTGCCATCAATTCAATTCTGACTTATGGTGATCCTTTTCAAGGTTTTCCAGGTAGAGAGTACTAGGAAGTGGTTTACTATTCCTTTCTTCTGAGAGCATCTTTGGACTGTGGAGCTTGCCGAAGGCCACACAGAGTAGCTCTATTCAATGGAGGCAATGGGGAATTAAACTCCCAACCTCTGGCTCTGCAACCAGGTTACCTAAACCACTGAGTAATCCAGCCAGCTTTTAGGCGATAAGCTACTGCATCTTTAGAATGTAACTTAAAATGCTCTTTTTGGTACTTTATTGTGGCTTAGCTCCTCCATTTTGGATTGAATTCTTACTAGAGATGGGCACGAACTAGGAAAATGGTGATTCGTGATGGTTCGTGGTTTGTCACTATTCACAAACTTTTACGAACTTACTGACAAAATTAACTGCCTTGTGACTCATGCAGCTCCAAATTAGGCACACTAATTATGATCTGGTCTCAGTAATCCTAATGCAGACTGTAGCACACCTGCTTTCAAAGTAGCAGAGTAGCATCTAAAAAAGTTAACTATCTTATCTGGTGCATGATAATTTGTTCAAACAGGATATATGTTTTGTTTTATACAATTTCAAACATGTGCCCCCCCCCCGCTTTGACTGCTTTTCTTGTAACATATGCTCTTTTTTCTCGGAGTTGTAATCTGAAAGAGCAAATTTCTCAAGGTCTGATTCCATCACCCTGCAGGCTTATGAAATGCAAATATTATCATAGGCTCTATTGAGCTAGACCTTTCAACATCACATAATCCAGGTTTATGCACCAACCACCATTGCTGAGGAGACTGAAATTGAAAAATTTTATGAAGATTTACAACGCCTTCTAGAACTGACACCAAAGAAAGATGTTCTTCTCATTCTAGGGGATTGGAATGCTAAAGTCAGGAGTCAAGAGATAGAAGGAACAACAGGAAAGTTTGCCCTTGGAGTTCAAAATGAAGCAGGGCAAAAGCTAATAGAGTTTTCTCAAGAGAACAAGCCGGTCATCACAAACACCCTTTTCCAACAACAGAAGAGGCGACTCTACACATGGAAATCACCAGATGGGCAATACCGAAGTCAGATTGATTATATTCTCTGCAGCCAAAAATGGAGAAGCTCTATACAGTCAGCAAAAACAGGACCTGGAGCTGATTGTGGCTCTGATCATCAGCTTCTCATAGCAAAATTCAAGCTTAAACTGGAGAAAGTAGGAAAAACCACTGGGCTAGTCAGGTATAATCTAAACCAAATCCCTTATGAATACACAGTAGAAGTAAAGAACAGATTTAAGGAACTCAATTTGGTGGACAGAGTGCCTGAAGAACTTTGGATAGAGGCTTGTAACATTGTACAGGAGGCAGCAACAAAAACCATCCCAAAGAAAAGGAAATGCAAGAAAGCAAAGTAGTTGTCCAACGAGGCCTTAGAAATAGCAGAGAGGAGAAGGGAAACAAAATGCAAGGGAGATAAGGAAAGTTACAGAAAATTGAATGCAGACTTCCAAAGAATTGCAAGGAGCGACAAGAGGGCCTTCTTACCTGAACAATGCAAAGAAATAGAGGAAAATAACAGAAAAGGAAAAACTAGAGATCTGTTCAGGAAAATTGGAGATATTAGAGGAACATTTTGTGCAAAGATGGACATGATAAAGGACAAAAACAGGAGGGACCTAAAAGAAGCAGAAGACATCAAGAAGAGGTGGCCAGAATACACAGAGGAATTATATCAGAAAGATGTGGCTATCCCGGACAACCCAGACAATGTAGTTGCTGACCTTGAGCCAGACATCCTGGAGAGTTAAGTCAAGTGGGCCTTAGAAAGATTGGCTAACAAGGCCAGTGGAGGTGATGGCATTCCAGTTGAACTATTTAAAATCTTAAAAGATGATGCTGTTAAGGTGCTACACTCAATATGCCAGCAAGTTTGGAAAACTCAGCAGTGGCCAGAGGATTGGAAAAGATTAGTCTATATCCCAGTCCCCAAGAAGGGCAGTGCCAAAGAATGCTCCAACTACCGTAAAATTGCACTCATTTCACACGCTAGCAAGGTTATGCTCAAAATCCTCCAAGGTAGGCTTCAGCAGTATGTGGACCGAGAACTCCCAGAAGTAAAAGCTGGATTCTGAAGAGACAGAGGAACTAGAGACCAAATTGCTAACATTCACTGGATTATGGAGAAAGCCAGAGAGTTCCAGAAAAATATCTACTTCTGCTTCATTGACTATGCAAAAGCCTTTGACTGTGTGGACCACAGCAAATTATGGCAAGTCCTTAAAGAAATGGGAGTGCCACACCACCTTGTCTATCTCCTGAGAAACCTATATGTGGGACAGGAAGCAACACTTAGAACAGGATATGGAACAACTGATTGGTTCAAAATTGGGAAAGGAGTACGACAAGCTGCATATTGTCCCCCGGCTTATTTAACTTATATGCAGAATACATCACGCAGAAGGCTGAACTGGATGAATCCCAAGCCGGAATTAAGATTGCCGGAAGAAATATCAACAACCTCCAATATGCAGATGATACCACTCTGATAGCAGAAAGTGAGGAGGAATTAAGGAACCTTGTAATAAACGTGAAAGAGGGGAGTGCGGGGAAAAACCGCCTGAAACTCAACATCAAAAACACTAAGATCAATGCCACTGCTCTCATCACCTCCTGGGAAATTGAAGGGGAAGATAAGGAGGCAGTGACAGATTTTATTTTCTTGGGCTCCATGATCACTGCAGATGGAGACAGCAGCCACAAAATTAAAAGACGCTTGCTTCTTGGGAGGAAAGCGATGACAAACCTTGACAGCATCTTAAAAAGCAGAGACATCACCTTGCCAACAAAAGTCCGAATAGTCAACTATGGTTGTTCCTGTCGTGATGTATGGAAGTGAGAGCTGGACCATGAAGAAAGCTGACCACCGAAGAATTGATGCCTTTGAATTGTGGTGCTGGAGGAGGCTCTTGAGAGTCCCCTGGACTGCAAGGAGAACAAACCTATCCATTCTAAAGGAAATCAACCCTAAGTGCTCACTGGAAGGACAGATCCTGAATCTGAGGCTCCAATACTTTGGCCATCTCATGAGAAGAGAAGACTCCTTGGAAAAGACCTTGATGTTAGGAAAGTGTAACGGCAAGAGGAGAAAGGGACGACAGAGGATGAGATGGCTGGACAGTGTCATCGAAGCGACCAACAGGAATCTGACCCAACTCCGGGAGGCAGTGGAAGACAGGAGGGCCTGGCGTGCTCTGGTCCATGGAGTCATGAAGAGTTGGACATGACTAAACGATTAAACGAATGATTGGGTTAGATAGCCCAGGTCTGTGTGACAGTTCTTCAGGATACTAGCCACAGAGGGCTATCCTGTTCAATTGCTCCATGATCATCATCATCTTCTTTTTTAAACTGGTGGTGCTGGCCACTGAAACTATGCGTCCTACACCAAGCCATGGCCCTTTTCACACTGCAATATTTTATTTCTCTTTATCAAGTCCCCTTCTCCAGAAAATAAGTAGAGGGACCTAGATAGTATCCAAGCAGGGTTGTACCCAGTGGCAGCAGGTTTGCTTTAACAAGAAGCAAAGTATCTGCCTTTAAGTGAGGGCATCCCCTTGGCTGTCTCTCATCCTTCCAGAAAAAAACTTGGGCTTGGGAGCCCTAGATGCATGATTTATTTCATTTATCTCTTACATTTTAAGCCTGCTTTTCTCATTTGAAACAAAAGCTGCTGAAATACATCAGTGAAAACAAATAAAATTTGAATCCATTGAAATATCGCAATGTGATCCAAGTACAGAATAGAAGATGGCAATGAAGAGAAGCCCTTGGCGTTAAGGAGATAGATGGCCCCTGGGCTTCATGTAGCTTCACCACAGCCTTTCCTGTGGTTCTCCAAAATAGAGATGCAGATCTCAGAACCTTTTACTCTTGGACAGCACCAGAAGAGGGTGGAAACACACTTTTTCTTCTCAAAATGCGATTTCGGTGTAGATTTTTCTTCTCTTTTCAAGAAATCTCACAGGAAGTCTCATGGGTTTCTTGGAAGTTTCATGGACATTTCTTTTTTTCCTGAAGGAAATGCCAAGCTACACAGGACCATTACCATTTTTGCAGAGGATGGTATCTGTCTTCTGTCCAGTGTTCCCCTGCAAAGGGCAGAAGAAACACCAAACTGTGCAGGATTGTTACCATTATTTTACCGTGCAAATGTCACTGGAAAAAAACCTTTTAAACTGCACAGAGTCTGCCAGTTCTTGCAGAGGAAAACAGATTTTTAAAAAATCTAAATGTGTGTGTGTGTGTGTGTGTGTGTGTGTGTGTGTGTGTGTGTGTGTGTGTGTGTGTGTGTGTGTGTGTGTGTGTGTGTGTGTGTGTGTGTGTGTGTGTGTGTGTGTGTGTGTGTGTGTGTGTGTGTGTGTGTGTGTGTGTGTGTGTGAGAGAGAGAGAGAGAGAGAGAGAGAGAGAGAGAGAGAGAGAGAGAGAGAGAGAGAGAAGACTGGGGTCTCATTTTCACAGAAAACCAACAAAATCTCATTGATGCTGGGGAAATCTCAGCAGGGAATCTTGGAATAGCAAGAGTAAAAAAAAATCTCCAAGAACAAAAAATTCTCCGAGTGCTCATCCTATCCCTAGGATGCCACAAAACTGTCCCAATGATACAGGAAACAGCTGCTGATGCTGCTGTAGTATAAATGTAAAGGTCTTTGCTGCTGGAGTTCCCTGCTTCCTTTTGCCCATCCACCCCCAGCCATCTCAGTTGAATTGCTGATGCATTTGCCTCCTGACTCTCCCAGAACAGAAAGCATCTCAGCAATCTACAGGGATGTTCAGCTGTCTCCCATTCTAGCAATAGTACTTCATGTAGCTAAGATGGGAGGAGGTTCAAGTGTCACCCAGCAGCATCTGGGGTGTTTGTGAATTAGTTGCACATATGATGTAAGTGAAACATGTGGTGTGAATATCAGATGTGTCTGTGATACGTGTATGGTGCATGTGCATTTGTGTGCATGTGTAAAAAGACAGGCATGTGCAGATGAGGCACATGGGTATGATGCTTGTACTGTGTCTGGGATGTTTAGCATGTGTGTGACATGAATGTGTGCACAACCATTACATCTGCAGATATGTCCTTGAATGCACACCCAAAGCTTATGTGGACCTCAGCCTGAAGGACACTAAATACTATGGACTGAACAGGATTCTGCACTCGTGATGAGCAAATCAGCCCCTTCTATGTTCTTGAATTTTGTGGATTCTGGCAAGTTCTGGTAAAAACCAAACAGAAACAAAATCCTTGCCGTCCCGATTCTGAACATGTACCAGTGTTCATTCTAGCATCTCAGTGTTCAGGATGGTTACTGGGCTTCACACAAACAAATGAAGTGCTGGACTGAAATGAAGTGTAAAGACCTTGTTTTCCTTGATAATCCAAAAAAAATGTACAACTTCTATGAACAGAAGATATATGTGAAGAGGGAAAGAGTGAAAAGAGAGACTGTATGTACAGTATGTTGCACATTTTTCTTATACAGTACTCTGCTTCTAATTTTAAAGAAGACAGCACAAACAGTGAGGATGAATCCCCATATTGCTTTCAGATCTGCCAAAGCCCCGTGGTCCATGGCTGGACCTCCATGGGACTTCTTCTAAGCACAGACTTCAGAAGTTGAAACTCTTTTGAGATTAATGTGCATCAGAAGCAGTTGAAACACAGATCTTTGAATACTGTTGTGGCTCATATACATTTCAAACCAGACTAAAAATAAAAGAAAGCCACATGGCAGCAGCCCTGATCTGGTTGCCATTAAATTGACTGAAAATCCTCTCTGAGGGCACAATCCATCGGGAGCTGATCTTCCTCCTAGATTTTCTTCTCTCTGGAATTGAACATGATGGGACAGGTGCAACACCGTGAAACACATGGATTTATGACAGATGCTGGGCTTTCAGCTGATTCAACTGCTTCTTTCTCCTAGATCTAGGATGCCCCTGCCTTTCGTCCCCTGATGATACTATGGGCAGGGTCTGAGGTGGTTGCCTTCAGGAGGCAGAGTGCTAAGACTGGCAGTGCTCCACCTGAACCAGTGATCACCCTCTTTCTTCTACCCTCTGCTGCTGCTTGCACCCTTCCATAATGCAGCCACTTCATGGCTAGCTATGTGACTAATGCTTCTCCTTGGGACCGAGCCATTACAGGAAAGGGCAGCCAAAAAAACAAGAACAAACAAATGCCTATTAAAGACACATATGTGTGGGAGAGGGGTGGAGCCCCACATAGCTGGGTCTCCCCAGGACCTCTGCAATGTCTGCTTGTCTCAGGGGAAAAACGTGGGAAATGTCAGATTTCACTCCTAGAATCCTATAGTAGTGATAGGTGTGCTGGAAAAATGTGGTCCACCCCCTCAAATAAAGCTAGAAACAGAATTCAGATATTGGAGGCCCAACCTTTTCTCATGGGGGTCCCTAGATGTGGAAAATTGGCCATTGGATCCCCCAGCTTCGCCCCCATCCCTGAGAACTAGGAAAAAAAGTCATCTTACACAGGGGAACATTTTTTATAGGTTTGCTTTCTTTAATGCTGTTAACTTTGATGTAGTGGGATCAAAATATTGTGGGAAGAAGGGAGGTTTCCAGGAGAGTCTTATCATTAGATGGAATGATGAGATTCCATCAGGGACAGATGCTGGATTGTGGCAGCCCTTGGGTTGCTCTCTCTCTCTCTTGGAGGACAGAGTTGTGTCTACCATACACTTTTCTTTGTGTCCTCTAAGCTGCCCTCTTGCCTTCAGATGGAGCAGGGGATGCTATCCCATCCCCAGCCATGAAACAAGTTCCAACTGGCAGTTAGTTTTACTAACATTTAGGAGAGAGATGGTCAAGATGGGGCCCTTCATTCTCACAGCCCCGGAATCTCTCACATGCACCCCAACAACCAACTGAATTGGATCCCTGAACACAACAGCATTGTTTTCTTTCAAAGAACAGGATTGCAGAACATCCTGTGATTTCAGGGCCAAATCTTGAAACCAGAGGATGGGTCCTTCTGTGACAACAGTAAAATAATAAATGGGCCAGTGTGCATACAGGAGAGAATGCATTACCTCTTTAGCAAATACTGTCTGAAATCCTGTTGCTTAGTTTACCAAATCACCCTAGAGTATGCCTGTTGAATTAATGCGGATTTGGTGAGTAAACGCTTCTGTAAGTTCTGTTGGTTCAGATGGGCCTACTCTAGTTGTGACTTACTAAGCTAAAGTAAATTGCAACTAGAGTATGCCCATTGGAATGAACAGAACTTATGAAGTTGACTCACACCAAATCCCCATTCATTCAATGGGCCTCCGCTAGTCATGTGCAGTATAAAAGTTAGCTGAAGTCTCATTGATTCAGATGGGCCTACTCTAGTTGTGACTTACTAAGCGAAAGTAAGTTGCAACTAGAGTATGCCCATTTGAATGAACAGAACTTATGAAGTTGACTCACACCAAATCCCCATTCATTCAATGGGCCTCCGCTAGTCATGTGCAGTATAAAAGTTAGCTGAAGTCTCATTGATTCAGATGGGCCTACTCTAGTTGTGACTTACTAAGCTAAAGTAAGTTGCAACTAGAGTATGCCCATTTGAATGAACAGAACTTATGAAGTTGACTCACACCAAATCCCCATTCATTCAATGCTCATGTGCAGTATAAAAGTTAGCTGAAGTCTCATTGCCATTGTCTGTGAAAGGTCCTCTACAAGTGTCACCTTCTGATACTGCCACTGCTTAGTAGCTGCTTTTCAGGAGATTGTCCACCCCATCAACAGTAGAACTATCCATTCTCTGTGAAAAGGGTACATCATAATCTGGTGTCTCAGCTATGACCACTCCAGAAGCCCGGACTTGTAGGGGAGCCCAGTTTTAAATCTCAGCTTCCCTGATAAACTCAAATCCCTTGACACATTGAGGTATGTGCCCAAGACAGGGCTAAGGTGAACAGCTGTCTTAATCATGTTTTTAAAAGATACATTGGCCCCCTCTCTTACCATAAGACAGCTAGGGTGAATGCCCATCTTATAATGCAAGAGAGGGTAATGTATCAGAATATCTGAATGTCACATGTTAATTTCTCATATCCATTCAATAAACTGAGTCTATGCTTTTTAATTATACATTATGTTTGGTAGCCGTTTTCCGACGCTTTCTTGGGAAATGGCTGATTCTGGTATTTTGACAAAATTCACCCTACATTTTTCAGAGTTGGTGTCACAAATAGTAATTTCCCCATGATCCTAAGACGGTAGTGATCTGTCAAAGGAAGAGATTGGCAGCTATCAAGAATAGCCCTGATTCTCTCCAAAAGGAAAATAAAGCAAAGTTAAAATAAATTAAAAATAAAATAAATCCAACAAAGAAAACCTTTTTGGACAGGTTGTCACCCACTTTTTTCCCCAAAGGCTTGACATCAAAAACAGCTGATTTCTCAATGATCTTAATAGAACAGCGAGCCTTTGTTGTAAAAGGATGGGATTGGAAGTTGTTATTAATAGAGCTAATTCATCCCTGCCAAAGCAAAACAGAACAAAATCCAGCAAAGAGAGTTCTTTTGGTCAGGATGTCCCCACCTTTTTCAAAGAGTTTGTTTAAAACAACTGATTTCTCAATGATTTTAAGAGGGTATCTGAGCCTTACAAGATAACGAAAGCAAGCTGGATGAGCATGAAATACTGTGCCACCACTTATGTAGAAATGCATAGGCAATTATTTAGCAAAGGCAGGTAGCAATAGAGATCATGTTGCTGGAAACAAAACTCACACACTGATGAACTGCTGTAGTGCAAAAGTGAAACATGAAGAAAAAATCAAAGGGGATATTATGACACAGTGAAAAATGTAGATAGGTAAAAATGGGAAGGTTTGGGAATGATGTAATAGTGAAAATGTGAGGTAGGTAGGTAGGTAGGTAGGTAGGTAGGTAGGTAGGTAGGTAGGTAGGTAGGTAGGTAGGTAGGTAGGTAGGTAGGTAGGTAACGGTGTTCCATGTCTAGTTGCACTGGCCACGTGACCACGGAAACTGTCTACGGACAAACGCTGGCTCTACAGCTTGGAGACAGGAACGAGCACCGCGCCCTAGAGTTGGACATGACTGGACTAAATGTCAAGGGGAACCTTTACCTTTACTAGAAATTGGGACGTTTGGGAATGATATAACAGTAAAATTGTGATATGGACAGATAGATAGCATGGTCTCTGGAGCCCTCTATTGGCCAGTTCTGGTAGTGCATGTGAAAAAATTCTGGCTTTTTCCCTTTTCCCATGCTCTCTCTATATAGTGTTCATTATTACCCACAGTTTTCAGTATCCACGGGAGCATGGAACCAAGCCCTAGCAAATATGTTGTTTACATCATGATACAGCAACTGCAGAAGGCTGTCTTTGAACAGGATAGATTTTAGGGAAATATGTATGAATATCTTAGGTCCTTGAGAATGACTTAATATGCAAGGTATTATTGATGATGATGATGATGATGATGATGATGATGATGATGATGATGATGATGATGATGATGATGATGATGATGATTAAAAACACTAGGCATAGTCAATCAAAATTATAAAAACATTGACTGGTATTATATACCAGTTACAAATTGTAACCCAAAATCTAAGTATCTGTTAAATATTGGTGCAATATGTATGCTGTTCCTAATACTGTATAGCTATTTTTTGTAGCTCTGATGGTGTGATTTCTGAGATCTGCAACTGCTTATAATACTGTGTGATATTTCTTGATATTGTTCCCAAAGCCCCAATGACTATGGGGACCACTGAAGTGTGTTTCTTCCAGAGGCAAGATGTTTCAATTGCCAGTTCTCTGTACTTTGTTTCTTTTTCCAATTCTTTATTTTCAACTCTGGCATCACCTGGAATTGGGGTGTCAACGATCCAGACATTTCTTTGTTCTACCACTACTATGGTGTGTTATGTTCAAAATGTCTATCTGTTTGGATCTGGAAATCCCACAGGATCTTGACATTGTTATTTTCTGACACTTTCTTTATTCAATGTGCCCATGGGTTTTTGGAGGCTGGCAAGTTATATTTTTTGCATAATGACCAGTGCACTAATTTTGCCACTCTTTCATGTCTAATTTTGTAATCTTTGGACATTCACTGATGAGCTGTGCCAGTTTCATTCTTTTCTTGGTGGAGCTGACATTTGCTGTTAGCACTAGTTCCCTGAATCTACATTAGTTTGGAGTGCTTGTTCTCATGCAACAAATTCTTCTTATTATTGTTATTTTGTTGGTTTGATGGCTCTTGTGATTTCATCCTTGGAATAGCCATTTGCATGTAGGGATATTCCAAGAATGAAATCACAAGAGCTATCAAACCAAGAAAACAACACTGAACTGAAGAAGAAAAACAGCCACCCACAAATAAAGTATTTCTGCCATATATCAAAGGGGTCACAAACTGCATGGGGAAACTTTTGAAAAAACACAACCTACAAACAGTATTCAGACCCACCACAAAAATACAAAAAATGTTACGGTCAGCGAAGGACAGAAGGGACTCCCTCACCACTGCAGGAGTATACCGGATACCTTGCAGTTGTGGCCAGGTATATACTGGAACCACAAAACACAGCATCCACACTAGAAGCCAAGAACATGAAAGACACTGCAGACTAAAACAACCAGAAAAATTGGCAATAGCTGAATATGCCCTAAAACAAGCTGGACATGAAATTCTATTTCAAAACACGTAAGTACTGGACAACACCAGCAATCATTATGTTAGACTACACAGGGAAGCCATTGAAATCCACAAACACCAGCAGAGCTTCAACAAAAAAGAAGAGAGCCTAAAACTCAACAAAGCCTGGCTCCCAGCAGTGAAAAATACACCCTGCAAAAGGTCAATGAACTCTACCCAGCCACAAGGAGCAGTGAGCACTCACACAAAAGACTAGTTAACAACACTCATCAATCACAGTGACAAATCATCTCTTCCCCCCCTTGTCACAACAATACACCCATACCAAAAAACACCCTGATCACCATAATCACCCAATCTCCTGAAGAGGACAAAAAGCAGATCCCACAGCTATAAATACTCAACTATCTCACACACTACACCAGAACACAGACAGAGTTCTAACTCCAGTCCTCTGAAGATGCCAGCCACAGAGACTGGCGAAACATTAGGAAGAAATACTTTCAGAACAAGGCCAAGCAACCTGAAAAATCTACAACAACCATCGGATCCTGGCCGTGAAAGCCTTTGAAAACACATTATTATTATTATTATTATTATTATTATTATTATTATTATTATTATTATTATTATTATTATTATTATTATTATTATTATTATTATTATTATTATTATTATTATTATTATTATCATCATCATCATCATCATCATCATCATCATCATCATCATCATCATCATCATCATTCTGTTTCCCCTAAAATAAGACCTAACCTGAAAATAAGCCCTAGTAGGATTTTTCAGGCTGTTTGTAATATAAGCCCTACCCCAATAATAATAATAATAATAATAATAATAATAATAATAATAATAATAATAATAACAACAACAACAACAACAACAACAACAACAACAACAACAACAATAACAATAATAATAATAATAATAATAATAATAATAATAATAATAATAATAATAATAATAATAATAATAATAATAATAATAATAATAATAATAATAATAATAATAATAATAATAATAATAATAATAATAATAATAAATGCCTTGGAATGATTAGAAGCAACATCAGAGTGTGAACAAGCTCTAAGTAAAAGAATCCATTCATCCCCACTAGAATATTTCTGTTACGCAAGGTTAAAACCAAAGAAACCAAACAAAAAGGAATAAAATAATTGCAGTGGAACCCAAACAGCTAGAGTATCAGTTTGAGTGAATCTCAGAGTGAGGGTCTGACAAGATAGGACTGTACGCTCTGGACACTTTGAAAATACTGTAATTTGGATTGGCAGGGCCATAATAAAAACTGTAAATTGATGCACAAATGAAAGTGCTTTGGAGAGATAAAATTGTAACTGCTTTTTCCCCCTAGTAAGAAAAACATCAAACAGTTGGAATAGCTTGCAAGAGGGAAATGGGGGTGAGGGACAGTGCCTACTGCATAGACAGAGATAGAGAGATAGAGGTAGATCCCTTTAATGAGCCTAGTTCAAAATATCCATAAATCTTTTTCCAGCACAGGTATGCTTAAAAAGCAGTCAAATCTTTTGTGGCTGCATGTTTATAGCAAATCCATTTTTATCTGTCATGTTCACATAAATTTTCTATAAGTATATTGTATCTTGGCTGTCAACTTGCATTTGCTAAAACCGAAATCTTTTTTTCTGCCATGATTAAAATGGAAAAGGATCCCAAAATGTAGATAACTTGCAGAAATGATTGCTCAGTAGCTAATAGGAACGGACATCACTTTGCAAGAAACAGACCTAACCTTTTTTTTCATAAAAGATGATGGGAATCTAGCTGCACATGTCTACTCAAATGTAGCCACTGTGAAACTCGATTAACATTGTGCCACAGCCATCAGCCACCGAGTCTGAGATGGCCACAGGTTGGCTCCATATGCTAGGCTAAAAAGAGGAAGGGCATCAGCAAAAGAGAGAAGACAAAGAGAAGGCATTAATTTGCATAAAGTCTTCATAGGCTCGTTTATGATTTAGCAAGAATCACTAGAAATAAAAATGCAATGCATCTCACCAGAGCAGAGAAGGCAACCTCTATACTCTAGGTCAATGATTCCCAACTTTTGGTCTCCAGATATTCTTGGACTAAATATCCCAGAAGCCTTCGCTGTGTTGGCCAGGATTTCTGGGAGATGTAGTCCAAGAACATCTGGGGGCCCAAGGTTAGGAAGCACCGTTCTAAGCAATAACTGCTCATAGGTAGCTTCAAAGCCTCTGCCCTCCATTTTATAAGGCATCTTTTTAAACCCAACATGGAGAAGCTAGCCCTTCAAATAAAGCCAATGTGGTATAATGGTCAGAGTATGGCACTCAGATTTGAGACACCACTTGGGTTCAAATCCTCCCTTTGCCGTGGACCTTGGTCCAGTTGCGGCAATTAACTGATTGCCATCTCTATGGGCTGTTTGGTTCAGCCCAACCAGTGGGGAAATCCTTTGCAATGGGCTGTGACTTTAAGGCTTCAGTTTAGAAAGAGCAAGCTAGACAAGAAAGAGCTTCCGTTGGTTTGGAGTAGGAATTAGACGCATGTCATTTTGTTCCTGTTAACTGAATTTCAACACATGTATGCAGGAGGGGATATAAGTACTGCCTTTGAGCCTTGGATCTTTGTACAGGCGGAAGACTTCAAAAGATAGAGCTGTCTTAAGACTGGCTTCTTGACCCATTTGGATTAGAGAGACTTTGGGAGACTTCGTTTTCTGTGGCTGATTCCTGCTGTGGTGCCTCGTTCAGGCACAGTGTTCATCGCATGTGTAATTTTTTTCCCCTTTCCTTTCTTTCTTCTCTTGTTTTGCTAGTAGCATCCCATCTAGGCCATGGCTGTTGTAACAGTTGTTGTTGTGCTTTTTATTATCGGATTCAAAAGACCAGATGTTCACAAATTTCTCTCGTAAGGGGAATGTTTGCAGTGTTCATATAGAACATTGTCCCATGGGACCGAGAGAATGATGCAGGGCCTCGGAGGGTTGTTTTTGTGAGGGTAAAGTGAGGGGGTTAAGAGCTGAGTACACTGCATTTGACCTCAGGGGAGAAGGAAGTAGCATAGATGCATAACAAACTGGTGAATAAATATAAGGGATTTCTGGAAGCCTCTGGAGCAGAGGAATGCCCTCTGAAATGCAGGGCACTCAAACACACCACCTCTTGTATCTAATCACCACAAGAAATACAGGGCGTGCATTAATGCTAACACACTCCATGGGCAGGGCATCTGACATACCTACCTAGAGCTTCTATAAATGAATAACTGTTTGATGAGAAGTTAAAAGTTCAGCACCTGAACTCAGCAAAAAAACAGTCCCATAAAGTTTTCCCCTTCGTGGAAATGAATGAACAGCTTCACCTTACTAGCATTTAGCCTGTGTGTGTGTGGAGTTGGAAAACCTCAGCTGTGAACCTGTGAAACATTCCTTTCAACACGTTTATCTATTAAGGCTTCGACAGTATGTCTTTGTCAGAAGTGTGGTCACACCATAACTCCTCTTCTCACTTAAAATGGAAGGCAATTAATTAACCCACCTAAATAAGAATATTAACATTTAAATTAGGTGGAAGGTGTAAAGCACTCGACTAATTCAATTAACAAATGTCCACCTTGATTTGAGATGGAAATGTACGCAAGCCGATCCTTTGGAGAAATGCCCCTGGTTTAATGCATTTCCAAGAGTTGGGCATTTTAGAAAAAAACTTTTCTCTTTTGTCACAAGGAGGCTTGGTCCTAAGCATCTGGAGGGGGCAGTGCTTGGCAAAGTTACTATTTTTAGCTTATGATTTAAAGAATCCCCCAGCAAGTGACTTTGCTGCCTGAGGCAAAGAACAGGACGGTGCCTTCGCGGCACCCTCTTGTATAGAAGCCGTCTGGCCTTGCAGGTGAAACATTGTTCTTTGCTTGTGACTGGAAAGCATTTTCTGTGACACCTGAGACAGCAGACTGGCGGAGGGTCCCCAAAGTAGGTTGTGTGCTGAGCAAGAGAAACAGGTGGGAGGCTGTCCAAGGGCTGGGTTTTCCTGTCTGTCACAGCTCCTTCTCCCTCTTTGCCAAGGTTCACATTATTTACTCCTGAAAGTGCTGGATTTTAGAGGTGCGGTACCCAGGTTTCTCTTGGGCCATCCTGAATCCTTCACCCTCATTATACACATGTCATAGTGACAGCATATTGTGGCATACATACAGACATTTCCCAAAGGCTGACACTCACAACTCTCAAAACAGTGTAATATTTCTCTCACATGGCTGCTGACTTGTGCTCATTAGCAATGAAACACACGCAGTACCCCCCCCCTCACACACACACAAAGTATGAGAGCTTGAGAATTTTGCAAAGCTTCCAGCCTTCCTGTCAGCCAATTTGTGGAAGCCCTATATTTAGCCAAGAATGAAATCAGTTCTTCCACAGAATGGAATAATATATGCTCTATTGTACTCTACAGCATCTCTTGGCTAGATTATATCCATTACTTTGCATGTTTGGGATGTATAATGTAGCCATTTTCTTTTTCTTATCATGGAGCAAATATTGCCTTTTCTAAGGAGAAGGGGTGCTTTGGATTTCCTTTGCCATTTCCATGAACTAGAACAGCGCAGAAGTTACAAACGAGTACCCAAATGTTGCAGGACACTTCAGGGTAATATGTTTATTTCAAAACTATAGATCTAGCTTTGGGAGGACAAATGCAATGACAACATGCATTGCATGAACCACGGATGAAATACAGTACATGTTTTTGGGGAGGACCTCAGCAGGGGTGCAAAAAACTTGCTATCTTTAGGCAGCAAATAATGCTGGAAATTAAATTCTAGCTGGAGGACTATGAAAAAGTAAAAGAATCCACAGGAGTCCCCTTGATCTTTCTTCACCTGGCATTGCAGCTGGATTTGCAGTATCTCTCCAAACGGTATGCCTCCTCTCGCTCCATAACAGACTGCTACAAACCTTCCTGTAATTGCCAGTCCACACAATCTATTCCTTGTCTCTGGAATTCCTTTAGGAATGTCTGACCATGAGTAGGTACCGGGCAATCATCTTCTCCCCCTTATCTTCTTCACCCACCCTTCTGTTTTCCTGTGCAGAGCACATGGATGATGTGAGGGGGAAACGGGGTGTGGCTTTGCTCAATGGAGAATATTCTGCGCTTTTAAGTACACTGTTTTTTCACAAAAGGGGAAAGGGAGAGAGGGAAATTCCTTGCATTCATCCAGACAGATCAGATTCTTTAAGGGAGGAAAGCAGAGTAGATTATAAGAGAGACATTTAGTACTGTAATATTATACATCCCACCACTGTAATCTATGGCATTATCTGTAGAGGGAGCCCCATTTACCCCCTTGTTCCTTACTATTATTATTACCTCCAAATCTGGCACCCAGCACAGGATAGCTTTTAAGGCAGGTGCTGGCAGTCAAGTCCTGTTGGATGTTATTTCGATCACAATCACAGGAGTGAATTATAGGGCCAGCTCTCAGCAGTTGGAAAGGACAAATAGCCCTTGTGTGGACTCCCTCCAAGTCTTTCCATTAGGCCTGACGTGTAGCCCTCCGCTAGAAATGAAGTACAGTGGTACCTCACTAGACGATGATAATCTGTTCCACTGAAATAGCTGTTTAGCGAAATCATTGTCTAGCGAAAAGCATTTCCCCATTGGAATGCATTGAAACCTGTTTAATACGTTCTAATGGGCAAGAATCGTCATTTTCTAGCGAAGATCGGCCATAGGAAAGCCGCTTTGTGAACCGCCGATCAGCTGTTTAAATCGCTGTCTTGCGAAGCTTAGGTCCTGAAAACACCTGTTTTGCTAGCGTGGAGGGAGCTGTCAAAATCGTCGTCTAGCGAAAATCGGTTTGCGAAGCAGGGACCAAACATTGTCCAGCGAAATTCCCCCATAGGAATCACTGTTTTGCGAATCGCTATAGTGATTGCGAAAAGTCAATGTCTAGCGAAAAAACTGTCATGCGGGTTAACTGTCTAGCGAAGCACCACTGTAGATATGTGCCCTGGCCTCTCTGACCACATCCGTGCTCAAATACAGGCACACAGATCAGCACACAACCCACCTGATGTCCAATCCTTGTCCATGATCATGCCAATATTTGTGTGTTTCTGGATCCCTATGAAAAATGCCATTCTCATGAATGGGGGAATGAATGCCGGTAGCTATGGCTTCAGGTATGAGGGGCGGGGGGGGTGTGTTACACAACGCCGTCAGAATTGTTTCTGGCAGAATTATGTGTCCATATCCAGCCGGGAAAACACAAGAAAGAAGAGAAGCAGGGAATAACTGTTAGGAACTTTGCCAGTGATACCACGACACCAACAAGAAAAGAAAAGTTAAAGTGGGGTGGGGTGAGGGAGGAAGTCAGGTTTTAACATCCTAAATGGTCCTAAATGGAATGTATTCATCTCGGTTTCAGTAGTGTAACTAAGGTTTTGTTGTTGTTGTTGTTGTTGTTGTTGTTGTTGTTGTTGTTTTGGAAAGGAAAGCAAACAAAGCCCAGGCAATTTGCTACACCTATGGTACCTGGCGACTTAACGTAGACACACTTCCACAGCAGTTGATCCCCCCGCAGTCTGGGGCATTACGGGAACATTCAGCTGTTGGGGGAACTATGCAGAGTGTCTCCCACCACCACACACACCAAGGGTCTAGTTACACAACTATCATTTTATATGGGGCACCCAGGTAAAATGAATGAACCAAAAGAGATGGAAACTAGGATGAAAATCATCACAGACAGAAACCATTGTAGATTTGCAATTCAGCAAATCCAGCTGAATTGGTTGATTCCTGGCCGAAATCTAGAGGGATCCCCACAGGACATAACTGATGTCTGATCTATACATTTTTCCTCACTCACCTAAGGGTCCAGGACAACAAGGTATCTTATTATCGCATGTGGCTCCCACAAACCTTGATATGACCTGTCTAGATTAGATCATAAAAGCAGTTCACTTCTTAGGGCTCTACTGAAACATGCTGCAAACAACTACTGATGCTGCTGGGAAAGTGGATTTTATAGTAGTACTTATAACTGCTTTGAGAGGCACTAAATTGCCAAACACTGAGTTATTATGATTATTTTCTGTCTTGTGATGACTTGGCAACATGCACACTCGGCTCCAGCTTAATAATAGCTTTCCCCATGTTTTCTGCGGGACCTATGAGAGTAGTTGGTGTTTCTAAGCTAGGGTTAGGACCAACCAAGTTTAACAGGCAGGCACTGCATCATGCTGGTCTTTTATCCATGTTTTAACAATGTAAAACAAAAGGTCTCCTCCATTTCTCTCTTTCGGTTTTTGATTAGTTTACAGCCCTATAGTTCCAGCTGTTTTTATTCTGAAACTCTAAAACCCGATCGCTAGGGAGTTCTGTGTAATTGCCCATAATACGTGCCACATTATCCATTTCAGGAACTCTGCTGAAAGACAGCAGCAATAAGGGGTTTTCTAAAGGCAGTCTGGTTTATACTAATGGCCCTAACAGGAAGGAAATGCAATTTGAAAGAAGCTGATGCCTATGTTCTATTGTCGAATATAAAATTTGATTTAATTATTAACTGCCAGTGATGGAGAGGCAGAGCATGGTTTGGTTTGACTTTCTTTTCTGGGGGCGGGGTGGCTCTGCTAGTGATAATCCTTTAAGACCAACCCTTCATATGTATCTGTGTGTTTTGAGTGGAGGGGGGGAATGGTGGAATGTTGTCACTTAATGATGCTTTTAAGAACATTTCCATCAAATGTCTAGGCTGAATATGATGAGATAATTTGTTGGACTTGGAAAAGGAACACATTTGCTTCAAGTTCAGCTGTGAAGCTCTCTCCCAGTTCATATGTCAGCTTTCTCTCATTGACATTCTCCAGAAATTTTGGGCTATCACACCCATAATCCAAATTCTAAGGAACCAGCTCTTAGCGGAGGAGGGGGGCGGGAGAGTTTATGGTCTGCTTTTTACAATTTCAGATTCTCTTCTTTTGAGACTCCTGATTGAAAAATGTAGCTAGAATTCCTGTTAAGTCAGCCATCTTGAATAAGCTTGGTTTGTTGATAACATCCCCCACACCAGGATGCTTCTGTTGTTCACAATTACAAGGCATTTCACAGTTTTTCTACATATTTACCTGAACTGATTTTCTGTATAAGAAAAAGGATCAGGGGGGAAGGAAACAAAGGTAAAACATGGGAGGGAGCTGCAAACTGCAGACCTAGTCCCCTCACAAACAACAGTGAATGGGGCATTATGAGTCCATGATAAAAATGCAGTCCAACAGCACTGGGTGAAGCCCTTTTCCTACCTCCTCGAATATATGAAGCTATGGTTCAGCAGCATTTCATTCTTCTTCCTTACTCAGACCTCACCTACATATAGCTCAGAATGAGATGATGTGCATGAATCATACTACTTCAGAGTGCAAATGGAAACTACCAAGGTAAAGAGAGAGCTGAGCTAAAATCCTTCCTTGTAGTTTTATCCTCATAGGAGAGAGATTTTTATATTGTACTTGTGTGCAAAGGAGGTTTAAAATGGGGAAGCCTTTAAAAAATTGTCCTCAAAGTACAACCTGAGAAATACTGTCAATTCTACCGTGGAACTCTTTGCTACCTCATTTTGCGGTATCTTTACAGTCAACCAATCTGCCATCAAATTCTTCAGCTGGCGGTTTTTTTTTTAATTTTCTTTCTGTTTTCAAGCTGCACTGGGTTCTAAAGATCTGTGCCATTTTTGTTTTGCATCTGAAAAGCGAACTGTAAAGGCATGCATCTATTAGGAACAGTTTTTTAGGGTAACCCCCCCCCAAATGCCTCCCCCCCCCAAAAAAAGATGCAAATGACCAAACACAAAAGCTCTTTCAAGGTCAGAGAGTGGAAGACTGAACATTCTCAAACCACTCGGGTAGAAAACAGGAGTTTAACACCACTGGTAAACAGAATTATTGAGCTGTATAATTTTAGTTGTGTAGTTTGTATCTGTCTGCCAAGATTATTGTGTTTGACATGAGTCTGGACAGACTCAGGTCTGCAGCTGAAATTACACAGTAGTCATGATATTTGGAACGCATCCAAAATACTCTCTGTTGTTATATCAAAACTGGCTTCCACATCATTATTTGATCCATAATTTCTCATCTTTCATTACATATATGTTCCTGCACGAAAAGCAGGTGCCACATTCACCCAGTGGGATGTGCCTTTTTTTCCCTTATGGCTGCAACAAGAATTGTTTATTTTTTTGTCATGAGTAAAATAGAAAGCAACAAAAGCTTCCTGGAAATGCACCACCACCACTTAAATGCCTAATTGGCTTAGTCAGATTAAGAGGAAAATAGGAAAGCCATTGAGGGTGAGCTTCCGCTCTTAGGATAAGAGTCAGAAATTTCATGTACAGTCATTTCCCTTCAATTCTCCCCCCCCCACCCCCACCCCCTCGCATGTCAAACGGCAGGCTGTACTTATTACAGCATGATCCATCTCAGGCATGGTGTTAAATTGGAATCTTTTGTCAGCATTGTGCTGAACTGTATGGGGAATTTAGGTATTTTTATCCTGAAATTAAAAAATATACGTATGTGATGCAGACATAAAATACATTCAGCTTGTACATACAGCACTCCATCTAAGAGGGATGCCTAGGTACCTGCAGCTGTGTGTGGCAAGTCTCACCTTTCCAAAATTACATTGAATGCATGGGTGGTGGGGGCAGGGGGGAGGTCTCTCAGACATAACAGCATCAGAGAAATAGGAAGGATCCTGTTTCTTTTCTGCTTGCCTTCAAGGAATGAATGCATCAAGAGCTAACAAGTGAATATCCCCAAGCCAGACACAAACTGTTTCCCCCATTTCTAGCATAATCCATTTGTGAAGGGTGGACATTGGCTGCCTCTTGTGGCAATCACACAGGGACGTGGTGGCGCTGCAGGCTAAACCGCAGAAGCCTTTGTGTGCTGCAGGGTCAGAAGACCAGCAGTCATAAGATCGAATCCACACGACGGAGTGAGCTCCCGTCGCTTTGTCCCAGCTCCTCGCCAACCTAGCAGTACGAACGCATGTAAAAATGCGAGTAGATAAATAGGTACCACCTCGGTGGGAAGGTAAACAGTGTTCCGTGTATAGCCGCGCTGGCCACGTGACAACGGAAACTATCTTCGGACAAACGCTGGCTCTACAGCTTGGAGATGGGGATGAGCACCGCCCCCTAGAGTCAAACACGACTGACTAAAATGTCAAGGGGAACCTTTACCTTGTGGCAATCACAAGGGGAATCCAAGGGTGGGATATGAACCCCAAACTGTCCAGCCTTGTACCAGAGGGAATTATTAGTAGATCTGTGGAAACTCTGAGGTTTGAGAAAATACAAAAAATATATATTTCTTTTAAGGGTAAGAAGTGGGGACACAAGAACAGCCTACATGAGGATAAGTGAGTATGATTAGTGCATGCTGAAGGTTCATAGAATATTGATAGATGCAGGTGAGGTTACAGGATGGAATGGAAATTCCTGAAAGGCCTGCATTTTGCAAGCTTGACAATAGTAGGCCTTTTAAAATTAGATGAGGGCAGTTGCTTCATTTCCTACCCTTCCTCCCATCTGCCTATTTTCCTCCGAGTCCAGCAGCAGTCCTTACAGTAGCTTGGAGGTGGTGCTTCTCTTTGGTGGTAGGAAATGAGAATGTTGAAATGCTCTATGCATGTGTATAAACACATGCTATAAAGAGAGAGAGAGAGAGAGAGAGAGAGAGAGAGAGAGAGAGAGAGGAGATTAGGGAAACTGCATTGGGGAAGGTTTGTGGGGGGTTTAATGATCTGCACCTGCATTTCAAAATGCATTACTGGACTACTTCCTGCATGAAAACTTTGGGTTGTTTCTGATCCTGTCAAAGTGCTCATCAAAGTCTTCCAAGCATGATTTCCCCTCCACAAGGGTCACTAAGCCCTATGCAAGCAGGCGTCCTCTGGGATTTAGAGGGAAATCCCACTTTGTTTAGCTGGGCTTATTCCTAGGTGGTTGACTGGTTGTATATAGATTGCAGTCTAATAGTGCAGCCCTTGGCAGGCCTGCTCAGATGTGAGACCCACTGAGTTCAATGATATTTACTTGCAAGTAAATTTGCATGGGATTGCCACTTAAACCATCCTTAGCTCATCTCATCCCTTTTCTATCCTTCAGATAATCAATTACTCTGTTTCATTTAAATGAAGGGGCCTAGAACTAAATATAGATTCACATGAGTTCCTTTCTCAGATCAAGAAGAGGAAGATTGTCTTTGATATAAACTGGTTGTGGGTTTTTTTTCATTCTTCACTAACACTCAAGTCACAAGAGCCTTGAAAATAAACAAATAAGAAAGGGCCTTATTTTCTTAGCTCCCCAGATCTGTAAGTCTCCCAGAGAATCTTTTCATGGGAGGTTATTTAAAGGTAATAAAATCCATAGAATGAAACAAAACTGTTCCCTGTGAACTGAAATTACCAAAATGTTAGACTGTGAATTTATGCACACTTACGTAGAATTTACTTCAGAGTAAACTTGCATAGGCTTGCACAGTCTCAGCAAAGACCCATGTCTGCTCTAAGATAAGTCCTGTCAAGGAGACTGGCTGTCAGGCAAATAAGCTTGAAGCTTCAGCTGGTTGATTAAAGCCTGCAATATTGTTTATGTTTATATCGCACCTTTCAATGCACCTAAAGTTCCCGATGAAAATGTTAAGTAAACGTTAGTTAAAATATTCAATAACAGCAAGGGGGGGAACCAAATTTGGTACAGCTCAAGATCTTATCAAAGGCAAACCAGTCTTGGCATCTGGTTTTCCAGATGTCTCTTGAAAAGCCCAGATACAAGGCATGACAGCCTTTCTCACTGTTGCTTTCCATCAGCTGGTATACAGACATCCAGGACTGAAATAAGAAAGTAAGAAACCAGCATGGCTAGTAGCCATTGATAGCCCTGTGTGTAAAATGCTGCTACTTCCCATTGAAAGACATCAAGATTGGTGGCCCCAGCCATATTTTCAGCAGGGGATTCCAACGTTTAATGAATGCATCACTACCTCATAGCAGGGATGGACAAATATTGTTTTACTATAATATTCTTTGCCATTGACTAAGCTATCAAAAGAGGATGAGAGCTGTAGTTACTCAACATCTAGCAGGCTACATTTTGCCCACCCCATTTTATCACTATCAAAAACAGAACTTTATTTGGCTACTTACCATTCAAATGAGCAGAGGCTTTTTACCAGTTGTCTAGATTAACACAAACAAGGCCTATTTCTTTGCCCCGTGAATGAACAAACACCAAGAGTTTGAGGACTCTCTTTGAATGCCGTGCACATGCATGGTGTACGGCAAGTATTAATGGCATTAGGTAGACCTCACTTAGCCTGCTGAGGGTTGTCCTCTGATGTCATTACAAGAGGGAATGAATTTTCCCCAGTGCTGACTGTCAGCAAGGCAGCTGTGGATTTCCTTAAAGAAATAGAAGTCTGAAAATAGAAAGAGTATTGATCGAGGTTTTCTTGCCTATAAGAGAAAAGCAAAAAAAGAAAAAGGGGAAAGAAAAAAAAAGCCCAGCAGGTAGCATACAAAGAGCAGTTTGCAAAGGGGGAAAGGGTGTTGAAGGAAACTCTATACTAGTTTTCAAGTTCAGTCAGTGATAACAGATACTTGTAGTGGCATAGTTTTTCTATAATTTTTTTTTATATTTAGAGAGAGAATGACTATGAATATTTTTAAAAGAATAAAAACAAAACCAGACACTTCCATGATCAAGCTTGGTGACTCTTTTGTCCTAAGATCTTCCCACATGGGCCTTCCATCTAAGGATAATCCTTATCTGAAAGCACCTTAGATAGAAATGTCTTAGTAGGTGGAAAGTTTCCTTGTGGAAAAGACTGTTAGAAGCCTTCATGCTGAAGTACAGGTTTTTCACACTGAGAGATATTTTGAGATGAGGGCTTCATGTCAAAAACGTGTTTTTCCCCCATGTCCATTCTGGAGTCCCCTCATAAACAGCATGTTCTAGAGTTGTCTTATATCTATTCTGCAATGTTTGAAGCAACTGATTAAAATGGCATTTACTTATAGTAGCTCCAGGTATGTGAACTGTGGCTAGTAAGTTGACAATATTAAAGGAGAAAAAGAGAAAGAGAGCGAGAGAAACAGCAAAGTACTGTGGCACTTTCAAGAGGAACAGATTTATTCCAGTGTGAACTTTTGTGGATCAAAATCCACTTCTTCAGACACAGGTATACAAATCCATGCCCTCTATATTTATACATATCCCTATGATCAGGTAATAGATAATATACAGTGTCAAATAATAGACAGCAACAACAGATTATTAAAACCATCAAACCATCTATGACACCAGTATAGAAAATACCATATTATGTCTGTCTACCATATAGAGATTAAAGTCTGTCAAGTAAAACCAGATGGGGCAAACCAATGTTGCTGAAAATGCAAGGATTCAAGCCCAGGGTTTTGCAAACTATGCACTCAAAGTTCTGTGCCTGAACAGATGTACCTTTCTGTTTAGGGTTTCTGTCACAATCAAATGGTTTTCATCTCAGTTTTCATCTCATCACAAATCTGGAGAAATGTATGGACTTTAGGAAATTCTTATAAAAAATCAAAGGAAACAAAATTCTCATTCAGTCCTAGTAGTTAGTAGACATTCATATAACTTTATAAAGAATTAATAGTTGAATTTGCAAAGTCACATGTTCCTATTAATCCTCCTCTTCTTAAAAAAATATGCCTATTAGAACGTAAGCCTTCAAGAAAGGGATTGTTGTATTTTCTTAATCTTTTTATGGCATCTAAGAAAGCATCAGGTGGTTTGTAAGTGGTAAATAAATACGCTGAAGTTCTAAACAAAACCAGTGCCTTTCAAGGCTTTAGCCTTGAGGGTACCACATCCACATCAACCTGAGAAACCTGTTGCCATAGTAACCCTCAATATAACAGAGGATTCTGGGGAAGCAATAATGTTCTGAAGTGCACACTCAGTTCATGCTGAAGCCCTATTTAGAAGTTACTGAATCTGGCATTGTGAACAGGGCAGGGCCTAGTTCCATGCTGCCGCTTCCTCATTTTTTTAACACTTCCAGTGACAAGTCTGAAAAGGAGAGGCTCCTGTTAGTGTATACACTCCCTGTCTGAGCAAGAATCCTGGATTTTTGCTCATGCGGAGAACCTACATGCAAAATGGAACCACTGCTCTTCAGACTCCTGCTTCTATGCAGAAAAAAAAAGCAATGGCAGAGCGAGCAAAACTAGACATCCCTCTCTAAGCATGTACAAATGACAAATTCATTGAATAGGGTGTGAGTTGTATGAGGTGTGTTTCATGAGTTTGTTTTTCTGTATTAACTGAGAGTGTGCCTTAGACATAACAAATGCAACCCTAGGTGAATATTGCAGGATAAAGTAACTGCAGGCAACTCTTTTCAAGAAACTTGCCCAACATTACTAATTTCGTTGAAACCCCCCCCCCCCCCTTGATAAACTCCCAAGGAATTCTTTGGGCTGCAACATACTTTGCCCACATACTTGTACCAATAAACACTTGGACCCAAAAGTGTCAGGCAGAAAGCCCTTTGAGAGCTCCGAAGTAAAAAAGGCAGGGCAGGAAATTCAAATTTCCAGCCCTTTTTCCCTGCATTCACTTGAGAAACGGACTAAATTATTGGCAGAGCAACAGATTATAATGTGAATCTATGTCTTCATTGTAGAGCTTGGAAATACAGTGGTGCCTCGCATAGCGATCACTCCGTTTAGTGATGAAATTGCTTTGCGACACAATTTTTGCGATCGCAAAAGTGATCGCTTTGCGATGTTCCCTATGGGGGAATTTCCCTTTGCGATGCTCGGCTCCCTGCTTCGGGAACCAAGCATCGCAAAGCGATGGTTTTAAAACAGCTGATCAGCAGTTTCAAAATGGCCGCCTGCTGTGTTTAGGGACGGATTCCTCGCTTAAGAGGCAGCGAAAATGGCCACGCTATGGAGGATCTTCGGTGAACTGTGAGTTTTAAGCCCATAGGAATGCGTTGAAGGGGTTTCAATGCGTTTCTATGGGCTTTCAAATATCGCATTGCGACGTTTTCGTTCTGCAGCGATTTTTGCGGAACGAATTTACATCGCAATGCGAGGCACCACTGTAATGTGCTTTCCCCGTCCAGTGAAAGAAAAAGCCTTACTTTCTTTGGTGCTTTAAAAATAACACTTTAAAAGTGGTGTTAACTAGGGATGTAAATTCAGATTCAGAAATATTTGGAATTCACCAAATAATGTCATATTTGGTTAATTCCAAATATATCCAAATCTGAATTTTATAGTTTCAAATACCTCTAATAACAATTCATAATATTTGGAGTCCCACTTACTCCTACAGTTTAGAAAGCAAAAGGCTAGGTTTCTGCTTGCTCAAGGAAGAAGTGAATGTGAAACCAATTTCTCAGGCATCCTGGAGTGAGTTCTTGAGAAATGACACTTAAAGACACTCTAGAATCAAGGGTAGTAGGGGCAGAGAACACAGTGTTTCCTGACTGGGATTGCCATTGGTTTCCAAAGGGAGGGGGCTGAAATGAGAACAAAAAATTGTAAATTGTGTCTATCTGCACCAATGAAATATAGAAGCAGGTACAGACACCAGAAGGTGATTTTGCCCCACATTAATTCATTCAAATTGAAAGGTGAGCATAACTGCCTATAAATTCCCCGAGGATTTGCTACTAGGATATGCGCTGGTGCAACCCTGCATTGCAGCAATTTTTTCTGTGTCATTTTCTGAACCTGCAACTTACATTTATATTCTCTACATCTTGTTGTGTATTATTTATGAAATATAGGTAGGAATGAGATTTAGGATTAGTAGATTCATAGATTGATACTGCTCACACCTTAAACCTGAATCTGTAGAAAAAACACTTTCCTTAAAGTCAGCCTACCATTCCTAGGCTTCCCTGACGTCCCCTTTAGTTATGGTAGGATGGCACACTCTGCTCATGGTACTAGGTATCCCATGCTTCAATCTGCTGCCCCCTCCTTCTGCCTCTTTCATTCTTCCAACTGCTGCTCCAAGATTGTGATCATTCACTCAACTGTGCCGGGCCTTATCCTATTGACACAGTTCCCACCCACCACAGGCTATCAGCTGCTCCAGTCTGGTTGCCAGTGCTGCCCGCAGGGTTTTTGCCCACTCCCCAGTGTGACCTGTTGTCTGCTGTCACAATGCTACTGTCATTCCCACTGTTAAAGTTTCCATCAGCCTGCCCATAACAGTCATTTCCTAATACCAAGGCACTGCTGGCTGTTGGTGCGCATTCTTTTCTTTTGGCACAATCACTGGGAAGGTTTTAGAGGATACAGGGAAATCCTTTTAAAATGTTTTGCCTATATATTATTTATATTGACTGTAAGGGGATTTATATCTGGAAACTTCGAATTCTTAAAATTCTGAATCGACAGGGCTGAAATTCTATTCTGAATATGAATTTTAGTGCCATTGCACATTCCTTGCATTAATTTTTTTTCTGTGCATTAAAAGAATTGTGTATGCTATTTAGGCGGCTGCACTCCCCCTCCCCAGAAGGAAGGCACCCAAAAATCTCATCGTGAACAACTATATGCAAGTGATGCCACATCTTGACTTCTGATATCTAGAGTTAATTTCTCGAAACCCTACCCAGAGGTTAGTCAATAGGCAGCGTTTCAAAAAGTTACAGCTCAACAGCCCCAGGAGTCCAACAGCTATAAAAAAAGGAATCAGGCATGGTTACCTGTGTAGATTGTGGAAGAGTAAGGCGGAGGGGAGCTGCACAGTCTTTTGTCAAGAATGTTTGTTGTTGTAGGCTGTCAAGTTGTCTCCAGCTTATGATGACCTTGATAGCCATGCTCAGCTCTTCTAAACTCAAGACTGTGGTTGCCTTGATGAAGTCAATCCCCTCTTATTTGGCCTTCCTCTTTTCCTGTTGCCTTCAACTTTTCCTAATGTTATTATATTTTCCAGAGAATTTTGCCTTCTCCTGATGTGCCCAAGGTATGACATCCTCATCTTTGTCATTTTTGCCTTTACAGACGGTTCAGCCTTGATTTGCTCCAGAACCCCCTTGTTCGTTTTTCTGACAGTCCAAGGTATCCTCAAAGCTCTCTTCCAGCGCCATATTTCAAATCGATCCTTTCCCCCACCCCATCAGCCTTCTTCACTGGCCATCTTTCACACCTGCACATAGTAACTAATCAGGGATACAAGAATGAGGAAGATCTTGGCCTTGGTCCCCAGTGACACATTCTTACACTTGATGGTTTTTCCTAATTCTTTTATTGATGCCCTTCCATGTCTTAGTCTTCTGATTTCTTGACTGCAGTCTCCATTTGGATTGATGACTGAACCAAGGTATACAAAAGTACAAGACTGTACTTTCAGACAGTGCTTTTATAGTTTTCTGCTAAATAAGTGCATTTGAAAGAGGTCAAAGAAATTACCCGACCTGTCTAGTAGTAGTCTCGCTGGATGTACACAAGTGTCTCTTTCTCTATGTGTAGAGAGATGAGATCCTGTGTCTGGACACACATCCTTCCTCTACTTAACAGCTTTCACATCGGAACTATCATCTCTAGCTAAGAATTGTATTATGTGTAGTATACCTGTTGGGAAGTGTCAGAGCACTTCTGAATGGATGAACAATAAATGTACCGGTCAAAAGTGAAGGCATCTGCAAATCTCATTGTTTATTTTAGAGCTATGGCAGGGACACTGCTATTTAAAAGGGTTCATTCTGAAAAATGTGAACATTTTTTTTCCTATTTCTAATGCTTAACCCAAATTAATGTTTAACCTAAGGTTCCAAGCTTTACTTCGTTGTGTTTAGTTATGGTGCCTGTCTTCATTTTATCTTTTTTATATTGCCTGTTTCTTACTCACAAATATCCTCACTAGACATTCTAGCCTTCCTAGCATTACGATCACACGCAGTTACCAGAGTGCTGATTGTGATACTGATCACTCCCTGGTGTGCAGTAGAGTAAAATTGCGAACAAAGAGACTGTATCACATGAAAAAGGAAGGAAGACCACGTATTGACATCAACAAGACTCATGATCAAAGAAAAGTGGAGAAATTTGAGGAAACTCTTCCAGGCCCGGCTGAGGCAAATACACCTGAACTATGGGAACATTTCAAGAACGCTGTGTACAACACCGCCTTGTCCACATTTGGCAAGAAGACCAAAAAGACGGCTGACTGGTTCAAAGCCCATTCGGAGGAGTTGATGCCAGCCATCGAGGGTAAGAGGAGAGCTCTAACAGCATACAAAGCTTGTCCTAGTGAGTACAACTTGCAAGCTCTTTGAGCTGCTCGTAGCCAAGTCCAACAAACTACCAGGAGGTGTTCCAACGATTATTGGCTTCAGATCTGCTCTCAGATACAGATAGCAGCGGACACAGGTAACATCAAGGGAATGTATGACGGTATCAAGCAGGCTTTAGGTCCAATACAGAAGAAATCTGTTCCCTTGAAGTCTGCTACAGGCGTGATCATCCAGGACCGAGCACAGCAGATGGATTGCTGGGTGCAGCACTACTCTGAGCTATATTCTAGAGAGAATGTAGTAACTGAAGAAGCATTAAATAACATTGAGTGCCTCCCTGTCCTGGAAGAGTTGGACAGCAAACCAACCTTAGCAGAAATAAAAGTGGCCTTGGATTCCCTTGCCTCTGGCAAGGCACCTGGAAAGGATAACATCTCTGTTGAAGTGCTGAAGTGCTGTAAAGAGACCATCACCACCGAACTGTTTGAAATCTTTCATCTTTGCTGGAGCGAAGGTGGAGTACCACAGGACATGAAGGATGCAAACATCATCACATTGTATAAGAACAAAGGAGACAGGGGCGACTGCAATAACTACCGTGGCATCTCTCTTTTAAGCGTTGTAGGGAAGCTGCTTGCCCGTGTGGTGCTGAAGAGGCTCCAGGTGCTTGCAGACAGAGTCTATCTAGAATCACAATGTGGATTTCTAGCAAATAGATCCACCACTGTCATGGCATTCTCCCTCAGACAGTTGCAGGAGAAATGCAGGGAACAACAACAGCCACTCTTAGTGGCCTTTATAGACCTTACAAAAGCATTTGACTTGGTTAGCAGGGATGACCTTTTCAAAATACTTCCTAAGATTGGATGTCCCCCTCGACTCCTTAGCATCATCAGGTCCTTTCACGAGGGAATGAATGGCACTATAGTTTTTGATGGCTCAACATCAGATCCCTTTGACATCCAAAGCGAAGTGAAACAGGGCTGTGTCCTCGTGCCAACCCTGTTTGGGATCTTTTTTGCTGTCATGCTGAAGCATGCCTTTGGAACTGCAACAGAAGGTGTCTATCTCCAGACTAGATCTGATGGAAAGCTCTTTAATCTCTCTAGATTGAGAGCAAAGGCCAAAGCCCAATTGAAATGCATCCAGGACTTCCTCTTCGCCAGGGATGCAGCCATTGTTGCCCACTCTGCTGAAGACCTCCAACAAGTCATGAATCATTTTAGCAAGGTCTGCCAAAACTTTGGACTAACTATCAGCCTGAAGAAAACACAAGTCATGTGCCAGGGCGTGGACTCTCCTCCCTCTATTACCATCTCCATGCAAGAATTGGAGGTTGTCCATGAATCTGTGTACCTTGGCTCAACCATCTCTGACACTCTCTCCCTAGATGTCGAGCTGGATAAACTCATTGGCAAAGCAGCTACCATGTTCTGAAGACTCACAAAAAGAGTATGGCTCAATAAGAAGCTCACAGCATGCACCAAGATCCAGGTCTATAGAGCCTGTGTCCTGAGCACACTCCTGTACTGCAGTGAGTCCTGGACCCTTTGTGCACGGCAGGAGAGAAAGCTGAACAGGTTCCATATGCGTTGCCGCCGACGCATTTTTTGTATCACCCGGCAGGACAAAGTTCCAAATAGAGTAGTCCTAGATCGAGCTGGAATTTTTAGCATGTATACATTACTGAAACAGTGACGTCTACATTGCCTCGGGCATATTGTAAGAATGGCTGATGGTCGGATTCCAAAGGATCTCCTGTATGGAGAATTAGTGCAGGGAAATCGCCTCAGAGGGAGACCACAGCTGCGATACAAGGATATCTGCAAGCGGGATCTGAAGGCCTTGGAAATAGATCTCAACAGATGGGAAACCCTGACATCTGAGCGCTCAGCCTGGAGGCAATTTGAAGAGACCCTCACCCAGCAGGGCAAGGCAAAGAGGCAGTCACGAAAGCAGCAAAATCAGGGAGCTAGACGGGGTACAGATTGTATTTGTCCTCAGTGTGGAAGGGATTGTCACTCTCAAATTGGCCTCCTCAGCCACACTAGACGCTCTTCCAAGTCCTCCATGCAGAGCACGATACCATAGTCTCTCGAGACTGAAGGATGCCTATGCTACTCACAAATGCAAACACATTGGAGGGAGGGGACATACGTACATACATAAACAATACATACATGTTGTTGTTGTTTAGTCATTTAGTTGTGTCCGACTCTTCGTGACCCCATGGACCAGAGCACGCCAGGCCCTCCTGTCTTCCACTGCCTCCCGGAGTTTGGTCAAATTCATGTTGGTTGCTTCAATGACACTGTCCAACCACCTCATCCTCTGTCGTCCCCTTCTCCTCTTGCCTTAACACTTTCCTAACATCAGGGGTCTTTTCCAAGGAGTCTTCTCTTGTTATGAGATGGCCAAAGTATTGGAGCCTCAGCTTAAGGATCTGTCCTTCCATACATACATACATACAGTACATAAACAATAAACAGGGGAAGTTTTAGATCAATGCTACAAAGTAAAGTCTATTCAACAGGGTTCTTGTAGAGTTAACCTAGCACCAAGACAACAAAGCAAAGGGGTGGGTGGGACCAGACATAACCTGTCCCCGTTGCAAGAAAATAATGGCCTTTACTATACCTACACATTAGTTCTTATATCTTCTGAATGCTGTCTGTACAAGTGACCTTTACAAGATTGTTGTTTATGCTTTCTTCGTGTGTGGCAGACTAGGAAAAAAGAATATTCCAATTTATTTCAAAGGTTACCTATCAAGACTGAATATTCAATACAACTGCATTATCATATTGCATAGATTTTACATAAGAGATTATACCCTCCGCACTCAGTGCCCTTATGCCACTTTGGGTTTTTTCACTCCCAGACCAGATGTAAGTGAATGATTCATAGCAGATACTTTTTTTGCAAGGCACGTGAGTTCCTTTCCCCTTAATATGGCAGACTAGCCAATTTTGATTTATAATGTGGTTTTTGAGACAATAATCAAGGCTTGGAAATTTTTTGTTTTACAACTAACATATTGCTCATTAAATGCTGGTTTAGCCTCAATAGGATCTTATTTGTTTCATTACCCACATTACCTGGATAATAGAATGTGCTACTGAAGGTTTGGTGTGTTCTTGCAAGGAAATTCTTTCAAACATCTGCACTACCCCCTTTAGGATGCTCTTACTCCTCTTGTAAGCCATTTTGTTTAGATCCCACACCTAAGCGAGCCCTGCAGGTTTGTCCTCGCCATGGGCATATTGACCCTCCCTGTTAGGGGCTAGCCGGGAGTGGAGTGGACTTGGACTTGAGCCTGGACATATTCCCCAAGGATGGAGTGCTGGGGATAGAATCATGGAATCATGAAGTTGGAAAGAGCTAGAAGGCCATCAAGTCCAACCCTCTGCTCAGTGCAAGAATACAAATCAAAGGATATCTGCCAGATGGTTGTCTAAATTGTTCTTGAATGCCTCCAAAGCTGGGGCACTCACCACCTCTCCAGATAATTGGTTCCACTGCTGTACTGCTCTAACAGTTAGGAAGTTTTTCCTTACATTCAACTGAAATCTGGCTTCCTGTAACTTGAGCCCATTGTTGTGTGTCCTGCACTTTGGGATGACTGAGAACAGATCCTGCCCCTCCTCTGTATGGCAGCCTTTCAAGTATTTGAAACATGCTATCTTGTCTCCCCTCAGTCTTCTTTTCTCAAGGCTAAACATGCCCAGTTCTTTCAGTCTGTTCTCATAGGCCATGGTTCTATGATCATCCTTGTTGCCCTCCTCTGAACTTGTTCCAATTTGTTGCCATCCATCTTGAAGTGTGGTGTCCAGAACTGGACACAATACTCAAGATGAGGCCTCACAAGTACCAAAATAGAGAGGAACTAGTACCTCACAGGATTTGGAGACTATACTTGACTCTTTTAAAATGGTGACACACATGTACTCTTGGACCAGCATTATCAATGGGATGCCAGGTAGCATCTGTGGTCCGATCTGCCTACTTCCACCTAAGGTGGATTGCCCAACTGTGTCCCTACCTTGACACTGGGTCCTTCATCACGCTGGTCCATGCACTGGTAGTCTCGAGATAAGACTACTGCAATGCCCTTCACATGGGGCTGCCCTTGGGGCTGCTACAGAGACTTTAACAAGTCCAGAAATCAGCGGCCAGACTACTGAGTGAGGTTAGAAAATGCCAACATATTTTCCCCACCTTGCCTGCCTGCTTAGCTGTTTGCTTCCATACCAGCTTCAAGGTGATGGTATTAACCTATGTATAAGGCCCTAAACAGTTTAGGACCTCGATATCTAACCGCGCGCCTCCTACCTGTCAGTTCTGCCTGGCCAGTAAGGCAGGGTGGCTGAGAGTTTTGACCCCAAGAGAGGCCTGGAAATTGACCACCAGAAATCAGGCCTTCTTGGCAGTAGCTCCACAATTGTGGAAGAGCCTCGTGCCCAAAATCTGCCAGGCCCCTTTCACTGGACACCTTTAAAAAACTACTAAAAACCTGGTTATTTAGACAGGCCTTTCCAGTACAAAAAACATCCTGATGCAATAGGGCTTCCAATAACTTAACATCTAACCTACCACCATGCTTTTCATGTTATTTTATTTTATTATGTGTTTGTTGTATTTCATGGTATTTTTATTTTGCACCTTTAGATTTTATGAATGTTGTTGAGTTCTTTGTGACTATGTTATTGTTATTGTTATTGTTTAGTTGTTGCAAGCTGTCCAGAGTGACCTGGCTGCCAGATGGGCAGTATATAAATCTAAATAAATAAATAAATAAATAAATAAATAAATAAATAAATAAATAAATAAATAAATAAATAAATACACATCCCTTAGCAAAAAGAACTGAGGGAGGGGGGGTGGAGATTAAAGTTCAAGACGCTGATCCAGTGAAGGCAACTTGGATTGGAGAGAGTCAATTAGGTTTTGAACCTCTGTCTATTCCTACATTGACTGGTCTAAATAAATCCGTTTCTGGTTCAACATAAAGTTGTAAAGTCTATGGAACTAGAAATGGAAGAAAACTCTCCCGTAAAGGTGGGCAAGAATCACAATGTGCCATGTGCCATGTTTACAAGGCGATTAGCGCTTCTGGGAGTCATCTATGCAAAGCATCTGTATATGTCCCATGCAACTTACATTTTGATAGAAGCAAAGGTATTAATTTACTTAATTGCTCTGTCAATTTTGTCTTTATTTTAATTTTTGGTTTATTGCCTTTGTACTGTTACTATAGTTATTTTTATTGCAGTAAACTGCCCAGAGTGGCATTTGGCCGGATAGGCAGTATAGAAGTAAAATAAATAAAATAAAATAAGGGGCAGAGGCTAGGTTTTGGCAGGGGTCATAGCCAGCTGCAGCTTATCCAAAGTACCATTTTATAATGAAAAGTAGACTTCTCTCACATTGTCTACCATTAATGCTTAGAGAACAATAACATCAACCATTATTGTCAAAAAACATAATGCATCTTTTTTTTTCTTTATGGCATGCTACTTCCAAGTTCTGATAGTCATTTGTAAAAATTTCTCACCAACGGGTCCTGCAGTGCCTGATACCTTTAGCCATTACATGTAAGGTTTTTGTCAAATATTGACAAATATCAGTTTGTCAATTTGTTGAAGTGGGATGCAGCCTTACTGCTTCATTTAAACATGAAAATATTGAATCAATTGTCTGCTATTGGTCAGTAAGCTACAGCAGCTCATTGTATGCAAGTTTGTCCTTGAAGATGAATTCAAAAACTGCAGTTAACATAGAACCAGTGTGCTAGTCACTTTAGTCATCATTCTATTATGCTATTACAGTGGTGCCTCGCTTAGCGATCGCTCCGTTGAGCGATGAAATCGCTTAGCGATGGGGTTTTGGCCATCGCCAGAGCGATCGCTTAGCGATGGCTCCTATGGGGAAAAATCGCTTTGCGATGATTGCGGGGAAGCGATCATGGCAAAGCGACCCTTTTTGCACAGCTGATCGGCGGTTCCAAAATGGCCACTGGAAAAACAAAATAGCCGCCCGCTGTTTTGCCTCGCTTTAGAGGCACCAAAAATGGCCGCCCCTATGGAGGATCTTCTCATAAGGTCAGTTTTTAAGCCCATAGGAATGCATTAAGCACGTTTTAATGTGTTTCTATGGGCTTTTTTAAATCGCTTAGCAATTAAATCGCTTAGCAACTTTTTCCTGGAACGGATTAACGTCGCTAAGCGAGGCACCACTGTATGTTGTCCCTGTTGTTGTTGTTGTTGCTGCTGTTGTTATTGTGTCGGTTGTGTTTTATCATTTCACATTGCCACACAATCAAATGGATGTACATTCATGGTCTGGATAAATGATGTTGTTTCATTTCACTCTTATATTTTAAATGTTGCTTTTGAATTTTATTTATTTTTCTGTTTGTGATTATGGTTTAAGGTGTGATTTTTTAAATAGTATTTGGAATGTATATTGCTTAGCTATGTAGACCCTGCAATCAATCAATCAATCAATCAATCAATCAATCAATCTGTCAGTCAGTCAGTCAGTCCATCAGTCAACCAACCAACCAACCAACCAACCAACCAACCAACCAACCAACCTACCAACCAACCAACCAACCAACCAACCAACCAACCAACCAACCAACCAACCAACCAACCAACCAACCAACCAACCAACCAACCAACCAACCAACCAACCAACCAACCAACCAACAAGATTTGTACCACACTTTTTTCCTTCACTGCAAATTAGCACTGGCATCTTTGCTCCCTGACCCTAATTAACATGCTTTCCCCCTCATTTTCATCGACAGTTTGTGTCCTTCAGAAGATGTAGTTGGATGGATACAATGTTTGTTTGAAGACCTGGAATGCACATGCAACATTTTTATCCTGTTGCTAAGCTACATATGCAATAATTCCTGTCATGACTAGATGTTTCTTAAGTCTTATGAAGGGATTTCTCTTCCCAACTGCTCTGCTTGGTTTCCCCACCACCTACAACAACCTTATCTGTAGCTAAAATAGACCAAAAGGCAGTGACCACATAATTTTGCATATGAGCTTGCATCTAGAGTAACTCACATACCTCATGCAGCAGTACGCTGGTTAGCAATGTGTGTGAGGAGAAAGAAAAACACAGGTTAAGTGGACAACTCCAGTTCCTTTCTTGGGAAAGCAGCACCAGGGAGATGTAACAATTAATGAAATGGAGACCAAACATTTTAATTGATTTCTTAGGCCAGTGAAAAATATAACTGACTGCTTATGGGGTTGGCCTGGTGTGATCTATATCCTGGAGATCATGTGTACGGTGAATTGCACTCAAGTCCAACTATGATCTGTGTCCACCTGGACCTTTGTGGTTGAGCTGTAGGGCTAATAATTTGGGCGGGGGGGGGGGAGAGAGAGCTGGGCTGGAACAATTCCTCCACAGATAGCAAGGTCATTTTAAGTGATGTTGCTCACTGCAAAGTATCCTATTCTGGTGTGAGTTGGACATGCACCTTTCCTGCTGCCTGATGACACCCTGAGATGGATACCAATTTTTGGCATGGTCTGTTTGTTCACTTATTCATTTAAAACAGTGGTTCTTAACCTCGGGTTACTCAGGTGTTTGTGAACTGCAACTCCCAGAAACCCCAGTGTTGAATGGTTAAGGCAAGGCTTCATTCCTCATTCGTTTCACAGAGAGAGAGGAATAATAATGTACTGCTGGCGATATTAAGTTTGAGAGTTGTTAATGCCATTATTCAAGAAAAGAGGCAGAACAGCCCATTATTACACAGCCACATGGTTTCTACAACATTGACATTCATCTCCATCTTCCCATTACACTAGCGCACTCGACTCACTCCTTTGTTCAACCTTTAGGATATGCATGCTAAGTGGTCATTTCTTCCATCATCTTATCTGCTGGTTCCTGACTCCAGATGTTTTTAACTTTCAGGTCTAATTCCTCAGTTTCTGTTGTCTGTTGGCAGTCTGAAGTTCCTACTCTACTATGCTGTTGATTTCTTTGAGAGTCCTGAAAATGGGATATCCTAGGCCAGTGGTTCTTAACCTTTGTTACTCAGATGCTTTTGAACTGCAACTCCCAGAAACCCCAGTCAGCACAGCTGGTGGTGAAGGCTTCTGGGAGTTGCAGTCCAAAAACACCTGAGTAACCCAAGGTTAAGAACCACTGATTTAAAATATTTACACTCTGATCTTGAACCAAAAAAAACTCCCAGAGTAGCTTACAGACTAATAAAGACAAGGCCGTTCTCACTTTCAGGCTTATGATTTAGAACGGACAACACAGAAGGAAATTTTTTTTACAAGTTTCTCCACTGAACCTACAACTTGTCCCAGCTTCCTTGTCCTTTTCTGCAGCTTGATGGAAGAGCTGCTAGATGACCATTCAAAGAGAGAGGCAAAGGCTGATGGGAGTGACTGCTTAAGTGGATTGAACAGAAGATGGTCCTGTTTTCACCCTTTGTTTCTACTGCAGTACAACCATACTGTGGGAGTGTTTGGTTCAAGTGTATTGTTTTAGACCAAGGTGGAGAAGGGTACCCAGATTGCTTTGTTTTAAGCCTACATCTCCCATGAGCCCTTGTTAATGTTGCCAATTATGAAAGGTAATGGGAGGTACAGTAAAACTGGCTCTGTGGATTTCTTGGGTTTTTTTAAAAACTTAGACATAACAGTTGCTGTAAATGTAGCACTCTCTGGTTTTAATGGTGCTATTTTCTTTGTTTGTGTGTTACAAATACACAATGAACTTTACAGAGATGTGAATTCTCACCCCCCCCAAAAAAAAACACAACAATAATAGTAACACAACCAAAACTAGTTACTACTGTACAGAACATACACCCTTAAGTTCTATTCATAGATACTAGGGTAGAGCATGAGTTGCTGGTAGTTAAAAATGAAGCAATGAAAATGTCTCTTGGAAGCAAAATGGATTTAAAAAAAACAAAGTCCCAGGTATCTTCAGCGCCTGAGAGAGAAAATCCACAACACAAAGCTGTACGACTCCTTGAGTACAGTCTTTAAGGCCCTCAAATGGAATACAAATTCAGAAGCAAATACATTTTATCCTTACATGGATTCACTCTTCCTGCACAAACATATCCTGCTTCCCTGAAAATAAGACATAACCTGAAAATAAACGCTAGTATAATTTTTTCAGGATGCTCATAATATAAGCCCTACCCCAAAAATAAGCCTCAGTTAAGTGAAACCCAGCCCTCCACCCTTGTGCAGCAACCAGAAGAAGAAGAAGTGACTGCATTTGAAGAAATGTAGAGTGTTGTATATGAAAAATAAAAATAAAACATCCCCTGAAAATAAGCCCTAGTGCATTTTTGGGAGCAAAAATTAATGTAAGACCCTGTCTTATTTTCAGGAAAACAGGGTACTAAAATTCTGTTATGAACACCCAGATGACAAGGGCATAGATCCTTCTCTAGAGAAACAGCACCACCTGCCCTCTCGCCTTCTCCCTTTCTCTTTCTCAGTTGGAATGTTGAATCGCTGCCCCTTCCGAATATTTCCCCACCCACTGGGCTGAACCAATGAGTCCATGGGGGTTACATAAACTGCGGTTATAAGGACCTTGGTTGTCTAAGGCTGGAATCCTATACAAATTTAACTGGGAGTAAGTGGCACTGAATTCAGTGGGGTTTATTTCACAAGGCTGCTCTCAAAGATCTCCTTTATGCATAATTTCAATTACCATGGTGGCTATCTCCTTAGCAGATGGTTCAATGGCAGCACCTGTGAATATGAAATGTTAACGTCTTGCAGTTCTTTTTTTGATAGCGCTGCAAACCTCTCAGCTTAACCCATTTCAAATGCCTTCTGTGGCCTTCAGCACACTGCCTGATCTGCCTGTTTTGTAGCCATTTTGCCCTTCCCCTCTTCTGTCACTTCTCGCTCAACACTGCACTTCTACTTTCTTGATTATAGTGCTTTCCAAACTGATAAATACAGGATATTTGTCTCTTCTCACCATATTCTGAACCTGCACAATGGAACTGGAGGCTGTCAGCATCCACTCACCCCCCTATTAATTTCAAGCCTATTGGCTAGCATGGAGGACTGTACTGGACATCTATACAGATTTTATTGCAACCATCCCTACACATTTCAAGGTTTGTGGCATGGTTTGAAACTGAACACGTGGCCTGAACAGCAAGGAAGCAACATCCGAGGCAGTGCAGCCCATGCATGTCGCTCGTCTTGAAAATGGAGATGCACCTCTGTGATTCTCCAGCCAAATCTTGCTCAAGGAAGAGCGAGGAGACATCTCCAGCACCAGGGTGTCCCACAGCCTTTTTATCAGCCTTTCAGATCCTTAGCTTCAGGAGCCTTCCTCTTTTGTCTCCTTGCTGTCCTGTTTCTTTGCCTTATGGTAAACAATGATCTTGCCCCAAGCGGAGAGATTCATGTTGCTTTTAAAGGATCGCCATCAATTCACTGTCAGGAGCATTTCACACAGGCATCATGCAGCAGGCACAGCAGTGGGACTATTTTCTTTTCTCCTTTTCCTTCACTCTTGTATACTGGTTAATACACCGCTATATATCTACACCTACACAGACACATGCACATGAACCCCCACACACTGCACGAAAAACAGGACCAGTTTCCTTGAACCTTTAATTATAAAAGATGCTATCTTATCATTGTCTGGTTGTGTTTTGTTTTGTTTTTAAAGCCCTGTTCTTGTGTATAGAACATACACTTGAGAGGCAGGTCAGATTTTCTGTGGAGGTCTCCAGGGGAAGGGAAAAAAACATATACATACATAAATATATGTACGCTGTGGTTGTTGTGCTTCTAAATCCTCTAACCTAGAATTTCCCCACTGGATTTTCTATGGCAAATCATTTTAGACAGAAATTATTGGCATTCAATGCTATTTGGAGGACTGTATTGTCTGCTCAGAGCTATGGAATGAAAGTTGATATTTGCCACTTGAAGAGATTGCTTCCGTTGTGGATGTTGAGCGTATGTGTAGATCTAATTGCAGAATGAAGAGCATAATAAGAGGGAGAGGGAGAATGGGGAGCAACGGAGGGAGAGGTTGTTGACCAAAGCTTTTAGCCCGCTGGGAAAGTATTCTGTCTATACCCACATTGAAATGAACGAGATGTGTGAAAGGCCACAGCAGAGCACAGCTTTTGCTGGTATCTGATTTATTGTTATGAGGCCATTCCTGGACGCCCAACCTCTCTCTCTCTCTCTCTCTCTCTCTCTCTCTCTCTCTCTCTCTCTCTCTCTCTCTCTCTCTCTCTCTCTCTCTCACACACACACACACACACACACACACACACACACACACACACACACACACACACACACACACACACACACACACACACACACACACACACACACACACACACACACACACACACCATTGATATATCCACGTACTCTGCACAACAAGGAAGCTAATGACACCACACTGGAAGTAGTGTCAGTTTTAAGCTGAGGGTCTGATCCACCATTTCTTGTGTGTGCTTTGGCATGCGTTTTTTTCAACTCTAGCAAAAAGAAAACTAAAGATGAATAAACTGTGAGTAGTTATAAATATGTCCCTCCCCCCCATAACTAGTAGCATAACTTTACCCAATTAAAGTGATTTTCAGCTTATCAGATATAGCCAATTAGGAATGTTAAACTTATTTCAAAAGAAAGACACTGACAGTGTCTAATTATACACACATATATATGTTTGGGGAGCAAATTAGCTTCTGTTCAAGCGGCGGCCCGGGGTTTGCCCGTCCTTATACAACACTTCCATCTAGTGGATGTTGCTGGAACGGCTCCGGTTCAGAGTCGGCAGAGCGGGAGGCTGGATTTACACCAGGTACTATATAAATGTGGGCTTGGCGTGGGTGGGGGAGCCCATTCCATAAAACAAAGTGATTTAAAATAATCATTTCTAGTGCTCTGCATCATTACACCTTTTAACAGGCCTTTGAAATCTGTTCCTTCTGAAACCAACGAGATGTTTGAGCAAGGAGTGGGCTTGGGGAGGAAGCGCCCGGGCGTGGAGCCAAACAGCTTGTAAGCCCTTGATTCCGAATAAATGAAGGCTGAACTTCAATCATTTCTCTCCCCTCCTCCTCCTCCTTCCCTGTGTGCTGTGATTTTTCTTGTGGAAATGGCATTATTTGGAGAGTGACAATGGCATCCATTTTCGGCACTCCTGCTGTTAGTCGGTGCTGTTGGCGGAGCCGCTAATTTGGAAGGGAGGATGATGGGGAGAGCTTGGCAAAGGGGGGCCCCAGTTGCTGGGGAATGTTGTCCAGTTTTCTCTTTCAAAAACGTCCCGAAGCCAATTTCCTCTCGCTATGCTTTTTCTTTTGCCCAGTCTCCCGATTAGAAATGATTATACCACACATCAGTTTTGAGGCATTTGGGATATTGATGTTAGTTGTTGTGTACTGTCAGGTCCCTACGGATTATGGTGATCCTAGTAAGGTTTATGAGGGAAGTGAGATGCTCAGGGAGTGGTTTCTCATGGCCACCCTCCCTGTGTTTTTACATAGCCAAACGGAGATTTGAACCCAGGTCTCCTGAATTCTAGTCCAACATTCTATCCCACATTATTATATGATGTATTTAAAATATGTATACCCTAACTTCTCCTCAAGAGAACCCAAGGTGGCTTATGATATTAAAACAAAAAGGGCTGAATTTTTAAAATAATATGTGTATACTGTGCCACACAGGGGGTCTCATTTAAAAATATGCATTATTCTGAAGGAGGTGCTCACAGGGAACTGTCACGAGCTACACCATGGTTGAGTTTTCACATTCAGAGGTCTGGAATTCCAGGGACAGTGAGACAGCCAGTGTGAGTCTCATGTATTACCTCCTCAACAAATACTAAAACACATACAAACACCTTCCTGCTGAGCTAGTGAACCTTGGCATCAGCTGAAAATTGGAAGGAAAGGGGTGCATAAGCCTTAAGGCCACCACAAACAATGAAATCAAACTTTCTCCTCCTCCAGTATGGCTTGCCTGAGATTTGTCTTCTTGCCTAAGTTGCTGAGAAGCTTGGTAGTTCCCTGAGACTTCAAGCAGTTTCTTGAAACCTTCTCCTATGAAGCCTTGTATGTTCAGTACAGGAGGCCACTTTGATCACCTATGGATCCAGCCATATATAGTAGCCTGACACCTAAACTAGTGCAGAAATCCATCCAGGTCATGCTCGGCCACTCTGAACTGAAGAATAGCAGCATTCTTCCATGCCTCCGAAATGCCCGAGACATTTTGTTTGGTGAGGCAGAAGATGGGGCACAGCCACCCGATTCCATACCCAGAAGTAAATTGGACTGAGGCCTGATTCCTGCTTCAACACTGTGAAATGGAACATCCTCCTCCACCACCACCGTCCTAGATAGTTTAACATAGTGGTCCCCAGCCTTGGGCCTCCAGATGTTCTTGGACTTCAACTCCCAGAAATCCTGGCCAGCAGAGGTGGCAGTGAAGGCTTCTGGGAGTTGTAGTCCAAGAACACCTGGAGGCCCAAGGTTGGGGACCACTGGACAGGTGCAAGACAGGCCACGTGGTGTCCACAGCTCTGTCCTCCAACAGAAAGGATAGCCTGTCACTGCTGCCCTTCCCCCTGCATGTGCCACCTGAAGCAGTTGCCTCACTTTATCAAAGAATAGGGCTCATCTTGCTCATAAAATGCAGCCTGTAAATGGAAGGTGCTTTGGATCATGCAAGTATAGCTGAAGCTATATGCCGGGAAAGAATGTGCTAAACTGCTGAGCCATGGATCCTTCCCTGTTTCCTAACCAAATGTTCTACTACCAGTGCTATCTACACCCGTAAATGCAACCACATGCATTAACCCATTCTTCCATTGCACTTGTCTTTGGATTGTCTGGCGGATGCACAGATATTGTTGTATAACTCCTATTCTACTTTCAGCCTGGGTTGAATGGTTAAGGCAAGGCTTCATTCCTCATTCATTTCACAGAGAGAGAGGAATAATAATGTACTGCTGGCGATATTACGTTTGAGAGTTGTTAATGCCATTATTCAGGAAAAGAGGCAGAACAGCCCATTATTACACAGCCACATGGTTTCTACAACATTGACATTCATCTCCATCTTCCCATTACACTAGCGCACTCGACTCACTCCTTTGTTCAACCTTTAGGATATGCATGCTAAGTGGTCATTTCTTCCATCATCTTATCTGCTGGTTCCTGATTCCAGATGTTTTTTCAGTTTCAGGTCTAATTCCTCAGTTTCTGTTGTCTGTTGGCAGTCTGAAGTTCCTACTCTACTATGCTGTTGATTTCTTTGAGAGTCCTGACAATGGGATATCCTAGGCCAACAACTTTCTCTTAAAGATGTTTGCTAGGGTCTTTAGTAGGAATGTACTATATTGGTAAAGAATATTATGGTCACTCGTGAGACTTTGAGATGGTTCACACATACATACACGTTCCACAGTTTGATGATTGCAATAAAGTGAGGTGGTTTATGTTTCTACTCAGTCGTCCTAAATAAAATACTATATAAATTCACCTTCACATCTTTCAATCATTTACCCAAATCGAGTCACGAGTTTTGTCATACTGTGTGATCAAGTATGAATATACAGATATGAAATCATGCTCAGGACTAAAGTAGTAAATGCATATATTTGTCCCTTCAACAACATTAGGATTAGGGGCACCAGGCCCCTGTGTAGTTCAAAATCGCTGTCTAACTCTCATGCCTCCCAGAACATAACTACAAAACATTAACAGTTGATTCACACACACAAGCAGACCAACCACATCAGCCTTCTAGAATGCCCCAGTGCCCACCCCAGCCACCCCATGAAGCTGCTATGCCAGAAGAGGGGGCTGGTTAGGCCCCCACTGTTGGAGGAGGGGCAGCTGGGCTACCAACAGCGGGGGGCCTCATTTAAGTCTGAGACCCACCTTTCTCAAGCCGCTTCCTGGAGATGAATAGCAGCACAGTATTTATTAAATATTTATTTATTTGTTGAAAAAAGTCCATATATAACCAAAACGGTGCTGCTCAGATCCATGCAATTCAAGGGAGGAATATATACAGGAAATAGATGGTCATGATCAGAAACATGGCATATGCATAGGTTATTTGTTTTGGGAGAAGGTTTCAAGAGATTCACCATTTAAGGGGAAAAGAGAAGCAAACAGTTACAGTTCAGCAGTAGCACATTAGTGGACACACAGATGACTAACTAGTCCTTATGTATTTTCTAATCTATTGTTGTATTCTGTTTATTACAATATGATTTATGTAATTGTGTGTGTTTTTTATATTATTTCACTGTTTTTACTATATTGGAAGCCGCCTAGAGTGGTCTTTTAGACCAGATGGTCGGGGTATAAATCAAATAAATAGTCCAATATGAGCCTGGAAGATGCAGAAACAATGCATGCATATTAACTGATCCTGGGCTTGTTGGCCTGTTGAGATGTTGCATGCTTGATTTCTCATTTCTTTTCTTTTGTTTATCCCTGATTCTTTTTATTTTGAGTTTTTAAGCCCCCTTTGGCCCGGGATTTCAGTCTTGAGTGAGAACTTCCTGGTTGGCATCGCCAATATTAAATCCTTTCAGTGTTGTCTTCTGTGTACCCTTGAGTTGTTTCTTTTCTCCACCATGTAATCGAAGACTTGCTGCAAGCTCTCCATAGAAAATATGTTTCAGGAGACTGTTGTCCCGCATTCTGATGACATGGCCAGCCCATTGAAATTGTCGTTGTTTCAAGATGTTAAAAATATTTGTCATCTATATTTTCTCCCAGACGGTCAGTGACTTCGTCCTTTATCCGTTGATGCTGAGAACTCTCCAAAGATAGATGAAATGAAAATGGCTGAGCTTTCTTGCGTGACGTTGATAAATAGTCCGTATCTCCACTCCATAAAGTAAAGAAGATAGAACAGCAGCTTTGTACTTCTTTAGCTTAACAAAAAGACCAATCCCATGTCTATTCTGCACAGAGGATTGAAGTCTCTGAAAGGCAGTGCAGGCTTCAGAGATTCATAAGGTCACTTCATCGCTGATGAGAACGCTGCGGGAAACAGTGTTGCCAAGATCTACTGATCTACTGCAGAAAGGGGGTGTTCATGGACTTTCAGAACTGGTTCCTCATAAAGTTCACCTGGAAGAGGCTGATACATCACCATCTTATCAGCATTGGTCTTCAGCCGAAAGTTATTACAGGTAGGTCGCATTAAGATTGCAATGGTTGACAAATAAAAAATTATGCACTGTGCAAAATAAAGCTGTAGACATAGCCTACAGATACTGCAGGTTGAACTGTTTCCCATCAGTGCAATGTTGAAGGTTAATACTGGGGTTTTCTTGTCAGTAAGCAGCCCAGAGTGTAGCAGAAAACATAAGACTGAAAAGAGTCAGAGCACAGACATTGCCTTGCAACAGGAAAGGGATAAGAGAGAATATTGTTCTCGACAATGCCAGCTTGTATCCTGTCATGGATTTTTTGGGCACTAAATTTCTCAGGACCTCCAGATTTCTTCATGATTTTCCACGGACTTTCTCTATACACTGTGCCAAAAGCTTTAGTCAGCTCTATGAATGTTGTGTAGAGGTTGTCATGCTGTTCTTGACACTTCTCTCATAGCTGTCGAATGGCAAAGGTCATGTCAACAGTCCCTTGCTCCTTATGGAAGCCACATTGACTTTCTGGTAAAAGGTCTCTCCAAGTGCCCTATGGAGTGATTCAGAAGGATTCTTGCCAGAATTATCTCAGCAAAATTCAGGAGTGAGATGCCTTGGTGGCTGTCACAGAGCTGACGGTCGTCTTTCCTTTTATAAAGGTAGACAGTTGTTACCTCTTAGAAGTCCTAAGGAATTTTGCCTTGTGTCCACATTTGTTGAAATAGTTGTGTGTCTTGTTGGGGATATTTATTGCCACCTTTTAAATAGCTCTCTGCTGGAATCACAGCTGCCCCTGCTGCTTTTCCATTGGAGAGTTGATGAGCGGCCTTTTGCATTTCTTCCAGAGATGGGGGAGGTCTATGGAGCTGTTGATTGGCACTTGTGGCAGCCTCCTAATCGCCTCCTCACTAAGGATGTGATTAGCAGGCTCTGCTACAGACATCCGTCGGCTCTGCTACAGATGGATATGGTACACATGTCTAAGCCAGAAAAGTGTCAAGAGCAGCATGTCAGATGGTCTGTTCAACACATTTTGGAAATGCTCAGCCCATCTCTGCAAAATCTGTGACATAAGAGACTACCAAAAATATATGCACATGATAATAATCATCCCAAGGAATTCCACCCCGATGGGTGGAGTCTTCCATTGGTGTGAAAAGAAGGGTAGGGGGCACTGATTGTTAACAGTACATGCGCTGGACAAACTTGTCATGTTCATATTAGTGTTTTTTTAATTCTCAATTTCTTTCCACAAATTTCTGAACAAACTGGCTGATTTTGGAAAGTTCATGTAAAAAACTAACTAAAATTTACTAAACAGGAAGAACAGAAGAGTGCCATTGTACGTAAAGGGTGTGGACAGCTGCAGAGAGAGCCATAAGCTGGAGCAAGAAACGATGGGAAAGAGCATCTGGATAAAGATCAGAAGAAAAAGAAGCAACATTAACCTTATGATGCATACCTTCCACCTACTTCTAAATCAAACTGAGTATTTGGATTATGCCCTTTTAGCTCAGATTAACCATCAGTCAAAGAACAGAGATCTAGTGGAGATGGGAGGCCTCAGCTACCCTAATAATTGTTGGAAGTCCAAATTGGTCAAAAATGGATTGTCCAATAAATTCCTTACTTTCCTTGCTGAGGGTGGAAGAAACAACAAAGAGGTCACTTCCAATCAACATTCCTATTATTTCCATAGAACTGGTCAGTGAAGTGGAAATAATAGGAATGTTGATTGGAAGTGAGTGACCATTCCCTTTCAGGATTTCTTATACTGAGGAAAGGGAAAGCTGAGAGTAATCTAACATTCAGTTTGCGATTTCAGAAAGTTGTATTCAATAAGAGTGAGGAAATATTTTTTTAAGATCCCATGGCCAAAATACTCAGATCTTTCTTTCTTTCTTTTGTATCAGAGTGTTGCACCATTTAAAATTATGGATGAATATGAAATACAGATAAAACTAAAAACAAATTAAAATGGTAAAACAATTAGACTATTTTTGACCAGAAGCAGGCTTCTTCAACAGTTTTATCTTGGCCATTTGTTAGATCTTCTTTTGTGCACATGGTGGGGCAAACATTACATGCACGTAAGTGCTGCATTGATTGAATTTCTCCAGTTACAGAAAATTTGTCCTGTATCCAAGTGGCCCCATTTTACTTTATTATTCTCTGATCTACCGACTTTGCTTCAAAGGCTACTAAGTGACTTCCAGATGGCCCAGCTCAAGTCTTGTCCTGATGGGATGCACTTCTCAGCGTTCTTGAACTGGTATAGGAGGTGGGGCTCTGTTCCTCCCAATGGAAGACTGGTTAGGGGTTTCCCTTCCCAGGAAGACTTTGGGAGTGAAGTCATCTCCCTGACACCCTACAGTTACTAAGGTTTTGATATTTGGGCTGATTGGCCCTTTAAGCAGTTCTGTTGCTCTGATAAATAGCTTGTTTCTGCAAGCACTCATTGTATCTTTATGGAGGGGAGTACGTAACCAATATTAGTAGGGAGAAAGCCAAGAGCTCAGACTTGTATGAGTGATTAAAATAACAGAAAGGGATTTTTTTAAAAAAAATCTATGCTCAAAGCAAGAGAAAGAACAAGGAGGTGTTAGGTCTGCTGCATAGAAAGGACGGAGAAATACTAACGGTTGAGAAAGAGAAGGCAGCATTCCTGAACATCTGTTTGCATCTGTCGTCCCTCAGAAAAACAACAGTGCTCAATTTAGTGCAAGAAGAACAAGGGAAGCAGTGAGATAATTGCTACCTGGTATAGTTTAAGACATTGTATGGGAGCATCAATGACTTTAAATGAATTCTGCTCTGTAGGACCAGATGAACTGTATTGAAGAGTAGTAAGGAATTTACAGACATAATCTCAGTAGCTCTGTAAATTGGAGGTTCATTCAAATGAAGCAGCAGGGACGTGATGGCACTGTGGGCTAAACCGCAGAAGCCTGTGCTGCAGGGTCAGAAGACCAGCAGTCGTAAGATCGAATCCACGCGACGGGGTGAGCTCCCGTCGGTTTGTCCCAGCTCCTCACCAACCTAGCAGTTCAAAAGCATGCAAATGCAAGCAGATAAATAGGTACCATTTCGATGGGAAGGTTAAAACGGCGTTCCCTAGTCACACTGACCATGTGGCAATGGAAACTGTCTTCAGACAAGCACTGGCTCTACGGCTTGAAAATGGGGATGAGCACCGCCCCCTAGAGTTGGACACGATTGGACTAAAAATGTCAAGGGGAACCTTTACCTTGTACGTCAATTGAAGCATTTGTAACTCTTTAGGTACACTGATGCTTCTAGCCTTTCCCCAGCATCCATGTAAATCAAGGTTGAAACTGGTGCCAAAAGTAACAGTGACACCACCATCTTACTTTTTGAAAATTGCCTCCAGGAGTTAAGGTTTGTTGTTGCTTCACTTTGTACAGGTGGGAGGGATCAAGCAGCCAGGGCTTCTCCAGTCAGGGGCTTCCATGACTGGCGAAGCCAACCAAACCAAACCAAAAGATTCATTTCCCCCTTCCTTTGTCTCATGATCTCCACCTGGTTGCAGGCCCCCACAAATACCTATTTAAATAACAAAAATCAATCATGACAGATGAATACATGCATTAAACCTATCATCTAATTCTCATAGTCTCTTCTCCAGTATCAGTAAAGGTCAGGCCCATATATGTAATGACTTTGCAGAACAGTAGTAAATATTCTATGAGAAGACTGAAGTACCCTGCAACATATCACAGCAAATGAAAAGCAAATTTTATAATAGTGAAAATATGTTGTTGTTGTTGTTGTTCCCCTGCATTCTTTAAATGTAAGGAAAACTTTCTTCCTCTGGTTTGCGTGCTTCTTCATAATCACCACTTTACAACAGAATGTCAGCATAAAGCACAAAGGCAAAAAATAAAATAAAAGATTGCACCAATTGGAATTGCCATGGCAACTCTTCAGATTTGCCATAAAAGTTTGATCCTGTGCAGACAGTACAATTTGTACTTGTTTTCCAGGAGGGTGCAGTGCTGACTCTGAAGAACACTCCAGTCTATCCCGTTAAGAATTATAAAAGACATAATTTGACACACCGATTCTCAACAACTATACAAACAGAAATGGATATTTCACACAGAGTTATTGTCCACATTGCCTGAAAATTAGGTTCCACTATTGCAATGGGTGGCTGTGACAATGGTTTAGAATTTTTTGTTTCGTTTGTTTTGGTTTGGTTTTTAGTCGTTAAGTCATGCCGGACTCTTCATGACCCCATGGACCAGAGCACACCAGGCCCTCCTGTCTTCCACTGCCTCCCGGAGTTTGGTCAAATTCATGTTGGTAGCTTCGGTGACACTGCCCAGCCATCTCATCCTCTGTCGTCCCCTCCTCCTCTTTCTTTCACACTTTCCCAACACCAGGGTCTTTTCCAAGGAGTCTTCTCTTATCATGAGATGGCCAAAGTATTGGAGCCTCAGCTTCAGGATCTGTCCTTCCAGTGAGCACTCTGGGTTGATTTCCTTCAAAATGGATAGGTTTGTTCTCTTTGCAGGGGACTCTCAAGAGTCTCCTCCAGCACCACAATTCAAAAGCATCAATTCCTCGGCAGTCAGCCTTCTTTATGGTCCAGCTCCCACTTCCATACATCACTACAGGAAAAACCATAGCTTTGACTATTCTGACTTTTGTCGACAAGATGATGTCTCTGCTTTTTAAGGTGCTGTCGAGGTTTGTCATCGCTTTCCTCCAAAGAAGCAGATGTCTTTTAATTTCGTGACTGCTGTCATGATCTGCAGTAATCATGGAGCCCAAGAAAGTAAAATCTGTCACTGCCTCCATACCTTCCCCTTCCATTTGCCAGGAGGTGATCGGACCAGTGGTCCTGATCATAGTTTTTTTGATGTTGACCTTCAGACCATTTTTGGTGCTCTCCTCTTTCACCCTCATTAAGAGGGTCTTTAATTCCTCCTCACTTTCCGCCATCAGCATGGTATAATCTGCATATCTGAGGTTGCTGATATTTCTTCCGGCAATATTAATTCCAGTTTGGGATTCCTCCAGTCCTGCCTTTCACATGATGTATTCTGCATATAAGTCAAATAAGCCGGGGGACAATATACAGCCTTGTCGTACTCCTTTCCCAATTTTGAACAAATCAGTTGTTCCATATGCAGTTCTAACTGTTGCTTCCTGTCCCACATATAGATTTCTTAGGAGATAAATAAAGTGGTCAGACATTCCCATTTTTTTAAGAACTTGCCATAGTTTGTTGTGGTCCACACAATCAAAGGCTTTTGCGTAGTCAATGAAGCAGAAGTAGATGTTTTTCTGGAACTCTCTGGCTTTCTCCATAATCCAGTGCATTTTAGCAATTTGGTCTCTAGTTCCTCTGCCCCTTCGAAATCCAGCTTGTACTACTGGGAGTTCTCGGACCACATACTGCTGAAGCCTACCTTGGAGGATTTTGAGCATAACCTTGGTAGCATGTGAAATGAGTGCAATTGTACGGTAGTTGGAGCATTTTTGGCACTGCCCTTCTTGGGGACTGGGATGTAGACTGATCTTTTCCAATCCTCTGGCCACTGCTGAGTTTTCCAAACTTGCTGGCATATTGAGTGTAGCACCTTAACAGCATCATCTTTTAAGATTTTAAATAGTTCAACTGGAATGCCATCACCTCCACTGGCCTTGTTGTTAGCCAAGCTTTCTAAGGCCCACTTGACTTCACTCTCCAGGATGTCTGGCTCAAGGTCAGCAACCACACTATCTGGGTTGTCCAGGACATCTAAATATTTCTAGTATAATTCCTCTGTCTATTCTTGCCACCTCTTCTTGATGTTTTCTGCTTCTGTTAGGTCCCTCCCATTTTTGTCCTTTATCATGTCCATATTTGCACTAAATGTTCCTTTAATATCTCCAATTTTCCTGAACAGTCTCTGGTTTTTCCCTTTCTATTATCTTCCTCTACTTATTTGCACTGTTCATTTAAGAAGGCCCTCTCATCTCTCCTTGCTATTCTTTGAAAGTCAGCGTTCAATTTTCTGTAACCTTCCCTATCTCCCTTGCATTTTGTTTCCCTTCTCTTCTCTGCTATTTGTAAGGCCTCGTTGGACAGCAACTTTGCTTTCTTGCATTTCCTTTTCTTTGGGATGGTTTTTGTTGCTGCCTCCTGTACAGTGTGGTCTTGACTTGAGAACTTAATCCGTATCGGAAGGCGGTTCTCAAGTCAAAAAGTTCTCAGGTCAAATCTGCATTTCCCATAGGAATACATTGAAAACCATTTGATCCGTATCTGCTCTTTTCCGTCCATAGAAACTAATGGGAAGCTGCTATTCTGCCTTCGACCACTAGAGGGAGATATTTTGTTTCTTTTTTTCTTAGGTCAAGAAAGGTTCAGGGAAGGCAGGGAAAATACAGTCCAGGCAGTACAGTACCAGGCAGTCTGAAGACTGTCTCCCAATCCACTCTCTAAACGCTGGGAGGAGTGGGGAAGCAGACAGGCACCCTTTTCACTGGCCAACAGTTAACTGAAAGTTCAAATTTTGCACTTTCCCTGCCTCCCATGTGGTTTTTTTCAGTTCTTAACTCAAATCTAAGTATGTAAGTCAAGTCAATATTTTCCTGTGAGAGTGGTTCTTAAGTCAAAATGTTCTTAACTCAAGCCATTCTTAAGTCAAGACCCCACTGTACAATGTTACAAGCCTCCATCCACAGTTCTTCAGGCACTCTGTTCACCAAAACTAGTTCCTTAAATCTGTTCTTCACTTCCACTGTATAATCAAAAGGGATTTGGTTTAGATTATACCTGACTAGCCAGGTGGTTTTTCCTACTTTCTTCAGTTTAAGCTTGAATTTTGCTATAAGAAGCTGATGATCAGAGCCACAGTCAGCTCCAGGTCTTGTTTCTGCTTATTGTATAGAGCTTCTCCATCTTTGGCTGCAGAGAACATAATCAATCTGATTTCAGTATTGCCCATCTGGTTACATCCATGTGTAGAGTCACCTCTTGCATTGTTGGAAAAGAGTGTTTGTGATGATCAGCTTGTTCTCTTGACAAAACTCTATTAGCCTTTGTCCTGCTTTGTTCTGAACCCCAAGGCCAAACTTCCCTGTTGTTCCTTTTATCTCTTGACTCCCTAGTTTAGCATTCCAATCCCCTAGAATGAGAAGAACATCTTTATTTGGTGTCAGTTCTAGAAGGTGTTGTAAGTCTTCATAGAATTGGTTAATTTCAGCCTCTTCAGAATCGGTGGTTGGTGCATAAACTTGGATTACTGTGATGTTGAAAGGTCTGCCTTGGATTTGTATTGAAATCATTCTATCATTTTTGAGATTGTATCCCAGTACAACTTTTCCCACTCTTTTGTTGACTATGAGGGCTACGCCATTTCTCCTATGGGATTCTTGCCCACAATAGTAGATATGATCATCGTCTGAATTGAATTTGCCCATTCCCATCAATTTTAGTTCACTGATGCCCATTATGACAGGATTTAGAATAAGGACAGCTAAAAGCATGCACCCAACCTCCCATTTCAACTTATCTGACACTCAGAGGTCTTTCTAAATCTTAATCACAATACAGTTGCCAAAATAATGCTCCTTACACCATGCATAAAAAGAAAAGGTTTTCTATGAGAAGGAATTTATTTATTTATTTATTTATTTATTTATTTATTTATTTATTTATTTATTTATTTATTTATTTATTTATTTATTTTCTTTATATCCCGCCTATCTGGTTGGGTCAGGACCACTCTAGGTGGCTAACAATCATAAAATAGTACAATTTATATATATATAGACAATTTAAATAGTAAAAGCCTTACACAAAGTAAAAGAGACAAGAAAAGAGGAATGAAAAAGGGTGTCAGGAATTATCTGATGGGAAGGCCTGCCGAAACATCCATGTCTTTAATTGATTCTTAAAGATACCCAGCGAAGGAGCCCCGCGAATCTCAGGAGGTAAGTTGTTCCAGAGGAGAGGAGCCACCGCTGAGAAGGCCCGATTTCTTGTCTTCTCCTTCCGGGCCTCCCTCGGCGTTAGGCTCCTCAGCCTCACCTTCTGGCTCGCACGAGTGACACGGGTAGATCTTGGTGGGAGTAGGCATTCTGCCAGGTATCGAGGCCCTAAACCGTTTATACAGTATTTCCATCTTTACTATAACACCACCTTTGCATGCTATATGTGAACATTTAATTTGTGTAATGTATAGCTTGTATTTATACGTCGCGTAAAAATAAAACTGATTCTCTGATGTTGTTAGTTTTATTCTGTGAGGTAAATTTTTGCAGTAGAAAACAGTTTTGGCCTCTAAACTGCTAACTAATAGCAGTTCCTGTGTGCTGCCAAGTCAATTCAGGCTTACAGCAAATGACTAGAGAATAGTCAGAAGTGGTTTACTATTGATTCCTGTCTTCTGGGGGTGCTCTGTGATTGTTCAGTTTGCCCAGGGCTACGTAGGCTAGGTTCAGTTTGCCCAGGAGGCACAATGGGTAATCGGTACTCTGGTTCACTGCGCTAGCCAGCCAGATAGCCCAAAGGATACATTATTACTCAGCCATCCCTGACTTGAAAATATTTATGCATAGACACATTGGTTATTTTTATTTTCAGGAGAAACAAAGGGCTGGAATCCTGTTTGGTGATGTTACGTATGCAGCACTCCGTTGTGTGAATGGATGCTTCTTCTCTGCTCTTTGTGCATTCAAAATCCCCTTGCACCAGGGCTTGAACAAGGTGATCTCTGGCTTCTGTGATCTCATTTTTAAACCTCCCTCTCTCAGATTGTGCAAAGTGTTTTGCCCACAGAGTGGTTGTGCTCCTCATTTGGCAACCAGATTCCATCTAAAATGTGCTCAGATTCAGCATGGCAGATGTCAGCAATGTTCTCAAAATGTTATCCTACTTCTCCCCCCGCCTGTTTTTCCTTTAGCTCACATCTTTCTCCCACTGGAATACATCTTCATCATACCCCAGAAGGAGTCCCAAGGATAATTTTTCCAAGTTCTGCAAGAGATGAAGAAGAGAGCAGATCAGAGGATAGGGACAACAAGTTATGTGGGTCAATCAAAAAGTCTTCTCTCTTTCCCACTTGATGTCCAGATTTAAAGATAAGTGCCTAGGGCTTGTGGTAACAAATCTCAATCATTGAGCATATGATTAATTCAATATGGTGTACTCTGTGAATATGTGTTTGCTAAAATGGCCTTGAATTTCTGTAAGTGTAAGAATGGATATAGCTGGCTGGATAGCTCAGTGGTTGAGGTATCTGGTTCCTCTGTGGAGCCAGAAGTTGGAGGTTTGGTTCCCCACTGTGCACCCCAGGAGAACAGCCAGCATTTAAAGTCTTGGACACGCTGCACTGTCCCAGGATGTCCCCAGAAGAAGAGAAGGGTAAATGACTTCTGAGGATTCTCTACCTGGAATACACTGAAAAAGGATCACCCTAATTCAGAATTGACTTGACGCCACATTGTTATTATTATTAAGAATGGACATAAACAATTCTGAGAGGCTGTTTTCTTCCACTTGAGCCATACATTTACTGAGAAGCTGTTGACAGGAAAAGCCCTGCCCCTTAGACTTAATGTCCAGACTGTTAAAATGGGAATAGGTCTGAATTCTCATGACCTGGGGTTGTGTTGAGGACAGACAAAACATTGACTGTCCAACACATCAGAGGAGCTATATAAATGAATTATGATGTCAGTAACTTCATATTGATTTGTTCCCTGATGCATAAATTTATTACATGGCGGAAATGCACTTAATGCTTTTTCATTTCTAGTACCCTGTATTATCCTCAGTGAGTATAATCATTTATTAATCTTCACCACTGGAAAAAAAACCATTAAGAGCCCGTTTGACTGGAAGACAGTATAATCTCTCTGCCTTGGGTTTGAAAGATAGATTTAGTAAGAATAGGATGTATTGTTCTTCCTTCAGCCCATACTTGGTGAATTTGTGACTTGCACACTGAAAATATCCCACTTTTATTTGGGCCAGGGTATAAAATCAGCAATACAAGGTGGTAAGGTTGTTTTTTCCTCGTCTGCCTCACTTCAGACCAGGTGGACACTACAGGTGGGGCTTGTTTGCATCACTATAGGTGTAGATGGCTTGTTTGGGTGGTATGTGCAAAGGAAAGAAGAAAAGAGCTTAGAAAAGTAATGGGACTGAGAGAAAAATGCTTAAAAAGCTAAGCTTTCACCCAGAAACATTACTTCTTGCCTAGTGAGAGATGTTTTTGTGGGTGAGCATTCACACATGCAGCTTTATGTGGTATAGCTTTAGAGACAGCTTCCTCCAGGTGAACAGAAGTTTACTTTTGGGGCAGGGTTCCCCCATTGTCCCTAAATGCACTCTGCCAAAATGGATGATAAACAAAGCCCCACCCCTACACACAATTTTTTAACAGCCTAACTTGTCATAGAACATACCTGTGTCCCGACCTCATGACATTCTATGCCTCATTGGCCAGCGCCAAAGAAACACAGAATGAGATAATATCAAAGAGAGGTGTGCCCAAGTGTTGCAGTAGAGAACACACCAACTTCCAGATGTTGGTCATCAGCTCCTATCATCCTTCATCAGGCCAGGATTAATAGGAAGACAGTCAAACAACATCTGTCCTTCCCAACTTCTGTTCTAACACATGTGGAATAAAAAGACCAGTGATGGCTACCACATTAGACAATGAGAGTCCCCTGGACTGCAAGGAGAACAAACCTATCAATTCTAAAGGAAATCAAACCTGAGTGCTCACTAGAAGGACATGTCCTGAAGCTGAGGCGCCAATACTTTGGCCATCTCATGACAAGAGAAGACTCCCTGGAAAAGACCCTGATGTAGGGAAAGTGTGAGGGCAAGAGGAGAAGGGGACGACAGAGGATGAGATGGCTGGACAGTGTCATCGAAACAACCAGCATGAATTTGACCAAACTCCGGGAGGCAGTGGAAGACAGGAGGGCCTGGCATGCTCTGGTCCATGGGGTCATGAAGTTTCGGACATGACTAAATGACAACGATTTGTCTAGTGTCCCAATTAGTACACATGCTTAGACCTATAGTCTGGAAATGAGATGGAAAGATTAAACTGGAAAGTAAACAACAGGTTGAGCAACCCTCTGTTATCTCCCACTTGGCTCCTTAGGGCCAATGACTGGGTGTTTTTTTGTCAATATTATTCTCCACTCCCATGCCCCTAAGTGTTAGATAACCTTGGCTGCACTCCCCTGCAGGTACTAGACATCACTCTGCGCTGGTTTGAATTCTATTTTCTTTCGAATCCATGGCTTTCTCGAGTGGCGCAGCTGTGATTTTATTATTGCTTTGTGGTGTTTTAATATTCATTTGAATATTATTGCACATTAGATTCTCTATTATAACTGTTACTAAGGACATGGGCTCCTAGAAGTGTCATTTATTTTATCAGCTCACAGCTGCAACATAGCGAAAAGCCTTGGGCGGCAGCAGTGGGAAAGCTGGGGGAATCGGCGTCTTGCGTTTTTCTGAAGAGAAAGAAATTGTAGGGGGGAAATCTTTACAAAGGGGGGAAAAAGTATTTGCAAGCATTTCAGCACAGCTATAAACACCCTTGGGTTTGTCTCGCTGCATCTGGCTCACTCACTCGTGTTTATTTTTAATTGCTGAAGGGTTTTCCACATTGGTTAGTGGAAACAAAGAATGCTGATACAATTTTTCAACAATGCTTCAAGAGTGTCTTCAGTTGTGTGTGAGGGTGTATAAAGAAAAGCTGTGTCAAAACAAAGAGAACTTTTAAAATGTTGCTAGAAATTTGATTTTCTTTGTTCTGATCTAGTGCAGTTACATTTTCAGTGTCGTGTACAATTCTGGTAACCTCTTTACTCTCTCTCTCTCTCTCTCTCTCTCTCTCACACACACACACACACACACACACACACACACACAGAGAGAGAGAGAGAGAGAGAGAGAGAGAGAGAGAGAAACACACACTCACACACACACCACAAATCGTAATGTGGAACTGGAAAATATGCAGGGATAGGAAGAGACTCAAATTATTATGCCATTGAAGCCCCTCTCTGTAATGAAATATTTGTTTTTGTTTTCCTTGGAAATGGAGGGGGGGAGACCTCCCTGCATCTGAAGCAAACTAAGAGTGACATACAATTAGCAGTTGCTCAAATGGTTTCAGAAAGTTGCATTGGGGGGGGGGAGATTATGTAGATGAGGACTTTGGCAGGAGTCCAAAGAGATTTCAGCTTTCATCCTTTCCTGGCCCTAGCAGCTCAGGAGCCTAGGAGTAGTTATTTGTATGCTCCCCCTACTATTTGTAATTAATGTGTAACTTGTAATTTGCATTTAATTACTTCAGGTATGGTTGTCAGGTGAGTAGCCTCTCATTCCTCAGAGGGTGGTGAGGGCTCCAACACTGAAGACATTCAAGAGAAAGGTAGGTAACCATCTGTCACATCTTTGATTCAGATTTAGGCAGGGAGTTCTAACACTATTACTGTATTTGATGATTCAATTATTCTTGGACATTTCAGGGCCAAAACCTGAGACCGGTGCCACTGGTCCAGTACTTCTTTCTGGAAATGGGCCCAAGTGGAATCAGAGTGAATTGACCCACAAACCAGGCAAAATCCAGTTAATACAGTAACACAGAACTAGTGGTAGGAACTGTTTTTTTGTGGATGAGCAGGTGGAAAAGACTATTCCATAACTGCAACCTCCACCCCCATTCTTGTGGAGTCTCCCAACCTATGTGGCATTACGTAGAGTGCATGTCATATAGGATTTCAGACATTGTGCTACTCTTGGGACTCACTGCTATCCCCAGGAAAACCACCCACCCACCCCAGACCTTGTGGCATGGTTTGTTTGTATGCTTGCTTCCTTGCCTTATATACTGCCCCATTAGAGCAATCACTATTCGGTGAGGTTTACAAGTTAAAACATAAACCCACAACCCACCCACCTCACAAATTACATTAAACAATGTGGCAATCTAACCATATAGGTCTAAAATTCAAAGAGAAAGAGGGGGAAATCAATATTAACATAAATAACATCCAGGAGAATCAGTTGTTGAAGGCAGATTTGAATAATTCTATGTTCACCAGTTTCCTAAACAAAGAGAGAAGGAGCCTGATATACCTCTGCCAGTAACTTATTCAAAAGATTGGAAGCCACTGTGACAAACCCAGACCTACTGGGATCTGCCACACGTTAACTAAGTTGCCACCAACCATTCCCTTTAATAAGTCACACAGACCAGGGATGGATTTTCAACAAATAAAAGAATAAGGTTTATTTAAATACAACACACAGGGAAAATAAAATGATCAGGTGAATAAGATAAAGTAACGTGGCTTATTCTCATTCATACATGCCTACAGTTTGGTTCACACAGAACCCTTAACTTGAAGCACAGACCCTGAACCTATCAGTTCTGGCTAACCAACAGACACCTGAACCTATCAGGTTGGTACTCTGACACACAGTAGTACCCTGTCTGACACACAGACTCCCACACCAGCTTCTTCTTCCCAGCTGCTGCTTCTTCACATCCCAGCGTCTCCCCACACGCTCCACATATATATACAGTACAGCCCCTCCTCCTGATGTCCCGCCTACCACTCCCCATAGGATGGAACTTTCCCTCCAAACCCATGACAGACAGGTAACATCAGTGCTGTATGTAACACCTCCCCTCTTTATAAGTTGTTTTGTAGGGGGAAAGCTAAGCTGCTTTTTCCCAAAAAACAACCTGGATAAAACACACAACAACAGTTATACATACCATATCATACTTACTTATACTTACATTCTAAGTTAACCATATCAATTAGGCATTTAAACATTTACCATATACATTACATCAATTTACCTTTATTCATACAAACCAAGTTCAAAAACAGGTACATTTAACTTTTTGTCATCAATATATATACATAGTCCATGTTCTTTCGCCGTCTTCAATCTTCAGGTCTTCTTGACAAGGCGTCAGCAACACAGTTCACTGACCCTCTGACCACCTTCACTTCAAAGTCATAGTCCTGCAGATTTAAAGCCCACCTCATAAGTTTGCTATTGTGGGTTTTCATTGTCTTTAACCATTGCAGTGGTGAATGGTCAGTGCACAGAACAAAATGTCTTCCCCAGATGTAAGGCTTGGCCTTCTGGATCGCGTAGACTATGGCCAAACACTCCTTCTCCACGGTTGCCAAATGTCTCTCACCTTTTTGAAGTTTCCTACTCAGGTAGGACACTGGATGCTGGTCACCATTCTCATCCTCCTGGCAAAGAACTGCTCCCACCCCGCTGTTAGACGCATCGGTGTAGATGATGAACTCCCGGTCGAAGTCTGGAGCACGCAGCACTGGATACTGGACGAGCGCCTCCTTCAACCTCTGGAACGCCGCCTCACAGTCGCTGGTCCACGGGATGCGGTCATCAGCCTTCTTCCTCGTCAGATCGGTCAGCGGAGCCGCAATCTCGCTAAACCTCGGGATGAACTTTCTGTAGTAGCCCACCAACCCAAGAAATGATTTGACTTTTTTCTTGGTGTTGGGTCTAGGCCAATCACGAACTGCTTCTATTTTGGCCTCCAGGGGTTTTATCACTCCTCCCCCTACCATGTGACCCAAGTATTTTATTTCTGGGCTACCCAGCTGCAGTTTATTCTCTTTACAGGGCCCAGGCCAAAGCACTTCCTCCCCTGGGTCAAAGTGCCTCTCCCCGCCTTCCTGGTCATCCCAAGCTTTCTTTCTGACCTTTTGAGCTTGCAGGGTCTCTGCTGCTAGCTCTAGGTTTCTCTTTAGGTCAATCCTTAAAGAGTCTATATATGTCACCACATCTTGTGGGTCATCCTGGGTGATCTGCTCCCAATTTTGTTTGATCAAATCAAGGGGCCCTTTCACCCTTCTCCCAAATAAAAGTTCAAATGGACTGAACCCGGTACTGGCTTGTGGCACTGATCGATAAGCAAACAAAAGGGATTGCAGCTTCTGGTCCCAATTGTTTGGATTCTCTGCCAAGTAAGCCCTAATCATGCGCATTAGAGTCCCATTGAACTTCTCAGTTAACCCATTACTTTCAGGATGATAGGCAGTGGTTTCCTTGTGCTTAATTCCACAGATTTGCCATAAGCGTTTCATGAGCTTTGATGTGAATGATGCTCCCAAATCTGTGATTATTTCTGAGGCAAATCCCATCCTGGACATATACCCCACCAAGGCATCTGCCACTGTGTTAGTTTCAATGTTAGTCAAGGGTATGGCTTCAGGGTACCTCGTGGCATGGTCCACAATGGTGAGAATGAACCTGTTCCCCCTCTTTGTGGCCTTGGGCAAAGGTCCCACAATATCCACCCCTATACATTTGAACGGAGTGTCAATCACAGGCAAAGGGCACAACTTTGCTTTGGTCCTGTCGCGGTTATTCCCCTGCCTTTGACACACATCACATTGTTTACAGAACTCCCTGATCTGCTTCCCTATGTCAGGCCAGTAAAAATTCTGTGTGATTCTCTGCTGTGTTTTGTTCACCCCTAAGTGTGCAGCAAACATGTCAGAGTGCCCCCTTTGTAAGATCATGGGGCGATACTTTTCAGGTACCACCAGCTGACTTCTGATCCCATCTCCCCCTTTTGAGATATTCCTCAGGGTCTCTCTATATAAAATCCCCTTTTTCTCCAGAAATCTCACTGGGGTTTCAGGTGTTAGCTGGGCGTCAGTCACCTGTTCAAAACACTTTTGGAGAGTGGCGTCTGCCTTTTGCTCCTGTCCAAATCTGCTGTCTGTGGTTAAGGTTTCCACCACAGCTTCTGAACTCCCCCCACCTGCTTCCGTCTCTGGCTCATCATTACCCCCCTGAACTGTCCCCGTGTTGGTTTGTGAACGTGTAATCACTAGCACCCTTTTCACATGTTCAGCCAGGTCATTTCCCACGAGCACGGCTGCTGGCAGAGTCGATGAAATCGCTAGCCGCCAAACTCCCCTCCAGCCTTGAAAGTTCACAGGTACCTCCGCGACTGGCAGTGAGATTACCTGCCCCTCAATCCCTGCCACCTTCATGCTCTCATTTGGGATTACATACTCCCTAGGAATAATATCTGGATGGCACAGGGTCACCTGGGAACTAGTGTCCCGCAGCCCCCTATACTGATGGCCAAGTATTCCTACGTCCACCCCTGCTGTCTCAAAAAACTGAGAATCTGTTCTCACCAGTAGGCAGCGCCTGACCTCTACAAGAGGACCATTTTCCTCAGCCTGATCAGCAGATGTAGCTGTTTCAGATTGAGTAGCCATGGCAACAGGCTCCCTCAGTGACAATGAGCCTTGCTCTTTCTGGACACAGAACACAGCTTTTGGCTTGGTCCCACTCGAATCCTGAGGCACCATTCCTTTTAGCTGCTTTAATTTCTCACACTCTGAGATTAGATGGCCCTTTCCCTGACAGAAATAACATTTTCTGCTATATTTTGAGTCTTTCTCATCTTGTTTTGGTTTTCCCTCCAAAATCTGAGGTCTTGGTTTCATGTCTGAGGGCTTCCCTTCACCATGGGCCCCTCCCCCTTGCTGGCTTTTCCCTGGTCCCTGAGAGTACTTGCTGTAGGTTTCTTTAGATTTTCCTACAGATTTCTCCTCACCTAAGGGCTTTCTTATCTGGTAAATAAAATCTGCGATCTCTGCTGCTTCGCCCACAGATTTTGGTTTCCTTTCCCTCACCTGGAATTTCAGTTCCCCATGCAGGACTGAATAGAACTGTTCCAGCGCTATCAAATCTTTAAGCTGCTGAAAGGTCTCTGTCCCCTCCTGAGATAGCCATTTCTCAAGCAGCCTCACCAATTGGGCCCCCACCTGGGTAAAAGTCTGCTCTGGTTTCTTTGTGAGGGACCTGAATCTTTGCCTCAGCTGTTCCGCATTTATCCCATGTCTTGCAAACACCAGTTTTTTAAACTCTGCAAAATCTTTCATCAGTTCCTCAGGCATCTCGGCATAGACCTCAGCCAGGCTACCACTGATTAAAGATCGCATGATGGTCATCTTCTCAGTTTCCCTCACTGAGAAGTCCACAAACGCTCTTTCCACTAAGGAAAAGAACACCTCAGGACAATCTCCCTTGTGGTACACAGGGAATTTCTTCAGGTCAGCTTTAGACAATTGGCCTCCCTCAGAATCCCTATTGTTATTATTGTTCTGGTTCATCATTTCCAATTTTCTTAATTCAAACGCCATTTTCTCTCTCTCCAATCTTTCTGCTCTTTCCATTCTCTCTATTTCAAATTGCCTTTGTTTCTCTCTTTCCTCCATTCTTTCTCTCTCTAATCTTTCCTCCATTTCCCTCACCCTCAGTTCATGCTGTTGGGCTAGGAGCAATTTTCTGAGTTCTGGGTTCTGCTCTCCTGTGCTGTCACCCTGCACTGAGCCAAATTCATCCTCAGACCCTTGGTCAACCTGGGGGTCTTTCACTTCACCCATTTCTGCCATTTGGCTTCGAGTCAAGGGCATAATCCCCCCTCAGAACAGGCTGCTTTAAAAAGTCAAGCCTCAAAATAAAACGACCACATCACGCTGGGATGTGACGAAGCAGCAGCTGGGAAGAAGAAGCTGGTGTGGGAGTCTGTGTGTCAGACAGGGTACTACTGTGTGTCAGAGTACCAACCTGATAGGTTCAGGTGTCTGTTGGTTAGCCAGAACTGATAGGTTCAGGGTCTGTGCTTCAAGTTAAGGGTTCTGTGTGAACCAAACTGTAGGCATGTATGAATGAGAATAAGCCACGTTACTTTATCTTATTCACCTGATCATTTTATTTTCCCTGTGTGTTGTATTTAAATAAACCTTATTCTTTTATTTGTTGAAAATCCATCCCTGGTCTGTGTGACTTATTAAAGGGAATGGTTGGTGGCAGCTTAGTTAACGTGTGGCAGATCCCAGTAGGTCTGGGTTTGTCACATTGATTGGTGGCAGCGGTGGGATTCGAACCCACGCCATCGAAATGAAAAGGCCTGACTTTTTGTTGCTGCCATTTTGGCTTCTCTCAGTGTGGCCATTTTGGGCAACATGGACTGAGAGGAGAGAGTGAAATGGGGAGCTGATTTCTGATAGAGATGTTCTGAAAAATATCAAGGTCCTTGGGGCGGAATGCCCACGTCACTCCTGTCTATCATAGCTGAAGCTCAAGGGCAGGAGCCTATGAGAAGATAGGAGGGGCGGAGTCAAGGAGATGGAGGGAGTTAGAGAAGAGAATTGAAGAGTTAAGAAGGGAGATTTGGCAAGTTAGAGAGTTAGAGAGAATGGGAAGGAGAAAAAAGGAATAGTAAAGCTAAATAGATAGTCAGAGAATATTAATGAGTTGGTTAATGTGAGTAAGTATATACAACACCTGAATAAGCAAACATGTAATCAAAGATAAGAAGTTTAAGTAGTGATCCTAAACAATAATAAAAGAACATCTGTGATTTAAAAACCAAAAGATAAATAAACAAGTTATATTGGCAGCACATGTCTGATGCATATACAGTGGTGCCCCGCTTGACGATGACCCTGCTTGATGACGAAATCACTTTACAATGACTTTTTTGCGATCACTATAGCGATTGCAAAATGATGTTTCTATGGGGTTTTTTCGCTTTACGATGAATAGTTCCCTGCTTTGGGAACCGTTTTTTCACTAGACGACAGTTAGAAACAGCTGATCAGCGGTTCACAAAATGGCTCCCCACTGTTTTCCGGACTGCAAGACAGAGGTCCCAAAATGGCCGCCGTATGGAGGATCTTCGCTGGACGATGAGGTACTTCCCCCATTAGAATGCATTGACCTGTTTTCAATGAATTCCAATTGGGTTTTTTTTGTTTGACGATTTCGCTTAACAGCAATTTTCCTGGAATGCATTATCATCGTCAAGCAGAGCACCACTGTATGGTGCAGTGTGGATGAAAGATCCACTGGTGGTAGCGGAAGAAAGAGTAAATGTATCCAGAGGGTGAACCTGTGTTTGGGGAAAACAAACAAGGAACACTGGGTGGAACGTCACAGTCCTAAACCCTTAAGGGCTTTATAGGTTGTAACCAGCACCTTGAATTGAGCATGGAGACTGACAGGGAGGCAATGAAGGTGTGTGCCAAGACTGGGGATGTATGATCAAATTTATTAATTTCAGAAATCTGTGTGGCTGCCATATTTTGGACCTGTGGACATTTCTGTACTATTGTCAAGGGCAGGCCTATGTAGAGAGCATTACAGTAGTTTACTTTTGAGATTACTAATGTATAAACCATTGTTACTAGACATTTTTATGCACATAGGTTGTGCCAAAAGACACCACAGAAGTTGTGTTGCTGGGCTTCCACTTCCTGCCTTGCTCCAAATTGCATGGCTCCAAGTGCACAGACTGATTCCCTTCCCAATCTCATCCCCATTCTGGTAGGCTACCACCTCACGAATGCTACAAACAGGCATGCTCTTTCCTGCTGAGCTGTTAAGCTCAGGCAGGAGAGGGAAATGGGTGCAGAAGGATGCCCAGGCTTTTATATCTATTCTCTCTCTCAGGCATTTATATCTATTCCTCTCTCTCTCTCTCTCTCTCTCTCTCTCTCTCTCTCTCTCTCTCTCTCACACACACACACACACACACACACACACACACACACACACACACACACACACACACACACACACACACACACACACACACACACACACACACACACACACACACACACACACACACACACACACACACACACACACACCAGGGTGACATACTCTGGGATTTGTCTGCATGCCTGGAGATTGAAGGTAGCAAAACCATTTTCTAAGACTTCAGTTGGTGCCCTGAGATCTGGAGACTCTATTTGCATGCTCTGGCCAAGAAAGGGTTGAATAATTCTGAGACTGCAGAATTCATGACAAGTTGTATTTTCAAGTTGGGGAAACCACTTGAAGCATTTGTTGTGCTGAGCTATTTCAAATGCTTTTGTTTGATTTGTTCATTGCAAACAGCCGAAAGTCTATAAATTTTGACAATAAACCTGATTTGCAATGGGGATTGAAAATTTTTGATTACAACCATACTGTACTCCTTGAAACACTGTTACTGCCGTCAGGTAACATTGCCAGTGCCCACTAAATCAGTCCCATTAAATCAACAGAATTCCCCCAACTGTTGACTTACTGCGCAGCAATTCATTCAGTGTTCTAAGTTACCAGTCTCTGATACTCTGAGCATCAGCATGCCTTACCCCATAGCAGTAAGAGCCCTTTTCACACCCCTGGACCATGGGTCTCCAAGTTGGTCAACGGCATCTGTCTGGGACTGAGTAATGAATACTATCTGTTTGGGATCCAGAACTTACTTATTTGATGCTTTAAATATGTCTATGTAAATATCTTTTCTTAAATTTAAAATTTTGGAAAAGGGAATGTTAAAAATAGGACTGGGGGAAGGTATGTTGTTTCGGGGAAACCCTATCCTACATTCTTGACCACTGTTGCCTCAAACCTCTCTATATTTCCTTCTTCCAAAGCTTTGAACATTCTTTTTGATTTTCTGCCTTGAAAGGATGGGAAGACTTTATGGATCTGAAATAAACACCCAAGTCTCCAGTGCTGCGTCACAAACAAAGTGGAAGCACACAACCCTCTCCTTTTTTTGGCATGATAACTTTTTTGAGAATCTCCCTGCAAGCAGCAGAGTGAAGAAGTGGCAAGGAGAGTGTGAGAACACATTTTAGGGTAAGGAACCTCTGTGGGAGTTGATGAAAGTCTGTGGAGAGAAACAGCCAAAGATGTAGAGAATAAGACATTGTGGTTGGACGTGGGAGGGCTCACTACTTCATGTCTAAAGGAAACCATTATAAGATTATCTTAACAACTACAGGCCCACTGCCAACATTCAATTCTTGGGCAAGTTGATTTAGAGGTATGGAAGCCCAAAATGTGGCTGTCAGACAGGTATCAGCAGATATGAGCACACATCCTTGTCTTGGCACACTTTCATTGGCTCCCTGTTAGTTTCCACACTCAATTTAAGATTTTGGTCATAACCTGTAAAATCCTTAATAGTTTAGGACCTCGATATTTGGCCAAACATCTCTCCCGCAAAATAGCCACCCATTCCACATGCTCCTCATAGTCCTTCATGTTAAGAACTGAACCACCCAATGAAGCCAAAAAATGTCAACAGTAGGAACCAAGCTTTCTTGGTTGTGGCCCCTTCCCTCCAGAACAAGTTTCCTACAGAGCTTTGCCAGGCACCATCTCTCTCTGATTTTAGGAAGCTAATTAAGAACAGATTATACAAAACTGACTTCATATGTGAATATAGTCCTGAGATGTTCAAACAAATTGTAATTTGGGTATACTGTTTAAAGGTAGTTTCAGCTAGCAACAGGGTATATTGTATTTATTATGTAATGTTTTTGTGTATGATTTTATTGTATCTTGTGGACCTCCCAGAGAGTGGCAACACTAATGAGGCAATATAGAAATAGAAATAAAATAAAATACTAGATAGCAAGTTGATGCAAGACCACACAATGATATTTATTTCAGATCCAACTTGTTTTCAATCAAGCTGGCATATTATCTATTTTTAGCAAATTAAGAACTGGATTCTTTTGGAAAAGGGAAAGAAGAGAGAGGGCGGGGGGGGGGGGAGAGAGAGAAGAAAATGCAAGGGAAAAATAAATGCTATATCTAGAGTCAGCAAATCACACAATTAAGCTGATATGACGAGGTGATTAGAACAGTGCTGGGAAGCCTGTGGCTTATACAGATTTTGTTCATTGTCAATGCCTATAATCACATTCTCTCTGGGGATGATGAGAATTCAACTGAAGGGCCATATATTTTCTGCTTCTAGAAAAGAACTCAGGGCATCTCCCAGTGAGATGGCATCAGGTGTTGGAAAAGTAGGAGTGATTTTACTGTAGTTATAAACATGTCTCTTCCCAATTGTTGAACGTTGGTTGGGTCTCTTGCTATAGAAGCATCTCAAAAGACAGCTATGGAGATCCCATGAACTCTACATACCCACTTTTCTCTGGACCCTTGTGGCCCTTTTCATGAAATAAGGAACTCCTATTACTCAAATGGAGTGTGTTTTTTCTGAGATGCATTTGAATAAGGTTCACCAGGATGATTTTAGCAAGACTCAAAGCTAGGGATATAAACTCTTGTTTGTTTCATCCTTACATATGGGATTGACTAAGCACAAGGCAATTCTTCCTGCCTGTGGGAAGGTGAGTTTTGTGGAGGTGGATATTTTTCTTTTCTTTTTCTTTTCTTTCTTGCACTCTCAAGTACAAAATGATAAGGATTTCTTTCTTTCTCAGCTAAGCAAAATAAGACTTTAATGGAAACAACAGCAACTCAAATAACACAATTTCCATAGAATTATACTTTGTTGCAAAAACGTTAAGCATTAAAAGCATTGGAGAGAATATTTGTGTCTTTTTTACCAATCAGCAACTGTTCTGTGTTTGCTCTTGCCCTCTCCCTCTCTCTCTCTCTCTCCCAGTCTGCTTTACTTTTCAAAGGGCAAGAACACAATTTTGGCACAAACAGTTTGCAGATATTATGGAGACCCTTAAGTGGAAAAATAATCACTTTCTTTTTCTCTTGTGCAGAGGTGTGAATCGTGGAGGGGGGAATTGAAAATTCCTTGTCAAAGTGTCTTGTCAAGCTGAAACAGCCTAAGTGAATGAGAGCAGAGAATTCAGTAAGTGTTCTTACATTTTTATCAAAGGCCCACTTTTATCTATGAATGTTCCAGGAAGGTACTGTTTCACAACCTTTTATCCTTTCTTTTCTTTCTTTTTTTTAAAAAGGTAGAATAAATATATTTGTAGGGCTACCTTAGACATAATCAAGGAGAAAGAATGGGGTTTTGGTTCTTACAGATTTACTTCTAACAAATAATGTACTATATTGTTAAATAACAATGATAACAATAGTTTTTTTTAAAATCATGCCCATTTTACAATTAGGAATTTTTGAGAGGTACAAGTTTCTCTTTTACATTTCTGTTATCTGTATGTACATTGTGGTGATCAGGCCTTAGCCAGAGAGGATCAGGAAATGTATTCCCTCTTAGGTAATGAAAAATAACAACGTCATCGATAAAACAAAGCTAAGTTTTATGGGTGTAGCCTTTAAGCAAACATTGAGCAGAACGCACACTTGCTCTCTTTGTTCCATTCCATTTACAAAAAACAGGCTGTGTACATCCCAAAGCCATGGCAGATGCTTACTATGGTGGTAGTAGCCATGCATTGACAGCTGCAGCTGAACCCATCAGATGATGGCAAGGCTGAACCACCTGGTGTCCATATTGCTTACTCATCTTCCAAGGCTGACAGCCAGTGCCACCAAGATTACAAACCAAGTTTGTTTGTGCATACGCATTTTCACAGTTTTATCTCTCACACTTCTGTTATCATTGTTAGTCGGCCAGTTAAGAGTTTATATTTGCATTCCATAACATAAGGTGAATCACAGTGACACATATCAGCACGATTAGTGGGTCTGTGATTCTCAAAACAAATGTACTTTCCTTCAACACTGTTCACCAAAGCAGAGGCATCCATCTGTGTTTTGTAGGATTTTAGCACTACATCCCAGCAAGTTGTTGCTGTTATGTGCTATCAAGTTGCTTCAGAGTTAAGGTAACCTTGTGAATTATGGAGTTTGAAAAGATCTAACTTTAACAGCCCTTCTCAGATTTAGCAGACTTTTTTGAGCCAATCCATATCATGTTCAGTTCTCCTCTCTTCTTTCTGTCTTCAGCTTAGTATTATAGTCTTTTCCACTGAATATTGTCTTCTCATTATATATCCAAACTTGATAGCTTTAAACTTCTACTGAGAATTCAGGCTTGATTTGTTATAGAACTGATTTATTTGTCTCTCTGTTGTTCAATGATATTAATAAAGGTCTTCAACACGTTTCAAATGAGTTATTTTTCCCCTAATACCTTTCTTCATTGCCCAGCTTTCACATCCGGTCATAACAGTTGAAAATACCATTGTATGGATGATTGTGGCCTTGGTATCCATGGTCACGTCCTTTCACTTAAGGATGTTTTCTAGTTCCCTCACAGCTACTCTTCCAAGCCTTAATCATTTTCTGATTTTTCAACTGCAGTCTTCATACTAGAGATAAGGTAATGATGTGTTTATTTTATTTTATTTTATTAGATTTATACCCCACCCATCTAGACCAAAGGTCTACTCTGAACAATTCCAACTTCATTGTCAGCTTTAAAATTATGTAATTCTCCTGCAGTCATTAATTTTGTCTTCTTTATGTTCAACTCTAATCCTGCTTTTTAACTTTCTTCTTTAATCTTCAGTAATTGTCTCATGTCAGTACTATTTTCTGATAGTAATACAGTTTATTCTGCATATCTTATATCATTATCAATGTTTCTTCCACAATTTTCAATCCTTGATATGAATTTACTCCAGCTTTTGACATGTATCACATATAGGCTTTCCCCATCTCTGTTGCCCTTCCCTTTCTTAGACTATTTCTGCTGTTGCTTGGCTTGCCTGCTGCCACCTGATGGAGTCAAAAAAGAGAAAGCATCAAGTGGTAAAAGTAGGTGAAAAATCCTCCATATTCTACTACATTTAGATGTGTGTGTGTGGGGTAGTCTTTACCTTTTTCCCTTTAATTGTCTGCTTCATTTTTTGTTTGTTTCAGGAAGAGTGTTTTGTTTGTTTTGTATTTTGCTCTCTCTTTCTTTCTGTGTATTTTTTTTTTGTGGGGGAAAAATCATAAACCGAGACATTATTTTAAATGGATTTTCTATCATAAACTGAAAATTACATTAACGGAGGCATTTGTAAACTGAGGTACGCCTGTATCTCCTAATACCTGGTTGAACTGGGAGGGGTTTTGGAGAGGGAAAGGCCGAATGAACGTTTGGTGGAGAGAAAGACCAGTAAGAAATGAAAAGATTTGAGGATAAATTTCCACTCAAGCTGTAGTTGGCACAGGCTGGGTGGATGGAGGGGGAAAACAGTTGGGGAGAGAGATGGAAGACAGTACTGGCTTGAAAGGAAGCTTCTGGTGAGAAAAGCATGAATGGTTTTATTTAGTCCTTTTCTTAATACTAAATAAACTAATTTCCAGATAGGATTAGCCATGCCAGCCTATTGCTGCAACAACCAGAGTTTTGTAGCACCTGAAGACTAACAGGTTGATATGGAATTGACTTTTGTGGATTATGGCACAACAAAGACAAGTAACTGGAATGAATACATGAACCTCTACAGATTAGTATCAGTATGGTTGAAGCCGTCTGTCTTTGATCCATTTTATAAATGTATTAATGTTTGGGAACTGCTGAACAATGTCACTTGTGACTTGAAAATAAACTAGACTTCTCTGGCGGCTTGGTTTCAGCTTGGCAGCTTACCCACAAAGTTTATGCATCCAGATTCAAGAGGGTTATATCACTGATACCAACTCCCCAGCTGGGTACTAAGATTTTTGAGTATTTAAAAGGGGATAATTGAATTGGAAGATAAATGTTAATTGCAAAGAGATAAGTTAATTGAGTAATTGCATTGATTAATGCTGCAATTCTGTGCACCCTTACCTGGGAATTAGCTCCAGTGAATACAATGTGATTTCCTCCAGGCTAAACACAAATAAGATTGCACTGTAATGGTTGCAGCTTTTATTTCTAATCACTTTGACCTAGTCTGCTTAGGTGGTATAAGGCTATGTTTCCTACAAAACAAATTCGACTACATTAAAGAGATGTGACTCCTTGTAAATTTGTACTTTTTTGTCTGCAACCCAGACTGGAAAAAAATGACTATCTCTTTCTGATTTTCACAGTATTCTATTAAGACCTGACAGAAAAACTGCTGGGACTGGTTTGGAAGGTAGACGTTGTTTCCAGAATTATGTCAACACTGTAGAATACAGCCTCTCCACCCTGATCTGCATCTCTCTCAGTTAAAAGAGGTAAGGGCTTGTCCCAGCTTTTCTTATATCATGGACTGCTTCTCAGCATGAAGCTTTAGGCAAAATGTATTTTTGGATAACTTGCTTAGGCCAAATTTTGACAGAACTCTAGTACTACTGGAAAGACCTCAGCTTCTATAGCTAAAAACCAAAGTAGCAAACAGCGAAGAGGGAAAAATCATCAAAAAGCAAGTTCTTTAAAGGGACATGGCAATCAGTCAGGAGGACAACAAGACAGTGTGAAACAACCTTCTAGAGAAGCGTTCTCAGTGGATCTTCTTCTTGGCCGGCAGGAAGATGGGAGAAAGAAAAGGCACATTTATTCTGCAGAGCGTTTACGTAGGATAGATATAGATGAAGTCAGTTTTAAAGACTAACTTTGAAGTTGTTCCTATTGTCTGCCTGCTGTCAAAAGGGATTTGGTTTTTCATGCTTTCCTGCAATGTTTTAACCAAGTCCTATGGGACAATGTGAATGGGTTCAGGTTCAAATTTTGACAACTCCTCATTCTGCGCAGGAAATATCACAGAAGACATCTTCTTAACTTTCACAACTTCATCTTTATTGGTTACAGGCAAACCAATATTGTTCATAATTGGATCAAAGAAACTCAACTCAGGCAACATGCCATAACTGTCCAACACAAACTGCCTCCCCTCATCCATCGAACTCACAGGGGTGCTGGGCCAAACTTCTCCGTGTCGGTGGGCTTCCGGAGGGGAAGTAGTTGTGTGAGTTCAGCTGGCTGTGACTTGATTTCAGCGTTTTGGTAACGAAGCAATTCGTGCAGGAATGCATAATACGCTAAGTGCGTACAAATTTTGACATGGGGAGTGATTTTGGTACTGGGAAACACGTTTTCTGAATCAGAAAGCACAGGCTGAACCCCATATCTGCAGGGGATTGGTTACAAGCCCCCCTTTGGATGCTGAAAACTGTGGATACTAGTGAACACTCCAATAATAGCTAGCATGTTAAAAGAGCAAAATCCAAGAATATGTATTTTCACCTGTATCACCAGAACTGGCCAACCAAGGGAGCCAGAGACCATGCTATATATTCTTCAACAATAACAATACATAGTATGGTCTCGAGCTCCTTGTAGTGGCCAGTGTTTGGGGTAAATACATTGTGAAAGGACCTATTTCTAGGTTTTTTCTTTTTCTTTTAATCGTTTTCAAAATTTCAACCATGGATAAATGAAACTGTGAATACTGATCCAGTGGATACTGGGGTCTTACTGTATGTCCAGCCTAAGATAAACAGATGTCTACCCAACTGTCTGCAATACGTTTGCAATAATGTGCTCAATGCTGAAAGGGAGACAGAAAGGAAGCATTTTCTATTTATAGACATTTTAATTGAAATCCCATTGGCACTTGCATAAGATATGAGGCCACCTGCAGCTGATTGATGAATTGCAGGGATACATCATGGTTTCACCAGTCAGGCACATGACCAGGCATGTGACCCAGATACTCCTTGGCACCTTTCAATTAGCCAGGGCAAGTTACTCAAACCTTACGTAAACACCAGTATGCAAGCACCTACATAGAATAGGTGTCTGGCATCTACAACCAAAGGCCACCTAAGGCCAATGATGCCACCAGCAATGGAGAATGTGACGGGAGCAACTTAGTTCAGAGGCTGGCAGCAAGTCTGGCATGCATGAAGTTGCAGGTTCAGTCCCTGCCACGCTTCAAAAGGAGATGGAAAAAGGAGTTTACAGGAACAAATACCTCACTAAAAACAGTAAACAAAAGAAATACCAGAAACACATTCAAAGCAAAAAGGCACAACAGTCCATTCAAAATCCCAACCCAGGCAGCCAGTCCATAAGGCAAAGCTTGCATGAAGAGGAAGGTCTTCGCCAGCTTGTGGAAGGACAGCAAAGATGGGGCAAATCTGCCTTCCAGTGGAGGGAGTTCCAAAGGCTGGGAGAGTCTTTGAATCAGTTGCATCTTTGATAATACCAGGATGGTGTTAAAATACTGGCATGTGTTTCAAACACTTAGGGTTTTTTCTTAATGGGCTCCTTGTAATATCTTTTTCATAGCAAGGGCAAGAACAAAATATCCAATAAGAGGTTTAAAAAAAACCCCAAATGGTCAAAGGCTACATTGTGTGACTGTGCCCATCCTCATCCATTTACGTATTACTTTCATTTTTTTCCCTAGCTCACGACTTAGGAAAGTTCCTTTTGGTGCAAATGCTGGAAGATAACCTTTTGGAGCACCAGCCTAGAATCCTGTCAGAAGGCCAACATGGGGAGATTTAACAATCAGAGGGGATACATTTATAGGCCACTAATAAAAAAATATATTTAAAAAAATCATGCAAAAGGCAAGCTTTTTGTGGGTGAATCCCATGATCAGAGGGATTGTTGACATCATCTTCAGGACTCAGCCAATCCCGAGGGTGTTAGTGCTGCTGCCTTGGGAACCCAACCCTTTTCTTCTGGGTCTTGGTGACCTCACAGAGCCCCACCTCTCTGCTGGCAGATAAAAGGGGCTTGCTGGGCAGGGCAGGAGACCAGAAGGGAGGCCAGAGGCCAGTCCAGCAGAGAGAGCCATGGCAACTGCTTCAAGGGACCAAGCCCTTCTGCCCAAGGCAAGTTCTCTGGCAAAAGCAGATGAACTTGCCAAGTGGGCTTGCGAGGTAACAGCTCGAGGCTGGTGGAGATTTGTGGAGTCAAGCTAGCTGATGTTGGGGATGGACTGGGGGGAAGTCGGTGGATGTTGGCAGACAGAAGCTGGTGGAATCTGCCTGCGGAGTGGAAGAGATGAACAGGTGGATATTCCTAGTGGAAGCCAGTGAATGTTGCCAGGCGCAACTTTGGGATGAAGTTGCCAGAACATTGGTGGGTGGATACGCCTGGGTTGAAGTCGGTTGACAGCAGCGGACAAGCTCACCCCTTAGTTTCTGTTTTTCTCTCTCCCTCTTGCAGGGCCCAAAGCTTCCTCTTCCCCAGGGGGATGTGAGGGACCAGAAGGCAGGCGTCCTGCTGGAGCTGAACCAGGCTGTTGTCTTCGCTGAGGATACCCGTTGGAGTTGGGTACCCAAACACTGTGGCCATCCTGTAACAATAAACGAGACTCATTCCTTCCCTTCCACCACCGCTCCTGACATTTATCTGCCTGGCCTGGAGATTCAGGGCAGGCCGACATTTCCTGGCACAGCAGCTCATTCTCTGAGACCTGGCAAGCCTCACCTTCATCCTCAACACCATGAGCACTCACTCCATGGACAGCTTGCAGAGGACAAGTGGGGAGAAAATATGCCTCTTCAAAGAAGCTTACTGTCCAACCTCTCACGCCAGTGCCACTACTGAGGAAATGGAGATGGGCAATGAATTGAATTAAAATTTTAAAATTTTCTGGGTGAATCACATGATGTGAATGGGTTCAGTTTCAAATTCTGACAACTCATTTTGCACGGGAAATATCACAGGAGACATCTTAACTTTCACAGTTTCATCTTTATTGGTTACAGGCAAACCAATATTGTTCATTATTGGATCAAAGAAACTCAACTCAGGCAACATGCCATAACTGTCCAACACAAACTCCCTCCCCTCATCCATCAAATCCACAGGGGTTCTGGGCCAAACTTCTCCGCATCGGTGGTCTTCTGGATTGGAGCACTCCACAGATGGTGAAGCAGCATGGGTATCCGGCCCAGTCTCCTTCAGGGGGAGGAGTGTTGTAACGCGAGTCGGGTCATATCAGTTGGTGTCCTCTACCCTTATTCTTAGGAAAGACGATGACGGACCACTTCAGCGTTTTATATTTCACCTCGCCATCTCCCTTCAGTATGGGATCGGGAAGCAGCCCACCTAGTTTCAGATTTGAGAAGTCCCTTAACAACTCCTGTGTCTTCACCCTCTCGTATTCTCTTAATCTCTTCCACTCTCTTGCACTTCCATAATTCTAGTTCAACCTCGAACCACCGTTCTCCTTGGTTACTTATACCCTCCTCCCAGACTGACAACTCTTGCTCCTCCCCTTTCCTGTTCCCACGCTCCTCCACTAGGCTTACTTCAAATTTCCCACCTCGCTCTGTTTTCCCCTCTTCTGAAGCGAAGTTCTCCTTTTGGTCCTCCTGCTCTTTCGCACTCCCGGGTTTTTCCCCACCCTCCTTTCCTTCTTCCTCTTGGGATGGCACACTCTCCTCTGGACCTCCTTCACAGACAACCAAGTAATTATGAATTGCTTTAACAATTATTTAGCAACCCACCCATCTAAGCAACCATTTGCCCCTTGATTAGAAATGTGACAATCTATTCAAAGTAGTTATTTCTTCATTCTCTGTTTCCTAAGTTCAACGAGTGCAAGAAAGTTAATTTGTATCATGCTGATTAGTCCACTCAAAATAATAATTTAGTTCCATTTCTTCCTTGCTCCCTTCCTCTGCAGGTTTCTCATGAATGAGGTTTCAAAAAATCGTGGACAATTTTAAAAAGTAGCTTTGCCAAGCAACTCTGCTTTCTCCTCAGTCAGCCTACAAAAGAATAACAAGCAATTCATTGCAGTTCACCCTCATTTGTTTCTATCTTTGCTGAGCTGCAAGATATTTGGATAGTGGCAGAAGCTGGGAGGTGAGACTGAACTGGATGCTTTATTTTTAAGGATGAGGGTATACCTCCATTTACGAGACCCTTCCAGGTTTGCTAAATGCTCAAGCCCCTGGATTCATTGGGGATCTTAAAACATACAACTACAGCGCTATGACCCTGAAAGATATTTATGGAGCAAGCTATATAAATGCCTGTCTCTCCAATTTGGTCTTTGAAAGGAGATGTTGAATTATTTTTACTTCCTCTCGGTAGTTTTTGTGAAGAGACAAAGTCCTATGACAGTTCTATGAGTGGCTGTAGCAGCTGTCAATTCTGATGGCTAATACAATTACTTAAGAAAAAGCCCTCCCCTCATTCTTGGTGCTCCTGATCTCATGCTCATTTTCAGGACCGCTTCACAACTCCCAAGCTCTTCTCTACCGCTACAGAGACCACTCCCTGATACGGGCAGTACTAAGAGAAGGGTGGAACAGGGTCTGTAGAATTGGCATTTGCCACAGTCACTAGGCAGCATCCATCCGCTTGTTGACTCCTTCACAGACCCCCATGTACACTGAAGAATGCACTCTGTGTCTTTTATGTAGCTATCTAGTAGCACTGTTGATGGAGTCACAAATCGTTAAATCAAGAATGAGCAAAAACGTTCGAAAAATGCATTTTAAAATTTTGAAAAAGAAATGATAGTGTCAAAAGCCCCACCCTGCCCCCACCGTTTAGTTCTGCATCAGCCACCTACATATTTTGTTTCAATGGTTCTGAAAAGACTGGCTGGCTGGAATGTACCCCATTTGCTGGAAAGAAGAAAGTGCAATGCAGCTAGAAAAACAGCTGACGCCTTTAAAGCATGAAGCTGGGTTAGTGGGCTAAAAGTGACTGAAATGAGAACTGGCAGGTTAAATGTCCAGATATATTTTCTAGTTAGTAGAAATTGCCAGAAACGAGAGAATGTGAAATTGTAGGGAAAAGTGTTTTTCTTTTGCCTCAGTCAGGAATACAGAGTTTAACCGAAAGATCTTTGACTTTTGGTACTTGTTGCTGCTGGTTTCAAACTTCCTGAATTGTTTTATGCCATTGTAACAAAATCATGTCAGCAAAGTTATTCAGATTAACAGTATACAGATATTGTATAACTGAATCAGTCTGTGTGGATTAAATGTGTGCCAGGCCTCAGACAGTAACAGAGGATGATGGTTGTTTTGCTAGAAATTTTTTTTTAAAAAAGTAGTATTAGATCAACTGAAATCTTATTGGTTAGCATAGTAAGTCTTAATAGAGTAAGCCCATTGACTCGGGGTACCCACAGAGTTAACTCCTCTGTAAATTTTGCTCAATTTAAATAGGACCTCCTCTGCTTGCAACACCATCTCAGTCACAATATTTATAGATAGATTTTCTGTTACTTATAAGCACTATGATTAGGAATGGGGGGTGGAGACGTTCCCTCTTTTTTGGCTAAAATTCCAGGATCTTCCAGTCAGGATGGCCTCTTTCCAGATTCCCATTGTTTTTGTTTTGTTCATTTTAAAGCAGATTTTTCCAACTGCATAAATATCAGAACACCCCCCCCCCCAAAAAAATTTAAGCACATATCTTCTGGCTGAGTGGATGCCTTAGTGTCTGTTAAGTATAGCTGAAGCTTCTACATCCAAATCCTTCTATAATCTGTGCTTCGTGAAGATGGCCTGTCATTTAAGTTCTAAATAAATAATAATCTTAGAACTGCAGAGCTGGAAGGGGCCCTATCACGTCCAGCCCCTGTCAAGGAGGCACCACACAGAGAATCGAAATCCCAACCTCTGGCTCTGTAGCCAGAGACTTAAACCACACAATATACAGTTATTTAACTCTATAATTTCCCCCCTCTATTTCTCTACCAGTTTTTGAGTGTACAGGTTTTTTTTCCTAACGACACATTTTGTCTCCAACTGCACACTTTGAAAAACAAACAAACAAACAAAACCCTTGGAGTGTGACCTAAAAAGTGATTTTTAAAAGCTTTGCTGGTGTCTCACTTCTGGGAAGCACACATCTAACTAGACAGTAACACAGTGCAGTGCAAGTTTTCACTTCTGCTTTCTTATATCTAACCACTGATAGATTCTGTGGAGATCTTGGAATGTTCATGTGGACCCAAAGCACCACGGCTAGTGGGCAAGTCTGCTCATGGATAGGACCATGGTAAGCACTTTGCATACAGAAAGGTCCCTGGTTCTACCTCTGATACAGTGTGCTGCTTACGTATGTACCATCCCATACTGCATAAAGGTCTATCTGGGCAGTTGACAGATTAATTTTGTAGGCTACACATTGAGGCCCCCCCTCAGCGAGCTGGGAAATCAGTTTACCAACGATGGGAGGATGGGAGGCTGAGTCAACCCTAAGCCAGCTACTTGAGCTCAAAATTGAACTCCGATCATGAGCAGAGTCTTTACTGCCATTTAACTACTTTGTCACAAGGCTCCTTACAAGCTAGAAGGTATATTGGCCAAAAATCAATAGCTTAATTCACAAGCTTAAAAGCCCACAAGATTATATCCTTTTCTCATAAGACCTTTGATAGTTCTCTTTCCTCTTTTTTTTTTTTTTTTTTTTTGGTTGCATTTGACAATATATTTGTAGAGGTGACCCCATGTGGCTGTACCATTCCCACACGGAATTTGCCTTTTTCACAGTAATCAAAGACTTGATCCAATTTTCATTTCAAGGGCCTACTGTGAAAGGGTGATCAGGCCAACAGCAAACTCCTTAAGATTGGTAGGTATTGGAAAGCCTTTTAAAATTCTGGAAGAGTACCAAAGATCATTTTGTAAAAGATAAATTATGTGCCTCTGTTATACATTGAGAGTAACTGTTATCTCTTAAATATCCTTTAATATTCATCTTAATCATTTTAATTACTCAGCAAACTGAATTACAAGCTAGAAGTTTTATTGACCAAAAATTAATAGCTTCACCGCCTTGTTAATGATTCTGAAACACTTCAGACTGCTGGCTGTAAATTATGGCCTGCTTCATACTGGATAGTGTAAGAAATGACAATGCCTGCAAAGTTATTTTGAGAAAAAGGACCTGCCTTTGGTCCCTTTAGGGAAAAAGGTGGGGTATACATACATACATACATACATACATACATACATACATACATACATACATACATACACACATACACACACACACACACACACACACACACACACACACACACACACACACACACATATCCATCCTTGCAATTTTGTCAGAAAATGCAACCCATCTCTCAGAAAATTGTTGCAGTTGCAAATGTTTTGGTACTCACATGTTCATTTCTTTGGGAACAGAAACAGAGAGAGAATTCCAAGTAAGTACTAATTTGTTAAGGGACGTGGTGGCGCTGTGGGCTAAACCACAGAAGCCTGTGCTGCAAGGTCAGAAGACCAAGCAGTCGTAAGATCGAATCCACGCGACGGAGTGAGCACCTGTCGCTTGTCCCAGCTCCTGCCAACCTAGCGGTTCGAAAGCATGCAAATGCGAGTAGATAAATAGGGACCACCTCGGTGGGAAGGTAACAGCATTCCGTGTCTAAGTCGCACTGGCCATGTGACCACGGAAGATTGTCTTCGGACAAAAATGCTGGCTCTATGGCTTCGAAACGGGGATGAGCACCGCCCCCTAGAGTCGAACACGACTGGACAAAAATTGTCAAAGGGAACCTTTACCTTTAGTAATTTGTCACTCATTGGTCAGAATCCTATCATTGTTTCTATGAAGTCTGTGTAACTTGCCATGTGGCACCTTGTGCTTGGTCATGCACCTGATTCACCCTGGCACATCACAAATTACGTCCAAACACCAATAAAAATTTGGCTATTACGGTATTTCCATGATCTGGCTGAATCACATCTGTGTGGTTACCTTCTATGCCATTTGGATAATATCAGAAGGGAAGCAATCACACAGCTGGTCTGACATTATTTCTGTGTCCAGTGTGTCCACAGGATGGTCTGTGACCCGTGTCAGTGGCTGCCTGACTCAGCACAAATCTGCTTCCAATTTAACCTTGCCCAACAATTTATGCTGGTCCAGCAATAATGTGAACTGGAATGTATCAGCTTGCATGTTTAAAAGGGAAGAAGGACAGGATGCCTAAATGTAATTACAAACTTTATTTATACTTAAAATAAATGGAACTGGCATGAAGAAGACACCAGAGGAGATACATCCATTTATATCCACTTCTTTTTAATTTGGATCCAAATCTTTAACATTTCCCTTATTCCCTTTGTAGGAGGTATTTTTTTTACCAATTTTAACGCCACACAGTATCCCAACTCCCCAATTTTAAAACCTTTTAAAAATGGTCACAGAGTACAGGAAGAGGCTTTTTCAATGAAAAACACACACCAGGAGTGGGGGGTTATAGGAGAGCCCTCCAAGTCTAGGGATGGGCATGTTTGGCTCCAGGACCTTTGGAGGTCAGTAACTTCTGGTTCATTGATTACCAAAGGTTGAGCCATATAGGCTTACTCAAAAAGACTATGCCTATTGAGATTCCCCTGTAGGCTACCCACCCCATTTCCAAAATCAAGGGCATGTTCCCTTTCTTGTACAACCAGGGCTGAGCCAAGACATTTTAGTACCAAATGTATTTATTTATTTATTTATTTATTTATTTATTCATTCATTCATTCATTCATTCATTCATTCATTCATTCATTCATTCATTCATTCTATTTATACCCCGCCTATTTGGTCATTCCGACCACTCTAGGCGTTCGCTGCAAAATACATTGCAGCAAACAGTGTCCAGCCTCACTTACCAAAAGTCAAGGTACATAGTACCCAAAGCTAGCTTAAAAGGTGCAAAATCCTATAAGCACCTTTCTCACACCCTGACAGTAGAACATCATAACAAAAAATTAAATAACTACCTGTATTCTAACCAGTTATGAAATCTAAATTCTGCTGCCCGAGGCGGCTGCCTCACTCTGTAAGGTTGGCCCTTTAATAATAATTATGCACCATCAAGTACTTATGGCAACTCCTTCCAGAATTTTCTAAGTAATGAGTACTCAGAAGTAGTTTGTCATTCCCTTCTTCAGGGGACACCCTGGGACTATGCAACTTGCCAAAGGCCACCTAGGTTGGCTATTCTGGAATGCACAGTGGGGAACTGAAACCCCAAACTCTAACTCTGCAGCAGGATATCTAACTCACTGAGCTTCCCAGCCCTTTAATTAACCAAAAAAAGAGAGAGAACCATCCACAGATAAGAGGTATATAACATCAGCTGGCTCAATATATCCCAGGGTATATCTTGTAAAATGCTACAGCAGAGCAGAAACGCTACATTTCATAAACTTCTTGGTTTAAAGTCCACTTCTTCTTCTAGTAGGTAAGGGTGTGTGAAATTGGGAAAGGGAGTATGTCTGTGTCCCAGACAGATGCTCACTGAAGTGCTCCCCCAGACTTTGGTGGGAGCCAGCGTGAAGCAAACCAGCGTCTTGAGACCCCACCTTCTGGTCCTCTGCAGAGCCTCTTGGGAACTGCAATGCCACTAGCCCTGGCCCACAAAGCCAATGAGACAGCCGATGAGAATTGCAGACCCACATCTGGATGGCTACCAATTGCCCATCCTTTACCTCACTGTGACTAAGCGACAGGATGCATAACTAAAATAATCATACATTCTTCCCCTGACTTCTCATCCCTCTCATTCCCGTGTCTAATACCTTGGGGTGGCAAGGTGCCATGTCCTTGATAAAGTGTCTGAGGCACAGATAAATAAACCAGTCAACCCATAAAGGCTGAAATTCAGTAGTAGGATGAAACTAGACTAGGCCCATTGAATCAATGGAACTTACAGAGGACTGGACTCACCCAATCCCCATTGTAGTATGGGCCTACCCTAGTTGTGACTTACCTATGGATTTCAGTAAATATTAGCCTAGGTTGCCCAGGCAAGTGTGACAGAATATGAGTGACTGGAATTTACAAATATGATGGTAAGCATCTAGCAAGTCAGCTCTACCAATGGAAGGATACCCAGTGGGAAGGCACCTTCATCCAGCAGCACTTAGTAGTACAGTATATGGGTGGTGTTCACATTTGTCCAAAGAAAAGCAGAAATAACTGCTAGATTCAGAACAGGTCCTCTCTTCCCCTTGACTCCCAACCAACTATGCATTATCTGAAGGTGCATTCACATTCGAGTGCTAGCTCCAGAAATACTCTCTTTTAATTGCTGTAAGCCACCCTAGGTCCTTTTTTTAAGGAGAAAGGTGGGTTAAAATATTTTAAAGAATAAATATCCTGGCAGCGAAACAAGTCTCAGTATTTTAGGATGAGTGCATTAGAAAAAGAGACTCAAATCCTTCTGACTGCAGGATTAGGGATTCAAATGCGGCTATGAGGTGCTTTGCTTATTGATCAATGCTGCAGATAGCATCAACTGAGGCCTGCACTATGCAGAGAGGATTTAAAAACATTGCTGGTGGCACTCCAAAAATGAGCTATGAGCTTTCAGTTTCCAGCTAATCACTTGGAAATACAGACCTATATGCATTTTAGCTGCAGACGATAAGGGCTGGTAAGTAAAACCTTCCTGCCCTTAGAAGCACAATACTCCCAGCTTAGCTCCTTGAACCAAATGTGCAAAAAACAGCTATGGAACGACAACACCGGGACTGTGGCAATCGCACCACTGCACACTGGCCTGTCTCGGATGTTACTTTCCCTGGAGCCCTTTAGAGCAAGGCTGGATTAAGCAGGACATCATAGTGAAACCCTTCGTTGTTTTCATTATTGGGAAGATTTGATAGACCATCTTTAGTTTACGTTGGTCTGTTTATGAAACCACCACCAAACTGCCTTATTTATGGAGTAAGGTCATTCCACTCAGCCCAGTTTTGTGACATTGGGGCCGCTGGTTCCCAAGCGGATCCAGCACTTTTCTTAGTCCATCTTGGGAGATCACTGGTGATCTCCCATCTAAGTGCTAACCGGGCCCAATCCTGTTTAGCTTCTGAAATTAGATGAGATCTGGTGTGCATGGTGTCTGATACCCAGTGTCCAAGTCCAACTGTTTTTTTCTGGTTCTGGCCATTAAAAAAAATCACTGAACATAAAATGTACAGCTGGGTAGAAAACATGTACAGGTGGAAACTGAGAAGAAACGGGATGGCATCAAGGCTTATCTACTTGTTTCCTACTGCTTTGTTTTCTTTGCAAATTTTGAGTCCAAAATGCTGAAGCCCCCAAATCTGACTCAGCCCTGCTCTCACAGGGATCACTCCCGGGGAACTTTCATGTGTTCGGGGTGCTGTGCAGAAATGAGCAAAGGATACCAGGTCGTCTACCCACTCCAGCTGCTTCATGAAAACTGTGTGGTCAAAACTAGTACTTCAGGACCACGCGATTTTGTTTTCAAACCTGCTGGGCAGTTCAGTGGCTTCCGTCAGAGCAAGAAGTTGGGAGTTCAATTCCCCCACGGTGCCTCCTCGTCAAGGGCTGGACTCCATGATCCACAGGCTCCCTTCCAGCTCTGCTGTACAAAGATTATTATTATTATTTGGAATAATCTTGGAATCTTTTTACCCCCTCCTGCAAAGGGAGAGTTTCTACCTGCTCCCGCTCTTATGAATTTCTATTCCAACTCCCTCGTTTTTCTCTTTCCTCTTTTTTTTTTTAATGTGCATCCATCCTTTTTTAAAGTATTGCCCTCCCCCATTTTTAACACCACCTGATTAAATTGTTGTGCTATCGGCTGCCCCACATTTAAAGGCACAGGAGACCAGGGGGGCCACCTCAAACCCCAGGTGGCCTGAGGAAGCCCAATTTTTGCCGAAGTTACATTTTTTGGACCGCCACTAGCCATCCTGGCTGGGAGACGTACTTCGAAAAAAAAAGTAACTTCTGTAAGTTCGGAAGAAACCCTCCGGCAGGACCGTCCTTCTTCTTTCCCACGCTCAATACCCTCGGGCTTTCAAGCTGGGCAAAGATGTCGCTCTCAAAACAGGTTCCACTCGCTAGCTCGCGGGGCCGTCCAGGGTACAGGCAACCTTCCAGCGGGGCTCTCCCGCCAACCGAGCCACAAGCAGACGCGGCGCCTCCCACAACGAGCCCGGTCTCGCCTTCCTCGCTCCGGCGGGGCGGGAGGAAAGGGAAGGCGACCCGCGCCGGCGACCAATGGCCGGCCCGGGAAGGCGGAGGCGGAGCCTAAGGTCGCAGCGGCCCCGCCCCCCTCCCCGGGCTCCTCCGCCCGTGCGCATCCCCCGCACCCGAGCGGCGGCGAGCTCGAGCTATGGAGCCGGACGGCGGCGGCGGGTGTCGGCCGCCGCCCTCGCTTCCCTCCAGCGGCGACGGGGCGACGGCCTCCGCCGAGACGCCGGGGGCTCCTCAGGGCTCCGCTCGGCCTCCGCTTCTCCCGTCCTCGCCGGAGCTGCTGGAGTTCGACGACGACGACGAGGACCTGGAAGTGTTCAGCAAGGTACAGAGCGCGCGGGGGACGGGGGGGGGGGGACTCCCGCTGGCGCCCGAGGAGCCTGGCAGCCCGCGGCTGGTCTCGCCCGGGGACGGGGGAGGCAAGAGCCACGCGGCGCTCAACTCGCCCTCCGCTTGCAAGCGCGGGCGGGAAGCCGCGACCTGCCCGACCCTCCTTGCTTTCCGCCCTTTGCTCCGGAGCTGGGGCATGAGGCGGGGGACAAGCGAGGACAAGCTGGGGCTTCCCTTCTCCCGGGCCGGGAAGGTGTGACGGGACGGAAACCGCCCTAGGAGACTGTCCCGTGCCTCCAAATGGCTGGGGGCAGGAAACGGTCCCTCCTCCGCCCGCAGGGCAGAACTTTTTCGCCGCCGCGCACTTTTCGCCCCGGCTAGGAAGACGTTGGCGCCTGGGCAGTCCTTTTTCCAGGGGAAAGGTTGGCGTCCCAACCTTCCTTTTTTTTTCCACGGCTCGAGTTGAGGGAAGGAAAAGCGAATCGGGCTCCCCCGGACCTCGCACCCTTCCCGACTTCGGGGACTACAACATCCATCAGCCGCAGCCAGCATGCGGGAGGGGCAGGAATGGGAATGGTTGTCAGGGGGGACGTCAGGTTGAGAAAGATGCTTTAAGTAAGACACGTGAGGGTTGAATTTCTTTCAATATGTTGTAAAGAGCCTGTGGAGTGACTTTGAACTGTGAGCCTGTAGTAAACTTAGAGGAGTTTAGGAGGTCCACAGATGATGCTGGGTTTCAACTCCATGGGGTCCCCAGAAATGTGAATGGTCAGGGATCATCATTAGTGTCTGGAGAGTGAAAAATTGGAATTAGTAGTCTGAGCAACTGCTTATTTTTCTTTTCTCCCTAGCTGTGGATTGTAATGGTTCATGGGACTGCTCAGTTACTATGGCGGAGGAAAGGGTGAAGACTTTCATTTGCCCTTGGTGGTTCTGAACTTCCACTCCTATCCGTAGCAGTCATCTTGTGCCTTTCTTCTTGCTATAACATTTTGCACACCCTAATATGGGAAGCTCTGTTGGGTCTCCATGCCAGGCAGTTTGGTGGGGTGAGGGAGTGTGGGCATGCAACTGCCCTAATTTGTGTACTGAGCACTTCCAACCCATTTGATCATACCTAATATCTCACACTCTCTCCCAGGAGTCAAGTGTAGCTAATTGGGTTTTTGCATCCTTCCTTGCATGGTGAAGCAGGTGGGGTTGGGAAGTACCTGCAGCTGCAGAGGTGATGATGTCTGTTAATACCAGCTGCTGGGGATTTCAAAGGGTGTTGTTGCAACTAGATACAGAATGCTGGACTAGAAAGACCTGATCCCTTGTGGCTGTTCTTCTGTTCTGCCATGTCTCTCAGACCCAAGTCAAATGCAGCTTTTCCTGGCCCAGGTTCCTCTTTGCTCCAGATGTTGTTACTGTATAGTGAAGCAATTGTCTGTACATTTTAGTTTCATTAACAAGCACACCTTGATTCCTGGTCTCTGCTGATTGGATCCCCTCTCTCCCAAGTTGGGAAAGCTGGCTTATGTTGCACTGGATGCTGAAGGCAAGAAAGACCACAAGTATCACAACTGCTGTTGCTTAGTTCCAAGCTAAATATGACACAATGGGCTCTACAACTTGGAAAAAGTTACTTTTCTGGTCTGTAACACTCAGAATCCCAAAGCCCTGTGAGTTTGAAAAAGTTGTGTTTACCTCTGCAGAGCCTTCTATCTTTCCACCTTCAAACATGACACATCTGCAGACCTTCTCACTCTGTGCTTTGAAACAACTCTCCTTTGCCCACTGGCAGAGGACTTGGAAATGCCATTCCTCATTTTGCAACGACCAGGGCTTTGAAGTCAATTTGAGGGAGGTATTCATGTGCCAAATGTTACATTTGCTTGGGTACTTCTCTGGTCTGTCTTCAAGCCTTTTCCTTGCTTCTTGGCTATAATGTACAAGAGCACTGATGCCAAGATGGACAAGATCTGGAGGCCCATTTTCTTTTGTTGGAGCCTTCCAGGTGAAGCGCAGAGTGCAAACAAACAAACAAGTCAGAGACAAACCCAGAAATGGCCAAAAGTCTACTTCTAGTTTTGAAAAATTGATATTTTTTTTTTCTGTGTCAAATGGTGCGGCAGCGCAGGCTATGGTCTATTGGAAGAGTAAATTACCACTTCTGAAGGCTTCCAGGAAAAGGTTTTGTTTTTGTGGCTGGAAAAAAGGGGGATCCCCAGTAGATCTGAGGTCTGGGGAGAAGACCTCAGATCTTCAGCAGCAATTTGTCTGCCCTCGATTTACATCAGTTTTTGACAGGTGATTTGCTTGGTGAGCAAAGTAGAAGGGGCCAATTTTCTTTTTTTTCTTTCTCTGTCTTTTTGAGTTCATGGGTTCTGTGTTTGAGGGCTCCAGACTGATGTGTGATCTTTCAGAGGGGCCAGAAAGCTGCTCAAAGCATGCAGGCATCACAGCTTCTGCGTATTGTTAGTTTCCTCCATCAGCAAATCAGATGTCAGTTCACATTAGTCTCCATGTCTGTTGTTTACACCAATCCATTCTTTGTCTACTGAGAGTTCAGGCATGTTGAGACAGGAATCACCCTTGGGGTGGCTCTCTACATCAGCATAAGTGCAGGATATAATATTTTAAGAGAGAGAGAGAGAGACACTGTATTGTCTGCCTTTAGCAGACTATGTGAAGTGGACTACAAATACTCATGTAATCTACAAAGCTTAGTAAAGTTACTTTTTTGGGGGGAGGGGCACCATAGAATTTGTAAGCCACCACACCCAGTACCCAGAAGGGGTTTCAGAAGCTGGAATCCAGAAACAACTTTTTTCCAAGCTCTGGTACACATATAAACATATTTAGCCCTTAATCTTTCAGTTCCCCCCCCTCCAAACTCCAAGAGTTTCACTGCCCTTTTAAATGCTTCTTGAAACTGTAGGTGTGTGTCCATGATATTTTCTCAATTTTATGTTTTCAGGGATAAGGTTTTCAGTTTGGTGGGAGAAAAGAAAATCATAGCATTTAGGAGCTGTATAAATTACAGCACTTACAAAAGGTTCATCCCAGTATCATGTATCAATAGGTTATAAATAGGTACATTTTGTTTTTCACCAAAGATAGGTGTGCTACAATTGAAGAAGTTCAGGCAAAACTGATATTTTCCAAGCTAAAAACATTTCCTGTGCAACTTTCACCTCTTCTTTACTTATGAGAGGAGGGAGGGCGCTCTTCTATTGTAGGAGAAAATGTTTCAAGTGAGAATTGCCTGTCTTCACAAATGCTGTAAAAGAGACCTCACGTGTTTCTGCTGTACGATGACCTCTGCCTTGTTGCCCATCCCACAAGCTGTTGATGATGGCTTGCTGATTATGCATTGTATTTTAATGTCACTTTGGCATTCCAAAGTGCTGGACAAAAATTAACTTTAGACATTGCCCCTGGGTTTTGCTGGCAGAGAGCAAACAATATGGTTTTCAGTTTGGTGGGAGAAAAGCATGAGAGTAAAACATGGTCCCTTACGGACAGCCATTCTTATTTCTGTTTCTGGATTTCAGAGATTCATTGGAAAAAAAGAAAGATTTAAATTGTCTTCTGCCCATTATGTAATGTGAAGCAGAATTATTCGCATTTAGAACTCTAAAATGTTGAACAGAGAAATACCTGCAGTCCTACTCAAGGGGCAGCTATGTGCAGTTTGGGGCCAATAATTGTTCCCTAGTGTTTGGTGGGAATAGTATTGTCATCCTGCAGAAGGGTGTTAAATGGATTGCAGCACAATAATGTATATGAAGCGCTTTATCAAATGCTCTCAGTGTTAACAGTGGAATTTGTATGAATCTATCCAGAAATGAGGTCAGGGGAATCTGTTTTGAATGTGTATAGGACTGTAGTTGGCTAGAACAATGGTTCCCAACCTTGGGTCCCCAAATATTCTTGGACTGCAGTTCCCAAAAGCCTTCACCACCAGCTGTGCTGGCTAGGGTTTCTGGGAGTTGCAGTTTAAGAACACCTGAGTTACCCAAGATTGGGAACCCCTGGGCTAGAATGAGCCTCTTGGGGTGGTGTAGAGCAGTGGTTTTTAACCTTGGGTTACTCAGGTGCTTTTGGACTGCAACTCCCAGAAGCCTTCACCACCAGCTGTGCTGGCTGGGGTTTCTGGGAGTTGCAGTTCAAAAACACCTGAGTAACCCAAGGTTAAGAACCACTGGTGTAGAGAACCATTGCAGAGGTGTTGTACTGCTGCTACCTGAGTCTTGCTGGCTTGCTATAGTCAGGGTGGGAGAAGGTAGCCAGAATTCTATTACTTGTGTACACTGGCATAAGCGCAACATCACAATGGCTAATTGCTACTTGTTAAGGAGTCACTGCTTTGTATTCCTCATTACACCAGATGGTGCAGTTGGCACACAGGGAGGAATTCTAGTGGAAATTTGTAGCTGCAATTTACATCATTGCATTCAAACCATCACACACACACACACAGAGAGAGAGAGAGAGAGAGAGAGAGAGAGAGAGAGAGAGAGAGATTCTGGCTGATGTTTCTGTTCATTCCTTTTCTGGAATGATGTAGTTAGTTTGGGGTACAGAGGTGTTTAGGGGATGAGGACAGGTATCCTAACACCATTGCCAGAATAGTCCATTTTGGTTTATATGCTCGAACGTTCGCCTCTCTGAAATTTCTACAGTCTCCTTTGGCCCCGTCAGCTGGCCAAGTTCTGGATGCAAGATTGCACTTGAAGCACGATAATTTATTTTTATGCACAGATACATCTGTGTATGGTTTTATATTAAAGTTTGATTTGAATGACAAGTTGAGATACTGAATGTGGAGCTGTAGCCTCTGCATTAAGAGGTAGATTAAGCATGACATATTTCACATAGAAGAAATTAGTGACTAACAGTCATTCTAATTTTCTTAAGTTTCTTAAAGGCTTATACATGCGAATCTGTTTCTTTGATCAACCTGTCAGGAACCTACTAGGCAGGAATTCCTAGGACATGAATTGCTGTCAAATAAAGCTAATGCATAACTTACAGTGTTTCTTATTATCGTTTAAGATTTGCATCCCTCTTTTGTAATTAAATGAGGAACTGAGGTGCCTTACAATAATGTAAAATCATAAATATAATTTAGAAATACACACAGAAAAAGACAAAACAGTAGATGTAAACAACATGCACATGTATTCTAAATAGTTGTGGTACATAGTCTGTTTCTGAAGTTACTAGGAACATGACAGTTGTAGAGAAGTTTTTTGGCAAAGAACAGTGTGATTGTTGTCATTTTGGGCTTGCTAGAATGACTTCAGGTTGCACGAGAAAGCAAAAGCAAAGAGAAAGCATGTCTCCAATACCCAAGAGGCCGCCGACTCAAGAGTTTCCCAAAATTTATTTTCCTGCTGTCAAGTGAAAGCACTTAATCTCAGAGGTCAACAGATCAGTTCTAGCCATTTTAATCTCTACCAGTCAGTAGGCATTCTGTAAAGCTGGTTGGTCTTAGTTGCCCATTCAAATTAGGCTATTCCCCTCTCCAAATACTTTGTGTTATAGGAGGAAGAGCACACTGGGAAGATCTCCTCAGGTACTGTGAGAATTTCATCTAAGCCCAGAGGGAACAAGAAAGTATGAGGAGATGACAGGTGATGTCTTATCTCTTGAAAATCAAGGCATTTTGGTGGTTTCAACCTTGAGAGCCCTGGTTCCACACTGGGCCAAGGGAGATGTCATTGTCAAAATCGTAGTGGCTTAAGGCGGTACAAGTAATGGCTGCAGTTTAGAGCTGAAGAGGAAGCAGTCAGTGGCCGAAAACCTGTTGCTTAGTGTAATAAATTCCACTAGAGTAGAGTAGGCTCATTGACTCAATGGGGATTTGGTGAATAAGCTCATCCAAACTTTCTTTGATTCAAATTGGCCTGTTCTGATGGTGACTTGCTTTAACACAGTAAATCATAGTTAGAATAGGCCCATTTGAATCTATGGGAGGTATGGAAGAATCACCAAACCCCACTGATTTAGTGGGCCTCCTCTAGTGTTATTTACTATGCTAAGTAACAGGACTTTGGCCATTGGTGGTACCTGGAAAATGAGAAGAGGCGAAGCTGGTCAACTGAGAAAGGAGTGAAGCAAAAAGAGTTTGTATGTGGGCAATGTGTCTGTGACTGAAGGCTATCCTGAGGCAGGAAATTTTATAAAGTATATCTTACCAATCAAAAGGTTGGAGTGAATATCATCTGGGGTTTCAGGGTGTTTGATGAAGAAAATTTGCACCCTGAAATGCAATGAAATTCAGTTACTCCCATGAGCAACCAGTGGTGTAGAAGAATGCTATAGTATTATAGCACACTACTTAATTCATTTAAAACCAGCTGCTCAGCATGGCAAACATTCAACCCTACAGTTTCCCCCAAAATTTAGCAACCCCCCCCAAAAAAACTTACAGCAGCTGCAGAAGACAAGACACATTCTTCATTCTTGATAATGCATGTTCACAGATCTGTTTACGACAGAAATTTATGGGGCGAAAAATCCAAATGTCAGCATCTCAGAATTGACTAAAATTTACTACCGAATGTAAGCCTAAAAGGCATTAATGAATCATTTATGAATTGTACACTTCCTAATGTTTAAAAATAAATCTAGCTAATGCAGAAATAATATTTTTGTTTCAGCTCTGGGTACAAGATCCTTTTGAGGGGAGGGGGTAAGCACTGCATATCGACATTTTCGTATTTGCATATGTCTGTTCCGTAATCCTTGAAAATCAAAGCAATTTCTATCAAGCAGGCTTTAGGAAATATAAATAGGTTGTAATTTGTATGTAAAGGGGGGAAGGCAGACTGATATGAGGGGGCAGTGCCATTCTTCCTGCCCATTCCCCATTTTCCCATGCCCCCCATTCTCTGCCCTACTTTCTGAATTCCACCGCCATCACCCTCAACATCTGCCCTTATAACCACTGTATCGACATTTTAATCTCAACCTATCCACATTTCAATTCCATTCAGATTCTTGTTTGTTCCCTTGTTTTCACTCTGCCCTTTCCCCCCACTGATCATTTACTCCTTCAACCTTTTCTTGGTAGTTTCTTTCCATTGGCCTTATAGCCGTTGCAGCTTTTCTTCATCATTTGGATGCACAGGAACAAAGATGGGCCTCTAAAATAACAAAAAGACCCAGTCTTTGCACAAGCAGTAAACAGAGTGGCAGAGTTATGACAGAGGAAGAAATAACTCCTTCTCTTCCTTTGTTAGGGTTGTGTACAAAGTTTGAGACAGACTCCTCCTCCTTGAAGGGTATGGATACCTACTGAGAAAAATACATATTGAATTCTCACCTAGGAAATTGGGTTTCCCTGGCTGAGTTCATTTTAGCTGACTGGACAAGTAATCAGCAGAAAGATAGAATGAAATTTCCAATCAGCTCTTGTTTGCAGCTTGTTAAGGCAGCTTCTGCTGTAGCTGTCCAAATTTGCAGGAGCATAGTGACAGTAGAGGCTCACTTAAGAAGCTGTATGCAGAGGCTGATATACAGTTTCTCTCCTCTTCGCTCTTCTGTTCTGTTCTGTTCTCTTCTCCTAGGTGTTCTAGTGAAAGTTTGTTTCAGTGTTGGTACCAAACCTTTAAAAACCGGTTTGGGCTTGGTTGAGGCAAAGTGACGCCCTCACAAATGCCTTTTTGCTTCCTTTTTATTTCTACCCTGCCAGCTACCAGCACCCCAGAACATGTTGTTCTGCACCAGCACAAGTGATGTGGTTTGTAGAAAACCACAAAAAAATAGGAAACCCCAGTAGCAAAGGAAAAAAGTGTGGATTGGGGGAGAAAAACATCCAGGCCAATTTGTGTTGACCTATCTATATACATTATGTAGTCAATGGAAAATAATAAAAATCTGACCCTCACAGTCCTGGAGCATTTTCTGTTATTTGTCAATGTAGTCTCTCCTTAATTGCTAATCCCTATATGTATGTCCATGTCTAGAAACATAAAATATCTGCACCATAATTGTAGAGACTTCAATATTTCAAACATTTTCATCTCTGCTTTTACATGCAGAGACTTATGGTAGATCATTATAGTTCAAGAATCTTATGTCTTTAAATGCTTTTAGTCCACACAACTGATAACATGCAAGAGACTGTCAGATCTCTCCCTTTTTCTTTTATCATTTTTATTTTATTTTATTGCTGTAAGGGGGGCAGGCTGGTCAACTGATTGTTCTGATACTGGATTCACTTCCTACAATTTGAGTACAGTCAAATAGTGGAGAATATAGGTGTGGCAAATTAGCATTTGAAAATAATCAGTCCTGTTTGACTGTACAGGGCAATGCCCTTTGAACAAAGCAAATTTTTAATCTGATCATGTAGGATTGTTTAAAACATGATTAGGATGAAACCCCACCCTCAAAATCCAGCTCAACACTCCTTAATGGGCATGGAATTAGTATGCTGTCTGACTGTGGGGTACAAGGAAGTGGAAAGCCAGATTTGAGGCTGGAGAAATGAGAAACGTCCTGAAAAGGAGACATTTCTGGTTTATTGGAATATCTGTTCACACAAACAAACAAACAAAAACCCTAACCATTAAAAAAAAGCAGAAATAAATCAAAAACTCAAGAAGGAACAAAGGAAACCTGGGAGCAGAAAGTCTCTTGACATAAATTATTTATTTATTTATTTATTTATTTGACTTATATGCCGCCCATTCTACCCAAAGGTCTCTGGGCGGCTTAAGTTAAAATAAATAAATTATAGTTCTAACAGGGAACAGTGTATATTTGGCCTAGGTACAACAGAGGCTGGTGGGCATCAGCTTCTGAGCATCATCATCTTTACCTGTAATGAAAACAATGCTGATAATGGTGACGATCCATCCAGGTACGCAAGGGCAGTCATTTGGGGCACAGATAAAAAGGGGAGCAAGGTATATGCTGGCGTCTACCTCGTTACATGAGCTGCCCAACAAGCACTCCTGTCCAATCTGACTCGGAAGGAAATGTAAGGAGCAGTGCTGTTCACAAACCCAGTGTATATATGTCTGCTCACAAGGAAGAGCTGGCCTACTTTGAAGTAAATGTGGCCAAAAAAAAGAGAGTTTCAGCCACCCAAAAAGCACCTTTCTGTAAATATCAGGCAAAAGAAAAAGAAAAAAAATTAAGAAGACAAAAACATTGTGGCAGGCAGGCTAACTGCTCTATTTTAATGTGAGTTTTCTGATCGTTTTTGTCTTCTTTTCTTTTTTTCCTGATATGCTAGCACAGACTAACAGGGCTACTACTACTTATCAAACTGCTTTCTGTACGTGAGCCCCTACATCAGGCATAACAGAGAGAAGCAGCATCACAGGCCTCAAAACCAGGGCCTACATGTTTACAAGTAAGGAGGACCACAGTACACAGGAGGGAGTCTGGACAGCAAGTTCTGACCATCTGGAATCTACATCTTTGCTGGTGTTCCGCCAACATAGGAAAAGTGATGACTATCTGGGAAAAGACAGAAGGGCTGATGTTTCCAAAACGAGGCAGGCACGGCACGCCCTGGTTAGCTACTTGGCAACCTGTGTGATGTCCTTAGTACATAGTTGCTGTGAGTCCCGTGGGAACCAGAGGTATGCTTTTACAGTACACTGGGGGAGAGTGTTCTTGCCTGACTACCTGCTGCTTTTTCCAAGGAGCCCTGCATGTCTCCAATATCAAGAAGGAAGGCTCTGTGCCTCTGCATTGGACATCCGTGCATTGTGGTTATTTATTAATTATTTTAAAAAGATACTGAGTTCACAATCAGACTGGATTTGAAATCCATGTGGCTCCAGAAAGGGAAGTGAGCATGTTCTTCTTAGTCTCTGACTCCCTTGCTGGCTGGCTGGGTGGGTGGGATGGATGGATTTGGAGCTGTTGGCAATTAGGTGGGCCACACCCTCTGGGCTCAAATAACAGGGCCACCCTTCCCTTCATACAACTCTTTGAATCACAGAGACTTGTGAAGCTGATGTGGAAGAGAACCGGCAGCTTACTTTTCTTTACCAGATTGGTATTATTATTATTTTTTTGCAAAACCCACGTTTGCAAGCATTAATAGAAGAGTTCCTGCAAAATCAATATTAATATGAAAACTTCCCCTGTTTCTGTCTGCCCTCCCATGTAGTCATTTGCAGAGTTTGCTGCCCGACTGAAACACTATTTTTCTAGTGCGTAGGTACCTGGGAGTAAATTGACTTCATAGATCATTCTTTGTACCTTACACAGTGGAAATAAAACAGCTCCCTAAGTGGTGAAAAATGAGAATCTTAAAGCTGTCAACTTTAATAATCTAGATTATTACTCAAAAACATAAACATGAAGTGCATACATTTTAGGGAATGCTGTACTTGGCTGCATAACATAATGGTGCCCTCAGAGCATAAAAAATCTGAATGGAATTTTAGGAGATAATAATGTAGGCCATCACCTGTTCCCAATCCACACAAGAAGAACTGGGCCTTTATATTTTCTGTTTAGAGCACTGGCTACTCTGTTTCAAAAGATTTAAAAGCTGCTGGGGGCGGGGGATCCACTTTTACAGTCTGCTTGTGGCCAATGGTTTAAAATATAACTTGGACTTTGTTGTTACATGCCATCAGGTTGCCTCCAACTGGGTGACTATGTGAAAAAGAGATTTCCAGAATATCCTGTCCTCAACAGTAGTGCTCAGCTCTTGTAAATGCAAGCCTGATTCATTTATTATTATTAAGCTATCCAGCTTTGATGCAAGGTGAATGGAAATCCAAGAGTGTGGATGATTTTGGTCTTGGTCTCCAGTGACAAATCCTTACACTTGAAGATATTTTCTAATTCCGTCATTGCTGTCCTTCCTAGTCTCAGTCTTCTTCTGATTTCTCCATTTGGAATGATGATTGAACCAAGGTATACAGAATTGCTGACTTTTCAGTTTCTTCATTGTCAATGTTAAAATTGCGTAGATCTTCTGTAGTCATGATTTTTGCTTTTCTAATGTTCAACTGTAGTCCTGCTTTGGCACTTTCTTCTTTCACTTTCACCAAACGTCATTCCAGTGCTGCTTTCTGCCAGTAAGATGGTGTCACCTGCATGTCTTAAATCATCCATATTTCTTATACCACTCCTTCATCTGTATCCAGTTTGGCTTTCCTGTATGATATGTTCTAAATGCAGATTGAACAGATAAGATGATAAAATGCACTCGTGTCTGACAGCTTTGCCTATAGGAAAGTATGCTGTCTTTCCATAATCTGTCCTAATAGTAGCTTCTTCTCCACAATACAGGTTATGCATTGTGTTAATCAAGTGCTGAGGTGCACCTATATCTTTCAGAACAACTCATAGTTTCTCATGATCCACACCATCAAATACTTTGCTGTAGTCTATAAAACATAGACTGATCTTCTAAAATTCTTTGATCTTCTCCAGTGTTCTGTGGCTATTTCCACTATGATCTCAAGTGCCTCTTCCTTTTCAGAATCCAGCTTGAACATCAGATATTTCTTGGTTCATATAAGGTAAATCTCTCTAGTTTCAATCCACAGTTCTTCAGGCTCATGGTCACTTGAGTTTAGTAATGCAGATCTGTTCCTTATGTGGGAATGGTTTATCCCAAAGCATCCTGTTTGCCTCGAGAGCTAGTAGAGTGCAAAGGCTAAGGATATGATCTAGAAAGGTAAGACGTTCCCATTTCAGATTTCATCTCTGCCTTCTAGGCAAGCCATGGTCATTCAAAGTGCATTACCCATATGACTGTATGAGAATAACCTACTTAAGATTTCAAATGTCTAATGTAAGGGCTGTTTAAGTAATGGTTGTGACATGATTTGAAACCTTGAAATTTGTATTTTTAGTGTTGAACCAATAATTAAACTTAAGTTTTGGTTGGATCATAACAAAGTTCATGGAAGGAAAATTTCTCATTCCCTGTGGCGCTTTCGTCATTCTTAGCCATCACCACTCCGAATATATCCAATAAGTCAATCTGCAATATATTTCTTAAAATTAAAGTGAGTTGTGTAGCAATATCTGGGGGGGGCACATTTTGGGCAAGAAAATGGTGCAAGGTGTTGTGTTCCTGATGCAGGAGCTCTGTGGCTGCATCTTGGAAGCAAGGAGAGGTGGCCAGTCTAACAACGTTTTTGGATCTGAAATCCTGTCTGATTTGACCTTTTTCTAGTGACCTTAATGCATACGAGATGAAACTTGGTGGTTTACTTATAGACATGTATGATTAAATTGAATACCCAGTGTGATATAATGCAGAGGTCGTCAGCCCCCGGTCCACGGCCCAGTGTCTGAGCCGGACCAGGCCACGGAGACAGACCTCCTGCCCCCCCACATGCACTTCCCTCCCCACAGCACCAGCATTCCCCCAACCCTTCTCGTCAGCGCACACGCAAAGGGCTGGGCAGGCGGGAGTGCAGGCACTCCTGCGCATGCGCGAAGAGGTGGGGGAGCGTTCACACCAGTGCTGGTGGGTGGACGGGTGCTCCTCCATCACTTCATGCATGCACCTGAGAGTGTGCGCGTGCATGTGAGGGGCGCCTTCCTCAGAGGCTTAGCTGGTCCACGGTCCCAAAAAGGTTGGGGACCACTGGTTTAGTGGACTGTGAAGGACTAGGACTCAGGAGGCCTGGATTCAAATCCCTGCTCATCCATGGAAGCTCACTGGGGCTGTGGAACTAGTAAAACCACTCCTTAATTATCTCACTTTGAAAGTCCTGTTAGGGTTGCTATAGTTGGTTTTGACTTGGTGACACATTACAACTAAAACATTAGAGGTGTATAATAAGTTGATGACAAAGATGAGAACTTTCTCAGTGCATTATTCATTCTGGTAGCACACAAGTAGGTGTGTATGCTGGTCTCTGAGTATGCACATGCTAAATTTCTTTCCCCATCTGATGAGGGCTTTTACAGCAGCTCATGGCGTTCTTTTTCCAAGAAGCGAAACCCTTTGTTGTGTGTCTTAGCAATTTATATAATGATCCACCAAGAAAAGGTAGATAGAATACTGGCACTTAAACCATTGTGAGGACATCGTTTCCAGCACAGAGTTTGACTCCTTATCAACAAAGGGGCTCTGTTTGCTTGAAAAGAAGCAAACGGCAGAAAGGGGGTGACCTTTGGAGGTCAAGGGAAAGACATGCACTAAGCCTGGACTCCAAGGCCATTTTCAAGACAAGAAAGGCTGTTGTGGGTTGTCGGTTGATTGATAATCCTTTTTCTCCCTTTGATGCTTTGGTGAGAACTGAGTGGCCCATTTCGAGAAGATGGTCATTGTGGAACTGACAGTTTCCTGACAATAAAAACAGGCGGTTGAGACTAGTGGGTCCACGGGGGAGCAGGGGAAGAATAATGCTTTCAAAAGTCTGAAAGAATAATGGTCGAATCGATTGTGTAATTCTTTCCTTCAGGTATTACAGGTGCCCTATAAGACCCAAGTTTCACACTAAGCAGTCCAACCAATATACTGTATATAAATATATAGAAAGAGTGAGAGAGAGCTATAGCCATAGCAATAACTAGCTATGGATATATGGCATTTTTAGCAGTATTCTTTGCCTGTAAGGAAAGATATAATGAAGCAGAGCTATTTTCTAATGTAGAGCCAGTGTGATGTGGTAGATTGTGTTAGATTAGGACTCAGAAGACCTGGCTTCAAATGCCTGTTCAGCCATAGAAACCCAGTGGGGAGTGGTAATGGATAACCACCCCTTGAACATTTCCCATACCTGGAGAAACCCTATTAAGGTCATCTTAGGTTGATATCACATAACTATTCCAGTGAATTGCATCTCTGCCCAAATATCTTACGTGCTAAACTTCAGTAGCAAATTATTTATTTACAGTGTTTGGTTTTTATATTGCCCATGTGACCAGTGATTACTCTGGGTGGTTCACGAGCAGCAAATGTTTTTCTTCTCAGTCTTGAGGGCTAGAAACATGGTTTCAGTGACAGTTATAGCCTCCAAAATATTACAGCTCAATTAAAAATAAAGTGTTGGGAATCTTTGGCTCTATGTTATGACAAATTAGTTGTGCATTGTAGCAATTGCTCTTAGCTATGGCAACGTAGCTCTGTCGCTACTATGGCGGCAGGTTCTACCTCTCAATAATAGTGACAGTTATTTCAAATGTGTTATTTATTCTCAGGACGCATCCTTAACGGAAGTAAATTCATTCAGTCCTTTGATGCCAACATCTCCAGCCTCCATGATAAACCAGTACAAATTTGAAGATGAACCAGAATCAAAGGATATTTTCATCACCGTTGATGATCCAGAAAGCCACGTCACTGCCATTGAAACGTTCATCACCTACAGAGTTGTTACGAAGGTTAGCACTGGGCTGCCACAAAGGGCTGTTTCAATCATGTAAATGTTGCAGCTGGCCCTCATCCTGCCAACCTTGATTTACGCTGGGGCTGGGCAACTTCAGACATCCTGGGAGGGGGTCAACTTGGGGGAAAATAGGTAGGAAAGAACAGAACTGAAAGTGGCCAGAAATTTACTACAACTTTTGGAAGATGGGCATTGTAGGATGCTAAACATGGCAGAGAGAGAGATTGGGACCTATTTTGAAAGGTGAATGGCTGCTTCTGGAGGTTTTCAGTAGTACCAGTTCAACAGTTTTATTTTTAGGTCTAGGGAAAACCATTTTTAGTGGTGGAAGGGGAAGTTTTGTGACGTGAAGGCAAAGAAGTAACCTTTGGGGGCTCTCTGTGGCCCAAGATCTGTACTTTGCCCACCTCTCATTTACATGGACATGCAGCTTCTTATTTACAAGATCACTGTGGGCAAAAATAGTGATTAAAAGGACCAAATTGGTTGCAGGAATAGACTGAGAAAAATAGTGGTAATGCCGGAAGCTGGCAGTGAAGGTGGTGGTCCAGAGAAGCACCTAGAGCAGTAGTTCCCTAACCTTGAGTCCACAGATGTTCTTGGATTAAAGCTACCAGAAATCCTCACCAGCACAGCTAGTGGTGAAATCTTCTGGGAGTTTTAGTCCAAGAACATCTGGGGACCCAAGGTTGGAAACCGCTGATCTAGAGAATGTGAACTGTTTATGTTGAAATACTCGGGCTCACATCTCCCTAACAACAGACCCCTCCCCGCGGAGCCTACAGCAGCAGCAGATCAATCCACCTGTCCGGGGATATTCGTATACGAATACCCCCATCTCTAGTTTTGGCATCCGTGGAGGAGGGCTTGGAATTGATCCCCTGTGGATACAAGGGTCATCCTATACTTGTAATTGAATATATAGATAGATATATAATTGCAATATAGGCTGATCTTTCCCTTCCAAAAATGGCAACTGTGTACACCAAACAACATTTGGACTATTTCCTTATTTGCTTTTGTGTTCTTTCTCTGATTTTAAGACAACACGTGGTGAATTTGACTCCTGTGAATATGAAGTTAGACGACGGTATCAAGATTTCCTGTGGTTAAAGGGAAGACTTGAAGAAGCGCACCCAACACTCATCATTCCTGTGGGTCTAGTTGATTTTTGGTATTGCTTTGAATACATTCATCTCCTCCATAAAAAAAGACTGAAGTGCACCAATATGAGAAATGTATTTACTGCTCCTGGTCCTACTGCTGAAGAAATTGGCCTTTGTCCATACTAAATAGAGGCATGTCTCTGTTACTTGCAAACATGACTTCATAATAATGGATTTTTAAATCCTGTTCAAAATATTTATCAGTGTTCCTGTAGTCAGAGAAAGAAAATTATTGCTTAGGTAAAAAATGGGGGCATTGTTTTTAAAGTAATAAGTGGTAAAATGTCTCCTCTCATAAGTCTTCTCATTTATAGGTATTCTGATAATGGAACAACTGCTCCCCATTTAGTTTTGAGGCCTCTTTATTTTTGCCAAAGGATTGTATTTTTTGAGGGTTTGTTTTTTTGGTAGATATAACTTTTCGGCTTACTTATTTTTTGTTCCTCCTTTTACTTACTTACTTTATTTTTTCCCCCATAGCCATTGCCTGAAAAATTCATAATGAAAGGAGTTGTGGAACGATTTAATGATGAATTCATTGAGACAAGAAGGAAAGCTCTTCATAAATTTTTAAACCGGATTGCTGATCATCCCACCTTAACTTTCAATAAGGACTTTAAAATCTTTCTAACTGCGCAGGCTTGGGTAAATTAACTTTTAAATAGTGCTGTTGTTACAATAAATAAATCTGCTACTCAGCTAAGGGAGAGGTTTGCTTGTTTTCTCATTTGCTTGCTTTTTTCATTGAAATAAAAAAGAACCCGCGCGCGCGCGCGCACACACACACACACACACACACACACACACACACACACACACACACACACACACACACACACACACACACAGAAACATTATATTTCTTCAATTGTCACATTTATATTCTGTCCTTTCTTCAATGAGCTGAGATTTATATTCTTCCCTTTCTTCAGTTGGTGTACATAAGGTAGGTCATGTTGAGAATGTGTTACTGCCCAAGGTCACCCAGTGAGTTTCCTGGGTCAGTACAGATCTCACCCTGAATTACTCAAGACCTACTCCTATACTAATAGTTATGAAGAACTAAAAGAAAGTCTATTCGCGAAGGCTTTCATGGCCGGGATCTAATGGTTGTTGTGGGTTTTTCAGGCTTCTTGGCCGTGTTCTGAAAGTGGTTCTTCCTAACGTTTCGCCAGTCTCCTCTGAAGTTTGCCAGCCACAGAGACTGGCGAAACGTTAGGAAGAACCACTTTCAGAACACGGCCAAGAAGCCTGAAAAACCCACGACAACCATAAAAGAAAGTGCCCAGGGAGTATATAAATATGGACACTCCCAGTTTCCTCATTCACAGAAGCATGCAAACCTAAGTTCTGCTCCCTATTTTGGGGTACAGTTCAAGATGGAAAATATTGGTCATGGTTGCTTGTCATGCTATGAGAATGACAGAGTCATCTTTAGTACAGTATTCCATGTGAACCATTAATAGAACATAGTGTCCTCCCATTTTTAAATGGATTCTTCAAGCAACAGATGCAGAAAGTTAGAGAAGGTCACTGAAGTAAGGGGTCATTCTAGAAGGCTCATTTAGAGTGCCCTGTTAAGCGAAAACATAAAGTGAAATAAAAAAACCCATTGGAGCGCATTGAAAACCGTTCCAATGGGCTAAAAACTCACCGTCCAGTGAAGATCCTCCATACGGCGGCCATTTTTGGTGCCTATATAGCGAGGAATCAGTCCCTAAGCTCAGCGGGGAGCCATTTTAAGCACCCGGTAGCCATTTTGAAAACCCGACGATCAGCTGTTTTTGATCGTCGTAAAGCGATCATCGCTAAGTGAAATTCCCCCATTTAGACCATCATTTTGTGATCACAAAAACATCACTGTAAAGCGGATTCGTCATAATGCGGGGCAATCATTAAGCAGGGCACGACTATACTGGCATTCTGAATGATGCTATGGGTTCCAATGAAATCCTCAAAAGGGCTGTGATAGTAGCTGTGTGAATGAATGACAATAAGCTGTATGGGGAAATGTGGTAGATCTGTCATATTTCAGACATATCCAGATAAGCAGGATGGGCATTCTATGTGAAATCCAGAAATCACCATTTGTGATGTGAATTCATAGTTTTACTGTCATCATCATCAGCCACCAGTGACAATGCTGAATTTCTTCTCATCATTTTTAGGAGCTTTCATCTCATAGGAAGCAGGGCCCTGGCTTGTTCAGCAGAATGGGACAAACTGTTAAAGCAGTTGCTTCATCCATGCGAGGAGGAACTGTGAAAAACCGTCCAGAACCTTTTGCAGAAATGAATGCATATGTGGACATATTTAGCCAGAAGATTAGTCTCTTGGACAAAATTTCTCGTCGAGTTTACAAGGAAGAGAAAGGTTGGTGGGAAAGAAGACTCGAATGTGCCTGCCCTGTTATAGACCAGTAACTTACCTGGTAGTTAAGTTGTGATTAGAGTCAACCCATTGAATCAATTGAACTTATATAAGTGTTGCCTTTTTACATCCCCACAGATTCAATGATCCTAGTCTAACTGCTACTTACTACTGAATTTCAAACAGCATGTCTAATTGATGCAATTTATATATTTATTTAATATGCCATCACTAACTTTCTGACATTGACTGAGGCATGGTTGCATATTGTAAATCTTTAGAATATTGATAATAGAAGTATTTTAGAGTATTGATAATAATGGTCAGTGTCTAATACTGTTTTTGCCTTTGCCTAAGTGGAAGAGGGGCCATTCACCCATCTTCCTCCAAATCCATTCCCCCCCCCCCATGCCTAAAAAATTGCTCTGGGGGACTGAGAAATATTTTGGGATAGTTTTCAGTTCCAGAGGGGTTTGCAAGGAGTCAGGGCCAAAAATCCATATGCTGTCCTGAGCATGATATTGGATATAAGGCAGTGAAGATGACAACCGTGACAGTAAGGTAGAAGTCCTTCCTGTCTTTGTGAGGTTCTAAATAGCCATTCCGATTTCTTGACCTGTATGCTTGAATTGTTTTAGAAATGTATTTAAATAGAAATCTCTATAATCCATCTCTCCTTCAACTTGCTTTTCAAGATTATTGCTATGAATTGAAAGAATTTGGCCCCATCCACACACTTTGGTCTGCGTCGGAAGAAGACCTGGCAGACACGCTCAAAGGGGTGGCCAGTTGCATTGACAAATGCTGCAAGGCTACAGAGAAACGGATGGTGGCGCTCTCAGACATTCTCTTCCCTGCTTTACACGAATATTTGCTCTACAGTGAAATATTAATGGTAAGAGGGATCAGATGCTGCATATTTTCAAAAGGAACACCCAATTACATGGTTTTCTTTGATGAGGCTGTGCTAATGTTAGAAATGTGAAGGCCAGAAGAGTGGGGGGGGGCACAGCTTTTTTTAACTACTTCCTCCCCTTCCCAAGAATAGTGTTTAGTTTTTTTCAGAGGGGAAACTAGAAACTTTGGGAAATGCAGCACTTTGATTACTGGGATTTTTTTTTCGTTTTTCTTCCCCTAATTTTCAGATGGCAAAAATTAAGGTATGTGTAGTTAGGTTGCATAAGATTCAGCTGTTTGTGGCTTTCTTTTTCATACAGTGCATATCCTTAATTTTTTCTTATGCAAAACTTAGATTCCTGTATTTATACATTTCATAAATTTACCAAATAGTACAGTTTTACATGCTGAGTTCGGATAAAGTAATTTATGTTGCTAAAACAGTAATGTTTGCTATGAAAGTGAGTATTGCGTGCATTTCAATTTCTCTTGATATTTCTGGGATTTTCCTCCGAAAACTCTCCGATCAGGAGGAAAAAAAGAGTTCCCTCCACCTCATGGTTTCAGACTTTCCAGAAATTTTGCCCTGCATAACATATAGTCAGTGCATTTTCTTAGTTGATGCTGCTAAGTTAGGGGATGGGTAAAGTTCACACCTGCACAATGAATGAGGAAGGTGCAGATTTCTTTTTCTGTGTCATGCATTCCTTGGAAGTCCTCTCTCAACCTTGGTCAGACCAACAGAGGGCTTGTTTTAATTGATGCTGGTCTCCTGAGAGAAAACGGCAAAAGGATGATAAAGAATCCCGAGTAACAAGATGCAGGTTGATGAGTGACTATGGGTGGAGCTCTGGCTTCAGGGATTCAGACTCCACTTTGGGTTCCAGTTCACACTGCGGCTCTCAGGAAAGGAAGGAGCCAGCTGAGATCACCTAGCAGGTGCATGGCTGATAGGCATTACATGTCTTGCCACCTGTGTAGCCTTGGACAAGCTGCACAGTCCCTGAGCGCTGTCGGAGGGAGGAAATGGTAAACCACTGGTGAACATTGTAAGCCTAAGAAATCACAACAGGGTTGCCATGAGAGAGAATGGACTTCATGAGCGATAATTGTTTTATTAGGTGATTAGGGCTGTTTTGACATTGAGATGCTGTGGGATTTTGTTTATCAGTTATGTTTATTTGTTTATTATTCATTTAAAATATTTTTACCCTGCCTTTCTTCTTAAAAGGACCCAAGGCCGTTTATAGGTTACCTGTCCTCCAGTAGACTCAAGGTACCCTATATATATATGTTTCCTCAACTTTATTCTCATCACAGCCCTGTGAGGTAGGTCAGGCAGAGAGGGTCAGAAACTGGCCAAGGTGCACCCAGTTAGTTTCATGCCCTCATATTTGGAGCACCTGCAAGCCTTTTTCAGTACTACATATGAAGAGGAGAGATTTCATTGGCAGTAGATATGCTGTTGATTTAGATATGATGGCACCCATGACTACATACATAAGATATTCCTAACTCCGTAAGGTTAGAGATTTTCCTTCGGATCCTGTGAAATTTCTGCCAGGACGTTCATTGTAAGCAACAGGGCACTGGGAAGGACCAACAACCAGCGGGCTCAGTCTCAGAATGTGTGTTGTTCCTGTCTTGGAACTGAACAAAAACCTTGCTTTTATTCCAGGGACAGTGGTTTCTCTTGTCATATTTGACAGGTTGAGGGGAAAGTGTTCATCTTTGCTAGCTCTTTCCCTCTTCAAAAACTTGACACCAACGAAGTGGGTGGCAATTCGGAGTGAGCATTGTTGTTGTTACGTGCTGTCACGTCACCTCTGGCTTATGGCAACCCTGTGACTGAGTGATCTCAAAAAATGTCATCAACGGCCCCCACTCAGCTCTTACAAACTCAAGCCTGTGATTTCTTTTAGGGAGTCAACCCATCTTATATTGGGGCATCCTCTTCTCCTGCTGGCTTCAACCTTTCCCAACATTATTGTATTTTCCAGAGAATCCTCCCTTCTCATGATGTGCCCAAAAAAGGACTGCCCCAGCTTCAATATTTTTACCTCCAGAGATAGTTCAGGCTTGATTTGATCTAGGACTCATTTGTTTGTCTTATTTGGCAGTCCAGTATATCTACAAAGCTCCCCTCCAGCACCACATTTCAAGCAAATTGATTTTTTCCCTATCAGCTTCCTTAACTGTCAAGCTTTCACACCTATACAATACATGATGGCTGGAAATACAAAAGTATTGATTATCTTGGTCTTGGTCTCCAGTGACACATCCTTATGCTTGATGATCTTTTCTATCATCAGGGTAACCATTACACACCCAAATTCCATTGGCATCGGGAGAACTTTGGTGGGCCAGTTTTCTCTAAATTGTAGCCAGTACATTTTATGTTTGCTTTTGAATTGTGGTACTTGTGGTGCTGAAGGAGACTCTTGAGAGTCCCCTGGACTGCAAGGAGATCAAACATATCCATTCTAAAGAAAATCAACCCTCAGTGTTCACTGGAAGGACAGATCCTGAAGCTGAGGCTCCAATACTTTGGCCTTCTCATGAGAAGAGAAGACTCCCTGGAAAAGACCCTGAGGTTGGGAAAGTGTGAAGGCAAGAGGAGAAGGGGACGACAGAGGACGAGATGGTTGGACAGTGTCATCAAAGCTACCAACATGCATTTGGCCCAACTCCAGGAGGCAGTGGAAGACAGGAGGGCCTGGCGTGCTCTCGTCCATGGGGTCACAAAGAGTCGGACAGGGACTTAATGACTAAACAACAACATTTTATATTCAATTCTAAAGACTTCTGTTTAAATGACTTACAATGGTATTGCATTTTTAGACTGAAGCAAACAATTTGATAACAGATTGTTCTTTTCAATAGTGTATTTTATGTATATAGCTGCATCCTAACTGGTTCTGCCAATACCAAAGTAAAATTGGGATTACAGCCACTGTTGTGGGAAATTGCTCTGAACATAATATTTTATTCTATTTTTACACTGCCTTTATGTTTTTTTTAATGCATCCATGGTGGTTAATCATAAAGTACAGATGGAAAACAAGACCTTGATTAAAAGCAGAATATAAAAGCAAATACATTGAAAACATAACCCACCCAATTGGTTAGACCGCCTTCAGCATATGGTGTGGTATCTATATACTCGGCTCTGTTGCTGTACATTGCAGTTTTTTTCATAAAAGTGGTTAAACCATACAGCTGTATCATCAAAATACATTGGCTCTTGTTAATAGATGCTACTGTATTTATCTTTTGAAACATTTATCCACAATGTTTTGAAAGGATACACTTTAAATTTCCAAGCAATATACTTGTCTGAAAATAGAAAGGTAAGTGTGTCTAAGTCTTTCATATAAAAAAATGTTACAAATCTATGTTTTCTGTTTCACATCTTAGGAACACTGGTTTGGATCTGGAGTTGTTTCGCTGTGCACAGGAGGGCTCTTTTCATTTGTAGAAGGAACTGAGATCTAGTGGAGGTTTCTACTGAAAGACATAGGGATGGTTTTCATCTATTCCTCCGGCACTCATACCCAGCACAGCATGAGTTTTAGCATTTTCCATCAAGCATATAGGGCAACAATGTGCAAAAATGCCCCTTTGGTGCATCAAGTAATATCAGGGAAATGGGGACAGAATTTGTTTCATTCACTTTTTTCTCAAATTCTGACAAAAAATACACATTGAAACCTATGTGTGCCGGAACTGTTTCCCTGTAAGAAATATTGTCCTCCTGTAGCAGATAACTTCTGTCTCTATTGGCTTTCCGATTCAGGGAGTGCTGAAAAGAAGAGACCATATCCAAGCAGAGCTGGATGCCAAAGTTGATGCCTTGTATAATAAAAACACAGAAAGTGAGCTTGTAAGTATGTGACATTGTCAGTTTGCAAGATGGAACGGTGTATTTCTGGCTGTGATTAAAAAGTAGATTACATTACTTCATGTGGTATATTTTGAGAAGTCTGATCGCAGAGTAGTTAAAGAAGGTCTGTAGCATCTGTTTCTCTGGCATACGATTAAGAAGCCATCTTACACCAGCACAGACAGTTTGCCCTTCTAGCCTAGTTTTGTTTCTGGAGCAGCTTTCCAAGATGCAACTTTCCAGACATTAAGCAAAATGTCTTTCCTGTTAATTTTACTCATTGAAGATACATGAGATAGAACATGCAGTTCCTGCAGGGACTGCTCAGCTATAGCCCCTATTTGTTTATATATATGTGTGTGTGTGTGTGTGTGTGTGTGGTGTGTGTGTGTGTGTGTGTGTGTGTGTTTATATATATATATATATATATGTATATATGTATGTATATGTATATGTATGTATGTGGATGTATGTATATATATATATATATGTGTGTGTGTGTGTGTGAGAGAGAGAGAGAGAGTAGATAGATAGATAGCTATAGATATATACAGTGGTGCCTCGCTTAACGACGATAATCCGTTCCAGGACAATCGCTGTTAAGCGAAAACATCATAAAGCGAAATTAAAAAGCCCATTGAAATGCATTGAAAACCGTTCAGTGCGTTCCAGTGGGCTAAAAACTCACCGTCCAGTGAAGATCCTCCATATGATGGCCATTTTCGGTGTCTGTATAGCGATGAATCCGTCCCTAAGCACAGCGGGGAGCCATTTTAAGCACCCGGCGGATCAGCTGTTTTTGATCGTCGTGAAGCGAAAATCGGTTCCCAGAGCAGGGAACCGATCATCGCTAAACACAATCCCCCCATTGAGACCATTGTTTTGCGATCGCAATTGCGATCGCAAAAACATCATTGTAAAGTGGATTGTTCATAATGCGGGGTAATTGTTAAGCGGGGCATGACTGTATTTACAAATAACAATTCACAGTGATGATCTTAAGCTTAACATTTAGAATACTAGGAGGGGACTGATCTAACTTCTGGTCTGTTGGCTTTCAAAGGGCCAAGAAGTTTTTGATAGGAGAATTTACTGAAACTTGCCATTCGGAGCCTGTCTTCTGAAGTGGGCTAGGACTGTGTCCCCTCTTCTCTATGAACTGATTGATCTCAATGAATGAAACTTTTCAGCCAGGACAAATGCAGTGAAAAACACATGCAAAAATGTCCTTCTTTCATTGTAAAACACGGTATTCCAATATTAACTGCTAGGCGTGGAAAACATTCTGTTTAGTTGAATGGGAAGAATGAATGAATAGAAGTAGAAAAAGGAAGTTTAGCTATCACAGTGTTGCAGTTGTTTCTAACCAAGGCTTAATTAATTAATTACATTTTTGTCCTGCCTCTCCTTCACAGAGCTCAGGGCAACATCAATAAATCTTCTGCTTTATCTTCACAACAGTCCAATGAAGTAGAACTGCCTTATTCCTATCCCACATTCTATGCAGAGGAGAGGAGCAAGGCAGTTCTAGTTTGTTCCAACTACAGTGGTGCCCCGCTTAACAATTACACCGCTTCACGACGATGTTTTTGCAATCACAATTGCGATCGCAAAATGATGTTTTAATGTTTTTTTTTTTCACTTCTGGACGATCAGTCCCCTGCTTCGGGAACCAATTCTTCCCATTACGACGATCAAACAGCTGATCGTTGGGTTTTCAAAATGGCTGCCGGCTGCTCAAAATGGCTCCCCACTGTTTTTAGGAGGCATTTTCCGCTGCACAGGCACCCCAAAATGGCCGCCCTATGGAAGATCTTCACTGGACGAGCAGGTATTTTGCCCATTGGAACGCATTGAACTGTTTTCAATGCGTTTCAATGGGCTTTTTTATTTCGCTTGATGAGGATTTCACTCTACAACGATTTCGCTGTAACGGATTATCCTCGTCAAGCGAGGCACCACTGTACAGGGGCCAACCTTTTTTTGGACTGCGTGCTGACTTAAGTACGTATTCCTACAGGGCCATAATGTGTCTGTCTCATCTCAAAGGATGGAGTGGTTAAACCTTACCTTTCCAGTTGTTAATGGTCTGTATATTCTTCCACAGCATTCAGCTTTTCTTTTTCCCTCCTCATGTCCTGTTGGTTGCAAGGTACAGTGTTTCCCCAAAAATAAGACAGGGTATTATATTAATTTTTGTTCCCCCCCCCCCCAAAAAAGCAGTAGGGCTTATTTTCAGGGGATGTTTTATTTTATTTTTCATATACAACAGTCTGTGTTTATTTAAATACTGCCATGTCATCTTCTGGTTGCTGCACAATAGTAGAAGGTGGTGTTTCACTTAACTGGAGCTTATTTTTGGGATAGGGTTATATTATGAGCATCCTGAAAAATTATACTAGGGTTTATTTTCAGGTTAGGTCTTATTTTCAGGAAAACAGGGTATGTTTGTGCAGGAAGAGTGAATCCATGTAAGGATAAAATGTATTTGCATCTGAATTTTTATTCCATTTGAGGGCCTTAAAGATTGTACTCCAGGAGTCGTACAGCTTTGTGTTGTGGATTTTCTGTCTCAGGTACTAAATCCTGAAAAATCATCCTAGGGCTTATTTTCAGGTTAGGTCTTATTGTTGGGGAAACAGGATAAATGTATAGCAGGAATATTGGTAGCAGTCAGAGCAGTTGTACAAAGCAGTTTCAAGGGAAGAGGAAGCTAGAGGAATTTGAAGGATAAAATTTACTTCTTCCCTTCCCCCCCCCCCCAATCATGAATTGTCCGTGCTTTGGAAGGGAAAGGGGTCACTCTTTCAGGGCTTTTTGGTCTTGGCTGCATATACAGTTTGAAGGAAAGGAAGACAAACACTGCATTCATTACTGCAAAGACATAACTTATATTTCTTAGCAGTTGGGTATCACTTAGAATTATAAGAGTTGTGAATAAAAATTACACCTCAAAACTAATTGATTCTGCACTTATGTTGTAGACACTTCCCAGGCCTGCCCCAGGCCCCACATGTGTGCACAGAAGAATTCCTGAGGGACTCAGGAGAGCCTAATTCCCCCCCCCCAACACACAAGCCATTCACCTTCCCCTCTACACTGTCTTTTGTCCTGTGAAGGCCACTTGCACTTGAGAGGGAGGACAGAACAAGATTGTCTTGAAACTGGACAGCCTCCTTTCTATGCAGGGGTTGTAAGCAAAGTTGGACATGACCATGCCTTTTGGGTGATACCAGCTTGGTGTGCTACACATGTGACCTGTTCCTCACAATCTGGACCCAGTACCCGAGAAATGAGTCATCTGTGGTACTAACAATGCCACATACCATTTTCTGTTCCCACTGCTATTATTGTACGAATGATTTGTCACATTGGAAGTTGTAAGGTTGGGCTTCTGCTTAGTCCCTGCTAACTCAACGAGCCAAAGTTCTGAAAGCAACATGAGTCTGAGTCTATGGTAGGTTATCATAGAAAATAGAAACCTTTTTGGATATGCATAAAAGAATTAATCTGAATCCATCCAGGAGAGAAGAATTTTAGCCACACCTCTCTGTTGTTCTAGAGAACAATAGTCTGAAAATGATGGGCAGTGTCACCTCTCTATGAATTTTCACAGAACAATAGTCTGAAGATGATGGGCAGTGCCACCTCTCTGAATTTTCAGTGGGACTATGAAAAATCATGTTCCTGATAACATGGAAAAGGTTTCCATATAAGTGGGGGTTCTTTTCTTCAGATTGCTGGTCTGCACACGGAAATTAGGGTGCTGATGTTTCTTTGAACCTAGATAGGCAATTTGTTTGGAACTTAACTGGAGCAGTTCATCTGCAGATGTAAAAATTACGGTGGTGCCTCGCTTGACGATGTTAATTTGTTCCAGCGAAATCGTCAAACTAAATAAAAAAAACCATTGAAATGCATTGAAAACCATTCAGTGCATTCCAATGGGCTGAATACCTGCTCGTCCAGCGAAGATCCTCCATACAGCGGCCATTTTCAGAGACACTAAAGCAAGGAATCCATCCTAGAAAACAGTGGGAGACCATTTTCTTCAGCCGGTGGCCATTTTGAAACCTGACAATCAGCTGTTTGCTGATCGTCGTAAAGCGAAAATCTGTTCCCGAAGCAGGGAACTGATCATCGCTAAGCGAAATTCCCCCATTTAAACCATCGTTTTGCAATCACAAAAACGATCGCAAAAATGTCAACGTAATGCGGATTTGTCGTAGAGCGGGGTAATTGTCCAGTGGGGCATGATTGTATAATCATCCCAATTTCATGTTTTATAGTCATGGATCCCACTGATTCAACAATTAGGAGTTAGTGACGCTGCAAAATGAGCGATAGCCTTGTACAAAACTAAATTGAGGTTATAATTGTATGACACCTGTTAGGAAGATCCATTTAACATAAACAGATTTACTACTGGTAGGCATGTAGAACTGTAGTGACATTTTCAGTTTATTCTTTAGTCTTATGAAGGCTGCTATTCTAAATTAAAATTCCTCCTCAACATGTCTTATTTCAAAAAAAATAAAAAGAGCTAATTATCCATTATCTTATATTTAATGAACTATTCATTCACAATTTTGTATTTTCCTTTTCCTTTGTCATATCATGGGTCCTCTGTTGGATTTCAGGGGCCCAAACACATGTTGAAAAATTAGTTTCTTATTTTAATAACATAGAAGCATCCAAGTGACTTAAAAACTAGACAGAAATTCCCTTCTGTTATAACCATATCCCTTCAAATGTTCCAGCCTTACTTTAAAAATGATTTACTCAAGGCTAATCAGTCTTGAGGAATTTCCTAGGTTCCACTTAGTTGTGCTACCATTAAACTCAAGGGCCTCCATTTTGAAACAGGCAGCTTTGAGTGAGTTGCCAGCACTGCAAAAGCAGCATGACTTTCAAGTATGTGTTTTTCCCTGAACTATCCCCAAGGTATGTGGCATTTAAGCACTTGCTGTATAGTGAGCGATAAATAAGGATTGCATGAAGGCAAACATGGTACCCATTACGGGTGAGTGAACAGGCTGGCACAATGGGTAGGACCCTTCAGCATAGAAACCAAGCTGGTTGCAAGAAGGAAGCTCCCTCTTCCATGCCCAGCATAGTTATGCAGCAAGCTGCCTCAGGAGAGACAGAGCAAGTACAGTAGAAGTCGTGCAGGCTAGTAACATAGGGTGCTTATTTATAAGGTTGACCTAAACCTCATAGCATTAGACTTAAAATGCTCAAGCCTTGGGAAGGGGGTGCATTTGGAAGAAATGAAACAGAAAATGTTGCCCTTCCATTCATCCTGCTGCTATGAATTTATGGTTACTGATTTTTTAAATTTTCCTTTTAATTTTCACAACAACCCAGTGTAGCAGGACAAACTAAGAAGTAGTGACTAGCCCTGGGTCACCAACTAGGGTCCTGGCTTAGTGAACTGGAACTCTCTGAGGCAAATTGAGCACTCCTTCTGTTACTGGGGAAATGATTTCACTGCCACAGTGCGCCAGCATGTGTTCAAAACAGTGAGACTCCAGTACAGGTCTTGTAGCTCAAATTTACAGAAACATGCAACCTTTCTAACTGCATTACAATCAGATTTCAAGCTGAATTTATGGGTCTCCTCCAGGGATAAAACATACAAGGAATCATGAAGGAAGCATGGCAGTGTAGATAAAACATGTAAACATTTCTCTGAAGGAGTGCTATATACTCCTAGGCTGCTACAGTTCTTTTTTCTCTCAAGTGAAAGGACATTGCTGATCTGGAAGCTATTGTTAGTGCAAAACATGTTGGAAAGTGTGTGTGTATGTGTGTGGGAGTCACTTTGATAAGTGGAAGAGATGGAATTCATATACTCAGGAGTGAGTTGATGGGGAAGAAAGCAAGTGATGTACAGTGGTGCCTCGCTTGATGAGGATAATCCATTCCAGCGAAATTGCTGTAGAGCGAAATCCTCGTCAAGCGAAAAAAAGCCCATTGAAACGCATTGAAAACCATTCAATGCGTTCCAATCGGCGAAATACCTGCTCGTCCAGCGAAGATCCTCCATAGGGCGGCCATTTTCAGGTGCCTGTGCAGCGAAAAATGCCTCCTAAAAACAGCGGAGAGCCATTTTGAGCAGCTGGCGGCCATTTTGAAAACCCAACAGTCAGCTGTTTTGATCATCGTAATGCGAAGAATCTGTTCCCAAAGCAGGGAACCGATTGTCAGGAAGCGGAAAAAGGCCATTAAAACATCGTTTTGCGATCGCAATTGCCATCGCAGAAACATTGTCGTGCAGCAGATTCATCGTCAAGCGGGATAATCGTTAAGCGGGGCACCACTGTACAAGCTTTTTCTATTAGTCATTTGTTCTCAGGAAAAGTTTCTCCAGTTGATATCTTCCAAGTGGATACTCTTAGTAAGATAAATGCTTGTTGCTGACCGCGTCGCAGCTGAGAAGGCCATTCAGTACATTCCTAGCAAAACCTAAATGCAGACAGAGCTAGCGCCAGACTTCCATGGCCCCTCAGTGTAATGGGGCCAACCATACACCAAGCAGACTCTGTGCTGCTGCTGCTGCTGCTGCTGCAACAGCTCTGGCTGCCACCATAATTTGCCTTCACTGATCTTTGCAGTGTGTTGCATCTGAGTCATATAACATGGCAGGTGTCACAGAGTGAGATGAAAGCTGCCCTGTAGCCACTCTTGGTCAGTAATGCCATAGTGACCATTCAGGTAGATGGGGGTGGTGAGAGTGAGTAGCTGCAAGCTGCCTCAGGACGGAACAGCAGAAGCACAGCTATCCTGACAGCAACTAGTTCGATGACATTAAGGTCAAGAGAGTCAGATGTAGTCCCCCGAGCCTCTGGGCTCTTGGCAGTTGCCCAGTCTTGCCAGCCCCTGGTGCCAGGCTTGGAGTACTGTTCACAATGCATCGTTCAATCACTATGACAAGGGACAACATCTTTGGAGGGGGCTGAGAACACCCCTTGTTTGGCTCTGTGCAGAACAGAATTGGGCTCTCTTCTGCCACACGGCCTTCCCTCACACAGGCAGCCCCTTTCATAGGATTTAATGAGCTCTATCCGACTGTCCACGCGAGCTCGCCTTTGGAAGCGGATGGCTCAAAATTAGGTTGACAGTGAGTGGCGTGAACCTCAATGTAACATGAAGAGTGTTTGCTCTGGAGATGGGGAATCACAAACATGCTATTAGCACTGTGAAAAGGCTACGGAGCGTGATCTCTAAATGGGACATCAGGTTTGTTCCTGCAGAGAGTGCAGCTGTGACACATAAGAAACGGGAATAAAGAGAGGGGGTAGGATTAGTTCCTTCAATCATCATACCTGCTTTAAAGCCAAAAATGAGTTTGGTTAGAGATGTCATATGATACATACAATTGCTTTCAAGCTGTAGCTTGTGATATTGCAGGCTTTGTTCAGGGACTGCCATTGTGATGGACTCAGGGGAGTGTTGGACTTGGAGTAAAGAGGCACAGATTTATTTCCCACTTCGGCCAAGAAATCCGGGTGATAATTCTACAGTGGTCCCTCGATTTATGAACTTAATCCATCCCAGAAGATGTTTGTAAGTGGAAATGCTCGTTAAGTCGAAGCACCATCTCCAGTTGAAATGCATGGGAATGGGATTAATCCGTTCCAGCATTTCAAAAAAGGAAAAATAAATATAAATAGAGCAACTCCCACACTGGGACTGCAAAAAAACAAAAGACCCTAAAAACAAAACAACACAGCACAGAAACATAACCCCCCCCCCAGTCCTTATAATGCTCACTTATAAGGCCCTAAATGGTTTGGGACCTCAATATTTGGCGGAACGCCTTCTCCCACCAAGATCTACCCGGATCACCCGCGCGAGCCAGGAGGTGAGGCTGAGGAGCCTGACGACGAGAGAGGCCCGGAAGGAGAAGACACGAAACCGGGCCTTCTCGGCGGTGGCTCCTCGCCTCTGGAACAATCTCCCTTCTGAGATTCGCACGGCCCCTACGCTGGGTACATTCAAAATTCAACTAAAAACATGGCTTTATGTCCAGGCCTTCCCTCCTGCCAGCATTTAAATTAATTTAATTTATTTAATTTAATTTTTTCTTTTCTTAACTATTATTTATTATTTTTAGTATGTTTGTTAATATGGATGTTAATGGATTCATATTGTTTTGTATTTTTTTTTCTGTTGTTAGCCGCTCAGAGTGGTATAATTATACTAGATGGGCGGGATATAAATCAAATAAATAAATAAATAAATAAATAAATAAATAAATAAACCCACCCCAAACAGTTTTTTAAAAAGGAAAAAGCAGGACCTTACCAGTCCGAAGCCTGCTCAGCCTCCCAGGCTTCCACCGCTGCAGCGACCTCTGCAGCTGCCCGACCTGGGCTCCGCCGCCACTGCCCAGCTGGGCTTCCGCTGCCACTGCCCGGCCTGGGCTCTGCCTCCTGGAGCCCAGCCGGGAGCTGAGCAGCGGGGACCGCTGGAGGCAGAGCCCATCCAGGATGGGTTTGACGGCACTGGATCCCCGCTGCTTCCACCACCACCGCTGTATCCCTTTTCCTAACCATTGGGACGAAAGAACTGTACAAAGAAACAGCCTCTTTGCCACCGATGGTTAGCAAATTTACATTTCTCACCCTTTTCCCCTGCCCTTTTGTGTTCGTAAGTGGAAGCTCTGCTCGCAAGTCGCTGCAAAATTTTGTGAGCAGAGGTGTCGTAAGTCGAAATGTTCATAGATAGGGGCGTTCGTAAGTCGTGGCACCACTGTACTCACAAGGTTATAGTGAAGATAAAACTGGAAGACAATTGTACAAAGTAGAAACATAGTGGCTTTGTATCTGGCAAGGTCAAATGTGTAACTCTCGAACAATGACCTCAGAGCAGTATAAGATTTCTAACATTTTTGGGGGGGAGGGTGGTCTGCCTTAGCTGACATTTATTCCTAAAAGGGTTAATTCCTTAATATCTTCTGAGTATCAAAGTAGTTTACATTTTCCATCCCTTTTCAGAGGATGAGAATAAACCATTGTTTCCCTCATGGTGATGAAGGTTGTTCTATACCTCCACATCTTACTTATGCTGTGTTTTCCCATGTAGGAAAAATTGTCCAGACAACACCAGCTTGCCAAATTCTACAACCTTTATTTATCTAATTGCTTCTATGCATAAACATCCGCAATTAATAATTCAGAAATTACTGAAAATATGTAATATTTGAGAAATTATTGGCACATGTACTACTTCTCATAAAGCTTAGCCCTAATAGCTATAAACGGTGTTGTAGGTACAAATGCTTAAAAACATAGGAAAACTGAACTTAAATTGCAGCCATGGGACTTAGCAAGCAGAGGGGAAAGCAGGGATCAAAGGCCTGCAGGAACAATTTGATCCCTGCTTTCCCCTCCACTTGTTTTCATACTCTCCGCAGCTTACTTCCGTGTATAAGACAACCCTCAATTTTGAGTCTAAACATTTTAGACAAAAGTAAAGTCTAATACATGGAAAAATATGCTATTTCAAGTATGAGCTTTCGGCAAGAAAAGTTCCAGACACGCCCATTCACATCATTGGTCCATGTATCTCATTCCTGCTTACGTGACTGGCAAGCACTCCCCAAGCTTTCACAGAGAAATCTTTCTTAGCCCAGCATGAAGATGCTGCAGATTTAACTCGGGACCTTTTGAATGTAAGCCATGTGCTCAACAGTTGTGCCATGAATTTTCCATTTTTGGAGTCCTTGGAGGAAGGGTAAAAGAAAAAAATAATTACTACTCTAAAGTTCTGGCTAAAAGCCATGTAACATAATTTACTTGGAGGCTCAATAAATCTCAGGATTTTCACCCTGCCTAGGATTGCCTAGAGAGGAAAGCTGTTTCCATAAACTATAATTCAGCTCCATGTGTCCTAGGTTCAACAAGTCAGTTCTAAAACTTGGACTTATCTGTTGGTAAGCACAAGTGAAGTGTAGGGGAAACTGTCTCAGTTACAAAGCAATCAGGTGAACTAAAGAACAGCTCATCTAATACTTTAAAAGTTGTGTAGACGAAGGAATTTCTACACATGCTGTTCATCTTATCCTATTAACTCTTTGATATGACTAGGCACAACAAAAACCAAAACAGAACAAATGTATTGCACCACTTTTGCTGATGGGGATAGGAATATGACCAAGGAATGAGATCAAATGGAATAAAATCTGATCTGGCCATAGTGACATATGTCTTACTCATTTGGATTACTGCAATACTCATGACTGGTCTTTTTTTTAAAATCAGGATTTGCTGAAATGCACAAAATTTGGGATGGCCAGCATTTTTTTTCTTTTAAGGAAAAAAAAAACAAATTGTGAGAGAAACCAAGATTAACAGATTCTTCTGTCCACATCCAGAGCTTCGAGTGGCGAACTGTAGAGTCTGAGTTTAGATTTCTGTGTATTCAGTCATATTAGTGTTGATGTAGAGCCACCATTTGTTGGTTTCTCAAGAGCCTTCATTTTTAACAACTATTGTCTTTTTCAAGTTAGGAATAGTTTTATGTACTGAACTTGTGGATAATTTGGATAATTTGTGGATAACTTGAGGGATAATTTCAGTGTGGTTCAATTTTGAAGAATTTTTTGAATCTTTTTTTTTTAATCTTCATATTAGGGAGGAAAAGGTTGACGTTTTAAAGGAATGAACACTGTAGAAAGCAAAAGTAAAAAGATTTCCCCTTCAGTAAATGAAATATGCTTCGCCTGCCATTTTCTTTCTTTTTGTGTGTGTGTGTTGCTCTTAAAGATAATAATAATAATTAGTCAAGTCAATTTCAGTTGATTGACCCCATAACCGGCCAGTCCACTTACCAGTACTTCCACTGGCCAGTATTTCTCCACCTCCCCACACAGTCAACAACTCCAGCAAGGAGGTGGGATGACAAGTTTCCCGACTCAGCTGCTGGGCAGTCAGTTGTGCAGGGAGGATGGGAAGCACTGGCTGGGCTACTTTCGTGATTGGCGCAACGTGAATGGTGATAGCTGTGTGCTCCATGCAGTGAGTGGAAAGTGGACTGTCCTGTCCTGGGGGGAGGGTCCAGTTTCCCCAGGCACCTGTGATGCCAGTATTTCATAGTCTTCCCCCCCCCCAGGGATAGGACTGTGAATATCCCATCTCTACCATAGAGTAGCTGGCTGGATAGCTCAGTGTTTTAGGTAGCTGGCTACAAGGCCAGAGTTTGAGAGTTCGATTCTCAATGTTCCTCCATGGAGAAGAGCCAGCCTGTGAGACCTTGGGCAAGCTGCACAGTCCCAGGGTGCCCCCAGAAGAAGGGAATAGTAGACCACTTCTGAGCCCTCTCTACCTGGAAAAGCCTGAAAAGGGTTGACCTAAGTCAGAATTCCCTTGATGGCACATTGTTATTATTATTATTATTATTATTATTATTATTATTATTATTATTATTATTATTATTATTATTATTATTATTATTATTATTATTATTATTATTATTATTGGTGCAGAATGCTCAGGAATTATTTCTGCTGCGTTCTGGGATGAGCTATAGTCTTTATTGTATATGGCCAAATTATTTATGGGTAAACAAGAGTGCATCAGGATGTAACTGAGGCCTAGCTGTAGTGGGTGCCCAAAGGTGGTTACTGTAGTAACTGTTTTGAAGTAACTCCTGCAAAAATGAGTTGCGTTTGGTTTATGAATAGCTTTTATGGTCTATCATGGAAACCTTGTGCCAACACATACATTGATATTTTATCTGTAGTAAGCATTCTATGCCTTTTAACTGCCAGAAATTTTAGCAGTGAGCCAATCTGCCATTACTGATCCTCTCAGTGAAAGATCCTGGATAAATTTCCAAGGAACCCCAAAGATTCCTAAACCACCCTTTAAAAACAAAACAAAAAAACAACCCAGAATAGAGAATAAAAGACTTCTCTGTATTCTAGAAATATAATAAAATCCTGGATTTTGTTGTAAAAAATCCTCACTTACCACCATCTTTCTTGGTCTTCTTGCTCTCTGGATGAGTTGTATTGTAAGCTGGAATGATCCAAGACAGTATGAAGACTGACCATGCTGGTTGGGGATAATAGGAATTATAGCTAGCACATTTGGAGGGCACCAGGTAAAGGAAGACCGCATTATGAGGTTCTTTAATAGTGTTATTTCCTCCCATAAACTGATGAAATGTGCATATATGTACTTTTGTCTAGCTATCAGAAGAGATTGGAAAACTTGAGGACAAAGTAGAGTGTGCCAATAACTCTCTGCAAGCTGACTGGGACAGATGGAAGCAAAGCATGCATCTAGATATGAAGTCGGCATTTAACGATGTTGCAGAAAACAATATCCACTATTATGAGCAGGTAAAATGTACATTTTTAATAACATGGCGTGCATATTTTTGCTGTTTCTGTGTTACTTGCTTATAAAAGGGATAATCTCTCATCAATGTAAGGTAGAAGCTATGTCGTGCTGATCTTTGAGTAAGTTATTTTCAGACTGCTTCTCATATTGGTCAACAGAGGGCAGCCTTGTTTTACAAAGCATAAAGACCTAAACATGTGTTTTTTCCCCCCATAAGGTAAGTTCCAAGTATTTAAGACGAGAGAGCTGGACATCACGAGTGTCTGAGAAAAGGACTGCCACACTTCATCAGTAGGTTAGCCAGCTAGTGCTTTCGCTGATTAATCACTGAGGCAAATTTTAATTGGAGGGATATGCTTTATTTAGTATGGCTGAAGAGCGGAGATTCAAGGTGGAGTTGTCATCTGTTCGTACTGATTTTGCTGTTGGCTTAAAGAATAACCAACATGCAGAAATAAAACCAACAAAGATTTCTCCAGGCCAGAAAAAGCATAGAGTGTCCATGTGACAAATATCTGAGTGTTAGATTGCTGCGAGAGCCATTTTAGGGCAGTGCAATGAGGAAAACTGATTGAAGGATACACTGCCTCGAGTTCCTTACAGCCATTTTATCTCTGATGACTTATTTGCTACATTTGTATGAGATGGCATGATAAGATGCCAGAGCATATGGCCCGTTTGTTCCCACTCTGTTCCTCTCCACAAGTGTGATCTGTATGCATGCACCTAATGTGTCTTGTTTTCATAAAAAAAAGCTATGGCAAATACAGTGAGGGCAGCAGGTGCAGCCTCTGGTAGGTTCCAGGGTGGAATTTGGACTCCCAACCTACAGATGTTGTGCCACTCCTGCTTTACAGGTTGGAATTAAGTTGGGTTTGTGCTTGGTTTTTGAATCCTGGCTTGTTTTGAAATGGCAGGACAAGATCTTCAGTGTGGATGGAATGTTCATGTTTCCATTTCTGGTTGATCTAGTGATCTTGCCAGCTGGAAGAAGCAATGTGTGAGCAAATGAGCTGTGTGAACAGGCACACATCTCTCTCTCTCTCTTCCTCTCCCTCTCTCTCTCTCTCCCTCTCCTTTCCTAACTCCCTCCCTTCCTCTCTCTCTCTCCTTTTCTCTCTCTCTCTCTCTCTCTCTCTCTCTCTCTCTCTCTCTCACACACACACACACACACACACACACACACACACAAATACCAAAAATAACAAAAATTTAAAGCAAAAAACATTGTGACATCTTAAAGACTCATTGGTATGAGCTCTTGTGGATAGATCCATTTATTCAGAAATGTCAGAAGTATTTGAAGAAGTGGATGCTTCCACAAAACCTCACATTGACATAGAAGTCTTTTAAGTTTTTTTTCCTAGTTTGCTTGTTCTTGTCTGATCCAGTTGCACAGACTAACAGGGCTACTTCTTTGAAAGCTCGTTCACCTTAAAGCAGTGGTTCCCAGCCTTTTTTTGAGTCACAGCCCTTTTATAATAGCCAAGTTACCTGCAACACACACACCCTGCATGTGCATTGTCGTCATTCCCCAACATGGCAGCACCATCAGTGATGCTTCTCTTTGCCCTCCTACTACTCATGCTGCCGCCTCCACCTCCACCATTTCAAAACTAGGAACAGGCTGGAGTTGGTTAAGAGTAGGGAGAAGAAAGACAAAGGACTTCAAAGATGGGTCAGGGGAAGGCCTTGGCAGCATCCAGGGAGGGGGCAAAACCTTTGTATAGAGAAGATCGCCCTCAGAAACCAGGACAAAGCTTGCACCTGCTTCAGAAGAGTTGTTTTTGTGTCCCCCTCCTGGCAGTTTATTATTTGTGGGGAAGGGGTCTTCTTTTTCCCTTTCCTCTCCTTCTTTAGGCTTTCCTGACTTAGTAGGCATCCTTCAGTCTCGAGAGACTATGGTAACGTGCTCTGCATGGAGGACTTGGAACAGCATCTAGTGTGGCTGAGAAGGCCAATGCGAGAGTAACAATCCCTTCCACACTGAGGACAAATCCAATCTGGCCCCTGTCCAGCTCCCTGATTTTGCTAGTTTTGGGACTGCCTCTTTGCCCTGGACTGCTGAACAAGGGTCTCTTCAAAATGCGGGAGGCTGTGATGCACCGCCTGCCTCCAGGCTGAATGTTCAGAGGTCAAGGTTTTCTATCTGTTGAGGTCCATTCCTAAGGCCTTCAGATCCCGCTTGCAGATACAGTGGTGTCTCGCTAGATGGTTGCCCCGCTTGACAACGAAATCGCTTTATGATGATTGTAACAGGCAGCCCTGACCTCACCTGTCCGTCACAGCTGGGCAGTGAATCATCAGCCAATGGGGTGACGGAGGGTGGGGCTGAAGAGGGAGGAGCTGGAAGAAAAAAGGGTGTGAAGAGAGTGTGGGAGATCAGATCTAGTGTGTGTGAGAGAGTTTGTTTAGAGGCCTACGTGCCTAAGTGGTCAGTGAGGGAAGTCTGTGATTGATTAAATAAGATACAGTGATTGACATCTTGATTAGCTAATTGTGATTTACATATTTTATTTTGTTATTTCAATAAACCTGTTTTGTTTTGAAGGAAACCCGTGTCCTTCTTAAATAGTCATTACATCTGGTGGCAGCGAGTGTGAGGTAGCGTGGTGGGCATTCTGAGAGGCCTGAGTTGGCAGTGACATCAGAGTGGCCTGCCACATCACAATGATGATCGTCCCCATTGGAACGATTGTAAAACGATGGTTCCAATGGGGCTTTTTCACTCTACAAAACCACCCGTGCCCGCTTTAGAGCACTTTGGAAGCTTTTCCTGCACCATCAGGAAAAGCCTCCAAAATGCTCTAAAGCGGTCGCGGGTGGTTTCGGGGCACCCCCTCCATTTTGGAGGCTTTTCCTGCACCATCAAAGGACTGGCGGGGGACCTCCAAAGCTGGCGATTGCAGCAAGGGGACCCCCCGCCAGTCCTCTCATAGTGCTTCCCCAGCTCCCTACTCCTTAAGTTCCTTTTAAAAAAATTTTCCCCCTAAGAACGCATTAATTAATTTTCAATGCATTCCTATGGGAAATTTGGTTTCGCAAGACGATGTTTTCACAAGACAGCGATTTCCGCGGAACGGATTAACATCGTCTTGCGAGGCACCACTGTATCCTTGTATTGCAGCTGTGGTCTCCCTTTGGGACGATTTCCCTGCACTAATTCTCCATACAGGAGATCTTTTGGAATCCGACCATCAGCCATTCTCACGACATGGCCAAGCCAACGCTTTCCTGAAGGGACACATCTTAGTTAAAATTCGTTTCTTGCAAAAGTCGCAGCAATTATATATTTCTGCTGGCATTTCTATTTTTGTTAAAAATAGTCCCTCTCACCCCTTCTCAGAAAGTAGAGGCTTCTTTCTCCCCTCAAGGGCCTGTATCTTATACATACACATACACACTAACTTTAAAATCCTGCTTGGAAAAGTCAAGGATGAAATTATTTAACAAGAGCTACAGCCTATGTAGTATGTTTGCAGTGTAGTGAATAGAGTAGGGGACTAGGACACTGGAGAACAGGGTATGATTTCCCACTCAGCCATGGAAACTCACTGAGGGAGTGGAACTGCTAAAACCACTCCTTAAATACCTCTCTTACCTTGAAAGTCCTGTTAGGGTCGCTATAAGTTGGTTCCTACTGAACGGCACATGACAACAACAACAAAAGCAGCAACACATATAAGGAGACACATGACCCCCCCCAGAAAACACTTCCCAGTTTGGGAACAACTGTCTTTAACCAAAGCCAGGTTGATGTATATAGAATATGGCATTCTCTGGAACTTAGAGAACAGTGCATTGCCACTCTACCCCACACCATTACTTTTTGCTTGCTATCAGTTATGACTTAGGAGGAGAGATTGCATCCTGCATGCAAATAGGATTGTTGCACGTGTGGAAACACTCCACAGAACCAGGATCTTCTTGTCACTGGTCATGTGAATAAATTAGTGATGGAGTGCGGACAGGCAAGGCATTCCATTTTAAGGTGTTGAGAATACCAAGATGTACAATATTTGAACAGGAGTCAGGTTTCTGCTAATTCTGGGTTCATTGTGCTATGAAGACACAGAGGAGGAGGGGATTACAAACATTCCTTCCCCTGCTCTCAAGAATGTTAAGTGTTGTAACATCTCAGAGGACCTGAATGATGGCCCTTCTGAAGGACCAGATCCATGTTCTTGAGCCACCTCCTTCTTCTATTAGAACTTTGTATCAAAATGTGAAATCTTGAAGTTGCATAGATTTAGCTAGTTTTCTTAATCAGTGAAATAAAATGGGCGGAGCTCTTGTATAAATCATTTTGTTGTGCCATAAATTATACTTTCCCATTTGTCAGTCTATCCTGTTGGAACGGGAAATCATTTGTCTTAAAGGATTATATCATCATCTTCATCATCCCCTTAGAAGTGGAAAGCTAGAAGGGACCCTGTGGATCATTGAGCCCAATATGAATGACAACACTTTCGTAATTTGTTTCTTTTGAAATCTTGCCTCTCTACCTTGTAACCTCCCCCCCTCCATTTCAGTTGTAGCTGGATTTACCTATCATATCAGCAAATTATAATTAGAAAGACCATGTTCATAATCAGAGCTGCTTAATTAGCCTAACAGGGCAAGGAGCATCGACAGTCTGCTGTTGTATATCAAGCTCAAAACACCTCCTGACTTGAGAGGATTTGCCGTTGTTTGACATTCCTTCACTTTTTTTTCCTGCCCTCATATGACTTTCGAAGTCTGCATCATGCACAAGTTCCAAAACAAATCATGCAGATATCATGCTCTGAAAATATTAGACCATTCCCAAACACATCTTGAAGCAATCTTTCTTTTTGTTCTGGGAGAAAAGAAAGGATTTGTAACCCAAACATAGATGTTTGCTTTGGAATCTCTTCCCCTTCTTGGTACAGTGAGATCTGTGGGATGTCCTTCTGCCTAGTGTGGGGACCAGTACTTCCAGCTCACCCCTTAGTATTCAAACACTGAGACAGCCAGTTCTCAGAAATAGGCTGCTCTCAGCGTTGCAGCCTCCCGCCTGTTATTTGCTTGCTTCTGGAGGGTGCCTTCTTGTCCTTCTTCACTTGTCCTCAATTATTTTACTACTACTTCTGTTCCATTTTACTCAGACTAAAATAACAGTAATTATATTTCCATATTTACGCAGCACTTATCTTAAGTATTCGGAGCCCTTCAGATTGGAGTTGCTGTTCAGGTTCTCAGAGGTCTGCCCCAGAGACAAATTGTGAGGGCTCTTAAAGCTACCCTCAAACTAAGGAAGAAGAAAGACTTGAAAATTCTTCTTTCCCTTGGAAAAGAAGGGAAAACCAAAGCCAGGGAAGGACTGCTTGGTCTCTCTCACAAGGTGACTTGAACTACAGCCTACTGCTAGCCAGTAAGAGCAAAGGAAAGGAAGGAGGAAAACGACCCTCCTTTTTTCCATCTTGTAGTGTGCCATAGCTGCTAGTGGGGCAAAACAGAAAATCAGACTAATGGTCTATATGGCAAACATAAGGTTCAGGTTTTTTTTTTTTTTTCAGCAGTTGAGAGAGTATAGCCAGGGATGGCATGAGCCTGTTCACACTTGCAGTTAATTTGAAGATTTATTCAAATCACAGCAGATAAATGGGGAGTAATAACCATAAAATGAAGCCACAGTACTCAAGGAATTGGGAGAAAATCTATGTATTTCAGACAAAATGCAATGTGGTGATTAAGTGAAAAGTGTAACATAGAACAAGTTGCATTGAAATATCAGATGAAGGTGCAACATACAAAATTAGCCATGGTTAGCCCTTTATAAACTGCTGTTTTTGCACCGGTATCCCAGCAGGCTTTCAGCCACTGGAAGCAGATCGAGAAAGAAGGACATAGTTATCTGTTCTTAGAAGCAGGTTCCTTAAGACTGAGGAGAATTTTGGGGGAAATTGGTCCAAGAACATTTAGATGGGAACATGTATATGAGATATGAGGTGAAAACTGTACACCCCTCTCTTCTGAGTACAAATTGCTTTTTGTTTCATCGACACTCTTACAGTTTTCCTGCATTCTGATTTGCCTCTTTTCCCATATCACTAAAATTTAGCTGATACACAGGAGGCAGAGTTCTTAGGTAATAGAATGACTGTACAGCCATAATTTCTGGTAGCTGTGGATAACCTTATTTTCCCTGAATTTGTTCAATATCCTTGTAAAGCTGTTTTAAGTTGGCAGCTATCGCTATATCAAAGAGGGGGTTTGTATGCTGGGGAGGAAGGGAATCTTGCATTGGCTCAGGAAATGTTTATCCCCTCAGTGAAATTTTGGAAAGTCCACGAGTCAGTCTAATGAGAGAGCCTTAAGAATCTTGCTTATCTCTACTTCATATGCACACTGTCTGAGTTACACTACAACTGCCTTGTAATGTAGGCCTGTATTACTGTCTTCGTACTGTAGAAAAGGATCTGGCTGCAAAAACAGTCTATAGAAACTGAAGAGCCAACATGATTTGAGTTGTTTGTCTTGCATGTGGTGTTCTGGATCTAAGTCCTCATTGACCATAAAACCTACTGGGTAGCCTTGAGCCAGTCACTGGGTCCCTCAGCCTGATCTTGCCTTGCAGTGTTATGAACTTAAAGTGATCCATGTTTGCTGTTTGCAGGTTAATGAAAGCAGGGTATATTGTAAATGCACCAAGCACTCAAATGTAAGAATGTGTTCATAGCTCCTTTGAGATTTACAGCAATCGTGTTGTAGCTCAAAGTCCATTCTTAGTGTAACTAATACACTTTAATACATTTCCATTTCCTTGCTGGAACTCAGTATATGCAGATTGGTGTAAATTTTCCACACATTGAAATTCAGGCATGCAGTCCTTCACACTAGGTGAAAACCTGTCCAAATGTATTAAAGGGTATGGTGATTTTTCCGGTTTGTCTTTAGTTATTTTTCTCCCCTCTGGTTCCACTGTATTGTAAACCCTTTATCAAGCCATATGAGTACTTCTAAAATGTCACTTCTCCTTTGTTCAGAACTGGGGGAAAGACGTGACCTTAGAGTTGTTCACCTCCTTTCTTAGGTACTGTTGCCTGCAGATTTTTTGCTGTCAGTCTGTCGGGCCCCATTTAGCTAGTATGGAAGAACAGGTCTCATCCTCCTTAAGCCAGATTAATGTTGTCACTATGTGAAGTACGTATTCAGAGTGTACCTGTGAATTGATCTGCACTGAGCAGAATGGTTGAAAATGAGCTGTGCTGTTTTATGTTGTTAGCCTGTAGCTTTTTCTGTTGCTGTTAGTGGCTAAGGCTGCTTTCTGCTCGACACTGGTAGTTTTTCTGAACCCTGTCCTAATTATGTCCTAAATTTTGTCACAAAAGCCCTAGTAAAATGGAGGACTGCCTTGAGGTGTGGGACAAAAGGCGCATGGGTTTTAAATGGAGCACTCAGCCAATTAAGAAATGCAACATGAAGAAGGGTTACTCATTCATTTCAGTGAATCTTATTCCCGTTCTAGGTAAGTGTTAATAGGATTGCACTCTGGAGCACAACTTGCTCAAGTTTTTTTTTGTTTGGTTTTTTTTTGGACTGCAATTCCCAGAATCCTGCGTCCTCTCCATAGTTCCCCATAGCAAACATTAGATCTGTCTTTGGTTCACAGCTTAGAAGACTCATTTTTGGCATGGTAGGGCCCAGTATCTCAGTGGCCCTGCTGGCTGAGGTATTCAGAAAACTATTTCATTGGTCTGGTAGACTTAAAAAATCAAGAAGTATGTCAGATGCCCTTCACTTGCAGCCCCACCAAATTAAACTTAGGTTTTAGACTGCCTAGTGAAAGAACAGTCTTAACAAAGAAGTCACTGACCCACAACAATTGTGCTTGTGACTGAGAGAACCTTTTGATGCCTTTTGTGTCAGGAGCTACAGAAGCTAGAAAAAGAAACAGGACATTTTTGGCCTCTGGTTGTTTTCCCCCTACAATTCCCATCATCCCCCCACCCCATGACTCATAGAAAGGGATTTTGGGAGTTGGAATCTGAAATCTCAGGAGAGGTGAAGTGCTCCCTGGAGTGATGAAAGACACTATTTTGTCATAGCTCATGATTTTCTTTCTCTACACCTTTTGGATATGGTGTGCTTTGTTTTCTGATTGGTTATTAAAAGGTAAATATGGGCCTAATTTGGAAATCTAACTGCTGAGGCTTATAGCCTCTCGGATGAAATCCTGTTGCAGGAGAATTAGACAACTACTGTACAGGGAATATATATTCCCTTTAACATCTAGTTTGATCCTTACATGTATTTAAGCCAATCTGTACAGTATATATCCAGAACAACTGTAGCATTCAGTACAGGTAGTATGCGCTGAAAATTCATGTTTTACTAGGGCTATTTTTTACCTTTTTATTGTGTACTGCTGTATTCTTCTGCAGGTCCTGAAAGCTACCATAAAGACCTTTCCTACAACTGCTTCTAAGATAAGGGGATGTTATACAGGTTGAAAGATCTTACATTTCAAAGAGGTGGAACATCCATTGTGCAATGACTTTGGAAGAGGTAGCAGTCCTATTAGTCTGTAGCAGCGAAAACAAAAAAGTTCCCCTGGCACCTCAAAGGTTAGCAAAAGAGTTAAAGCATGAACTTTCACAGAGTTCACTTTATCAGATGTCTGGAGTGCCATGCAGAATTTAAGACATACAGACAGGGCGGATGGTTGCAGACGGGATTGTAAATGACCTTAGGGAAAATTAAATATAGAATTAAATAAATACAAGACCGGGCCACAGACCCAGATCTCCTGCCCCCCCTGTGAGCGCCACTGCATGCATGCACACTCTGCCTCTGCAAGCGTGCTGCACGAATGCATGCGAGCAGCCCCCCATGAGCCCCCCCACATGAGTGTGCTCTGCCCCTGCAAGTGCGCCATGTGCATGCACGCAAACACCCCTGCAATCACCACTGTGCTCATGCACGCAAGTGCACCAAAGCCCCGCGAGCATGCCACACCCTCTGCATGAGGATGTCATGCCCCCCAACCAATCCATGGTTGGGAAAAGATTGGGTACCACTGGTCTAGTGGCTAAATAGCCACATGATGAAAAGTCAAATGCTGGATATGCATGACAAACTATCCCTGAGAAGCTCTGTACCAGGTGCCTGGGTTTATCCCTCACTCAATTAAAAAAAAAGAGTAGAAAGAGTCGTGGGGGAATTACAACAGGGACACACAAAGGCAGCCAGTCTGACAATCAAAAGAAAAGCACGCTGTTCCTAAAACAGCAGGTAGCCGGCACTATCGTGTTTGTATCACATACCGGCAGGGCCTCCCCTGTGAGAAGAACAGATGAGTTTTCAGCTCTTCTCTGCAGCGCTCCACATCTATAATGTTTAATTCATCATTTCAGTGGATAGCTTCATTAGCAATCACATCATCTCACTGGAAGGGTATTAACGTCCAGAGAGAGTGATGCCGCTGAAGTCTAGATGGAGTCGGTAGTGCTGAAAAAACCACTTACGCTTCTGTGTTGCTGGTTTTTCTGGGAGATGATCTGGCTGGTGGGATATTTGAGCAGGGGAGTGTTTGCACGGTGGACAGTGGGCAACCTTTAGGGAGAACAGAAGCTTAAAAAGGTCATGTCTCACAATTGTTTTATTCTGGTGTATAAGGCGGGGCTCCCAGTCTTTATTTTTCCCTGCTGTTCCGCATTCAGCTGTTCTTGTTCCCATCAGCCCTCCCTAGTGGCAGGCTCTTTGGGCGGATGGGGATTGCAGCCCAGCAGCATCTGGAGGGCCATGATTTCACAAAGCCTGTGCCAGCTGGGTGCCTTGGACCTGCAAAAAAAAAAAGCATGTGCTTTCCTACTGGGCTGTTGGTTGTCACCACTAGAACTTGGAGAAGTTGCCGTTACTGACTGTAGCTCCCAGAATCCATCAGCTGGGAGGGCCAGTGGCCATGCTGGCTAGGGGATTCTGGGATATGTACTTCAAAACAGTAACATCTCCAGACTCTGATTCCTGCCATAACTGGGAAACAGCAATGCAAAGCAAACTGCTGTGGTGCAACAATTGTCCCGGATAGCCTTGTGGTCGTGGAGTCAGTGACACTCCCATTATTATGGGGTGCAATGGCAAGAATCAGGTATTATCACTTTTAAAAAAAAAAAAAAATCCCCCAAATGAGCACATGAGGCAGACATGAGCTAAATGAGCAGCAGCATTGGTTAGAATAACAACATTATAATGGCTCATTTATCACCGGCAGAACAAAGATTTTAAAATTAAAATCACGGTGAATGGCTTACGTATCAAGCAACAGGATAGTACCACTTTCTGAAGGGGAGGGGGGTTTAAAGCATCTTTTTACTTATATAAATTATTCAATTTTTAAAGCTTATCGTCGTTTATGTAACCAAATGTGTGTTCCAAAATTCAGATGCTTCTGTAGCTTATTTTGTTGTCTGTGATCAGAGCCCTGCTCCAGCTGACAAGATATATAATTAACCACACCAATACAAAAGTAGGTCTCTGTGCCTCAGGCTCTCGGCTTTTCTTCCACAGAACATCAGTGCAGAAGTGACATTACTTTTGAGGCGTGCATTTGAGCTGCTCTGAAATTATTTTATTCCAGCCCCTTAGCGGGGGGGAAGGGGGGAGAAGTTGGTTACTGTGAAAAGATCACTAATGTGAACTAAACAGAGAGATTACAATGTGAAGAGGAAATTTGATTTACATGTGTAGGATTGGATTTGTAATTCTGAATCTAATTGGTCTTAGCACTGTGACAGGTCTTGATGAAAAAATAACTACACAAAAATGGCATGGCAAGAGATGACTGAAATTGCACGTTATTGCAGTTTTAGTACGAGTGCAAGTAATGCCTTATAAGGTACACCATTTGAAAGATGGTAGAACATCTGGAGAGCATTTCAGGATGGCAGACAGCTGTGTGTAGAGTTCATTAGCAGGTACAATGATTAGCCCATAAACCTGCCTGGAACATAAGCCAGAACCATGAAGTATTTAAGAATGTGTGGTAATTTCTGATCCAGTGTATTGAATATTTGATGTTGCCATGTTGAGCTGAGATCAATAAAGCGTTTTCTTGGCTTGTGGTAAAGGCAGGAGAATATGGCAGCTGCAGCCCAGCTGCACTGAGGTGGCTTCTGTAGGATTTTCCACATCAGCAATCTCCCTTTACAGCCAGAGGAAGGGCAACAGTAATCCAGTTGGCATTTAAGCTGTATATATGGGATCATACATTTATATCCTTGTTCGTTCACCTGAGTAGCTGTCAGCCCAGTTTCTGTTTTCGGAATTATGAGCACTAATATTTTGAGCACCGGGTACAGGATAAACACTCGTGATATTCTTTTTATTGTTACACCATCTTTGCCTGAGGGAAGAGAGAATAGTGGCCCTCCAGATGTTGATGAACTATTAATTCATAGCATCTTTCAGTAGAGCTAGCTGGGGCTTATGGGAGCTGCAGTCTAACAAGCTCTGGAAGACTCCATGTTCCCTACCCTTCATGTACTTTGAAAATAATAGATTTGGGAGTGCTTATATGATTTGGGGTGTGTATGTGTGGAACACAGGCAAGCTTTTTAATATCCTATATATCGTAAGAAGTTTCCTTTCCAAGAGCCAAAGTGTTTCCACATACCATGCCATGTTTCTGCACTATGCAACTTTTATTGCAGGATGTTAACCAAAATCGGCACAGGCTTTTCAGCAATAAATCTGCAAAAATCAAAGGTCTGTTTATAGGATTTTCTCAACACAAAACAAGATGCACAACACAACTACTTGCCCGCTGATGGCTGTTGCACACTTTGTAACTCCAGGTCATTAAATAGAATTATGTAAATTTTTGCTTTTGTTTGAAAAATGTTTCACTGAAATTCCACTCCATTGGCTTGTTTGTAACATGCATTTTGAGGCATCATTGTCATGAAATCTAAACTTAACTTTTTTTTTCCCACCCCAGTGCCTTGCTACCTGGGAGTCATTCTTGACATCTCAAAGAACAACAGCACATGTTTGCTTGGAAGAATCATCTGAAGATCAGCCTTGACGTCTTCTTTCGAGGGTTTATCAGTCTTCCACTGAATTCTTGGTAGCCAAAGAAGCATTCCGTATATGAGATCAAATCCATAAACAGTCTAAAATTCAACAATATGTAGGAAACAAACTTGCTATTAATGACTCAGGTATTCTGCTGTCCTGGACTGTATTTGGATCATGAGATGGGGAGAACTGGTTCAGATATAAAATAAGCAGAGCAATCATATCTGTTCTTTAGAGAGCTCCAGTATTAGAGCCTCAGAGAGATCCAAGCCCTACACAAGCCCAATAGGGGAGAACAGAAGAGGTTTATCAATCATGGTTGATTTAAATTTTCCTCAGCATTTTGTCTCTCCCTCTCCCTTTCTCCCATATAACTGACAGGCACTGGATCCTTTACAGAGCCTCAGTTCTTCTCCTCTAAAATCAGATCTCTTTCTCAACCATGAGAGGGGAAAGTCAATCATTCTGTGGTTCCTGGAATGCTGTCTCAAGCACCTTAGAGCTGCACCAGAAGTCATACTTTAGCAGGACAACAGTGAGCCTCAAGTTCCCATGCACTCCCTCCTCCTCCTTTATGGGGAAGATGATAGAAGCTTTTGCTTCTTAAATTAACCACAATTCACCATTACAGCTAAACCCTAAGCTTTGGCTAATAGTGAATATGGTTTCTTGAAAAGAAAAGAAAACCTTAATTATGGTTTGAACTTGGTTTGTTTCACCAAAGCATAGTTTAAGATCAACCATAATTTGTCATGTTTGAACAACATGGCAAACTGAAGTTCAGCTTAAAGAGAAGCTTCTGTCCTCCTTCAGGCTGCATCAGAGGAAGAAATGGAGCTTGTGTGTTTAAAGTTCATCTGTGCTCATTTTTGGGATGCTTAAATTATGGTTTAGTGTTATGTCCCAAATGGGCTGCAAAGGTAGATGGGAGTCTGGTTTTCAGCAGTTTTCTGCCTATATTTGATGGTTTTTAAAATGCTCTGCAATTTGCATATAAAATATTTTAAATATGTAAGAATAGCTCCATTTTAATAATAAAAGGTTTACCTCACATGTGTCTAACTTGTTTTCTTCATTCTCATGGGTTGAGTCTACTTGGCTTAATTTCAGGACTCATAAAACTATATAACAAGTTTTTCATTGGTAAATATATTGCAAGGAAACCTTCACAGCTAGATAAAATATGGATGTTGCTGGCTACAGATTCTATGATTCTTTGAAAAGTATACCTTGGTGTTTTTTTCCTCTAACTCACCTTTTTCATTATTCAACAAGACTCAAAATTGGAGAAGGCTGAATCTCATTAGCAACCCACAGACATGAAGCACTTCTGCATCATTCATCCTTAGAACCTTCTTCTAATACGTCCACATAAATTTACACTAGCCCCTTCTTGTTTTCATAAGTCATGTATAGTGTTATTGTTATAAGGTGTAGATAAGGTTTTTGTCACCAAAATACCACTAATATTTTTTAAAATATATATTTTGGTTATATTTAAGGCTTTTCAGGGTGATTTTGCTAACAATTTATTACCCTTTTCTGCCCAGTTTCTGTGCATGCATTTCTTTCAAATATTCTTGGGAGTCAACATTTGTTTGGTATTTTACTTAGTCCACCGTTCACACATTTCAAGTCCTCAGGTAACACCCCAGCTGCCGAGTTAATTCCATAGAAATGTCCTTATTTGCAACCTGTATAGCTGCAAGTGGATTTTGTCTAATTTGAAGGCAGAACCCAACTAAAAATGCCCAAATGCAAGGTTATGCTAGTTGGGCATGTTGGAAATACTGCAACCTGCATATGATGCCCTTTGAGAAGTTTTGGCTAGGAGAATGCTGCAACAAATGTCAGTCAACGCAGTAATAGCTGAGATTCCTTCTCTACCTGATTCTTTTTCCCACCTTTCCCCCAGTCAGAGTTCTGTCAGTGTTAGCAGTGGAATCTGTCAGAAGTGGATAGTTAAGAGTGATGTGTTCTGTGAGCTATGTAACCAGTCAGTTGGCAAGTAATGAAGCTCATTAACCAGTTATCCTTAGTGATGTAACAAGTTGACATTTTTACACAGTGTGATGCTTGTTTTATAACTGTAAGTAAATGGAAAAACTTTATTCTTTCTCATTGCTAGTGTTTCTGAGTGAATGCATTGAGACAGTAAATGAAAGTTGAGGTAAACCAACAAGGGATGGCTTACTGAGAGGGAGACTTGAAGCAGTTTACTCTGATAGGTGTTTTTAAAATGGGTGTACTTAAGAGTACCATTCTGCCTGTAGCCATGATTTTTGCAGTGCTTAGAAGAAATGTGTTACAGGTAACAATGTTGCTTGGAAACTTAATAAGACAAGTTAATTGTGATAAAGTGCCGTATTAAAGTGAAACCTTTAACATATACTATATTAGCATAATTATCAGTGTTATTCAGCCTTCAGCTGAAGTTTATGTTATTTGTCATCAAATATATATTTCAGAGTGAGAAAGATTTTTATTCATTTAGCCAATGCAATTCATATATATATATATATATAACTTTTTTACATCTATATGTTGTAGGCAGAATACAATATATTGCATATATTTCAGCCAGGGAAGAAAGTCTTATATGACCAAAAAAAGCAAAGGAAGTATATATATTTATACTATATAAATATGTCTCATAAAAGTATATTTATGTCCCTTACATTGACTTGTATATGCATCTTTGGTGATGCTGCTGAAAGATTTAGTTGTGGGGGGGGGGAATTAATTTTCAGCTTGAGGACCTTGAGCTGATCATGCTACAATCTATATTGTCACCATATTTGGGTATCATCTAATTCACATCCAAGTTTGGATCCTAAAACATTGACCTCTGTCTAGATTACTGATTGGAACCAACTGGAAATCCAGCAGTCACCTCACACTTGCCCACTGACTATTTAGTGGCTCTTATGGAAAGCTGACATTACAGGTTTGCTCATTGAGAGTGAATTTAGAAACGCATTCTTGGAACCTTGATTATCTTTTATGTCACATGCCTTCCAATCATTCCATCTCACCACCAATATCACATGCAAATCACTGGACTGATCTGTTGTACTGTCAATCTCACTTTGTTTTTAAAGTAGGCGGAAATTTTAAAAGGAAAACAAAAACTTAGTATAAAGTTGTGGTAGCACATGTTTGAATGCAGCTGTTTACTAGAACAACCTGGAAGGACATTTTTACCTCTTTCCCATAGAACCTAGGGCATAATAGGAGCCTCGTGGCGCAGTGGTTAAAACGCTGTACTGCAGCTAAAACTCTGCTCATGACCTGGGGTTCAAATCCCAGGTAGCCGGCTCAAGGTTGACTCAGCCTTCCATCCTTCCGAGGTCGGTAAAATGAGTACCCAGCTTGGTGGGGGGGCAATGTGTAGCCTGTATAATTAAAAATTGTAAACCGCCCGGCGAGTGCTTGTAGCGCTATGGGGCAGTATATAAGTCCAATAAATAAATAAATAAATAAATAAATAAATAAATTAATAATAATAATAATAATAATAATAATAATAATAATAATAATAATAATAATAATAATAATAATAATAATAATAATAATAATAATAATAATAATAATAATGTCAGCTTTTTCAGGCAGCCAAAACCCCAGCCCGAAATGAGCCAATGGACAGATGGGAATGTTTAGCTGTGAAATTTCCACCTCCATATGCCTTTAAGAAATGGTTGCAATACAACAAAAAAGTATTCTAATAGAATTTCCTTACCCTGTGGGTTACAATAAAGAATAACTGTAAGTGTACACATACATAGGAAATATTCTGTTACACGTTTGTCCACTTGCTTTATAATGTAGTACTATTTTGATAGTGGGACGCGTTGGCACTTGAGGTTAAACCGCAGAAGCCTCTGTGCTGCAAGGCCGGAAGACCAGCAGTCGGAAGATCAAATCCACACGACGGAGTGAGCTCCTGTCGCTTGTCCCAGCTCCTGTCAACTTAGAAGTTCAAAAGCATGTAAAAATGCAAGCAGGTAAATAGGTACCACCACGGTGGGAAGGTAATGGCATTCCGTGTCTAGTTGCACTGGCCACGTGACCATGAAAAAACTGTCTACGGACAAACGCTGGCTCTATGGCTTGGAAATGGGGATGAGCACCGCCCCTTAGAGTTGGACACGACTAGACTAAATGTCAAGAGGAACCTTTAGCTTTACCTTACTACTATTTGTATAATTTTTGTTGTGGCAATTTTCAATAATCTCCTTACTCACTTTGTAATCAGGGCAAATTTCCAAATGAACAGTGTCCACCCCCATCAGCAATTATTAAAAATACACGTGGTGATAAATATCTGCAAATTTATCCCATGACCTGTCATCTCAAATATTGCTTTTGATGTTTTCCTTTAAAATATATACATAAACACGCCTACTTATCTCGCATGAAGTATAGACAATTAGCTTCTGCTAGTAGGGAACCTAAATTGAAGAGATAGTGGATTAGAATGTGTGTCTGTGCTGTGCTGTCAAGTTACTTATAATTTCTAGTGACTCTGAGATAGTTTTTAAAGGTGTGTGAGATATTCAAGGACTGGTTTACCATTGCCATTCTCCCCCTCTCCATTTGAGTTTCCATGGCCAAATAAGAATTTGAGCCCTGTACCCCTGAGTCTCATTCCAATACTTTATCCACTACTCCACACTGGCTCTGTAGATCGAAATACTTTCTGTTAAAGGAAAGTAACAGCGCATCTATACTGCATAGTTACAGTAGTTTGATTCCATTTTAACTGCCATGGCTCTACATGGATTTGTAGTTTTATGAAGTACTTATAGTTCTATGTCTTGGGCCCTCCCCTGAATTGTGTAGGAGCATTCTAAGTAGCTCAACAAATTGCAGATCCTCACACGATTCCATAGGATGGAGCATGGCAGTCAAAAGTGGAATCAAACTGCTGTAAATTTGTAGTATAGATAACCTGTAAGAGTCAAAGGATTTAGCCACAGGTGCATCATTCATTTCTAGTTATATTCACCAGTATCCTTCACTTATAGGAGACATGCAGTTCCTCTTTCCCCTTTGTGCAAGCTGGAGATCACCAGGGCAAACACAGAGTGCTCCAACTACAGAGCACTGGGAAACTGGGACTGTATTTGTACAATGAAAGCATAGCTTCTCTTGAACAATAGAAAGATATAGTCAAAGAAGTTTCTCGTCTGAGTTTTAGAGTGAATTGCCAAATCTAGAGGAATGCAGTGATACACAAAGAACATTATCTAAAGCCAGTATGAAGAGTGTAGCACCCCTTGATACTATTGGATAAGTCCCATCAGCTCCAACAAAAACATCTAATAATGGAGAACTATGGGCATTGTAGTCTAACAACATGAAGGGCCACAAGTTGCCCATCCCTAATCTAGACATTGATTCTCCAGCATTCCTGATTGCATGAAGAGTGTTCACAGATAACTGAGCCACTCCTGTTCCAAAAGGTACTCTTTGTGTGAGAGAGGTGACCAGATATTGGGGGGGGGGGGGGCAAAGCTAGAGCACCTGTTCCCATTGAATCCACATGCAAGTGGACACCTCAACAGGACTATAATACATGACTGCATAGCAACTTTTTTCCTCCACTGTTTCACTAATGTGACTGTGCATCCTTGCGCACATCACTAAACACAGCCTAGAAAGAATCTCCATGTAAACTTCTAAGAATCATACTATGGTTGTTTTTTGCACTGTTCATCAATGTGCACATCAGGAAAGATGCAAATAAATGAAAGGCGCAAGCAGCTGCAGCAGTCTGCGAACTGCTCTGTACAAACTTCAGAAAATAAGAAAGACGGGGGGAAAATGGAAATCCTTATGTCATTTGTGGCATTTTGCAAAGTAGACAAGTCAGAATCCCAGGAGAAATTTGGATGCACTGTGAAACCTTCAATTAACAAGCGAGCTTGTACCTCTAGCCTGGGAAATAACAGTAGAGCCATCCCCACTATTAGGCAGAATAAAGCAACTGGTTCAGGCAAGAGATGCTAGTGGGGCCAGATGTTGCTCCTGAGCCCCTGGGCATTTCCCTGTGGTGGAGAACAGAGCTGTGTGTGCCACATAATGATTCCTGCACCTCATGCCTGCTGCCATCAGAGTTGGAGTCCTTTATGTCTTGTGTCATAAAAGTTGCTATGGGGATTCCTGTTTCCAGTGGAAGAACTAGATAATGAATGTTTTCTTGTAAAGAAGAGCTTGCTCTTGGTGCTATAAATAAATTCATTATGGCCACCCCTCAACATGAGGCGATGAGCTTAACACCGCCCATAGGTGATAAAGTAAGCCTGGGGTTTAACCAAAATCAGCCCTACCATTAGGGAAAGTGAAGCCTGAGGGTAACAGACCGGAGCCATCCATGCCTTTGGGCAGAGTTAATCATCTGCCTGAGGGTAGCAGTGGCAGTTACTCTTCTGCCCCTTTCAAGTCCCTGCCCTTTCTCTGCCCTGACAGGATGGCACTGCGTCTATCAAAGACTGTCTTGCACACCTCTAAACCAACCTGCTGGCCTTGGTGGGGTGAGGGACCCAAGCCAATTGCTAATGTTGTGACAATGTTGAGCTGAGAGCCAATATGGTCTGATGGATAGAATGTCAGGCTGGGACTCAGGAGACCTGGATTCAGATCCTCGCTTGGCCATGGCAACTCACTGGGAGGTGGAAATGATAAAACCAGCCATTTAAAAATCTCAGATACTTTGGAAACCTTACAAGGGCCACCATAAGTTGGAATTAACTCAACAGCACGTAATAGATCCAGTGCTGACCTGCCAGTTCAGTAAGTGTCTGTACATGGCGGGGAAAGCTGGGTGTCTGGGTGTACCGTCTCATCCCTTGGGTCAGGCAGCAAAGTTTCTTGATCTGTCCCTGAACATGCGGTGTGCTGATTTGTTTGCCACACATACTGTGTGTCTCATACCAACACTGGGGTGGAGCTTGTTAATCCCACTTCAGCCGCTTTCTTCCAGTTCTAATTACTGAGAGAGAAGTGCCTTTAACTAGAAGAGGAAACAGTTGCACTTTGAAGGACTCAAAAGGAAGGGAATTCCAGCAGCACCGCTTGTCACATTGAGGTTTAGGGTGTTCCCTCCATTGAAACCTAAAAAGGACAAGGCAATTATCCATTTTTTGCTGGTTCTGACAACCTCCCTTGTACAAAACCACATGCGGTCCCACTTCCTTCTTTTTCCTTACTGTTCTCACTCCCTGGGCCTGCAACTCGAAAGCGCTGCACCGGCTAAGCCCATCTGTCTGTATCTATTAGTTACACTTGTGGAGATGATGAAAGGCAGCAAGGGATGGGAGATCATAGCCAAGAATCATTGTTTTGAAACAAGTGCTTCAGATCCTTGAGGCCCAATTATCTTTCCCACTTCAGAAAAGATATATTTAAGCAGAGCCGCTCAAAGAAAGAAAACAGGATGGTGGGAAGCAACTGGCCAAGTGAAAATACCATCCAGGCATTTCTCATTTTAGAACCACCACGTATTTGCTTTCAGATTGAATTCAGGTTGTAGATCTCCTATTGGTTAACTGTTAAAATCCTGCTCCCCATTTTGTCTGAATTGCTTCATGGAGGAAAATGGTTTCTCTGGTTCTTTTTTCATGTTATGGCATAAAGGTTGCTATGGGAATTATCCAGGTCTGTTCCTTATACAGCCAACATTTATACCTGGCATGGAAGATAAAAATAATTGGTTATTGGAGATAACTAATTATTGGAGAAGCTGATGTCCCCTTATTTTATGACTTGAGCCCTTTAAACACGTCCTTTTCAAAACTGATCTCACACTCAGTAGTGGTAGATATGTTTAACTGTATGTACATTTTGAAAACATGAGCATTGTCTTGGAGGCATGTCTATGGCAAGAGGGGCTTGTGCTGCACTTGTCATTAATTCTCATTAGCTGTCCTCTAATGGGGGAGGTGTGTAGCCAGAACTCCACCATGGCAAGGATACAAAAGAATGCCTCTTGAGTGAAACTGTCTAGAGCTATACAGTCCTTTTGACTTCTCCGCAAGTCTGAAAGCCAGTTCCTGAGTTTTGTTATGGCAGTTAGTTTGTGGATGAAAGAATGAGCAAAGGGACCATTCTACCATTTTCCTCAACTCCTCACACTCATTTCTTTTAATACACATATCATAGGTATCCAGCCCTTGGTACACACAAGGAGGACCTACAAGAGTATTGAGTCCTTTTTTAGGAAGGGTTGGGTATCTTAGAACTGCAGAGCTGGAAGGGACCCTATGGATCATTGAGACCAGCTTCTGTCAAGAAGGCACAGAGGGGAATTGAATGTCCAACTTCTGGCTCCACAGCCAGATGCCTAAGCAAGGTCAACATTCCAGACAAACAGATCTGACCTCTCCCCCAATATGCAATTCCATTTTCTCTCCCATTCTGTTTCCATCCCCACCTACCCACAGTGGCCAAAATTCTGTTCATACTGAGCATGCTCAGTCCTCAATCTTCACTGGGTTCTTTGGAATGTATTTTGTTTTTGTTGTTTTTAAAAAATGTTTTCTCATATTTCTGCAAGCCCTCAAGGTTCTTCCAAGCCAGTTGATACCCTCCCCTCTTGTGCATGGGTCATTCTCTTCTGCCTGTATCAGGATCTGTGCCTGAAAATGCCTGAGAAGCTATCCAACAATGTCCAGAATTCTATTGGTATTCACATAAGAGTTGTAGATTTTTTGTGGCTAATTCTAGCTGATGAATGACATGTCAGGGTCACATGCCCAACTGCATGACCAAGATAGATCCTTGCACCTCATCAGCTAGCTGCAGCAAATTGCACAAAGCATGATTCTGGTCAATGACATGCAAGTTTGAATGGGACATCACTGTTAGAAAACACCATTATATTGTTCATCAACCCTAAATATACCTTCCAGTGGAACCAATTCATAAGTTAAGCTCCCGATCACTAGGTGTATAATAATAAAGAAAACCCAAGCAATGTGCATCATGTGAGCCATGTGTGTAACTGCCTTGCACAGTTCACAACCATCCATGTACCATGGCCTTCATTGCTGCTCATGTGCAAATTATAGGCAGTGATGAAACCAGTGCTAGACTTCAGGGCCAAAAGCCAGACCCCAATAGGTCAGCCCCACCCCTGCCAATGCAGTCATGTGAAACAGAAAGTACACTCTCTGAATTCTATGGTTTTACATATCAGAATATAATAAAAATCAACTGGTTCTTAGCAGGTCTGAAAATCAGGTAAATACAAACCCAGATGAACAACAACACATGACATATTTACATCGTAAAATGGAGAAGTCATGTGTGAAAAACTAAGTACACCCTTTTTGCTCCTAACTAAATGCTCTTGAGTAATTGATCATCAGCAAGTGTGACCACAAAGCTGAAGCTTCAGCAGTTTGCTGGTCTGGACCATTTAAATGTGTGTTAACACAATGCTACGAGGAAAAACATCAGCAATGATCATAGATAAGCAATTGTTGCTGCCCCTCAATCTGGGAAGGGTTATAAGGCCATATCCAAACAATTTAAAGTCCATTATTCTACAGTGAAGAAGATTATTCACAAGTGGAAAACATTCAAGACAATTGCTAATGTTCCCAGGAGTGAATGTCCAAGCAAATTCACCCCAAGATCACATCATGCAGTTCTCAGAGGAAATTGCAAAAAACCCCATGAGGTACATCTCAGATTCTACAGGCTCCAATTAGCATGTTAAATGTTAAAGCTTATCATGACAGTTCAATTAGAAAAAGACTGAACAAGTCTGGTTTGTTTGCAAGGGTTGCCAGAAGAAAGCCTCTTTTCTCTAAAAAGAACATGGCAGCACAGCTTAGGTTTGCAAAGGTGCATCTGGACAAACCACAAGACTTTTGGAACAATGTCCTTTGGACAGATGAGACCAAAGTGGAGATGTTTGGATATAATACACAGCACCACATTTGGTGAAAACCAAACACAGTATATCAGCAGAAATACGTTATACAAACTATCAAGCATGGTAGTGGAGGGGTGATGATTTGGGCTTGTTTTGCAGCCTCAGGACCAGGGCACCTTGCAGTCATTGAATCGACCATGAACTCTTCTGTATACCAGACTATTCTAGAGTCAAATGTGAGGCCATCTATCCAACAACTAAAGCCTAGATGAAATTGGATCATGCACCAGGACAATGATCCCAAGCACACAGCAAATCTACAGCAGAATAGCTGAAAAAGAAAAGAATCAAGATGTTGCAATGACCCAATCAAAGTCCAGACCTCAAGCCAGTTGAAATGCTCTCGTCGGATCTTACGAGAACTGTGCATAAACAAATGACCACAAAACTCAATGAACTGAAGCAACTTTGTAAAGAAGAGTGGGCCAAAATTCCTCCACAATGATATGAGAGACTGATAAAATCATACAGAAAATTATTACTTCAAATTATTGCTGCTAAAGCTGGTTCTACAAGTTATTGAATCATAAGGTGTAATTAGTTTTTCACACGTCTTCTTTATTTTGGCTATATTTTTGTAAAATCATGACACAGTGCAATATGTCATGCGTTGTTTTTCATTTGAGGTTGGGTTTACCTACTTTTCAGACCTGCTAAGGATGAGATGATTTTTATTATGTCCTGATACATAAAACCATAGAATTCAATGAGGGTGTGCTTTCTTTTTCACATGATTGTAAATATCCAGCCCATGGCAGGTAATGGGGGCAGTGATATGCAGACCTTCAGCATCTGGGTTTTATATGTGTCTCTTATGTTATTTTTACTTTAAAAACCTGTAATCTTTTTCCACAGCAGAACTTCCCAAACAGATGGACAGAGCAACCCAGAAACAGAAGCAAATTCCACCAGAATCGTGGTGGTGCTTTGCAAAATTCAGAGTTTTTAAAAAAGTCAGATTGGCAAACAGCTTGCATGGAGGGAGGATTTAAATGGGTGGGAAAACCTGGACTATCGATTGTGTACAGGAGTCCCACTCAGTTTTGCAGTTCTAGAGCTGCCAGAAGCATCCCACACAGAGACACACAAATGTTTTTCATTGAAAAGAAAAGAGGGAGGGAGAGAAAAAATCATGTTCTCAGAAGTTTCAAAATACTGTACATGCCACAGTCTGTGTCTTGGCCCATCCTCCCAGTTTTTTAAATGAAACTAAAAATTGGCCAATTCAGGCCAGTTTTGACCATTTCTAGTTTCTTGCGGAGGTATGGCCTGTGGTAGGTTCCAGGAGAGGGAATTGGCTCCCAAATCCTCTAAAGATGTCCACCATTGCTCCACCAAGAATAGTGATGGGCACAAACTATGTGGATATTTTAACAGGCTGATAGTAAGCAAACTCTGGTGGATACAAGTTTCATTTTTCAGCTTGGTGCTGTCTGCTCAAAAGTCTCTCCTTGTTATATTGTTGTTGAAATGAATAGCTCAGCTGTTCCACATGCCATAGCAACTCACACAGAAAGGGAGCAACAATGTCTTAATTACAGGGCAGCTTAACAGCTACAGATGCATGTTCTCTGGCTACAACCACAATCCCAGGAAATAAAAGCAATTCAGAGTTTTGTTCCCCCACCACCGAAAATGACATTTTTAGATGGTGATCTTGTTTAAAAAACAAAAAACTTCAACGTTTCAGTTGATTTCTTTAAAAGCCTTATAATTAGAAAGGCTGTCTCGCTGTCTCCCCTCCAAAGTCAACCCAAAAAGGGAAAGTGGGAAGGTACTGAGACTTCAGTATCGACCTCCTACCGGAAAACAGAAAATGTGAGTAATTTTAAAGGATGGTAGAAAAGAGCACAGTTATTAAACTCCAATAGCCAAATGCTTCCCATCAGAAATGAAATTAAAATGACATTTCGGAATGAATGCTAAATGTCTCCATATCTAGGCTGGACAACAATGCCTCAGATCACATGTGGAGAAGCCGGGGTTGCTTCGGAGAAATTTGTCTTGTTTCTGTGCTGTTCAATGAGTGCTCTGAATTTTACAGGCATTGTGGACCTTCCAGACTGGCGTTTGAGGTGTGAGGATTGGGTTAAAAAGTGTCTGTTGAGGTCGGAGGCATCAGTGATGTGCCATTTGACACATCCCCCCCATCTGAACAACAGATGACCCCTTGTAGACCAATCAGCTATCAATTAAGTGCTTCCCCTGATTATCTGTGGAAGGTCAGGGGAAGGGAATTTTTTTTAAAAAAAAAATCACTCCTCTCTCCCTCTGTTGGTGCTCTTCTGTTTGGACAATGGCTTTTCCCGCAGAGCCACACTATAGCATCAACGATCCATCTATGTGCCAGTGAGGACCAGGGATGGGAACTTGTGAGTTGCAACTTGCTGTCGAGTCCAATATAAGTTGCACTGGTGACTTGACTTGAACTTGACTCATGGTGGTTTATTTTCAAGACTCGGACTCAACACGCAACTCAGACCTATTTGTCCAAGTTCCATCATTGATTCCCTATGGGCTTCCCTACCTGCTGCCTGCTGCTGCCACTACTCACCATCCAGCACCACTGCCCAGGCTGGCATATAAGCATATGTGCAGACAGCGAGCAAACTTCCCTTCGCAGAGCCAGCCCCTGCCTCTGTGCATCCACCAGACTATCAGCTGAGTGGCAGATATGAAGGCCGGCTCCTGGAAGGAAATCTGGGCCTGCTGTCCCTTGAGAATACTGGGTGGCAGGTGGCGGCAAAAATGCAAAAGACACACAAAAGCATAATATTCCAAGAACGACACAATTATAATGTGAAAGAAAAAGCACAGTGGTCATCCATCAAAGGTTGCTTTCCGGTGTAAACATATAGAACTGGCAAAGCAAAGCTCCTGGTTCCTTCTTTTTAACTTTCACACAAGGGGTTGAAGTGATGAATGTGTGAATTCTAGACTTGGGAAAGAGAGACACAATGCTTAGACATTTACTTACTGTTCTGCCCAGAAAGTACTTCATCTGCTATCGCCCCCTCTCAGGGGTTCCCGGGAGAGGCTGCAGATGCCTCTTTGGGGGGCAGGAAGCAGGTGAGCTTCAGATGGAGGGAGGGAGGGAAGCAGTGGGGCTGCTGTTAGAGAAAGGGGGCCTTGGCCTGGTCTCCTCCAAGGCTGCCACTGCTGACCACCACCGCCACCTGCCACGCATGTGGAAAGGCAGGGGCTGGCTCCAGGAAGAAAATCTGCCTGCTGTTTCTTTGCATGTGCATGCGCATCCACTAGCCAGGCTTCTCTTCCAGGCCTGCTATCTCGATGCATGTGCCCCCAGGGATGGCGGTGGGGGGAAAGCAACTTGAAACTCAGACTTGGGGCTCAGACCTTAAGACTTGGACTTGCCAACATCCCCAGTGAGGAAGGCCCAGTGTAAGTCTCATGGTGATTCATTCAACGTGTCGGCTGTTAGCTTGGTGGAGCATAGCGAGGCGAGGCCTGCAAAGCTGTCAGTATCTCCTGTCCCTTCCTACGTCATGGCTGTTGCTACTCAGCTGCTTCACTGAGTGTGGTTTGGATAATATATAATATACAGACACAGTCCTTTTCCCATTCCAGGTGCCAGGTTTTACTATTTTCTGACAGGTGTTTCTGCACAGAAACTCCTCAGGAAAGCCTGAGGCCTAATGAGATGACAGAGGTGCATCCGGGCTGTTCCATTTCACACAGCAAATGGAACTCACTTCACAGATTCTTCTTTCTTCCAAATTAAAAAAAACCCTACAAACAGATAACCAGCATATCACTAAGAAGGCTAGACTAAAAAGAACTTCCAGAAGCATTTTTTTTAAAAATTCAGCATTTATGAATTGATTTACTTATTTTAAATAGTGGCACACTTTGAAGTAGGAGACAAGGGTGGCCACTTATAAATTTCTACAAAACAGGAAAGGTCCTACCTCCCAAAAGAGGGGGAAGTACAGATTTGCAAAGTAAATAAATGCATATTCTAATTTGTATCTGTGGGTGGCAATTAAGAAATGATTGCTATGTTTACAAATTCAGTACATTGGTCTCTCCACTGTGCCTTCTTGGTCTGCTCTCCCTGTACAACAAACTGTGGAGCAACTTTAAGGGTTTTCAGTGGCTCTCCCTTCTTATGGTTCCTTGAAATTTAATTGGACTTGGACTGGGCAGCCCTTTCAAACTGCCCAGGCCAATATACCCATGGTTAGCCTAGCTTATTCCCTCAATGAGATTTATGCCTGATGTTCGTTTAAGTGAAACATCCCTGCCTGTTTACCTGAATGTCCAGTATAACATATACTGAGAATCCTTAAATTAAAAGGAAGCCATTTTTAGAGGTGTTTATCTTTCTCCGGAATAAGCTAGCAGTTTTTCCCTACAAGACATATTGCATGAGCTGCATATGTCTGTGGTCAATTCAAGGCAATAAAATAATTGCATCCCATCTTACGTTTCAAAAGTAATGTAATGGCTGAAGTCCTGTTGGAGTAAATACCCCTGGGAAAGCCAATTGCATAATCAGTAGGGAGTGATTTTCGGTGGTTAAAAACTGTCTAATGTTCTGTGGCTTTTCTAGCTCGTGTGTAATCTCTTTCATTGTGTGGAAGCTGTGGGAACCACAGGATGGAGTCAGGAAGTCTTTAATTACCTAAAATTGTTCCCAGCAGGCACTGGCGACTTCCTCTCCTCATCATGTGGCTCCCATGGCTTTTATACAATGAAAGGGATTACATGGGAATCAGAAAAGCTGTGGGACAGAAGTAGACAGTTTTTGATTACCAAAAACCTTCCACAACTGATGGCACTATCACCCTTCTGTAGGCACAATCTCCATGGGCATTTTTGAAAGAGTTTTGACTGGAATGTTACATCATCTTAACAGTCCTAAGGGTCCCCCCCCCCCAAAAAAGGGGGAAAAAAGTACAGTACTCTAATGGAATGGCATAGTGGAAAATTAAGAAGTACAACAACAAGACTTGCTTCGGTATTTAATAACTTTTAGAAAAGTAACTTTTCAAGCTTTACTTTCTTGCATGCTTAGGTACTTCTGCTTTGCTAAGTTTGAAAAAACAGCACTAATACTGGTACCACAGAAAAGAACAGTTTCAGGTGGGTTTGTGAGTGATGTGTTTGCGTGCTGAATAATATTGTACCCATGATTCTTAATGTCCCTTCAAACGCAGCTTCACATATTCATCTGTCTGTCAGAAAAGTATCCTTGCCTCATTTGTATCATGCTTTTTGATTACTTCAGCCATTGTATAGGAGGGTTTCAATTTAGTTTCTTGTTGAAAAGCTAATAATAAATTGCCCTGGGTTTCCCACTTTAGCTCTCAAATGACCACTAAATGGTTTGATTGCTACTTACTCCAACCATGACTGATCTAGGAAATGGAGGAGGTGGTACATATGATAACATTTAACAGCTGGATTTTTGTAGAAAAGTATATGATTTTGTAGAAAAGTATATGATCAAACTTTGGAATTATGCATTTGCAGTGCTCTGCTAAAGCTTTCACTTTTTTAAAAAAGGTGCCGACTTAACTGTCAATGGATATGGGCATCCATTATAGAATCTGTGGCTTTGAACATGCTTAGAGGAAAGCTTCTAGCTCAGCTCTTCTCTATTGTCACTTTCCTCAGACTACCTTCACAAACCTGAAGATGAGAGATTCTTGCTGTCTCCATCAAAGCAAGACACTTGGAAAACATGGGTTTCCTCCTTCATGGAGAGCCATCATGCAGGCAGGAACTTTGCACTTCAGCCTTCACCATGATTATATAAAGGAAGTAATAATACAGTAGAAGGGGTGGAGCTAGATACATCCTCAACAGGATCTAAACAGATACATAGAGATCTCAGTAGCTAGCATCAAGAGTTCAATCCACTACATAAACACTAGTCAAAGAAGTAGCCATTTGTTCCAGCACATCTAAAAAGCTAAACAATTTTTTTTAAAAAAAAGATTGTGGTACTTTAAAGACTAACAGACATGAGATAGAAACAAAGAACCCTATGTCCTAGTGATTATCTTAGATGTCACATCACTGTATGGATGGGCCAGGAAGCTTCACCTGGGGACAATTACTCTTGCCTAACTGGAGCACATTAGGGTGGATACACCTATCCCTAACGGGAGCCCTCAACAGTACAGATGGACACGAACCAAAAAATAAAACCACGGAATGTACAGTATAAAAAAATCACTGGTTCATTAATCACTGGTTTAAGTTGGTTTGAGTTTGTCAAAATCAACAAACCAAGACGGACTAAACCAATGAACTTTTTTTTAGCAATTTAATGAACTTCCTGGTTCGTTTGCCTCCCCTTCACCCCCACAGTCTGCCCCTCCCCCTTCCCACTGCCCCAGTCACCTCCCGACCCTGTTCAGCCACCTCCCGCTCTTCCTCCTCCTCCTCTGCTACCATCTTTGGCCTTAAGTGGCTAGATAGGCGGGATATAAATAAAATAAATAAATAAAATAAATATCTTTAGAGACAGCTGCCCTTCTGGAAACTGGGCCTGCAGTCTCTGTGCATGTGCCCAACTATCAACCAACAGGCATGGCCATGCTCAGAGACAGCAGCCTGACGTCTGTGAACCGAGCCTGCTATATCTGTGCATGCACCAGGGTCTCAGTTGATCAGGAGTTTTGATTTCTGGCTGGGACCAAATACCCTGTAAGCTGTGCAGGTGTGTGGCACTGGATCGAGGCCATGCGGCACTGGATCACCCATTTGCAGTCAGAATGACAATGGAAGAGGAGGTGGCAAGACCGAGTAGGGAGGTGACTGCAGCAGTGGGAAGTAGGTAGGTCAGTGGCTGAGGGAGTGGGGGTTTAGTTCCTCCCCAGGCATGAACTTTTTTTTCCTAATGAACCAGTTCATGGGTAGCCACGAACTACCACAAACCATGATTTGTCTGGTACATGCCCATCACTGTTCAACAGTATGGGAAATTCCCTGGTGTTATCCTTCATTGCTTACATACACCATACCTGCTCACCCACAGGACCTCAAGTCAGCTTATATTTGTAGCTACTCTTGCCCTTCCTTTTCAGAGATAAAGATAACACTTGTGGGATGATTTTGTTTGACTCTTCCATTGTCTAATGGCAAAACCAGAAGAGACCTTCCAAAGGCTGTCCACCGTATGATTCAGAGCGGAAAGATCAGCCCTAAGGAGTGTCCTCCCACAAGGCACTGCAAAGTTTGAGTGACCAATTTCTTTGTGCCTGAAAGATTTATAATGCTGGCAAAACTCCATGCCAAGCATAAGACATGGCTGTTGCTCAGAGGGATTTCACCTCACCTGTACAAGGGAGACATTTACAGAAGGCAGATGCTTTTAGAGCCAGAGGCTCACAGAAAAAGTTGCATGAGGTAAAATGAACCAAAACACAAAGGCAGGCAAAATCAAATGTAAGCTAAGGAAGGAAGGAACGAATGAACAAAGGAACAAACAAAGGAACAAAGGAAGATTTAGTTTAGTTTTAGTTTTAGTTTTTTGCCTAATGAGGTTGAGATAAGGCTAGTTGGAGTGAAAAATATTACTAACCTGCTGCTGTGATAACTCAAAAGCAACCCAGGAGGAAAGCATGGCCTATATCTTTTCAAGTCTGGTTATTGAGGGTGAGGGTGAGATGTGGATCGATCTGCTAGTCTATCCCTAGAAAGTTCAGAAGTGAGATCTGTGCATGAACCAGATCTTGGAAATACTTTGGTAGAGTTACTTTTTCAGGTTACCGTTTAAAGAATTTCCTCAGCTAGCATGGTCAAGGTCATTTCACGGAACATATGTCTGGCTGCTTAGAGACCACAAATGGAAATGCCCAGAGGTCACTGGCCTCATATACAGCTTAAGATCAGTCTTCCCTAGTCTGAATCTAACACCAGATGCACTGCGTCACATTGGCTCTCTTTCTGTATTATAGCAAATCAATTTCATCAGTATGAGCAAGAAAACAGATACGAAGTTAGTTTTATTAAATTGGATTAGAAATCAGCTTGGGAAGAATGAGTCATCTTCCTGCTAAGATTGTCGTGATTGCATTTTCATGGCACACTCTCTGCCTGTACCCATAGAACTTTGTTACACGGTTGTAATTAAAATTTATCTGTCCTCTGCATCCATTTTTGACCCTTAGAAATAATCTTGGGGCTTGTCTTAATGCTGCCTGTCAGAATCAGAGTGTTTCGCTGCATTGATGGCAATGAGGTGGATTGTAAGAATTCATTTCAACAAATACAGATAATAAAATGAAATGTCACATTTTATTAGACACTTCTATCCCATCTGTCTAAGTGATTTTAAATGCCAGTATATAAAAAGAAGAAGGAAATGCCAGCAGGCTATGTCCCTTGGAGGTGCTTGATTAATGTCACAAAGTCTTTTAACATTTGCTTTTCATTAATGGGATAATTTGTCAACACTATAAACTACTAGAATGTAGGTGAGGGTGTAATTAGAATTGCATTATGGCACAGAACTCGTCTCCATCTACCCGTTACACTCAAGAGAAGATCCACTCATGGACAGTCCTCTGCTGACATAGTTGCCTGAACATTGTGACATCATAAAGAGGAGGTCACTAAAGGAACTTTCTTTCAAGTTGCTACGAATTATCAATGATAATCAAGAACTATGTCATCTGTGGTCACAACCTTGTGTCCCCAAATGTTGTCCTTAGACTAAAGTTCCCAGCAGCCTTCAACACCAGCTCCGCTGGTTAGGATTTCTGGGAGCTGTAGTCCAAGAACATCTGGGGACCCAAGGTTTGGGAAACACTGGTCTAAGGTAACCATGTGCCCTACTTTACAGAGGACATTCCTCTAAGAACTCTTAGAGGGCAGTAGTCAGTTGTGGGTCTCAAGAGCTGTTAGATGATAAAGGCTTCTCCATGAAGTTATTATACTCTAAGTCTAACTTTAAGACTTAGAGTATAATAATACCTCTATTATACTCTGTCTAACTTTACCTTGAAGGTAAATAACTCTTAAGAGGAGAAAGCACAAGCCCTGACTTTGCCCTTACACAGTTAGTGCTTTGAAGAGCAGAATGAACAAGCATGCAGGCTATGTAGCCACAGTCTTCCCCACTAACATTTACTAAGGTGTTGGAAATGATTGCTATATAATTGAAACAGAAATGCAATACATATTCAAATTTCTCCTCTGTGATGAAGTATATTTTATTTCTGTTTGAATTATGTTTTTGAGTTTGCAACTGTAGCCTAGGTACATTTTTTTGAATATGTATATCACATTTTGTCCTCCTCTCCAGCAACACATTTCCTCCCTTCTAGATGTCCAGTTATATCTTTTACAATTGGATTGCTGCTTTTCTTTTTCACAAGGATTGGTTTTTATTAGTTTCCCTTGATATTCATTTGGACAGTTTAATTCAATACAGACTGAGTGGCTGTATGTGGCTAGGATATACACATCTGCACATCCCCACATCTGGAATGATCTTTCCTCAACTTTAGATTGTTATTCTTAAGGTTGCTAACGCCACTTCCTTTTCACATCTCCTCCTTGTCCCTCAAAGGAAGACACATCTTACTTTGGTTCTCCAGAAATCAAAGGGCAGTTATGGCCCTTGACATTTCCAACTTAGGTAGTTAGAACTAGGATTTGTATAACCTCTCCTATCCCAAATATTATTTCTGTAATAAACACAAGCATTTTTATTTTCTTAGAAAGAAATATTGACATGATTCATTTCCAAAGGGAGAAGTGTGTGTGATGGTTACCAGGTTCAGAGAGTCTCTCTTGAGCCACTCAACCACACTACTTGTTTATCCTGGAATGGGTGAACCCAGGAGAGTCAAACGTGTTGATGACTAGGGAGCCTGCCTGGTCCTAGTGCCTCCCAACACTATAGTCTACCCAGATTGGGCAGTGCTTTCAGAGAGTCCAAGAATCCACAAAGTTAGGCACTCAGAAGCACTATGCCCACATTGCAAGGTAAAACTGCAACCAAACCCACAAAAATACCAAAACTTCTGGTAGCTGGTCAAGGCAAGATCTGGTTTTACTACCACAAACCATCTGATCCAAAAACCCAGATAATTGGTTGGAGAGATTTTTATATTTTGTTCAATGTAGTGAAAAGGCAAAAAGGCAAAATTTCCAAAAAGATTCAAAAAGCACTTGGAGGAAAAATTAAATTTGAAACAAATGTTGAGAAAATTAAGAGAACACACCATAAAATAACAAAGCTATATTAATTTACCTCATATTCATACATTAATGTAGAATCAGCATAGTTTTGAAGCATACACAGAGTGCACAGAGTAACAGGACAGTAACTGAGCATAACATCTCCTGAGAGGTAAGCTAAGCCAACTAAAGTAATTTCTAGCCCCCTTTTATATGTCACGTTCTGGACCCTTCCAGATAGTCTGCCAACCAAGCTTCAAGTTCCTTTGAATGGCTGTGAAGACAAGAACACTTTCTGCTACATCCTTTTACACAGCTGAAGTAATTTGCAATTACTGCAGCACCAAGGAACAAGCCAACTTGGCCTTGAGGGCCTCTCTTGAAAGAGATAAACATCACATGTTACTCCTCATTATTGGGCAGACACTCCACAATCCGAGCCAGCTGTTCCCACATTCCCAGTCAACCATTCCCAGATACTGACAGAGAATTCTGAATTTTAAAGATGGATCCCATGTTCCCCCAGTTTCTCAGTTTCTTCACCTCACAGTTTGCTCAGGTAATCATTATGAGTTTCCAAGAGCTGTATCCACAAGTTAATATTGCTCCTGTACCTCCATGTGTGTACTCTCCCCAACACGTCTAACTGATTGTCTTGCACCCTTAATTCCCCTGTGTGTTCTTCCACTCAACCCAGGTTCACTTTCGGGTGTGACATTTACTTTTCAACCCTTTCCACTGCCCACCAGAGGAGTTTTTCCTCACTATATAAAATATGACTCTTCAATCAAATATTCTTCAATAAATCAATGTTTATTTAAGTGTTCATAAGAAAATCATATAATCATGGATGGTCTTATGTTATTCATTCAATCAACTGTGCTTTAATAACATTTATATTTGCTTATGTATAATGTTACTCAAGGTATTTATTCATTTCTCATCTTGTTCCTTATCTCCCTATTCTTCTCTAACACAAGACTGGTCCTAACTGCCTAAACTGCTTTTCTCCAACTCATATCTGTAACTCATTCCTAACTGACTCCAAACTCAGACTCTAACTGCTCTTTAACTGTCATCCATTTTCTTATATATCCCTAGTCCCGCCTTTTCTGTACAGCCATTGGTTCCTGAATCAGGATTCCATTGTGATGGACAGGAGTGGTTACTGACCTGTCTGTCACACTGATGTTCCCTCAGTTCAAACCATGAGTTTCTGTTCTCTCTTGTGTGCCATCATCATAGGATCTTCTCTCCCTAATGGTCAGCTGAAAGGAGGAAAAAGAACTTTCCTGTGGCTAACCCCAAAAGGCTGATAGCTCTGCATCATCAATAGCACCATGATTGATATCACTGACTATCTTTCTCCTGGCACAAATGTTTTCCTTTTCTAGTGTGTTGAAAGCCTCTGATCTGAAGAGCATGTTGTTTTTGTTTATGCTGCCTCATAATGTCATGGATGAATTGGGCGCCGTGGCAGAATGTAACCACGTGGATATACCTCCTTATCTGGACCAGTTGGTGGTCTTTGCACATAAGGGCTGCAAACGTACCAAAAACAGTAATTCCAAACTAAAGGGAGGGGGGAAATTAGTGAAGTAGCAGAAAGATCGATCTGATCTTTCACTCTGTGGCTTTGATCAGATGTTGAGAGCTGTATGGAATAACAGTCATGTCATGGCATACTTAGTTGACTGCAGCCAACTCATAAAACACATTTTACGTCTTCTTGACAGCACTGTTACCTCAGAGTCTTAGCAATTACTTAAAGGTTACCTATTTGCTAGGTCACATCTTGATTTTATGTTTAATTCGTCCTTCCTTTAAAGATCCTAAGGCAGTTCACATGATTCTCTCCTCCCTCTTATGCTCAGAAGATCCCTATAAGGTAAATTAGGCTAAAACAAAAGCCTTCTTTAGACTTAATTGTAGCCTGAATGCCTCTTCAAGCAATCAAAATGGGCATTGTGAAGATTCTAAGTCATCCAGGTGAGATTATCTTGAAGATGAACCTTGGCAACTGGACTTCTTCCCTATTAAGGAAGAAGCTATTTGGATAAGTAGCAAAATGTTTCAGCCTAATAAGGAAAAAGTCCACTTGCCATGATTCAATTTCCAGAATATGGACACTAGTTCATCTAGAATGAGGATATGATAGTGAACTTACATCTGCTCTGGTATACTTTTAAAGCACAGTCCAAGCTAGCTGAGATAGTTGAGGGCCAACTACTTTGACACTAAGTTGACACTATGCCTGCTGAAGCTCTGGTCAATTCAAACTCATCCTAGTTGAAGGAGATTCCAGAAAGTATCTAAGATCACCCTTACCTTAGCCTAACTCTGGCCAGCATAGAAGTTGTTACCCTGGGCTGGAAAGGTTTTGGATCTGGTGTAACCTGGCTCCTTCTGTACTCCAGCCTTACCCCACCCATTCTCTGGCTTTTCTATTAGCAGATATTAGCCAGTAGACTAAAGTAAGCTTTATGCTGGGTTGTGCCAGCATAAGAGCATTTCTGCCAACATAAGGAAGTTTCCATACGTGGAAGAAGGGTTTTACCTATTCCTGACCCTTTAAAGATCTGCCTTTTAAAATTAGGATGTTACTGCCTATTTGCTTAGTGGACTGGGACTTCATAGTGTAATTTGATGGCATAGTAAAATTGCCTTGTACCGAGAAGACTAGCATATCCAAGGGAAGGCTAAGCTAGATCCCTGCTCTCTAACATCTAATTTTTCTATGTTCATGACTTGTATTTATTGCTTGGATATGGAAAGTTCCATATTGGCCTGAATATCTCAGGTGATGTGAAAGAAGCTTCAGCGTGCAGCCGTTAAGGTGTTTTGCAGGCCTGAGCAAGGAGATTGCTTGTGTGTGTGTGTGTTTAAAAAAATCTCATTACTCAAAATACCTTCTTTAAAACAACTCAATTCATCAAGCCTGTTATGACAGCAAAAGTAAGCATCTGAGTGATTGATTCCAAAGAGGCTGAAGGATAGGTCGGGAAGGAAGACAAAGTATTTCAAATGAGGAAGAAGCAAAGAGATGCCTGAGGCAAAGGTATACTTGCTGTTCCAGGTTCTATGTGGGAAGAAGAAGAAGAAGAAGAAGAAGAAGAAGAAGAAGAAGAAGAAGAAGAAGAAGAAGAAGAAGAAGAAGAAGAAGAAGAAGAAGAAGAAGAAGAAGAAGAAGAAGAAGAAGAAGAAGAAGAAATATGAGAAATGGTTTATAGCTTTTTGCTGAAAATACAGTTTCCCCCCCCAAAAAAAAAAATTAAAACCAACTGTGGATAACGCTGTGATATTTACTATAATGGATTGTTTTGTGCAGGTGAGCCAAGAACATTTGAGACAGTTTGTGGTCAGTTCCCAAAACGCCTGCATGAAAGTGTCTTGTGCTCATCATGCACCCTCTTCTTCCTCTCTGTTCCTGCACTGCTTCGATCTTTTCTCTCATTTAATTTTACAGCCAAATTGTGCAAATAGTCATTTGAGACAAACTGTAGCTTGTTCATAAATCTGGCTCGCAAAACCACCATCAGAAATCAACAGCTTTGGATTGTAAACTGTGGCTTGCACAACCCAGGGTGCAGTTACACAGTAAAAAAATCTGGAGATGATCACAGTGTTGGAAGTCAGTTCAAAGTTATGTGGTTTTTGAGTCAGCTGATGTGTATCTTTTTGGGAGAATTTTTAACCCTGTTTTTTTTTTTTTTTGGCCCAACTTCTCCAAAAGCATCCTCCAAAAGAACTCCTTTGGCTGACCCTTACAGTCTCCAAACGGAGTGTTTTTGCTCAGCTTGCTTTCATGCTTCTCTCCCTTTTCCTCCCTGTGCCCCCTTCCCAACAAGCTGGTTTACAAGGAGTCAGCTGGGGAGTTGACAAGTTCCTCCAGTTCGCCCCCTCTTTCCCCTTCTTTTTCTTGTGTGTGCACGCACATGCACACACACAGGGTGTGTGCTTCTCAATGCAGAGAGAGCCACTCAACAAACAGGGGTTAAAACCATCGTATTTCTAAGGGCCCCTCGTCATGGAATAGGGGAGAGAGCAATAGCAGCAGCCTTAAGCCAGCCCCTCGACTCCAGAGACACACCGGCTTGCTTCCCCAGCTCATTCTCCATCCTTCACCCTTCATCCACTGGAAGCAGAGATCTCAGCAGCCAATACTAGGCAAGATGCATAAGCTGGTATTATTGATTTATTTAATTGGTGTTTTTTTCTGAAGTGGCATATCAATAAAATTATGCAGTGCTAAAAAAAGAAGCAGATTTTTTTTAAAAAAACAGTTCACCTGCAAGTCCAAACCCTGTCGTCCCAGCAGCCAAGATTAGACAACCCTCACAGAAGGAGGCACTGTTTGCACTGATACAAATATAATTTTAAAAAAATGATATTAAGTATTGGTTCAAAATAAACAAACCCATCACCCTTGTTTAAAATAATATACCTTCCAACCCAAAGAAACTTTGGACACCACCACCCCAACATGCATACTTAGCTGTATGCCATGAAAAACTGATAACTACACATTTATTTCAAGGGTATTAAAACTGATGCAAATGCAAAGTAATAAGGACATGCAACCATTCCTCCAGTCTTCAAGGCCTGGTGGTTTCCAGACGTGTGCACTATACTGCCTGTCACCTCCATCAGCATGCTCCCAAAGTGTTATGGCCAAGGATGATGGGAGCTGTAGTCCAATATATTTTGAGGACACCAGGCTGGGAGAAGGTTGGCATAAAAACATAGTTTGCCTGGTTCCTGTGTATCAGCAAAAGGAGAGGTTTTGTACACAGAAGATTTATGCACAGAGCTTGGCATTGTATTAAAGGTATGCACTGTCTTTGGACAGAGATATTCGCATTTTTCTGGGGCAGCCGTGGTGCTAAGCAAAGTGCTCTGAAGTATTAATAGGATCAGATGGCAACTCCACAGATTCCTCAGGAAAAATTCACATGTCACACGCAGGAGTGGGAAAACAGAAAGAAAAACTAGTAAACATCAGAGAGAGCATGTGCTTTGCCTTAGAAATGAAACTTCCTTGCCTTTCTAATTATCATGAAGTCACTGATTATTTTTATCAAAGTCTGTGGCTTTGCACCATTACTTTCAGAACAGGAAAGAGTGGTCAGTGAGAAAGGATGGGAAGAGTGTCGAGATGCACCAGGCTCCTTGCACTGCCCTTTTGAGAAAGGATTAAAGAGGAGTCTGCCTGCTGCTGACCTTTTGAGCTCCCTGCTCACTCTCTTCCCAGTGACTGCCTTAGGAAGCTAACAGGGACTTTCTCCTGATGGCTGGAAAAAAGAGGGGTGAGTAAACATAAAAAATAAAAATAAAACAGAGCACCTACCTCTTTAGATTATCTATGGTGCCCGAATGCCCTCTCCATCTATGAGTTGGCCTTTCCCAATTCTCAGGAAATAGGTCTTCATGGAGAATGAGAAAGGTTCAAATGCTATCATCGACTCTAACCAGAATCAAGTCAGAGTGTCTCCTAAAGGACACAGGTTGGGTCGGTCCTGATCTGTGTGCCCTTTTTTCAGTCAGAGAATGGGCCAGAGGGGCTTATGCAGATTTCTACATCGTACCTGTGGTTCTTCCTTTGCTGTTTCTTCCTATGTTTCCCTTCAATACAAGATAAACTTTGCCTTACTATAATCATGTATTGATTTGTGTCCTTCTTTATCATCTGGACCTGCTTTAAGCCAAACTAGTCCTAGATTTACAATACAATTATTGTTGTGAAAGACAGCATCAAGAAATATTCACAAATAAATGGGAAAAAAGAGGAAAACACATGCAATAAATTATTCATTCCAAATGAGACACACTCAGCTCTATTAAAATGTAACTCAACTGCATTATTGCTGATACAGAACTTCATTTCATCTCCTCAACACAAAGAGCTTATTTGTACTATTAATAAGTATGATTGCCATAGGGATTTATGGAACACTCATATATTGCCTCTGTTCTTCTCAATCTTTCTTTCCCCTCCTCACTTGATACATAAAACTGTATTTCTTTCTGAGGAGAATCACTCCAGTTGCCTATCCCTTGAACTAACAGACTGAATGAGAGCAGTATTTTAAGGCAGACACATTTGCAAAGCACAGTGGTCAACCAATGAAACAACACACCGGATATAAAAGAAGAAAGGGATGCCAGAGACATGATATGGCTAGATTGGGTTGGGGAAATTTTTGCACCCAGTGCATGCTATGAATCACACCAGTGGCTCCTGGTGAAACTGGAAGTGACTGGAAACTCATTTTTGGTTTCTCAGATACTGTTTTGAAGGTTGGTTTAAAATGTGGTTCCCTGAGGTATCCAGCGACACAATTCTCCTTTTTCTTATCAAGCAACTTTTATAGCAATGGAAGATTGCAGAAACAGCCTGGGGCAGTCACATAATAGGACAGGCAATCTAACAATGTAGAATTGCAGCTGAAATCTTTGCGCCATATGAAAGCATATCTGTTTTCCCAATTAAATCTTCAGTGGAAAATAAGTGTGAGAGAGAGCTTAGATGGCCTTTAATCATGGCTGGGTTTGCATTGCCCATATTATGGAGGTTCAGATGTCTGCATTTGGGAGGACACTCTCCTTGTGCGGATTCCCAACAAGATGACCGCCTAGAGTGGTCTTTTAGACCAGATGGGTGGGGTATAAATCAAATAAATCAAATAAATAAAGTAAGATGTGTGTGTTCTGTGTTGTCAAGTTGCTTCTGCTCTATGGTGACCCTAACAGGGTTTTCACGGTATGTGGGATGTGAAAGTATTGTTTTTCTGTTATAATGATTATTATAATCATCATCATCTTAGAACTGCAGAACTGGAAGAGAACCTACAGATCATCCAGTCCATCCTCTATCAGGGAGGCATAGTGGAGAATCAAACTCTCAACTTTTGGCTCCATATCCAGATACCTAAACCATGGAGCTACCCAGCAGTTGCCACACTCAAATGAACTTCCATGACTACGTGAGTATTTGAACCAAAGTCTCCTGAATTATAGGATGAAACTCTGTCCATTAAACCACTCTGTGTCTCTTCAGCTGTCCTGCAAAAGCAGCAATCTACACTGGCAATGGGAGAACGTCAGGCTGATAGCATCCACGTTTTTTTAAGGGCTGCATGTGTATTCCCCCAATCCAATCAGAGGACCCATTATCCAGATCAAGGCCCAATTTGATCCAGTGCAATATGGTCCCTCTCCAATTCAGTCTAGGTCCTGGGTCTAGACAAGTGTTCAGACTTCCAGATCTCTGGAATTCTCATTCACTTGAATGGGGACTCTCAGATGCCTATAATTTGGACTGGGGTACACTCTGCCCTGGCATTATGCAACATGGAAGACCACGAGGGGGCATCAGACTGCAGATATGTAGTTATTAAGATTTGAGGGCAAACCAAAGTCCTCTTGTTTTGTTCTCTCTTTGAAAGCTACTAGCACTGCCCTCATCAATGACCCTTCCTTCATGTAGGTGACAGTGATTCTGAAGAACAAAAGATGCAGATTTTATGCAACTTCAGGTACTTTTTAAAAAAGAAATCTTCCTTATAGCAACAGTGCTTGTTTATGGGAATGGGATGGTATGGGCTAAACTGCAGGACATGCTTTTCCAGCGTCTATCCTTCCTTGTATGCAAATGAGGTAGTTGTGCTCTATCCCCACCCCCTTCAGAGGTAACGGACATCTATTTCATCCTAGCATGCATTTTCCTCCCCTTCTCATGTGTTGACTTACTTTGTAAGGTAACAATGTAAAAACTGGGCTTCCAGGGAACTGCCTACCTATAGGGGGGATGTTTTATCAGCTTCTAATTGTGAAGCTAATATCTCATCTAATTTGATCCACTAGGGGTGGGTTACGTGAAACTTCAAGGAACAACAGCCCCCTGCCCACCCATCCCAGATGGGGAAATGTCTAACTTCTGCATCTCATGGATGTAGCTGTTCCACAGCAGTTATAAATGGCAACTTATGAAGAAAGAACCTTCTGGATCTGATTTAATTCCACCAGCTAAGGCTGCCTGTTGGATCCTTCTGGGCAAGAAAGAGTATAAAGGATTTCCTGTCACATCCAAGGCTTAATACCTGAGCTTAGTAATTTAGTCCTGCCCTCTGGTTTTCCCTCTTTTTTCCACCTCTTTGGACTTCGCTTTTCCTAATTTGTTCTAGCATCATGTGCCCTACGTAAACTTTCCTGTAGCTTACACACTACAATGGCTAATGTAGCTATATTCCCCCTAGCAATTAAGAAATTCATAAGACAGACTATTTACAAAGGGAAAACAAGAGTCAGATCAACCATTATTAAAGAACCATGAGGAAAATGGAATTGTAAAATATATCCCCTGCAGTTCAATAAAGCTGAAAATAAAAACCTTGGGAATTGAAACAATATATTCAGCTCTCTTACTTGCTGCAATATTCTAAGTACCAAAAATATAAATCCTGGGAGAGAATGTTTAAAATCCCAAAGGCCATTCCCGGGAATACACAGTATGGTAAATGACAACTGGGGGCTGAATTCTGAACTCAAGAGATCAAAAGACTCTGCAATCCCATCAAAGATTCTCATTTGGATCTTTATGATGAGATTCAAGAGCATCACTCACTGGGAAGTTTAATAAGCTCTGCAGAGGCTGTGGCACCTGCCAAGAGAGCTCATTCTTTCGAAAGCTGTTGACAAAAGCACTTTTCCAACTTCAGAGAAGCTGTCACTTTCGAAACCCATCACCTCTGGCACTATTGTGCAGGGCTGTTCTTGGAAACAATCCCATCAGTGAAAAGTCAAGAATTATGACCAGGGCTGCTTTCCAAAGATAGAAATACCCACCCACCAGAAGTACGGCTGGCATCAGAGGAAGATGCCTTACACGGTATCAGACCCTTGTTCCATCTCGCTTAGTGTCAGAGTTTTCTGAAGAACAAGCCCCAGAATCACTCCCCCAACCTGCATAGACCTTGACACAGGGACTTCCTCAGAAATAGGGCATCTCGTTGAGGGAAACCTCCGCCTCCTGGTCATTCTAGATATGTTTTGATTCTGCTGCAGATGCTTATAGTACAGCTGCTTTCTTTTAAGCCTTGCAGCAAGTATGAGGGAAGGCAGTAGCTGGATAGCTCAGCGGACCAGATATCTGGCTACGGAGCCAGAGGTTGGGAGTTCCTACAAGAGCCAGCCTGCCTTGGCCAAACTTCCCCGTTCCTAGGCATCCTAGAGGAAGGGATTGGTAAATCATTTCTGTGCACTCTCTACCTGGACTCTCTACCTGGAAAGCCCTGGAAAGGATTGCCAACAGTCAGAATTGACTGGATAGCACATCATTATCAGTAGTAGTAAAGGTACAGTTCTAAGAAAAAGATTAACCTAATGCTGTGCCATAATTTGTCCTCCAATTTCCTATAAATTGGAGGAAATTGTCAGGCAATGGGCCTTAATTAAAACGTGAGCAGCTGGCAAGGCTGCCAACAGCTACAGAAACAAATGTACTGTTAAAGACACAACACACAGAACTTAGCTACCTCATAAGGTGAATGTAAGAATCCTGAATCTTATCCCTAGGAATTTATCTGGAATTTCTCCTCCTTTGAAATTCTTTCCTAACAGAACTTCTCTACTACTAAACTCAATAAGAATAATCAAAATTTATCTGGCGATAAATTCTGCATTGCCTTAATCCTGGGTCGTTCTTTATGTGTTTGAAGCCTTCATTTTCAAGTGTATATCTGCAATAATAAAATCTAAAACTGAAACATCCTCTTCAGTTTGTATGTTGCTTTTCAGAGCTGGCCCACAGCATTTTGCTGTGCAAGGCAAAGAACCACACGGCACCTCCCAACGACATTATTCCATTATTACAGAAACTGGTTGGACTGACATTTGAAACTTATTACAGTCTTGATGGCAGGACAACATCCTCTACCAACTATGAGGGGAATAGTTTAGCTCAGAGGGAATGGCACAGCAAGAGGTGCCCCATTCTTCAATAACTTCCACCTGAAGAAGCTGCTTCACTCTGCCTAATGACAGGGCCAGACCAGTTGCTTGTGAAGCTGGCATATCAGCACCTCAGCTTTTGTACTAAATAATCCTGTGACAATGATTTTATATGCTCTGGTTTTCTAGAGCAGTGGTCCCCAACCTTGGGCCTCCAGATGTTCTTGGACTACAGCTCCCAGAAGCCTTCACCACCACCTCCGCTGGCCAGGATTTCTGGGAGTTGAAGTCCAAGAACATCTGGAGGCCCAAGGTTGGGGACCACTGCTCTAGAGAAGTGGTTCCTAACCTTGGGTCCCCAGATGTTCTTGGACTACAGCTCCCAGAAGTCCTGGCCAGCACAGCTAGTGGTGGAGACTTCTGGGAGTTTTAGTCCAAGAACAACAGCTGAGGACCCAAGGTTGGGAACCACTGTTCTAGAATAATAGTTGCAGTGGAAGCACGAGACCAACACTAAGGTATGCTTTGACCATTAGTTCAATACAACTTCCTTCCCCGTTATTTTATCCACTTTCTGTCTTGTGTTTCTTCTGTTTCCCAAACTGATGCATTTTTCATTTTTTTGGGTGGCCTTTCTTCTCTCTTCTCTAGATAATTCAGTTTCTCTCTCTCGTATTTTAAAATTATCAAATGTATTGGCAAAATGAAAAGCTGTATAAGATATCAGCCAAGGCTTAGAAGGTGGCCTTCAGATATGCGAGCACAGTCTTGCATTATTAATGATGTTTGCAATTGGAGGCTTTCTCACCAGGGACCTCTTTCTGTGGCTGTTTATTTGATTATGTTATGGAATAATTGAGACTATTCCTTCCCTCATGCTGATCTCAATTATTAACATTTTCCTTCATTAATTTCAGTTGTATACATAATACTGGCTCCTGTCTGCACTGATATATTTTTCTTTTTTTTTCCCTTTCGGTTCTCTTCCTTGCCCTCCTAGCTTGTCGCTTACTCTTTTTAAAAGATTTCATTTATCTTTGCATTGCACAACCACATATTCACTGTGAACTGGAGAGTTTTTAAAATCAAAAGCAGCTGTCTGGCAAATGCCCAGAAGTTACTCTTTAAAAGCAACTTCCCACTCTTCAGCTTTCAATTTTTATTTATAATTATATAAACATTACTACACAAAAACACCTCATGAGGAGTGTAATATGTATTTTTGTTATTTTATTACTTAAAAAAAAATCCAAACAAGAGAATAGAAATGACCCTAAAGGCTCCAGAATGACCAAGCCACTATTGTTTTCTGAGTAAACAGTTAAATTTTATACTAAAAAGGTAATATTGTTAGCAAGTAGCAGTCATTACAACACTGTGTAAATATGAGGCAACATAATTAACCCAAAAGTAACTTATCATAGGTAATGTTGCTGCTTGTAACAATTCTGTTCCAAGCTACAATTATGGTGTGGGTTGCATTAAACAAGTGGGTAACAACTGGCAAAGGCTAGAGACCAAGCTTTTAAACTGAAAACCAAGTCTTCAATACTCTCAAGGCAGTATTTATGTTTTCCCCTCTCCAGTTGATCCTCTTAAAAACCAAATGAAGTAGGTTAGACTGAAATTAGATCAGAGATATATTGGTATGCTGAAAGTCACCCACTGAAACAAGACTTCACATTGTTTTGAAGTAACCCAAAAACTACAGGCAACAGAAAAGAAGAAGACAGAAAATAACACAACATGTTCACTTAAGAATGATCATCATGACATCCTTATGGTAGGCACTGTGACACATATTAAATATGTCACTGACTTCCAGGCTGGATTGGGAGAGTTTTGCATTAGAAATGGGCATAAACTTGAAAAATGATGGTTTACGGTTGACCCCAAATCATGAACAATAAACCAGCATGAACCAACTAGAAAACCGAACTGCAAACTGGTTCATTTTTCAGTTCAGGCCTGGGAGAGGGGTTACCTTCTCCTGTTGTCCTGCCACCCTTGACTCACCACCATTGCTACCCTGCTGCCACCCCACCACCCCTGCTGCCACTGGTGCCCCCCCCCCCACTGTCCTGCTGTGGTGGTGGCTGCAGTGTAGCAACCATTAAGGAACCTGGTGCTGCCTTCTGCACAGGCACCCACATCCCAGCTGATCAAGGTGATCAGCTGGGGGACAGGTTCATGCACAAAAGGCATTACCCAGGATCCTTGAATGCTGTGTGGTTCCTGGGATGGCAATGACGATGGTGGAGGAGTACTCAGAAGTGGTTTACCATTCCCTTCTTCTGGAGGCATCCTGGGACTGTGCAATTTGCCCAAGGCTACACAGGCTGCTTTTACTCACAGGAGGCCCAGTGGGGAATCAAGCTCCCAACCTCTGGCTCCATAGCCAGATACCTAAACCATTGAGCTATCCAGCCAGCCCTCATCCTCATAGCTGAATAAAGTAGATAGATTGATATTAGATGAAAGAAATTTTAGATCTGTTTAGAGAGTTCCTCTTTAAGAAGATCTAAAATCATTAAAAATAGACTAAGCAACTAACACAGTTTACAGGAGCTGAAACACCTAGGAGTTCAATAATTAGAATGAAAACTCTTAACGTTTTCCTGAAATATAAGCCACTGAGGAGAAATATAGATCTTCAAGAGGAAGGTGTTCCAGAGACAGAAGGCCATCGCAGAAAAGGCTCGAGCTTGTCACTTTATGGTCTCCCGGAGAAACTGCAAGATGAGTCTTTGTGGAAAACCCTATTTCTCAATAAAGTTATATGGAGGCAGGCATGTCCTTCAGGAAACTTTGCCCCAAGTTGTTCAGGTCAAACCAAATCCTTTGGACTATGCTCAGAAACAAATAGGTAGTTATCACAGCTCTATACAGTGATGGTCTTCTCTTGTTGTTTGATGACCCCTATCCTCCCAATGCCCGTGGAAGTTCAATTTAGTGATAACAGCTAGCAGGAATTTATAGATCTGTCATCCTGAATTTATCTAAAACACAGTTGGGAAAACTGTGAACCTTCAGATGTTGATAGACAAATTCCATCATCCTTTACCATAGGCTGTGGTGTCTGGGACTGATTGGAGCTGGAAGCTGACCCTATACTCGTATGGAGGGTATCCCGACAATGAACAAGATACTGTGACTGAAGATTTTAATGACTGTAATGACCCAGAGGTCTTATTAATTTCCTTGGCACAATCAAAACTGATATATGTGGGTTGGATTTGAATTTAGTCATGCCCAAAGGAGATCCACTGAAATAATGGTTGTCAAAAATCACTTCCAATTCAGTTAAGTCCCACTGATTGCACCTACTGCTGCCTTACACGATTAAGTCTGGATTGAATCCTATAGAAACCACACTTAGGTGAAATGCATTGTGTATATCACTGTGATACTCAAAGGGTTTTTAAATCACCTTTCTAAAGATCCCCAAATATATTATGTTGAAAGATTAAACCTTATCACAGAAGAATCCAGGAGAACCCATACTTTTTTATTATTGCCAGCACAGTGAATCAAATCGCCCACTTTCAATCAGCATTTATTGTACTCCATTTAATCCAAAACTTGATGGTCTAGTTCTTTTCAGCACAGAGATGCTGAAAAGTGTTATGTTTTGTCCATCCTAAAAGTATATATTATTTCTCACCCAGGAACAAAAGAGTGGGAAAATGTATTGTACCTGGACATTTCTATACTTTCTCATTTACTGTATATTTTATACATTGGAAATAACAAAATAAATTGTGCCCTGTCTTATGTTGGAGTTTTTGCAACCTCGCATATTGCCTTTAGTAAGTCTGGCTGGGAGGAACCTCTCTAAGCTAGGGTGACTTTCAGTCTACGTAGCACTAACCAAATGTTCTTTTGCTGCATCTGAATTCAGAAGAGAGCCCTCCGCCTCTACTCAGTGCTTTTCCCTGTCTAGAGTCTGCTGAATTCTGTTACTGAAAGTCAATCTGGTTGTTAGTTTGCTTTTTGATATATTGAATTGTAAGTAATGAAACCTTGTGTTCTTTCTACTATTAATGTCTCAAGGTGATTTATTAAGACTGTAAATGCCAGCTAATGAGAAAGGGGCGATCTACTCCGGGGAACTTGGGAGTTATTCTGCTCTGTGAATACCTGTACATCTTCTGTGCAGATAGATGAATTTAATAAAACATTCAAAACTGTGCAAACACCTTATGCCTTTATTTTAAAAAAACATTTTTTCAAAAAAATAGAGTATGTTTTTTCTTCTGTTCATGTAAACTCAAAGACAGCTTGTGACCCTCTGAATATGGTTGGACCACGAATCCCATTGACCATGTTCTCGCCAGCATAACCTATGTTCAGGAATGATGGGAGCTGCAGTTCAGCAAAACCAGAGAGGCTATCCCTAATTGCTCATCCCTAATGTAACTTCCCATCATTCTCCTTCTGCCTCTCTTCCTTTCTCTTCCTCTGTAAGTTGATTGCCAATAGACATCAGAACAGCATGATTCAAATCAAATTCTGTACAGAGGAAAATGAGTAAGAACATAGCAGGCTGCAGTGATCAATACAGCGACTTTTCAAAAATCTATAGACGCTAACACTGTAATTCCAATGCTTTTTTTTTTTTTTTGCTTAGCCTTGTCTCATGGCTTTTCACTGTTTAGTAATGTTTTCTGTTGAAAACATTTTGCATTTTATCCCATACTGTTCATATTCTCTTCAAGAGAGAACGAATCTGGGCTTTGGGATATCATATCTTTCCTGCTTTTAGTGCTTGCAGGTGTATAGAGAATGTGTGAGCAATAAATTAATACTGCTGCTGATCCAAATTGATGATGGCATTCTATTTATAGCATATTTTGAGAACACAATTTCAGAAGGGAGGGGGTATCATAAAAACTATATTAATTAATCTAGATTCTCAGCCAGGGCAAATCAAGATATTTTGCTAGCTGGGGCAAAGCCATATTTGATGTCCTGTCTGTGACAAAACCAGCCAAATTGGTTTTGGAACAGAAAATCCTACAAGCTCCTTTCCCCCATCCTGGGTGGTAAAAACTGCAGTATCAAGAAGCTGCCCGTTATTCCTGCTATTGCAATGAAGAACACTGGATGGACTTGATGATCCATGAGTCCCTTCCAGCTCTGTATTCTAAGATGATGATGATGACGACACACAGCCTGGAAGCAATGCTTCAGAAAGAACACCAAATTTTTCTTTCTTTCTTTCTTTTTAAGTAGCCAGGGGAACTCTTGTTACTTTTAAGGGTTGTAAAGCCACCCATGTCAACGTTATAATTTTTTTTTAATCTAACAGGTAACAGGTAAACGGGTATTTTACTTATGACTTCAAAATGTTACATTTCAAGGAGATCATCTGGGAGCAAGTGAGCACTGGGCATGATTGTCAGTCTGTCTGGTCTTGATGGGGGTCACACTCCCCTTGACGGATCAGGTCCGCAACCTTGGTATGTTATTGGACCCGGCTCTCATAATGGAGAACCAGATCTCAGCCATGGCTAAGTCCACCTTTTGCCAGCTGAAGCAAATCCCTCACCTTCGCCCCTATCTCAACAGGAGGTCCCTTACAACACTGGTCATACACTTGTACTCTCGAAAATGGACTATTGCAATACTCTCTATGTGGGGCTGCCCTTGAAGGCGTTTCGGAAAGTGCAGCTGGTGTAGAATGTTGCTGCCAGGTTGCTCTCTGGCAGAAGAATAAACTCCGGAACTCCCTCCCACCAGAGGTGCAACTCGACCCATTCCTCCTGGGTTTTAGGAGGCAACTGAAGACCTGGTTGTCTTCCCAAGCCTTTCAATAGTTTGCCCCTAATTAAATAATTATGTATTCGTTGTGCTACCAGCCTGCCATTAATCCCCCCCCCTTTTTTGTTTTGTTTTGTGGTTCCTGTAGTTATGTCTGGAACTCCATTCTTCCCTTTATTTTCTTGTTTTTATCATTATCATTATTGTTTATGACTGGGTGTCCATTTGTTAACCACCCAGAGTAGTAGCCTAGCTAGTTGGGTGGGATATAAATAAATAAATTATTTATGTTTTTTTTTTAACTTTTTAAATGATTTTTTTTCCTGTCCTAAAGCAATAAAAAAATAAGGGACAAGATCTTCAATGTGAAACATCTGTTGAAGAAAGCAAAAGGGCATTCCACTGAATAATGTGGAAACTGAATAATGATTAATGTGAAACTGAAAATGTTCATCTTCAAATACAGTAGGATCTAAACAAACTTAAATGAGAAGGTAATAATTTCTCAGTTTTCAAATGATACAATGCTAGTAATATTTCTTTTTTAAATATGGCAGAGGCCCTCACTTCTCTGGCGCCCCTGGGCTCTGAAATGAGAGTCAGAGTTCTGTGTCATATGGAATAACGTGGAAGATTTTTCTTCACCTCCCTTTCATATGTTTTGCTTTTGGGAAAAAAGCCTTTTAGCTATTGTTTTATCACTACTGATCTAATACCTATGTACACTGGGGCAAAGGAGCCCATGGCCCTTCAGATGTTGCTGCACTTTAATTCCTGTGATCATTGACCAGGTTGGCTGTGCCCCATGAGACTTGAAGATGAACATCTGTTTAGCCAGCTCTGATACAGGTAACTGTATTTCCTCAATTCATAAAATCACCAAATAATGGAGGGGGCTATAAGCTCATCAAGTCCAACCCCTTGCTCAGTGGGGTTCCTGCCCATCTCTAGATGAGATGCTTAGTGTCTGAGCTTTGCTTAGTTGCTTCAGGTAGTATGGGCCTTAAGAAAAGCCCATATTAAATGGAAGCTTTACCTGCTATGCTCAATGCTTAGTAAGCCACTACAGTGGGGTCTTGACTTGAAAACTTAATCCGTATTGGAAGGCGGTTCTCAAGTCAAAAAGTCTGTAAGTCAAGTCTCCATTGACCTACAGTGCATTGAAAACCAATTAATCCCGTAACAGGCCGTTTTTGTTCCATTTTGGTTTTTTTCTGGTCTGTAAGTCAAATCTCGGTCTGCAAGTCAAACCTAAATTTTGCGGCCAGAGAAGTCTGTAACTCAAAAAGTCTGTAAGTCAAGCCATCTGTAAGTCAAGGGTCCACTGTAATCAAGTAGACCTGACAGATGGTTCTCTCATTTTCTCTTGAATGCATCCAGCATCACCACCTCCCAAAGTAAGTGGTTCCATTCTCATACTGTTCTAACAGTTAGGAAGTTTATCTTCTCATTAAGTTACTCACTACTCTTGTCCATGCGCTCGTAATCTCGAGATTAGACCACTGTAACACGCTCTACGTGGGGCTGCCTTTGAGGTTGATGCGGAAACTTCAAATGGTGCAGAATGCGCCAGCCAGGCTTCTTTATGGGGTGAGGAAATATCAGCATATCTCCCCCACTCTGGCTGCTTTGCATTGGCTGCCCATTCATTTCTACATTTGACTTCAAAGTGCTAATGATGACATATAAAGCCCTAAACGGTTTGGGACCTCAATACTTGGCAGATCATCTTCTCCTGCCTAGATCTACCCAAATCACTCAGCATAGCCAGCAGGGATGGCTGAGGGGCCTAATGCCGAGAGAGGCCCAGAAAGAAAGAAAAAGAAACGGGGCCTTCTCAGCTGTGCCCCCTTGTCTATGGAACAGCCTCCCAACAGAAATCCGTCTGGCACCCTTGCTGGGTGTTTCTAAAAGCCATTTAAAAACTTGGCTATTTAGGCAGGCCTTCCCTCCAGTCAATTAACTGATTTAAATTCTTTGTCTTCTTAAATTATTTCATCTTGGCAATTATTTAAAATAAGTGTTATGATTTTATGATATCTGTTGTATTGTGATGTTTTTATTATGTGTGTAAGCTGCCCCGAGTAGACTTTGTCTGGGGGGGCGGGGTAAAAATCTAATAAAAGTAAAGTTACAATTTTTATTAATCACTTCCTCCTTTCTACAAGGAAGCACACCACCATGTTCTACAAACTGTCCATGCAAAGAGGCTTTTCTTAGTGAAGTCCTGTTTTTCTGTGGGAAGGCCCAGTATTTGACATTTCTCTCTGATTTGACGAGTGGGGGGGAGTGAATGTTATTTTAGCAACTATTGCCCACTTCAGGAATGGATTTCAGCCAGTTGGCTATGAAGATCTGAAGCAACGCAGCACAATTTTGGTCCTGAGCATTCCAAAATTCATGGCTAAATTTCAAGCTGAAGCCTTTCAGAATATTAATGAAGTGGCTGTTGTGGCTTACTAAGCATTGAGCATAGCAGGCAAAGCTTCCATTTATACACAAAATTGGATAGGGAAAGGTTGTGGGCTTCCTGTAACTTCAGCCCATTATTATGTGTCCTGCAATCTGGGAGGATTGGGGACAGATCCTGCCCCTCCTCTGTCTGATAATCTTTCAGGCATTTTAAAACTGCTATCATATCTCCCTTCAGTCTTGTTTTCTCATTTTCTTTATGTGCACTGCCCAGAGTAGTGAGTTCTCACTAAGCTGGGCAGAACAACGACAGCAACGGGATGCTTGGATGACCTGGAAAGCTTCATGGCAGACTGCTATTCAGCCAACAGGGCAGCTTTGTGTTTCATAAGGTGAAATCTGTCCTCGATCAGCCTGTGTTCTGTATCGCCCACCCTTTTTTTCCTATCTTGTCTCAAGCTCTTACAATAACATGCTGTCCTTAAGAAAGGCCCATACTACCTGAAGCAACTAAGCAAAGCTCAGACACTGTAAGCATCTCATCTAGAGATGGGCACGAACCTGAGAAATGGTGGTTTGTGATGCTTCATGGTTTGTGGTTAGCCGCAAACCACAAACCACCATGAACCAACCAGAAAACTGAACCGGTTCATGACTCAATTTTCAGTTACTGCCTGGTGGTGGTGGTGCCTACGGCTCCAGTCACACCACTGCCACAGATCTGCCACCACTGCTTCCCTGGGCTCCTTGCAATGTGGTGACAACAGCAAAGTTTCCCTTCCAGGAGCCCAGGCACTGCGTCTGCATATGCACCTGACAGTCAGCTGATCACCCTGATCAGCTGGGAGGTAGGTGCATGTGCAGAAGGCAGTGACTGGCTTCCGTGCGAGGAGCCCAACTGCTGCCTCTGCACATGCACCCAACCCCCAGTTTATCACCCTGCTAAAAAGTGGGCACATGCACTGAAGGCAGTCGGCCTGGCTCCGTGAAAGGAAGCCAGCCCTCTGTCTCCAGTGATGGTGGCAGCAGTGGTGGCAGCAGCAGCAAGACCAAGTAGGGAGGTAACATGGGCAGTGGGAAGGAGTGGGCATCCCTTTTGCCAAAGCAAAATGAAGCGCTGGGGGAAAATAGTTTGGCGTTTTGTTTTGAATCAGCAAAACAGGACTGCCAAATTGAGTTGCAAAACAAACCAGCCCAATTCACCAGTTACTCTGGTCTGTGCTTTGGTTTACTTATTTGTATTTATTTATTTATTTATTTATTTATTTATTTATTTATTTATTTATTTATTTATTTATTTATTTATACCCCGCCTATCTGGTTGATTGTGACCACTCTAGGTGGCTTACAACACACACTATAAAAACAATTAGGCATATAACATAACATAATTTGCATAAATGAAAAGAAATAATTTTTTTTCTCAAAGATGGCAAGAAACAGGGTATATTGTAATGGAATAAGAAAAAAAAAAGAATTAGGAGTTAACTGGAAGGGGGGAAGGCCTGCCTAAACATCCATGTTTTCAGTTGTTCTTGAAAATACCCAGCGAGGGAGCCACGCGAATCTCAGGAGGTAAGTTGTTCCAGAGGCAAGGAGCCACCGCCAAGAAGGCCCGGTTTCTAGTTTTTTCCATCTGGGCCTCCCTCCGCGTCAGGTTCCTCAACCTCACCTCCTGACTCGCGCGAGTGACACAGGTAGAACTGGGTGGGAGTAAGCGTTCCTCCAAGTATCGAGGCCCTAAACCGTTTAGGGCTTTAAACATAAGCATCAAAACTTTGAAGTCAGCGCGGAACTGAATGGGCAGCCAATGCAACGCGGCCAGAATAGGAGAAATGTGATGGTATCTTCTCACTCCACTCAGGAGTCTGGCCACTGCATTCTGCACCACTTGGAGTTTCCGCGTCAACCTCAAAGGTAGCCCCACGTAGAGCGTGTTACAGTGGTCTAATCTTGAGATTACGAGCACATGGACCAAGGTGGTGAGCGCCCCCACATCAAGATAGGGTCGCAGCCAGGCTATCCGCCAGAGATGAAAAAAGGTGGTGCAGACCACCGACGCCACCTGGGTCTCTATAGAGAGCGCAGGGTCCAGATGGATCCCCAGATTGCGGACCCCACTCTTTATGGGAAGGGTCACCCCCCCAAACGAGAGGGAGTCACCCAAGCCACTAACAGTGGGGGCACCCACCCTCAGGACCTCCGTCTTGTCCGGGTTAAGCTTCAGCCCATTCTCCTACATCCATTCCAGTACAGTCCCCAGGCAGCGCTGAAGGGACAGGATGGCATCACCTGCAGTTGGTGAAAAGGAGATGTAGAGCTGGGTGTCATCCGCATACTGATGACACGATGCCCCACATCCCCTGATGACCCCACCCAGCAGCCTCATGAAGATATTAAATAGCATAATCGACCCCTGTGGAACCCCACAATTGAGACTCCCCGGGGCCGAGACACTCTCCCCAAGCTGTACTCTATGGGGAGGGTCCTCCAAGAAGGAACGGAGCCAGGCAAGCACCAGGCCACAAATTCCCAGCTCAGAGAGCCTCCCCAGGAGGATACCGTGGTTGACTGTATCAAAGGCTGCCGAGATGTCGAGAAGGACTAACAGAGAAGTTTTTTCCCTGTCAGCCTACCTCAACAAGTCATCGTACAGGGCGACCAATGCCATCTCTGTACCATGGCGTGGCCTGAAGCCTGACTTAAATGGATCCAGGGCGTCTGCTTCCTCCAAGAGAGCCTGAAGCTGATCGGCCACCACCCTCTCCACCACTTTGCTCATGAAAGAAACATTGGCGACGGGCCTATAATTGCCAGTTTCGTCTGCTGCCAAACTAGGTTTCTTTCTTATGGGCCTAATGAGTGTCTCCTTGAGGGCACTTTATTATTGCAGTGGCCCATTCTGTTGTTATCGGCCTGGCTGCTTTGATTAGCCAGGCCGGGCAAGGGTCAAGGGAGGAGGTGGTGGCTTGACAGCGGTCAAGCACCTTGGCCACAGAATCAGACGCGACCAGCTGAAAGGTGTCAAAAGTTACCGGGCCAGACGGAGCACTGGACATCTCTGCTCGACTCACTGTGTTCAAAAAAGGAGAGAGGTCCCAGCAGATGGCCTCCACTTTAGATTTAAAAAAGGCTGCAAACTGGTCAGGTGAGAATTTAATTAATTTAATTCATTTTATTTTATTTATATCCCACCTATCTAATCGATTGACCACTCTAGGCGGCTCACAACAAAGGGAACAACAATAATAAAAACCATTTTACAAAGATGGAAACTTTCACCAATTGGATAAAACACTAGGAGAGAGAAGGAAAGAGGAGTCAGGAATTAACTGGGGGAGGGGAAGGCCTGCCGAAACATCAATGTTTTTAGTTGCTTTTTGAAAATACCCAGCGAGGGGGCCGCGCGAATATCAGGGGGAAGGTTATTCCAGAGGCGAGGAGCCACCACCGAGAAGGCCCGATTTCTTGTCTTTTCTTTTCGGGCCTCCCTCGGCGTTAGGCTCCTCAGCCTCACCTCCTGGCTCGCGCGAGTGACACGGGTAGATCTTGGTGGTAGAAGGCGTTCCGCCAAATATCGAGAAACTAGGGGGAGGCCTATCACCAGTTCCAGATAGGTCGCGCACTATACGGAATAACTCCGCCTGCTGGTTGGACGCTTCGCTTATCCGGTTAGCGAACTAAGTTCGACAAGCAGCCTTTACCTTAGACAGGTAAAGGTTAGTTGTGACCTATTATAATCTGTCGGGTCCTTCCTCCACCTACGCTCTAGCCTTCGCCTGTGTCACTTCAGAGCTCGGAGCTCCTGATTAAACCAGGGCGCCGGGCGGGTTCTGCGATGGAGAGGGCATTTAGGCGCGATCATGTCTACTGCCCTGGTGGCAGCCGTGGACCAGCAGTCAACCAGAGCATTGACAGGAGCGCTAGCCAGGTCAGCCGTAACACCTCTCATGGCATCCTGGAACCCAACCGGATCCAGTAGCCTTCAAGGGCAGACCATAGAAATAGGTCCCTGCTCCCTGCGAGGGGGGAGAGCCACGGAGACATTACATTTTACCAGATGGTGATCTGACCATGACAAGGGGAATGACACAAGGTCGGTCACCACCAGATCACACTCACTCCAATTGGTGGAAAAGACCAGGTCCAACATATGGCCACCCATGTGGGTGGGGCCGTTGACATGTTGGGACATGTTCAAGGAAGCCATGGTTTCCAAGAACTCAAGAGTTGACCCAGATGCCTCTGCCCCCGCATGCACATTGAAATCACCCAAGACCAAAAGCCTCAGGGATCCCAACAATGCCGCGGAGACAAAGTTGGCCAGCTCCGGAAGGGAAGTGGCTGGGTTGCAGAGAGCGCAGTAACACAGCAAAATCCCAATACCATCCCTGGTCCCAATCGACATGTGGAGTGCCTCTAGACCTGGCTTTACCACAGAGGAGCGCCTAGTAACCTGTAAGCTGGATTTATAAACAATGGCTACTCCCCACCCCCACCCCTCCAGTCTACCCTGGTGCTGGACGGCATAACTGGGTGGACAGATGAGAGCCAGGGGAAGACCCCCCCTTCCTGCCAATCCACGTCTCGGTTATGCATGCCAGGTCTGCATCCTCCTCCAGGATAAGGTCATGGATTACCTGGAATTTATTGGACACAGACCTGGCATTCAACAGCAGCAGGGATGGAGTGGAAGGCTGGCTGGGCTGGCTACCTCGATACTGAGGGTTGGACACAGTCTCAGAACAATGAACAGCCTTCAAGCATCTGTTCATTGTTCTTCTAACATTGAGTAGGGACTGTGCCAACGCCATACCTCCCCCTACCCATGATCACTGGGATGTTCAAAGGCCCCTCGCGGGGGGGGGAGAGGCCTTCCAATCCATATCAGGGAAGAGGGGGAAGGGAACAAAAAAAATTACAAATAAATGCAAAAATCAAAAAACCAAATTATTTAAATTATATGCAGCCCTGTTTGCGCAAAAAGCACTATTCTGGGTGGTTTAACAAATAAAATCCAAGGAGATCGAAAGCACACACAGTGTAAGAAACCCAATGGCACAACATGTTTGCAGTGTAGCAGGACAGGAGATTCAAAATAAAATAAAATAAAATAAAAATAAGAAAAGAAGGTTAGTCCGTATCTCTCATCTCATCCCAAAATGCTGCATAGTTTTGCAAAACAATAATTAGGAAGTGGCTATTTATGACATTTTGAACATAAATCTCAAGAAAGAGGCACTTCAGCAAATCAGCAGAATATTTCCTCCCCCCCCCCCACTTCTTCCGTGCAAGTGGAAGTGGTAGTTTTATACAGTTTGTGAGCAGGCACCCAACACTCTTTCAAACCTCTCCCCCTAGTCCATACAGATTGTTTGTTTGCTTGCTTGCTTTATTGCCTTCAGTTAATGTATGGTCACCTAACTGGTGTGTCTACCAATTGCCCAGACAGTGATCAGAGTTCTCCAAGTAGATTCTGCATTTTTAATTTTCACATTAAATTGGACAAAAAAAACCCAGGAGGAATATCACTTGGAGGCTGTTCTTTTTCTGGGCAAGAAAAACCAAGCCTTCAAAGAAGGTTCATGGCATTTCTTTTACTTCACTAAATCCAACACTACATTCTATGTCTAAAACCTCTGGATCTGCAACCACTAAGTTAATCATCCAGCTTCCCAAAGGATAGGAACAGTCTGGCCTTCAGCCTGTGGTTCAACTGCAACTCTCAGCATCCCTCATCAGTAGCTCTGAAGGTTAGGGCTGGGGAGGGGGGTGGATGTTGCAGAAATTCAGTCTCTGGATGATCATATGTTCCACATCACTGGTCTAAATAAATAGCTATCTCCTCCTCATTATGATGCATCTAATTAATGTTAAGGTCATAGATGATAATTCAAGCACAGGCACAGGTCTGATTCTTGGACATCACATACAAATTTTCATTGAAAAGTATCACATTTATTTTTTGAGATGATATATTTTTTCATTTCTAAGTGGCAGGTCGTCTTGTGGCATTAGTTAGGCTGCTTATTTACACATTGTTTTTTTTTAAAAAACACACACATTGCATTATTGAAAACATGGACCCAAGACACATATTTGCACAAACCTTCCCTAGGATTAGAAATAATGGCTGTGATTCAAATAAAGATGTGAAATAAGCTGTGCAGTTTCTCATTTCTCATTGAGACAGACTGCCTTGATGCAGGAAGACCACCAGCCAGTTGAGAATTCCCCAACTCTTATGAAATTTCTCACCTTAAGCATGAGAGGTCATGTTCTCTGCATTGTATGCTGAATTTTGAAACACAAAACTAATGCCTTTCAACTATGAGCATCTATATATGCTCATAGGGGAAAAGCACACACACACACACACATATGCTGATTGAGGTAGAAAAATTCCACTAACAATTGTTTTTTATTTATTATTAGATTTATTATTTATTAGATTAGATTATTAGTAGACCAAAGGTCTACTTGGGCAGTATTACAAATTTAAAAGCAGTAAAACTAATAAAACCAATAAACATGCAATAAATCCAAGATGTTAAAATGTGAATTTAAGATACAGCAGAAGCCTGCCCAAATAACCAAGTCTTAAGTTTACTTCTAAACACACCCAGAGAGGGAGCCAGGCAGATCTCCATGGGCAAGTTGTTCCAGAGGCGAGGGGCCACTGCCAAGAAGGCCCAGTTCCTCGTTCTTTCCTTTCGGATCTCCCTTGGCATTAGGCCCCTCAGCTGCCCGGCCTGTCTAGAATGAGTGTCTCTGGCAGAACTGGGTGGGAGAAGGCACTCTGTCAGATATCGAGGTCCTAAATTGTTTAGGGCTTTATATGTAATCGTAAGAACTTTGAAATCAATGCAGAAATGAATGAGCAACCAATGCAAGGTGGCCAGTGTGGGGGAAATATGTTGGTACCTTTTCACCCCAGTCAGAAGTCTGGCTGCCGCATTCTGTACCATCTGAAGTTTCCGCGTCAGTCTCAAGGGCAGCCCTATGTAGAGCGCATTACAGTAGTCTAATCTTGAGACTATGAGCGCATGGACCAAAGTGGTGAGCGCCCCCACATCAAGATAGGGACGCAGCTGGGCAATCCGCCAAAGGCGGAAATGTGCAGAACGGACAACTGACGACACCTGGGTCTCCATGGTGAGTGCTGGGTCCAGGTGTACACCCAAGCTGCAAACCTCACTCTTGGTGGTAAGAGTCACCCCCCCAAAGGAAAGGGAGTTTCCCAGACCACTGATGTCTGGGCCACCCACCCGAAGGACCTCCATCTTGCCCGGATACAGCCTCAGTCCGTTCACCTGCATCCACTGCTGAACAGCCCCCCCGGCAGAGCTCAAGGGACAAGATAGCATCCACTGTTGTTGGAAAAAAGGAGATGTAAAGCTGAGTATCATCATGACACAAAGCCCCACATCCCCTGATGACCTCGCCCAGTGGCCTCATATAGATGTTAAACAGCATTGGAGAGATAACCGAGCCCTGCGGAACCCCACAACTGAGGCTCCACGGGGCCGAGAAACTCTCTCCAATCTGCATTTTCTGGGGACGGTCCTCCAAGAAGGAACGGAGCCAGACGAAAGCCTGGCCACTGATTCCCAACTCAGAGAGCCTCCCCAGGAGAATACCATGGTTGATGGTATCAAAGGCAGCTATCGAGGAGGACCAGCAGAGACATTTTGCCCCTGTCGGCCTCCCTCAGCAGGTCATCAAACAGGGTGACCAATGCTGTTTCCATGTCGTCTAATCCATCTAATGCTACTCCATTTGCTAGTTCACGCAAGAACACATCTATGATATGTCTATGACAGAGTTTTAACTCCTTGTCCTCTGAAGATGCTGGGCACAGAGACTGGCAAAATGTTAGGAAGAAAAACCTCCAGAACACGGCCAAATAGCCCGAAAAACCTACAACAAACATCTATGATATTTTCTCTTTTTAAAAAAGCATTTTCCAGAGCTGTAAAGAAAGCAGACTCAGAAATGCACATCTTTTCAAGTCTGATCAAAATAAACTAAAATTAAATCCCTTGTCCTATACTGAGGGGGAAAATCCAATCTTTAAATAGGAATATAATGCATCTCACCATCATGGGAAAGATGGTGAGCAGATGGCTCCTGTGTCTGGTCAGTGTGGTCACCCAGGTGCCAGCTGTTAATGGGCAACTACAAGATCTCTGCTTTCCCATTTTATGGCGCCTTGTTTTTAACCAAAAGGGAACAAATGCCTTTAGAAGTAGGGCTGCCCTCTTAACTGTCTGCTGTAGGGACATAGAGGCAGCCTAGTCACATCATCTGTGAGCTTTGTCTGAGCTGCCACATCTCAACGTCTTGGATCTGCAAAGGACCGCCCGCCCTCTTGAAGCACTTCTAAGGGGAGGGGGAGGGGAAGGACTGTTATTACTATTACTGTTATCATGGTACATTGCATTACTTGGTATATAAATAGTACTTTACACCATTTGTATTCACAACTTGCTACAAGCTGAACTACTGCACTGTGTTTGGAAAACAGTAGATAGTTGGATAGACAGATAAATGCCCCAAATGGAGCAGATGACAGCCATATTTAAAACTAATCAATTTGTATGGTGCTGTGCATATTTAGTACTTGGAGAAATCCATTATTTTTTCATCTCTGGTATTAGACTGTGAATGTCTGTCATACACCTTCTTTGTTATGCTTTTGTGACAGACACCTCCCCTTCGTCCTCTTCTACTGATTGGGTTATGCTAATTTAGGGACACAAGCTATCATACTTGCATTTGGCATGGTGTACAGGAGGATCTATAAAGCTGTGAAATAATCGCCAAAGTTCCCTGTAGGTCCCAGTGTGGAAAATTATGGAAAATGTGTCTCAAAGCATTCTCCATACAGCACATTAATTTAAAAAAACTGCAAGTAGCCACATCATTTACAATTGAAAAATAGTGACATAGGTATATTGCTAAAATGAGCATGCCTAAAACCTCAAGATGCAAGCCAGCTGCTGTCTCCGTATGCCTTCTGCATTTCGTAATTGCAAATATGCAGGAGAATACATGTAAGGACATCAGTATAGATAGGGACCCAGCTGTTGTTCCCATATGCTTTGTCACGATTTTTCATTTCGAAGTCAGTCTACAGAGGAAATCACCTGAGCTGATTTTGGATTGTCTTATAATATGGTGGACTTTAAGAAACTCTTCCTGGACCTCACATGCATCCAAATTGGTCTAGATGACAGGAACACAAACCATGGAGAAAGTTTATCTAAAATATCTTCCTGTGTCCTGATTAATCTTCTCCTGTTGATTTCATTCTCCTTTATTTCCAAGATTCTCATATCCTATAGCTGAACTATTATAAAGGTAACAAAGTATCAATACAAAATATTTCCTGTACATTATCTAATTTTGTCTGCATTTTAAAATTTTATTTTGAACCAAATCATGTGAGAAAAGCAGGATACATATCAAACAAACAAATGAATACAATGTTTAAATCAAATATAATTTTAAAAAACATAGCAGACCAATTAAATAATCATGTGGCACAAAGGTTAAACGAGACAGATGAAAACATTACACAACCAATTAATTTTACGTGGTAAAAAAAATGCTTAACGCTGGGATGATACTAAAGATGGTAACTGGTAGGCTCCCACTGGACTGAGCATACTATGAAGTGAGGTTTCATGTCTGAAATGTGGGTTTCTGTAGCCCACCACCTAAGTAGTGGTCAGGCAATTTGGTGCTCTCTAGATGTTTGAGCTACAACCCCCATAACACCTGAACATTGACCAAAACATAGGAGACTTGTAGTCTAAAACACCTGGAGGGATTCAGGTTGCCTACCTTTGAACTAGCTCCAGATGGTGAGACAGTCTGGGAGACAGCCTGCTGACTGGCAACTTTCTGGAGTAGAAGAGTTTCTTTGTATTGTAGAAAAGGTTTCAAAGTACTTTCAAGCTGTTTAGGGTTTTGCAGATAAAGTAACTGCAGCCATTTTCTAAGGTCGAATCCCTTGAAAAAACGTAACATAGTTTAGGAGATCTACATGGCAGTTTCCAAGGATTGGATAACCCTCCTCCTCATCTCTCCTATAATAGATAGTGGGCATGTCCACAATAAAAAGCCAGAAAATGGCTGTTCAACACATTTTATGTATCTATTTTATTTCTTTAATTTATAGTTGGCTTTCTCCAAGCAGAGGGACCCCAAGATGGCCTACCAAGAGTTCTTCTTCTTTTTTAAGTATTAAACAATTAAAATACAGAAAGCTTGACAAACAGGCCCCTCAAGAGTTTCTTCTAAAGGAAAAAAAGAATCTTGCAACAGATGCTTGAAAAAAATTATTTTATTTTCTTTAAAAATACAGTACACAGCAGCTTCTCTCTTCTCCACCCTGTTACTGCTGATTCACAAAGAGAGAACATGATCAGTTTAACCCAAATACTAGGCTGTTATAAATCCTGAGAGACAGACTCAGTTACATGCTGATTTACGTAAGACAATATGCTGAAAAAGAATAGTCTTTCTTTTAACATAAAAGAGTCTCTTCCTGAACTTATGAATCAGATATAAAATCTGCAGAATTTCTGTACTGCAACAACCAACCACGGATTTCCCTGAAATCCTCACTGTGAACAATTTTACATAAGGTGAGTCCTAAATAGCTAGACCAAGAAAGTAAACATACCAAGCATGGTGAGCATATGGGATATGCAATGACTCATCAAATATAATTGATACTTTAACAAATGGTGTATGTAACACACATTGCACTATCATAGTTAAGGGCTCGATTCTTTCCTTCTTATGATCACTTTTGGAGAACAATCCACACCAAAACATATTCTTTGGGGAACATCCATGGGTCAGCTGCCTCTGTTCCTGAGAGGGCACAACTGGAAGCACAGGAATCACATCATCACTGGAGAAGCAAGATACTTTCTCACAAGATGCTTCTGTGGCTGGGCTGGGCTGGGCAAAGTGTGGCCCATATGGGGCAACTTCATGAACTTTTGGCTATTTTCGGCTGAGGGGATCTTTTCTTCTATCAGAAGACACTGAGCACAGCTCAGGAGCAAGGGAGCAAAGGGAATGGCAGAGTTACTTCCCTGTAGCTCCTAGAGAGTGTCAGGGTTTTTTTCCCAATTTTTTTTTAAAAAAAGAAAAATATTGAAAGGAATAGAGACATGAGCAGCCCTCCAAGATCCTGGGTGGCCATGTGCAATCCCTGGACCTCTGGAATGTAGCCACTTTGTGCCTTATACCAATGGCAGGACTGGCCACTGAAAATGAACAACCATTCTCATCCATTGTGTAGGATGGATGCAACTGTGTGTGTGTTCACTGAAAGATATGTCATAAAGAGATGTCCTTCGAGAGCTACATGATCAGCAGAATCACATGGTGTAGCTCTCACCAGACTTGATCAGACTGTAAGTGGAAGAGCACACAAAAATAAACAACTTCTTGAAAAAAAATTTTTTTTTACAAGATCATTACATCCCCTCTTTCTCACATGCTGCTTTGCAACATGCAGGGGGATTCTGTTTTGTTTCATTTTAAATAAGATCCATCAGTGTTTCATATTGCAATCTTAAAAGATTTGTGCCATGCAATTCTACTGATCACGTAGCTTCGGATCTCAATGGATCAGGGCAGTATTTAAAATCCTAAGAACCGCATTCAAGTGTGCCCAATAGTAATGAATTATGAGAACTACAGTTCAAAACATCTGAATGGCCACCTGATTGAACTTTATTTATTTTTATTAGTCTTGTTTATAGGCCACCTTTCTCCTGACAAGGGGAAATAAGGAGGCTCACAGTACTAGCAGTTCAACTTGGCTGTCTTTAGTGGAAGACCCAAAGGATTCACTGTGGATGAAACAAGGCATATCACTCATTTTATTAAAAATGTGGGAAATGGTCACAACCTACACGGAATTTGTGCTGGGAGAAAAGTTAAACCAATGTCTCATTTTCCTAACAAAATAAAGTGGTTTCGAAAGTGTTGTAATAAGAAAACATCTTTCATCTTGGATTGTCAAGCTGAATTAGGTCTGGCATTACTGATTTACTTGTTTTGGTTATACAATGTGAATATATATCCCTTTGTGATGTTAAAAAAAGAGGGAATTTATGAAAAGCAGCTTACTTCTACCTTCTCTGTATTTTATTCTCTTAATCCTTTTATTGTTTGCCTGACATGCCCCCCAAAATTCCTGAGATACATTAATAATAACTGGAAGGATGACAGTACTTTGGTTAAACCTCCTACTATTTTCATGACTACTGTTCATGAGTGGGATGAGGAATATCCATCACCACCATCTGCAGCATCCCAGCTGAAAAAGAAAAGTTAAGTTTGGAATCTCAGGTTATAAGATGGTCCAGCTTGATCTGTCCTGTCCTGACATTGGAAAGGTAAAGTGAAAAGGCCCTGATCTGGAAGCCCAAGACCCATTTTCAAGGATAGCTTTAGCAATCTGAAGCAGTGATTCTTATACAGTGAACTGAAGACAACAACAGAGCTTGTTTGGCTATTGATGTGTGACTCAATAAGGGGGAGGGGTATTTTCTGGCTTTAAAGCCCTACACAAACCACCATACTCAATGCAAAAATATACAGTATATACTGATGTACTGGTGTGGTGGGACATCCAGAGGAGGGGCATACCCACATGCCTACACAGAGCTACAACTTTCCACTGTTGTGTCATTATCAAAAATAGATCAGAATCTGCCTATTGCTGGATCACAGTAGCATTTTCTAGAGGGAAAGGAGACAAAAGAATGTGAAAGGAAATAAAACTGGAAAAGGTAAGAGCCTGGAAAGATTACAGAACATGTTCTCATTAGATACCAGAAGGGCTGCTGGACCCTTATAATCCATATACACTGACTTTGTTCAGTCAATAGGATTATACAGCTGGACACAATACAGTGGTGCCTCGCTTTACGATTGCCCCGCATTATGATGAAACTGCACTACGATGATCTTTTTGCGATCACAATTGCGATCCCAAAACGATGGTCTAAATGGTGTTTTTTCGCTTTCCGACGATCCGTTCCCTGCCTCGGGAACCAATTCTTCGCAAAACGACGATTTTAAAAATAGCTGATTGGCTGTTTCAAAATGGCCACCGGGTAAACAAAATGGCTCCCCGCTGTTTTCTGGGTCAGATTCCTCACAAGACAGGCAGCGAAAACGGCTGCCCTATGGAGGATCTTCGCTGCACAGTGAGTTTTGACCCCATTGGAACGCACTGAAGGGGTTTCAATGCGTTTCAATGGAGTTTCCCCCCCCCCTGCTTTATGATGTTTTTGCTTAATGGCGATTTTCCTGGAACGGATTATCGCCGTTAAGCGAGGCAGCACTGTATAACTGTTCCACTGATAGAAGTGCTTTCTTCAACAGAACTGGGAGGGGGTCAGTTCCACTCATAGCACCCGCACCACACCCTCTAGCCCTGTCACATTAGTGTGACTTTGGATTTAGGTTCATCATATACATTTGCAATGGCGTGATCTTGATCTTATGCCCGCCCAGATGTTTGTTATTGCAAAGTAAAAAACTATCCTGGATTCCGTGTGAGCCAAGCCAAGAAGAACTGGGCACTGGCCAGCTCCAATCCATCTGCTGGTAAAAAGAAGAAGGGAACTACTTGCTAGGGGTATGAAAGACAGTAAATATGGTCCACTCTGTTTACTATCCTTGGGAATTATGGTAGCCTACCTTCTCACCTTAACAGATCCTTTATTCTCTAGTACTGAAGAATTAAGTCACTGACGGCATATTTGACACAAAACACAGGGACAAATGCCAACAACAGAGGGGAAAGGGGGTCTCCTTGAGCTTGGAGCTTAGCATACTCTATGCTGTGCTCCATCTTTTTTATGCATCACTCCCTTGATTCTCAAAAATCTGAGATCACTTTTGAAAATGGATCTTTGGCTGTGCTGCATTAACCTGCAAGTGCTATCCATGAACAGTAATCCTTTTAGTTTTATGTTGTGTCTGCTATGTGCCATAAAGTAAATTTGAACTGATGGTAATCCTAATTATTAATGACTTCGAAAAGGTCTTATCTTTAACAGTGCTGCCCAGGCCTTGCAGAGTAAGGATCATGGCTTCTTTCAGCCAGCCAGCCAGCCAAGGACTTTGATGGTACAAAAGGAAAGGGGGTGGGGGTGGTGAGAAAGCAAGCTGGGCTTAAGAATAGAGCCATTAACCTTCAACAGGAGAACATTAATCACAAAAATTATACGATATTCCAATCTCTAAATGTTCTCATCCCTAATCCTAACTACGGGGTACACTGAAGACATTCAAGAACGACAAAAATTAGCTATTCAACCACATGAAGTCAGGAAAATATCCAAATAAATAATTTGTTTCAAAATTATGATACAATACTTATAGTATAAATTGGCATTTTCTTTAAAATTCAAAAGCAGAAGCACCAGTCTTAAGATAGAAACATGGTATGTGAACCACATCATAATACAAAGTGCAAACAGCATTTTAGTACTGGATGTGATTCTTTTTTTTAAAAAAAAAAATCTGGATATACTGGGATCAGTTTGCATGGGAACAAGTGTCATGCTGAATTTTAAAATAAAGGTGAAAAAGTCCAGCTCAGTTAGACTTAATGGTATATCACCAGATACTTTACAAGGCTAAGTTAAAAAAAACCAGTAATTATCCCAGAGAAGGAATATGGGATATCTATGTGATGTGCTCAGGGAGGCTCTTTTCTAAGTAACATCCTCCTACCCACCCACCCCATCCCTAAAGGGTGCAATGCTTTTTGCTGGAAAAATACTCTTAACTTTTGACATTTCAGGAATATTCTTCACGGGCTGATGTAAAATGTTAATGCTCCTAAATCTGGCCCATATAACCAGGTAAAGTTTTCCCCCACTTATATTCAAAATGTTTCTGTAATTATGAGTGAACTGTGAAAAGGGATGATGTCCAATGTAACGAATAGACTTCTGTTTCAACATCATGTGACTTCTGCAAAGGCCGTGATGTGGTTCTACAAGAGTAAAAGAAAGGAGGAAAAGAAAACAGTGAGAAGTTTATAACTGCAAAATGTTGTTTTCCCCCCTCCCATTTTTCTCCTCAATTATCTCTTTTGCAAAAAAATTCCCCCGCCAAAATGACATTTCCCTCCATCACCCAATTTTTTTGGGAGGTGTTCCCATATTTTAAAATGTTTTTGTTGCATTGTGCAACTGCATTCACACTTCCCTGCAGGAAATGTAAATTATTTCACAGATGTACACACTTCAGAGCAGAAGTACATTTGCCAAAGTAATCCAAATATGGAGGTAAAGGGGGCATTTTGAGGGTGAAGGAAGGGAGAGGTGATTACCCCTCCAACAGTTACTAACTCTCCCTTCCAGCACTCCATCCTATTTTGTTTTCCTTCTACTCAGAATAGCTTCTTGTTTTGGAGTGTAGCTGAGGAAAAAAGTGGATTCATCTAAAACCAGCTGCTTTTAGGCCTGCTTTCTTCTGTTCTTGCAAACAGAAGAAGGCTTACGGGCAATCTTCCTAGCCACCAGTTCTCCTTTGGAAATTCTCACCAATCCTGTATTTTCCTTAAAATAAAAACATGAGTTTGACAAACTGATCTTTTCCTCATACCATTCAGTTCCACTCTTATTGTGTCTTTAACATCTTTTATGACATAATAATCAAAGTATTTAACTCAGGTGTGATTCTATAAGTATCTTATAATAATTAAGATCTACAGAGTCTGACAGCAGATCATATTGTGTTTCAATGGTATTATAATTATAATCCTGTCTTTCTTCATTACTTTTTAAAGTTACTGACAGAACATCATATGGCACAGAATAAAGTAGCAAAGGTTAAATAGAAATGGCATGTTAGGTAAAGGTACCTAACAATTTACCTAACAAAGGTACAGTACTTGACAATTTGTCCAGTTGTGTCCAACTCTAGGGGGCGGTGCTCATCCCCGTTTCCAAGCCGTAGAGCCAGTGTTTGTCCGTAAATAGTTTCCGTGGTCACGTGGCCAGTGCGACTAAACATGGAACGCTGTTACCTTCCCACCATGGTGGTACCTATTTATCTACTCGCATTTGCATGCTTTAGTCAACAGTATATATTTTTAAAACTTCATTCTGATTCACTGAAATGTCCCTTTTGTTTGCACTATGCCTTTCTTTGAATCTTTCAATAGGAAGGTTCAACTTCTTTGCTGTTGGCTTACATTTATAAATAATTTTTAAAAAAATATAGATGCCTATATAGAAGCCTGATCTTTAAAAACACCATCTTAAATTTGACTGCAGTTGTCAGATTATTTAAGGCCCATAATCACTGATTAACCAGAATCAGAATAAGATTGGCATTTAGTTTATTAAACAATAAGAAAAGCTGTCTTCTATGAGATACTTATATTTACATGTTTACATTGTTTTTCTCATGTTATACACACTGGATTTTGTATGAGGGACACATATTGACATTGTTATTTTGTTTTGTTACATTATACACAAATATTCTGGTATAAAATAAAACTGCTTTTGTGATACATTCATTGTACAGTAACTGGTTATTTTGTAAATTATATATTAGAACTGTGATTGTGTTAATTGGTTTGCTCTTATTTTTATGGAGATTTCGTCTTTGGGTTATACAAACTGATCATGCTGGTTGGGCAATTCTAGGTGACAGCATTTAAATAAGTCATTTTTCTATGCTCTACAAAAATGTTTTTACACCTAGTATTGGGGACAAAAGACAGCTCTACTGTACCTTACCGGTCAAATTCTTTTGCTAAAGTTTTCTGTCTATGAAATCTTTAGCAACTTTGTCAGAGTAATTTCCTTAGACACACCAGAAAGACTAAAACACCATGTGGGAAAACAGCATGTGCTGTCAAACTCAAAAAAAGAAATATTTACTTGCACCCCTGAGTGCTCACAATTAGTTCACATCAGCTTTCTGTTGGGTTTTGCATAGAGCAATAATGGACGATGTGTCGCTCTAAGAGTCAGAAGCAGCTCCAGGGTATGGCAACAAACTGCAGCATGCACAGCCATTGTTTTATCCCACCAATGTATCAGTGAGGACTACTCAGGACTACCTTGCTAACAAGAAAGCCCAAAAGGCCAAAAAAGTCAAAACACAAGCAGTGAAACACCCGCGTTAAGAAAGCAGAACCTTAGGTGCAGGTTTCTGGTAAAAGGAAGAGGGAATTAAACAGTTTGACATTATGCTAATGGGTTAATTTTTAAAGACATTTTAAATAATATTGAAATCATATTTGAGGAATACTACATACATTCTGAGGAAACGTAACGAGCTCACATTAAAAATTTAAAACCTACATATAAATTATGAACTCCTTACTTATATCTTGCATTCTAATTCTCCCTTGAGAACATAGCACGACCTCTTATCAGTTTATTAAACATGTTGGTACTGAAGCTGCACATTTTGAAAACATATAGTTCTTTAAAAAATTTTTCCTCTTTTTCTTCCTCCTTCTCAGGAAACTACAGAAACCAATTTTAAAAAAAAATCCAGAGGAGTCAGTGTCTAAAAATGTTGTCCACCTGCACTGAAGGCCCTCTGAAACCACACTTGAACACACCAGTGCGCTTTTTGCGCACATACGTTTATTGCCTTAAATGAAGATGCTCAATCTGGTCCATTCCCGTTATCCAGGAGAAAACTCTAAAGAGTCGTGATTTAATAGAGTTTTGCTGCAATGGTTCTTCTTGACAATGATCAATTCCTTGATTCTGCAACATGTACAATCATTATTTTCATCCAATCATGTTAGGCAAAATTTCATATCTTCTCAGAAGCACTGCAGGTAAAAGACATAACAGCCAAAATCCTCTTATTTGTGTGTGCCGCCATTAAGGTCCATTGGCATAAATCTCAGTGGTTAACTGCCACTAGGTGGTTATCTTTCTCTTGCACATAGAGCATGTGACATCGTGTGGAACATGGAACATGAATACAATTGTCTTCTGAACCAGTGGCAATTTGCTGCTGACATTTATGCCAACAGACTTATGCCAGAGTAATTATTCAGTCGGACGCTGACCAATGCAGAATCATAGAATAATGAGTTGGAAAGGGCCTATAAAGCCATCGAGTCCAACTCCATGCTCAATGAAGGAATCGAAATGAAAGTACATCTGACAGCTGGTTGTCTAATTCTCTCTTGAATGTTTCCAGTGTTGGAGCACTCACCCCACCCAAGGTAACTGGCTCCATTGTCACACTGCTCTAACAGTTAGGAAGTTTTCCCAGATATTCAATTGATATCGAACTTCTTCCACCCATTGTTGTCCAGGTCTGTGCAAAGGTAGAATGTATAAAGTTGTGCTATCCCCCCCACCCAAATCATGTTTCTTATGACTTCTGAAGCATGCAAGGGAGAGGGGTAAGAATGGGCAGTGATTTTGTTTGTTTTTGTAAGAATTTCCAAAATTTGCAGATTTTTTTCAAATTTCAAATGGAAGGAATTTAAGAGGAAAAATCTGGATGCTGACAAAACTGATTCTCCATTTGAGTGCTTACCTCTAAAACTGCAGTGTGCGAAACTCTGTGTATTCTGCTCTGTTTGTAGTGCTACATGACAATTGCCTCCTCTTTTTCCTGAGGGGCTCATCATCTTTTACAGCTGTGTGAGAGGCAGGTACAGCATGATCCTCCCTATTCTGAGAAAAGGCATACCTACTAAATCTGGCCATTGCAAATGGGTGAAAATGTTGTTTCAGTTCAGTTTTGATAGATTTGTCACAGATAATTAATGAAAAATTTGAGACACAAGAAACTTCTGGTGTAAAAAATTCTGAAAGCAGAAGAAGGATTTCCCCATTCCTTCTGCAGGGCTCCTGTATTGGTAGAGACTATTCACACACCCAAACATTCAGGATTTTAAATCGCATTAGGAGCCTCCCTGAGTGAACCAAAGCTGTAACATGGGCAGGGCAAGTGAGATATTTGCCTAAGGCAGAAGGGGGTTCAGACAGTGCCAGTCAACACTGACAACAATGAGCTAGATTTATTTATTATCTTTTTCCTCTGCAAATCTGTTATCATATCATGCTCAATGCTCAAGACATGAACCCATGATCTGAGCCAGTATAAAAGCATTTTCTACGTTTCTATGTACACGGAGGTACAAGTGCTTTCCCCCTCTCCCTTCTAGAAGCTGTACTTCTCATGCAAGTTCAGAGGCCCCTCCCACTCTGAGGATCCCAGTTACTGATTGCCAAGATGCATGGTCATTAAAAAGTCATGGATTCTTAGGCTGGAAAAAAAAAGAACAACTGCTCAGAATGGATGGGTGGCTGGTTATAAAGGAGGACAGGCAGAGAAGGGAACACCTGGCTAGGTACACACATGGGAATGATTTCTCCAGCTGCATCTTCTTCTGCCTAGTGTACTTGCAAATACTTGATCCACTGTCAGAACCTTTTAAGGAGCAGCCAAAGAAGCTTAATGCCTTGTGCCCAGCGAAGAGGGTCATGGCCTATTGAAGAAGATAGCTATGCAGCACAATACTTTTTTAACCTTTCCATATTTTCTCTCTCTCTCTCTCTCTCTCTCTCTCTCTTTCTTAGAGTATTTTTCAGCACAGACAATTACTGCATTGCAAAGATTTGTAGACAATGTCAGGAACAGGAGAGGACAGGACAGGCCTGGAGCTGACCATGCTATACCTAGACCTTCAAGCTCAGGTTCTCTGAGGTCAGAGCTGGGCTGAGAACTGGCAATCCTAAAGCCTGAAAGACAGCAAGCAGAATCAAAAGGCTTCTGGATTATTTACATAATTCCTGACCAGTTCCTGAGTTCCCAATCCAACACGGTCACTTCAGCAAAGACTAAACTAATGACTCATAATGCCATTACTTAACTAGTTCAATATATCGTTGTCTTCTTGATACTGCCCACATTCTGTTAATATTAATATGGGCTCTCATTGTGCTGATCATGAGCTCGAAAAGAAGAACAAAGCTCAACCCAAAATCCTATGGCCGAAGCCAGCCAGACATCCTGAGCTCTCTTTAACCAATGGATATTGGAGCTAGGATGAGAAAGCTCACCTCCTCCATCCTCCGACTGCCATGGATTTCTAGTTCATGCTTTCTTGCTCTTAGTGTGAGGCAGAATAGATTCTTCATCCATCTCCTGTCCTTGCCTCGACAAGGACCTGTTTTGTACTTTTGCCTCTCACACAACTACCAGAGAGAAGCTAAGGATCCATCACACAGCTGTTCTCAAGGGCATAGGCAAGAGTTTGCAAACATTACTTTTCTAGACTGCAGCTCTCAAAATATGCTGGACTCAGCCATCTCAATTATGGGACAAGTCAGAGTCCAGTGATGCAGAGAAGCAGACTATTGCACAGCTCCTAACAGCAATCAAACCTAATTTTTTAAAACAGTAAAAACAGTTACTATCTTCTTACAGATTTTTATTTGCAGCTATTCCTTGCGCCTTCCATTTCATTACAGTTATCAGCACAATTTTATATAGAAATAACCAAACCATTGTTCCTCCCCCACAACCTCCCAAAAAGGTTCCAGGGTGGTACACAAGGATCAAATATGGATGACAAAACAGAATAAAACTATAATGTATAAAAGTAAGATTTAATTAACAAAAATCCAGGCATCAAAAGCTGAGGGGGAGGGAGTTGGATTTGTTCTTAACCTAGAAACTCGAAAAATCCCACCAGTTGTAGCACCAATTACTCTTAGGAGGGCAATCCAAAGAGTGTGTGTGTGTGTGTGTGTGTGTGTGTGTGTGTGCACGTGCACGTGCACGTGCATGTGTGTGCACATGCTGTGTGAAAATGTAATATAGGCAATAAATGGCAAAAAGGTAAAAAAGCAAAGTGTGCTGCTTATATATACTTCCCCATTGTGCTTAATGCAGTCTCTGAGTGGCTTACAAGTTAATTATGCAGGCTACACATTGCCCTCCCCCCTCTCAGCAAGCTGGGTACTCAACTGACTGACCTCAGAAGGATGGAAGGCTGAGGGAACCTCGAGCTGGCTACCTGGGATTGAACCCAAACTGTAAGCAGAATTTTGGTTGCAGTACCACAGTTCAACCACTGTGCATTGAAGTCATTTGCTTTGAGTTCCTTGTACAGCCATGTCTGAATTAAGCCTCAGACAACTATGGTAATTCCCAATGTGTTTTGGTAATCAAAGGAAAAACATTTCAATGCCAAGTCAAAACCAGGCTCTTCATCAAAGTTTTGGGGTCCTAATGATCATAGGTTGCATAAGTAATTGACCTCTGTTTACCAGTGCATCCTGAGGTGAGAAAGCATTTTATACCATTTAAACTTATGTACATTCTTCCCAGTGCGGTGTAGTGGATAGAGTGATGGACTAGGACTCTGGAGAAGAGGGTTTAAATCCCTGCCTAGCCATGGAAACCCACTGGGGGAGTGGAACTAGTAAAACCACTCTTTAAAAATATCTCACTTTCCTTGAAAGCCCTATTAGGATTACTATAAATAGGTTATGACTTGACAGTACGCAACAACAACAGTGTTCTAATGTGTTGTTTATATTGATTTAAATTGTTTAGTGCTGCCTCATTCTTTGTAACCCACCCTGACAACCTTGGATGTAAGATGGGACATAATAATCTAATAAATAATCATGAAAAAGAAATGAATTTTTTTTATACTGAAAATAATTTCAAGGGGTTCAACCTGATCAAAAATACTCCTCTCACCCTTTCCAGGCTCTTGCATGGGAAATGGAGAAAGATATCATCATCATTACCATCACCATCACCACCACTACCACCACCACCACCACCACCATCATCATCATCATCATCTCCATAATACCTCAGAAAAAAAAAGGCCTCAGAAAAAAAGGGCCTGAAATGAGGGAAGCCACTGAAGGTACAGGTGGAAGGGGCTCCATTCCCCTCAATCACATATATCTTCTCAAGGAGACATATGGTTAGCTTCCATCAGACCTAAGACTTCTTCTAGGGTAGCCAGTATCTTGCTTTATTTTGACATCTCACAAAAAGCCAACAGAACGGATTATATCGAAGATACCCATTCATCAACTGAATGCTCGCTCGAGCAAATGAGATGGTGACCTCCTTATGACAAAGTGTCAGAAAGGCTTACTGAGACGTTTTTGCTCTAAAAGGCACAGAAATAAATACAGAAGAAAGCTGTCTGTTCTCCAATGGAATGAATGAAACACAGAGAGACTTCTACTATTGTTTCACGGGCAAATGTGTAACAGTTACAAATTGTACTCCAGGGAGAGGATTTGCTTCTCATAGAACAAATAACAAAAACATGGAGCTTGGAAGAGGCTGCTTTTTGTTTTCTTTGATGCACTACAAACTATCAGTATTCCTGGCCGGCTGGCTGGATTATAGGAACTGCATTTTTTTTTAAACCAATTTGTCAAAGAAAACTATCCATTGTGAAACTAATGTTACCTTTTCTAAAGGGCTTTCTACTCGAGGGATGCTGATCATAGGCATTTGAGCCAGATTGTCCATGTGTGAATGTTCATTTTCTGGTTGTCTACCTCTAAAATTATTAACCACGCACACAACCTGGAAAGAGAGGGAAGAAATGAGGCATTATGAAAGAATTTAATGAAGTGAATTTAAAAGTACAGGATCCAGACTAGCATGTGCTAAAAATACTAATAATTAAGGCCCTATTCCACATTGAATGAGATTTCAAGAACATCTCTGTCAACAAACACTTGTAAGACAATTTAGTTCTATTTTAATGATAAGCTTAGAATAATTTTTACCCAGAGCAACTTGACATTCCTGAAATTTGCTGCTTGTGGCATCTAAAACTGTTGGGAATATGACATTACCACCAGCAGTGATTTTTGATAATTGAAGACGTCCTCCTCCTGTTCTGCAACTCCCATGGCTTCCAGACTACCAAAGTGATTAGGTAAAAACCATGGCAGGCTCAGGACAGAAGTACTTAATTTCTGAAAAAGTGCACATGGTAGTAACATCAGCAGCCTTCTGCAGGTTTTTTTTCTGAATCTTTTTGTTTTTGGACTTACAAAGGAAAGAGGAATATTGGAAAAGCGTTTAATGGCTAGGGAAAGATATGTCCTATGTTCAAACTTTGTAAAGATTCATGTAACCACAGAGAGCTCATAGGTAGAATAATGCAACACACCATGCAACAACTTTTTTGTACTCATAATGCACTTCAAATCCATGTGCATCTAGCTTCCAGAAGGCTGCCTAATTATTGTATTTTAAAATATTGTATATCTTTCTTTCTTTTTAAAAAGGAAGGTAGCTCATAAAGTGTATTAATAGTAATTTACTGGGATTGCAGGCAAACATGAAGCTTCCCAAAGTGAAAATGGCCTGCGGACCTAATCTGTTTTGGGGCACTGGACTCGTGGGGAATCAAATGATGAGGTTTAGCTCAGTGATTGTCAACCTCTGGTCTCCACTTGTTCTTTTTCATCTCCCAGAAAACTCACTCACAATGGCCATTGGTAAAGGATTCTGGAAGTTATAGTACAACAACAAGGTTGAGATCCACTGGTTTAGAGCACAATCCTAACTAGCTAACATGGCTGAGGACCAGTTCAGCTGACTAAATCAGCAGACTGGCAGGGGACCAGGATTCCAGTAGAGCAAATGAAGCTGTACTGAACTGAAACTTCTCCCATCTCAAGGTGGTTGAAAATTACTCAGGACAATCCTTAACCTAACCCACTTAGTACCACCATAGTGATGATACCCCTGTGCTGGGCGAAATTTGGACCTGTCTTCTCTATTGCTCTGCCTTTTCTTCATCCCCTTCGGCCAATAGAATAGAATAGAATTTTTACTGAAGAGGTCTTCAGACCGTTTCAAATACACCATACACAATATACAAAAACCAAAGACTCTCAGCCTGTGAGTTAAAGGAAAGATTTCAAAGTTACTAAATCATATATAATTACATCAATCAAATCCTCATTCTCAAATAGACATACAATTATGTCTCTAACACACATTCCTTTTCTTCCTCTTTCTTCCTAAGGGAGGATGCCTTAATGGCGAAAAGATCTTAGCCAGCAGAGAAGTTCTGCTGTGGGTCCTTCAAAGATCAGCGAGTGGGAGGGGGTTCTGCCAGCACCAGAGGATGAGGTGCAACACAGTTTCATCTTTTTCTTGGCACAGTCAACATTTGCTATTAACTCTGTCAAGAAAAAGCTGAAACTGTGTCACACCTCATCTGTGAATGTCCAAAGACTGCACAAACAGATTATAAAATTAGCCATTATAGAGTGGCAAAATTAGTGCACTGGTCATTATGCAAAATATATAACTTGTCGGCCTCCAAAAATATAGATAATATATATTATATAAATAATTAATATACAAAAGTATATAATACCAGTCAACATATTTATAATTTTGATTGTGCATGGTGTTTTTGAATAATAATAATCATAATAATATCAAGAAATTTCACATAGTACTATAAGCAGTTGTGTATCTCAGAAATAACGCCATCAGAACTACAAAAGGGGCAATATTAGGGAACAGCGTACATACTGTGCCGATATTTAACAGATACTTAGGTTTTTTTGGTTACAACTTACATCTGTTAATAATACTAGTCAAATTTTTATAATTTTGAGTGATTGTGCCTGGTATTTTTTAATCATCGTCTTTCTTTCTTTCTTTCTTTCTTTCTTTCTTTCTTTCTTTCTTTCTTTCTTTCTTTCTTTCTTTCTTTCTTTCTTTCTTTCTTTCTTTCTTGCAACAGCTTTACATAATCCTGAATTGAAAAGCAGTTTATTTATTGCTCCCTTATAGCTACTCTGTGGTGCATCTAGAAGTTCTATAGGGTGTATATGGTCTTCTGAGTAGCCAGACCAATGCATTCTTTTAGGAAAAAAAACACCAAAATCAGTAAAAAAAAAAAAGATGCATTTCTCCAGTTCCTACATAGAGCACAGTCCTTGAAAGTTGTCTAAGGTGGACATATCTCAGGAAGCTACACCACTTGTTCCTGCAAATCACTTGTTTGCACAAAAAGCACAAGTAATTTTCATTCTGTTTAAATTCTGCAGGAATTCTGCAAAACTGTTGCTAAAAGAGTGAAGTTGCAAGAGTGCAAAGTGGTGACTACAGAGATGATTAATTTCCTTTATCGAAGTTTCTCCATTCATTTCAATGGAAGAGATGGCTTTACCTATGCACAAGGATGCAAGTGAAGACTTCTCCCACCGAATAAACTGAATTTTAGATCTTTCCTACAATGGTGCACCACGTATCCCTCAAAGTCCACTTGGTGCTCTCAGTTAGCACAACGGTGTATTCCTTTGTATATGCACAAGCGATTGTTATACCAATTCAGAAAAAAGGCATGTCCCCCCCCCAAAAAAAAATGTAAATGCAGAAGCAGGCAATACCTTTATTGAACTACTGAAAGAATCAAGTAGATTCTGAGCTTTCGATGGTAATATATCCCATCTTCCTCACACAGTTTCCAAAAGTTTCTTGGAACAGTTGTTGTTCATGCCCGAGAGGCATTTTTGAGCAGCACGCAAACAGTTTTTTTTTGGGGGGTGGAAACTCCTTCTCAGGTAGCATCAAGTAGCTTCTTGGAATTTATGTCTCATCTCTCCAAGCAAGGGATAACCAAGCAGTCTGCATCCCCTCTGCCTGCTTCTGCATTTACATTATTCCAAATAAATTTTCTTCATTTTGATGAACTAAAGAAACAAGAATCCTATCTGCAGGCAAACTCAGATATCGTGAAAAGACTTGCATGGAGCTTACTTACCAAAAACACTGCTATAGAAATACCAACTAGAAATCCTGCTATCACGTCTGACCAATGATTTCGATATTCTGCTACTCTGTTGATACCTGTAAGGAACGCCATGCACATTAAGCTCAAGCAGAGAACTGGTTTTGCCAGCCTTGTTCCTCTGGCTTTTATTGTGTTGGTGATATACATCTATGACCAAAAGAAAAAGAAAAACAGATTAGGGGTATTAATGGGAAAACAACAACAACAGTTTTCATTCAGTTCATAATGAAAACAGAACAAGTCTTACACTTGCTCAAACTTTTTCTTTGAGTGCAGTAATTTCTTTAAAATGAAAAGATACACAGTTAATCCTTGATATTTTTTTAATTCAACAGATTCATATCATATTTTTAGACTGGTGCACCGAAGACTGAATCCATTTATAAAACTGTGAAGGGCTTTGTAGGTAAGGACACATATATGGCCCATTAGTGGAAGAACCTATAGCAACCAAAAACTACAATTATGTTCACCTGCATCCCTTCCTATTCTTTCTCTCAGGGCTTGTGGCGGTAGATGACTTTGTAGTTGAAAAAAAAGAAATAATCCAGCCAGAGCAGAAGCAGTTGGTGTTGTCTCTGCACGTCCACCTCTCTTTTAATGACAGAGTTTTCTTGATTAATTTTTTCTGAATAAACTAACAGAGGGCACAGACAACTTGGAAAATGATACAACCACCTTTAGTTCTGTGAAACATCAGCACATTGAGTAATGTTGGATAAAACTAGTTTGCCTTTTCTGCCACTTGGATTATCCCATTCACTAAGGGCAATTAATGTTAATGAACCTTACTGTTTGAAGAGAAAAGAAACTGAAGTCCTTCAGTACTTAATCAGAAAACATTTGTTCTGCCTATACTCCCAGCAAGCTGCAACCTCTTGTCCAACCCTGGAGCACTTTTAAGTGAAACTCATGGGTTGAGTATGCATAACCTTCCATTAAACTGGGATGTAGGGTTCCATTAAAACCTAACTTTAACCTTCCATTAAACTGGGACTTCCTCCACTGTCATGTAAGATGCGTTCATTCAATGCAACAATACAAATAAAACGGCAGAATTCTGAAAATTGCATTCCTGATGTCACTCTATCACTTCTAGTCATGATGCTGAGAAATGGATAGTGGTGTTCTTCAACACTTTTTCTCCTGCTAGAATTAAAGGTAATTGCCATGAAAAAACATTTAAATACATTAAAAATGTATTTAATGTGAAGGGAACTAAGACAAAGGCTAGAGGTGAGCTATAGTCCACTCTGGAGTTTTAAAAGTGGTATAAAATCATTTCAAACAAATAGGTTTTGCAGATTTTTGTGGTGCTCACAAATCCTCCAAAGTTTATTTGACCAAAGATGAGAGTAGGATGAATCAAACATAGGTATACAGGAGGGATGGGTATACAGGAGGGATGTGGCCTTTCAGAAGTTAGACTGCAATTTCCATGATCCTTCACCTTCAGCTGTGCCAACTAGGGAGGATGGTACCTGGATTCTACCAGCTTAAGAGTCACACCCCACCCCCTCGCTGTACTCCACATTAGCTATTTCTATCCTAAAACATTCAGCTTTTTTTAAAAAAAACCTGTGATTCAAAAGCCAAAATGGTCTACTCAAAACATGACCAAGACTAAACTAGAATTTCAGTCCAAGTCTCATAAGTGTATCATTTAGCCCCACTCACAATTTGCTGCTTGAAACTATATCTGTATACTGGTTGCACCAGGCAGCTGTTTAGTGTCTGGCAGTGTAGTCCTATATACGCACATGCCAAAGGTCCCCTTTAGTTCAGTGGAACTTACTCTCAGGTAGGAGTGTTTAGGAATGTAGTCTTTGTGTCTTGTTGTGCCTGCGTCTTTCCCAAACGTGTCCCCTACCAAAAATGGCTGTTACATTTTTTTTGGTGGTACTTGAAATGGACAGCTCAGTGGGTTGGGTATCTGGCTGCAGAGCCATAGGTTCTGCCACACTACTTTGGGTAGTGTGGGCGGCATATAAATTAAATAAATAAATAAATAAATAAGTCTCATTCCTCACAGTGCCTCCTGGGAGAACAGCAGCCTTGGGCAAGCTGCTCAGTCCCAAGGTACCCCCTCAGAAGAAGGGAAAGGTAAACCATTCTGAAGTCTTTATACCTAGGGAACCCTGGCAAGTAGTGTGGTAAGTTGGAATTGACTTGACAACACACCATCAATTAATCAGTTTGTCAATGACATCATGACAATCTGGCACAACTTGCTATGTGGATCGGCAACTGTTCCACAACTGCAGAGTCTTCAATGCTGTTGTGTTCTTTGCATGGCTACTGTAAACTGCTATTATCTATGTACATGGATCTGTGCATAATATATGCTTGCCCCCCTGTAAATACTAAAATCCCAACTCCTTGCAGAACATGCCACTTTTAGTCATCTTGTTTAACATATATTTCCATAAGAAAGGGGGAAACAGTAGGGAAATTAAGTTCATCTTGACAGAAAACACGCTAACACTCATCAATGTGCTTGTGGAAATAAGCTCTTTTGTGTATGGCAGGCTAACCAAAATAATTTTGCCTAAGAGACACGGAATAAATCAGTGGTTAAAAAAGAAACTGCCTTCCTAAATCACGCCCTTTCTTTTTTTTTCCTCCCCACATTTGAGAAGGTACATGATTTTCACTTCACAGCTTTTCTTTCATCTGTACTCCTCAAGCTGCAGCAGGTTCTCTTTTCTGTACTGCAAGCTGCCACATCAGGATGGAATACAGATGAGCTAAGCAGAGGTAATGCAACATTTTGCCTGCTTTTTCTTTCCCCACAGCATTTCTCCTGAAACACCAATAACCTCTCAATGGCTATTGAGATGGATTCCCCAAGGCTGACACGGCACTTTTAAGAGATCCTTATGCTGGCCAGGATTCAAGACTGTCTCCTGCAGCAGGCTCATATGTGTACCCTTGAAGACTTTTGTACTCATGCCTGGAACCCCTAACTGGGTCATGGTTTCCTGATGCATGGTCTCAGTGGCTTAAGGATGGTTTTCACACCTTATAGTATTGGAAGCAAACATACTGCTCATAGATGTGACACTCAGTGACTCCTCTAGCTAAAAGCTGTCACCAGTGAACCATTAAAACGAAAAGCGTTCATACATGACACATGTCTGTAGCTGCTATGTGAAGGCTACTGTGTGCTTTAGTGTTTGTGCAGTAAAATCTTATCTATGTTTACTCAAACTGAAGTCTCAATGTGTTCAATAAGACTTACTCAGAGGGAACTACGAACAGGGTTGCAGAAGATACATGAGTCATGAAGGGCCATTAGTCCACATCATGCTGACATATGCCCAGTGCATAAATCTGTCCTTCAGGCATTATGAATCTGGGTTCCAGAAGCAGGTATACCGCCCTCCCCTCAAATCTGATGAATTCTGTTACATAGGTGTAACATTAAGTCCATTTTGAGGACAGTATTCTAAAAGGCTCCAGGAACAGAAGCTATGTTTTCTGGTCAGCTTCTCCAAAGAAATCCAGTCTAGGAAGGACAAACAACCGGTGAGTGCTATCAGATGGGGAAATGGTTTGCATTTTGGACCATCTGCGGCACAGCCAGAGTGAACTATTTCCCAACAATCACACAACCCAATTGGGGTCAATGCCCACACTGGACCATTTTGGTCCAGCAGCAAGGCTACTGGTGTTTTGGCTGGGTTGGAGTGATTCCTGCACAGAAGGAGGATCACTTTAAGGGAGATCACATGCAGCAAAAGTGACCCTTCCCAGGGTGCACCTTTCTCAACATCTGACTGCACTGTTTGTCTCCAAACATCGCTGTACAAACTGGCTGTTAATTTTAACTCAAGCCATACTGGAAGTGGGGGCAAGGAGAAGAAAAAGAAAAACTGCTCGTCCAGAATTAGGAATGGTTGTAAGATTAGCCCCTCTAGTCTATATACCCTTTCTAATTTATTTCTAAGATCATTTATAATCAAAAACCAATTTAACTAAATTAGATTCTAATCTGACTGGTTTATTCTAAGAAATAAATCAGCACACATCCATCATGATGATCTGTTGGTGATTATAGCTGATAGCATTAAAATGTTCCCTTCTTTTGACTTATCTTATGGAACAGGTAGACGGCTGTTCTGAATAACCTTTGCAGGAATGTATAAAAACAGGATTAGTGCCTTTAAACACTATGCCTTTTACAGTCATTCCAATCCAGGAAAGATTTTGCCAAACTATGAAAAGTTATAGAGGAGAGCTGCAAAGATGTATTTTGCTGATGCTTTTTGAAGGCAATTCATACGGGAAAAGATTAATAGAACAGTGTGTGGCAAAGCATTTTCCTGTAGAGAACAGAAGGATTGGGATTGAGCACACACTGGTTGTCTTCAAATATTTCAAAGAATTCAAAAAGAAAAGATGGAATACTTCAACCTCTATGTTGAGGCAGGTCAAGAAGAAATTGTTTTATTGATGGAGTGGTAGATTTAGATTAACATTTTAAAAAAGAATAAATGGATATTTGCAGACTACAAATATTCCTGCTCACTATTCTAGCCAGTCATTTTCTCTTCCGGAATATTCCCATTCCATTTCCACCAATTCCTTCTCCAGTTTTTAACAGTTTTCCCTCAGTAATGGTCTCATATTCTTCCATCACTAAGCAGACTTGACTCTGGGAGGTCTTTTTAGTGCTCTTCTCCTGTCCTCAGCTAGAAGATACCATATTTCATGTTTAACCCATTTGCTTTCTACAAAACACTCACAGTTGTCCCTAGTACAAGTTCATTTTGCCCCAAGTTCATACTGGTTTACATTTTTAAAAAAACCTGCATGGAAATTCCTAATTCTTTTTGATTTATAATTTTTTCAGTATATGTATTTTTACAACTCCTTTAACATTTTACGGCAATGTATTTGCGAAGGCCGGGATCTAATGGTTGTTGTGGGTTTTTTGGGCTTCTTGGCCGTGTTCTGAAAGTGGTTCTTCCTAACGTTCCGCCAGTCTCTGTGGCCAGGGTCTTCAGAGGACAGCACTCTGAAGATGCCGTCCACAGAGCACAGAGTGCTATCCTCTGAAGATGCCGGCCACAGAGACTGGCGAAACGTCAGGAAGAACCACTTTCAGAACACGGCCAAGAAGCCCGAAAAACCCACAACAACCATTTTACGGCAAGTTTGCCTAATACGAAAGGGATTATTTTCCCAGTTATGGGTTAACTAACAGAATAAGAAGTTAGGGAAACAGTTAAATGCTTGAAAGTTTTCAAAGCTATGGCCCAAATCCTATTCCTTAGCATAATTTCTGTTCCAGTTCCTTAGTACATAAATCACACATGAGAAAGCTCATTAAACCAATGGGGATTTAGTGAGTTGAAGCTACCAGCCACAGACACAGGTAGGTCTGAGGAGACAAGTGGCTTGGATCCAGGTGGGAACTGGAGTAGGCACCCATGTTTCAACACCACTTTCCCAGGGAGAAGACACGACCGGGGGAACAACTCTCCAATAGGAGCCATAGTTTTGCCAGACAAAGTCAAACTTCTTCTTCTAAGTTTAGAACCAGTTACAGAACCTTTCGAAGTAGCTGGAGGAAAAATACCTTCCTTATTAATATATATGTATGGCTGAGTTCAAGCAAGAACCTGTTCAAGATGTTTCTTTAAAAAGTGGGGAGAAGGACCGGGGGGGGGTCTAAACCCACTCGCACTTGCCTTGAGACCCTTTGATACAGGGCAGGCTGTATGTAATGTTTAAATAAATACGAGTAAATAAATAAATAAGGTAGCCAAAGTTACTAATCAGGGAGACTACAGTCCTGCAGAATTAGTCTTGGCAGGGTTATGAACACTAATTGCATGAGAATAAGAGTGGGAGGGGATGGGTTTCTCCATGTCCTGCCTGGGGGTTTCACATAGCAGGCATCTAAGTGCTCTCTGTGGGAAAAAGGATATGAGAGAGATAAGATCTTGGCCTGCACCAGCATGGTTTTTCTTATAGTCTTAGAGCCAGAATACTATGATGAGCCACTGCTTTCCTTTCACCTCTACAGCTGTGATAAATATACTTTAAGGGCTCTGTATTACTGCACAACTGCACACCCTTCCCATTCCAACAGAGGCTTCCTCCTCACTTTTTTTTAAGGGAAGGCTATGAGGAGTGGTGGTGATGGAAATGAGTACTTGAAAAAACATAGACTCTGCATGATTCAGGTCCATTGGATCACATTACCTACTCAACAGAAACAATTTGTAGCATTCATAGACCGCTGCCATAGACCAGGCCAGCTGTTCTTCCATCTAGCCTGCTTCTCTGACTAACAGAGTTAGGGATGAGCTATTTAGATTTTCGGAACTTCAACTCCCAGAATTCTCCATTCTGGGAATTCCACCTGGCAGGCCCACACCTACAGACAGCTAACTGTGGCTCACCTAGAGCAAGACCTAGCTGTTAGGTTTCATGATCCAGCTTCCTGGGACACTCAGAACAGCACATTCCTAGCAGCACCTGCTACTCTAGTCATTCTCAACTTTTTTAAAAAAAAACAAGGATACAGATTCAACTCATGGGACTTGCTGTCAAGTTGGACTTAAATCATATCAATGACTTGACTAAGGCTGGACTTGGTGTTTTTTCCCCCTAATGACTCAAACTCACAACGTCTGACGCTGAACCTACCCATCCCTCCCTTTTTTTTCCTGGAGAAAAGAGCTTGTTTTTAATAGGGTTTTGGATTTGGGGTTTGGGACTCAGAGCTTGGTACCAAAGACTCACACTCAGACTTGGAACTTGGTACCAAAGACTTAGACTCAGACTTCAGACTTGCCAACATCCCTGTTTTTGACCATGGCCATAAACAGAATATAAAAGAAATATAGTCCGAGTCAAGACCGTGTAAATTGCATAACAAACCCTATAAGGTGGTGTGTGAATAATTGTTTCCAGTTCTGTGGCCCCGTTGAGAACGGCTGTGCTTCTCAATCCTTTTAACTGGAATTGAGTGAGGGAATTCCTTCAGGCAAACCATATTATCTATCACTGACCTTTCCCTAAATATTTTCATCTCCATCACAACTAAAGATCTTCATCACAGTCCTAATATGTTGGTTGTGATAACGGGTCTGATTTCAAACCAACTCAAAATGAAATTGTTAGTGGTGAATCTGATATATTTAGGTATTAATATATTTTCCCCTCCTTGAATTGATAGATAATAAAACAACCTGTAGAAATGAGGACAATCTTAAAAAAAAAAACATTTCCAAGTTTTTGCTGCAGTGCTGAAATATCCTTCTTGTAAATGCAGAATGTAGTTGCCACCTTTTGATTTCAATAACCTTTTGATTTAAATCTGTAATTTCATTAGTGAAATAATTTTTTTTCCAGATAACAAGCAAAATATATTTAAGTAAACAAATCCCTGAATTACTTTAATTTTTGTCAAAATTAAAATTAAAGAAAGTTGGGAAAAATGATATAGCACCAACATTCTGACAGGCTGTTATTCAAGCAGAATTCCAAGTGAAGGTATCATGAACTTATTTGTAACAGCAGTTAATCAACATTCATTGTGACTGTACTGACTCCTACAGTGCCATAGTCTTATTATAGCCTGCCCTCCAGTGTTGTTGCCATTTTTAATCTTGGTCTTTCTTGAACTTAATTCTGATTATGCAGGGCTACACGGGAATTATGTGCTGGCAGGAAAAGAAATATCAGTGCGATACTGGAAATCTGGAAGACAGTTAACATTTACAGAACACAGGGAAAAACACAAATACTTTTCATAATGGAATTCAGATTCTAGCTACCCAATAAACATATATCTGATACCTCAGCAGAGATACCACTGTAATTTCTCTGAAGCAAATCGGGCACTGTGTTTTCATCTTCAATGCCACACTGTGGTACTGCCAGTCATATGCTGATGTGTTGTCCAAGCAAAATTTACAGGACTCGTTTTATTCACCACTAGGCACTACAAAGTGTTTCCCAAGGGGGCTGCAAAGTGCTTTAGGGTGTGTGTGTTGTGGGTTATCTTACATGTGCTGTAGCCCTTGTCAAATAACTTTTTCCTTGACCTTTCAGAGCAGGATAGTAAAGTCAGTGTGTATGTGTATGTATGAGAAACAGGCCCTGTGGGGGAGAAAGATGCCCCTACTTTCTGAGAAGGGAATGAGAGGGAATATTTTTTACAACAAACAAAAAAGCCAACGGATAGATGTAATTGCTGGCACTTCTACAAGAAAAGGATTTTAACTAAGATGTGTCATTTCCAGAGGGCCTAAAGAAGCCGAGGAAAAGAAGACAAAAAAATAAAAAATAAAAAACCATAGACAGCAGTCCCCTAGGAGTGGGGAGACAAAAGCAAATGGCCTGCCCCTTCTGCAGTGGGTGTAAGGAAAACTTTTGTGCTTTGTACTGAAGAGGATCCTCTGTGTGTGAAGGTTTTGCCCCTCCCTAGGTACCGTGATGTCCTTCCACTCCCTGGGCCATCTTTCAAGTCCTTTGCCTCTCCTCTCCCTACCTGTAACCTCCCCCAGCCTGTTACCCAGTTTTGAAGTGGTGGCTGTGGAGTCAGCAGTAGGAGGGCAAGCAGCAGCAGCACTGACAGTGCCGCCATGTCGGGGAACAACGACAATGGTCTATTTATGCAATTGTGGGGGTGGGTGGATCGCAGGAAACCTGACTATTATAAAAGGGATCCATGATTCAAAAAAGGCTGGGCACCACTGCTCTAGTTACATCAGATTAGCATTAATATTATTTGCTTTGAAGGAATCCTATCTCCTCCACTCCTACCTATCACAACAGTACTTTTCCAATTCAGTGTGTCACTATCATCATCGTATACGTACACAATATGAATCAATCCGCACTCATTAAACACAGAAACATGGGAGCATAGCAAGCTGCCTCAGTACTGAGTCAGATCACTGGCCTGCCTACCTCAATGATAGGCAGAGGCTCCCAAAAACTTCAAAAAAGATTCTTTCCTAGCCCTGCCAGGAGATGCTGCAGATTGAACCTCTGAAATTTTGTACGCAAAGCATAAGGTCACTGCTAGCTGTTACTAAAGCATTTGTTGTTGCTACGTGCTGTCAAGTTAAAAATGACTTACAGCACCCCTAACAGGGTTTTCAAGGTAACTGAGATATTTAAAGAACAGTTTTACCAGTTCCACTTCTCCAGTCAGTTTAGCAGAGATTGGTATCCTGGTCTCCAGAATCCTAGTCCATCATTCTATCCACTACATCACACTAGGTATCCTAAAGTATGGACTCATGCTTACACAAACTCCAATCTAACCCATAAGGATACACCGAAGATATATATATCCAGATGCTTTGAGCAACCAACTCTCTTAATCTCTTACCACTGGTTAGGCTCATACTTCTATGAGTCGAAATCTAAACCTCTAAAGAGCCAAAGTCCACAGCCCCAATAAAGCTGTTGCTGGAAGGGCTCATTAGGATAGGAATTTGCATATTCAGATACTGCTTCAGTGGGCAGGGGGAGGGTTCTCCTATGTTGTCTCTTCCAGTGGATTCCATCTAATAAAGCTCCCATAGCCAAGCCACCTCTCTTGCTTTTATTTTCTTTTTAGATTGATATGGGAGGGATGCTGTCCGGTTTTTATAGCAACATTTATGTATCACCATTCTAAAAACAGACAAAATGATCTTTCGCTTTCTCCAGTGGCACATTAATAAATGTATGTATTATTACTCTCCCAAATATATTTAAAAATTGTAAAGCTAGATAAAAGCAATTGATTATTGTCATAATAATATGGCAGTTTGCTGTAAAAACCACTAGAGGTCAGAAAAAATCTTCAGCATTACCAAAGTTGGAAGATGAAAAGCAAACTCGTCAGCTAAGGAAATTACAAATAGAAAAATAAATCTCAGACTTGGATAAGAATAACAGTTTTGCAGCATGCCAGGCTGACATAAATCAAGCTGATTTAAATAATCAAGAGGAAATGATCAAGAAGAAAGAATAATGAACTGAAATAAATCATTACATTTAATACAATGTCAAGCCTTGTAATATTTTAGAATGTTATGTGCCCTCAAATCACAACCAACTCATAGCGACCTTAATAAGGGTTCGAAAGCAAGTGAGATAGACACTCCAGGACTGGTGTTACCAGTTTCATACTCCCAGTGAGTTTCAACAGCTGAGGAGGGATTCCAGCCCAGGCCTCCTGCATCCTCTGTTTCTCTATCCACTGCACCAGCCATTCTTGACAGGGGCCATATGGTCCCGTGAGCGGCACTGGCACATTTGAAAGTGGCCACAGACTGGGAACAATTCTTCACACACCAGTTTATAATGTTCATTGATTCCATCTATATTTCTTTCATCTTCTGTTTATGACCATGTCCAAAAAAGGTTGAGAATGGCTGCACTACATTACACTGGGTATTCCAGCATCTTAGAATAACAAGCTTAATTTGGCATTGGTTTTGAAGATGGCAAATCATTGTATCAAATGTACATAATGAAGTGGGCAGCAGCCCACCAAAGCTTAAGTACAGTGGTGCCCCGCAAGACGCTTACCCTGCATGACAATGAAATCGCTTGACGATGACTTTTTTGAGATCACTATAGCAAAGCTATAGTGCCCTATGGGGGATTTTTGTTTAATGATGATTAGGTCCGTGCTTCATGAACCAATTGTTCGCAAGACGACAATTTAAAACAGCTGATCGGCAGTTCCCAAAATGGCTCCCCACTGTTTTCCAGACCAATTTTCACAAGACAGCAATCGCAAAATGGCTGCTCTAGATGTCACAGAAACCAGTTATTTTTCCTTTAACAAATTATTTAGCTAACTCTTGGACACTATATTTAATCACAATTTCCCACTGGTATCTCCTATGCAGTTGTTATCCAGGTCCTCTCTTTCTTGGGTAAATGCTGCAATGTTGACAACACAATGTCCTTTTGTAAACGTCCGAAATCTCTTCAGATAAATTATTTTGCAGAGCTGCTTCACTGGTTGCATTGAAAGCAATTAACCCATAGGAAACTTATCGAAGGTCTGACTTACAAATCTTAGTGTATTTCATATTTTAGCAGGAAATTGAATTTCATTCTTGTAGTCCAGTAGTCCCAACCTTTTACAAACCTCAGACCAGTTGGGGACCGGTCTGAGGTTTGTAAAAGGTTGGGACCACTGGACTACAAGAATGAAATTCAATTTCCTTGGTCCGCGTGGCATGCTCACAGGGGCGTGGTATGTGGGGTGCGATCGCATGTGGTGTGGCTGCAGGGGGCAGAGCACACTGGTGTGTATGCGTGTGGCACACTCGCAGGAGGTGCCCGTGGGGGGGCAGGAGATTTGTGGCCATGGCCCAATCCTGCCTAAGCCGTGTACCCCTGCTTGGTCACGGACCAAGGGTTGGGGACTCCTGTTGTAGTCCCTTCCAGATCAACGACTGTATAGGTCTAGGAGTCTACTGCTGAAATCCTACTGAGTAGTTAATCATCATCATTATTATGTGCCACCTGGTAAATTCTGACTTAGAGCAAACCTTTTGGGGGTTTTCTAGGTTGAAAAGTGTTTAACCATGCCTGTCTTCTGGGGAGACTGTACAGCTTGCCCAAGGCCACAAAAGCTGTCCCTTCTCCCTGGAAACACAGTGGTGAGTTGAACTCCCTTAAAAGGGCTGTGCATAATCAAAGGATTGCAAAACTCAATGAACTGAAGCAACTTTGTAAAGAACAGAGGGTCAAAATTATAATGATGTGAGAGACTGATAAAATCATACAGAAAATGATTACTTCAAGTTACTGCTGATAGATACGGTTTTACACGCTATTGAATCAAGGTGTAATTCGTTTTTCACATATGGCTTCTCCATTTTGGCTTTGTTTTTGCAAAATGAATCATGACATGGTGTAACAGGTTATGTATTGTTGTTTATCTGTTGTGGTTACCTAATTTTCAGACCTGTTAAGGACCAGGTGATTTCTATTATGTCCCGATACATAAAACCATAGAATTCAAAGAGGGTGTACTTTCTTTTTCAAATAATTGTAACTGCATGTTATGTGAAAACAGAGAGGATTCTGGCCTGTGTTCCAGAAATATTAAGTTGCAGTTTATTTCTCACAGGCTTCTGAAGTTTGAGAACTTAGCTGGGTGCTGCTCTGAGGAAAGATACAGCTGGCTAAAACAACACTGAGGATATAAATTATTAAATTATGTTTATTATTATTTTGGGTGTTACTTACCTCAGTGGTTCTTAACCTTTGTTACTCGGATGCTTTTGAACTGCAACTCCCAGAAACCCCAGTCAGGACAGATGGTGGTGAAGGCTTCTGGGAGTTGCAGTCCAAAACTCCTGAGTAATCCAAGGTTAAGAACCAGTGACTTACCTTATGGTTGCTGTTTATCTTAAATTGCTAGAAACATGTTTCTCCCAATGAGGAAAGACTAATTCTACAACTGTCAGAATATTCCACCCAACAAAGTCAGTGACTGTTCTGGCTGAGGGATTCCGGGTGGTGTAATTTATTTATTGAAAATGTGCACACCTTCTGCTGTGAATCTCATTCCCAACATAGCATAGCAGTGAAATAAAATCACAGTTATATAAATGGGGCTTTAGGAAGTAGGTGGCACACTGGGTTGGCATTTGTGTGTGAGAGAGAGGAGGGGAGGGAGAGAAAGAGAGAAAGAGAGAAGTAAAACACTGCAAAGACAGTTATGCTCGGGTATTTTAAAATTATAATAAAATATTCAGTCTCTGTCTCTGAAGAAAATGGCACCTTGTTTTTCCCTTTATTTCAGCAGCTTGCCCTCATTTTCCCTTGCATTTGTTCAGATGACAGTATGGCACTTGTTGGGTATTGGAGGTAGATTTACTACTTTTCCTTTATTTTTCCCCACCTTTCTAGTGGCAAGCCACTACTCTGGGCAGAAAATGACTATGAAATAAAATAAAACAATAAAAAGGGGAAACTCCCTCCTTCCACTCCTATAGCCCACCTAGATAATTATACATACAGAAGCCCAATATAGTGATGACCATAATGACATTTTAAAAAAGTATACAGTTAAACAACCAAATGAAATCAAATTAAATAGGGAAAAGGTTCTCAATGCCTTGTCCGAACAGCAATGTTTTTATTTGTTTAATAAACATTTGGGGGGGGGGGCTGACAAATTTCCTCATTTGTTTTAGCTGGGTGCGGGGGTCTGTTTTCAAATCAAAAAAGTCCAGTGGGGCTAAAACAGGTTAGAGGCTGAAGCTTGGAAAATGTTAAAATTGTCACATCACTCTTGTTACAAAAGCATGAGAGGCATGTATTATGTTAATTTTTAAAAAAGTTGTGGTATTGGGGAACAGCCCTCTGAGTACCCCTGATCTCTAAAATGTGTCCACCATAGTTTAGAGATTAGTGTAATTTCTCCCCAAAAAATCAGGTGAAGAATCATTACTCTGGTTGATAAGACATTTAAAGCAGGGCTTTGACCAATATTAAATTGCATTAGGAAAACTTGCTGGTGGTTAAAACCAGACTCAAACACATGAAGTCACTTCAGAAAAAACAAGTGTCGAGCAAAGTGTATTCTTGACTATAACTGGGATTTGATTCTGATTTTAAATCATCCACCCCATGTAAAATCTTTAGTTGCTACTGGCTTTTAAAGCAGGTTTATTAACAACCTTCATATCCTGCTGCTGGTAAAGAGATAGATAACAACAAAAACCTGGAGCATGGCTCTGAGAGAAAGATGGGATAGAAATCAAACAGGGGAAAAAAATAAGGCGTAGAGTTTGGTAACTCTTTGAAATGCCCTGTGGGCCTTCTATTTTCAGCAATCACCAAAAATGAATACATAGAGAAAGAAAATCAACAGAGTTCATTGTAGTGTCATTGGAATAACTACCTAGGCAACAAGCAGCTATTTCAGAAGCATGGTCTGAAAAATGCTTTCATAATCTCCATTCCTGGGACTTGACCTCCCATGTAATGTTCATACAGAATTGATCTGTCAGGCCATATCCTTCCTCTCATTCATCAATAGTTATATCAGTGTGCTTTTTTTTTTTCATACAAAACGATCCACCCACTAAAAACCATTTTGTTCAAAAATGAGAAGGGCTGATCAGATACATTAATCAAGCAAAACCTCCACTATATACAAAGAATTAACCCAATAAAATTTGAATTTGTAAGAGTCTAGCCTCAGCTCCTGACTAAGATGATTTTTTGGGAGGCACCCCCCCCCTTCCCACATACACACACATTAACAGCTCCCAAAGCCCAGCTTGATGAAGATTTCTGCAGGATTTGATAGGTATACTGTTTCTGAGATTTTATTAATATTTTATTCATCTAATAAAGGTATCATTTGATAGCGAGAGTGGTGTAGTTCACTGAGTCACTAAGCTGAATCAGGAGACTTGTGTTCACATCCCTGCCTGGCCAGGGAAACTCATGGTGAGGGGAGACTCCTTAAAAATGAGGACAGCCCTTCAAACAGAGAACTGCCTTCTTTGCACTTAAACAGTGCAAAGAAATAGAGGAAAATAACAGAAAGGGAAAAGCCAGAGATCTGTTCAAGAAAACTGGAAATATTAGAGGAACATTTTGTCCAAAGATGGACATGATAAAGGACAAAAATTGTAGGGACCTCACAGAAGCAGAAGACATCAAGAAGAGGTGGCAAGAATACACAGAGGAATTATATCAGAAAGATTTGGATATCCCGGACAACCCAGATAATGTGGTTGCTGACCTTGAGCCAGACATCTTGGAGAGTGAAGTCAAGTGGGCCTTAGAAAGCCTGGCTAACAACAAGGCCAGTGGAGGTGATGGCATTCCAGTTGAACTATTTAAAATCTTAAAAGATGACGCTGTTAAGGTGCTACATTCAATATGCCAGCAAGTTTGGAAAACTCAACAGTGGCATGGGGACTGGAAAAGATCAGTCTACATCCCAATCCCAAAGAAGGGCAATGCCAAAGAATGCTCCAAATACCATACAATTGCACTAATTTCACATGCTACCAAGGTTATGCTCAAAATCCTACAAGGTAGGCTTCAGCAGTATGTGGACAGAGAACTCCCAGAAGTAGAAGCTGTATTTCGAAGGGGCAGAGGAACTAGAGACCAAATTGCTAATATGCGCTGGATTATAGAGAAAGCCAGAGAGTTCCAGAAAAACATTTACTTCTGCTTCATTGACTATGCGAAAGCCTTTGACTGTGTCAACCACAACAAACTATGGCAAGTTCTTAAAAAAATGGGAGTGTCTGACCACCTTATCTATCTCCTGAGAAATCTATATGTGGGATAGGAAGCAACAGTTGGAACTGGATATGGAACAACCGATTGGTTCAAAATTCGGAAGGAGTACGACAAGGCTGTATATTGTCTCCCTGCTTATTTAACTTACCAGAATACATCATGTGAAAGGCAGGAATGGATGAATCCCAAGTCGGAATTAAGACTGCCAGAAGTAGGTGGACCAAGAACTCCCAGAAGTACAAGCTGGATTTTAAAGGGGCAGAGGAACTAGAAACCAAACTGCTAACATGCACTGGATTATGGAGAAAGGCAAAGAGTTCCAGAAAAACAGTTACCACTTCTGCTTCACTGACTACACAAAAGCCTTTGACTGTATGGACCACAGCAAATTATGGCAAGTCCTTAAAGAAACGGGAGTGCCTGACCACCTTATCTATCTCCTGAGAAATCTATACATGGGACAGGAAGCAACAGTTAGAACTGGATATGGAAAAACTGATTGGTTCAAAATTGGGAAAGGAGTACGACAAGGCTGTATATTGTCTCCCTGCTTATTTAATTTATATGCAGAATACATCATGTGAAAGGCTGGACTGGAGGAATCCTAAACCAGAATTAAGATTGCCGGAAGAAATATCAACAACCTCCGATATGCAGTTGACACCACTCTGATGGCAGAAAGTGAGGAAGAATTAAAGAACCTCTTAATGAGGGTGAAAGAGGAGAGCACAAAAAATGGTCTGAAGCTCAAAAAAAAAAAAAAAACCCTAAGGTCATGGCCACTGGTCCCATCACCTCCTGGCAAATAGAAGGAGAAGATATGGAGGCAGTGACAGATTTTACCTTCTTGGGCTCCATGATCACTGCAGATGGTGACAGCAGCCATGAAATTAAAAGACTCCTGTTTCTCAGGAGGAAAGCGATGACAAACCTAGACAGCATCTTAAAAAGCAGAGACATCACCTTGCCAACAAAGGTCCGCATAGTCAAAGCTATGGTTTTTCCAGTACCGATGTATGGAAGTGAGAGCTGGACCATAAAGAAGGCTGACTGCAGAATAATTGATGCTTTTGAATTGTGGTGCTGCAGGAGACTTTTGAGAGTCCCCTGGACTGCAAGGAGAACAAACATATCAATTCTAAAGGAAATCAACCCTGAGTGCTCACTGGAAGGACAGATCCTGAAGCTGAGGCTCCAATACTTTGGCCATCTCATGAGAAGAGAAGACTCTCTGGAAAAGACTCTGATGCTGGGAAAGTGTGAAGGCAAGAGGAGAAGGGGATGACAAAGGACGAGATGGTTGGACAGTGTCATCGAAGCGACCAACATGAATTTGACCAAACTCCAGGAGGCAGTGCAAGACAGGCAGGACTGGCGTGCTCTGGTCCATGGGATCACGAAGAGTCAGACATGACTTAACGACTAAACAACAACAACAACCTCTCATTTATTTGAACTGGTCCAATCTCATGTCTGGATCTGGGGCTAATATTGGTTAATATTAATGAGTGATTAACACAGCCAAGGAAGCAACCTCAATTCAAACTATAGTTAATGATCTTGTTTTCCCTCTTCACCATCTGAGCCTAACTGTTTAATCTGCAGAGACTGATGGGAGATTCGAACTCCCATTAGCCTCAGTCAGCATGGCCAGTAATCAGGAAGATGAATATAAGGTGCATGTACCATAACATATCAAACAAACCAATGACTTAAGACAGTCAACACTCAAATAAAAACTTGGAGGTGGCCCGTGATGATAGGCAGACATTTTCTTCAGACCTAATAGAATTTAAGTACTGGGAAGAGTTACTTTCTTGAACTACAAGGCTCAGAATGACCCCCAATTTCCATGGCCAAGGAGACACACTGATGTGGGATTTCTGTGCTCTGTAGTCCAAAACAGTAGTTTCTCTTCTCTGACTGTACTGGTGGAAGAATAACTTCATTACAGCACACAAGAAAGGAACACACACTTCAGCAGCTACTTGGCTTAACTGTAAGCGGCTATGATTTCTTGCCAGAAACTTTTATTTAGGCCCATCAATGTAACTCCAGTGGCATAAACTTCAGTGGTGAATTGCTGCCAATTAAGAAACTGGTGCTTGTTCTTCCCTCTCATGCAGTAAATAAAGAGGCAAGACACAGTTGATGAGTTCAAACTCGGACCACAACATTATTGACCTTGAACTGTGGTGGGGCCGAAGTTAGTGCCTCAAACTATGAACAAGAGCAAGTGGACCAATTAGGCCGCTTTCCAATCTGGGCCAGTCAAGTCCCCTGCTCTGGGGTGGGTGGGTGGGTGCAGTACCATGCTGGTGTTGCACCCAACCAGCCCAGAATGAGCCCGTCTCCATCCTGATTCTCATGAACCAAGGTTGGCTGTTTCCCAAGACTACTTAAAAAGGCCATCCCTGCTTGTCTACATGAATCTCACAATTTGTGGTACCCATCTGCTGCCAACCTTCACTCTACACTACATGCCAGAAGGAGGGGCTAGTTCATATTTAGCTCTCTCTTTCATCACTCAATAAATGCCTTCAACAGTCTGTGCCTCCGTTTTGTCTAAAAAACCAACAGCTCTTGCATCCACTAAGTGTATTCATGACTCCTGTACAATTCAGGGTGATCAAACCTGATGCTCAAAACCTCTGTTTTTTAGTACTCACATTTTCATTTCTCTGTTGATGCCCCAGCATGCTCTATCCAAGCAGCAGAGGTCACAATCCCATCGCCAAACCCTCCTGGCCAAGATGGCTGACCACACAATGATCACATAAAGCCAACGACAGTATGTCTTGTGCAGGTCCCAAGCAGCCCACAGGATCAGCTTTTGCCTTTTCAGCAAGCCAATATCATTGCCCCTTCAACCAATAAAATCTGAAGGACACCACCCATAAGGCTGGAAGAAGTCCATTCCAATGCATGTCATCTTCCTTTCCAAAGTGGCGAGAAAACCTGGGCTCAAATGGGACCCCCATGCCTATTTTTTAGTTCTCTAAACTGACCAAAAGCTGTTCCCACAGAGGAGCACATGCCTCCATCCTGGGAAAGCAGCGTCTGCAAGACAAGGTAACTAGTTATAAGATTACTGGGCACACATTGTGCTGGTAGCAGCAAGGCCTCGTCCTGTCAATCTGTGCAATGCTGCCCCCCATATAGGAAGCAATGTGAATGGAGGTGGAGGCTATGTAGGCCCTACCACTCCAGAGCATTCACAGTCACTGTCCAGAATTTATATTTTGTTAAGACACCCCCCCCCCCCCGTACGGAACTATACGGAAACAAAAAAAGAATCAGCTCTGGGACAGAACTCGCTATATAAGCTCCTTACTCCATCCCAGAAACTGAGATCGTAGCAATGAGACTGCACTCCATGCTGGTCCCATCTCTCCCAGCTGTGGGGGGAGAGCTCTCCCTCCTCCTCAGGTGCTTTGCGGAAGGCTCTCAGAGGCAGCATCCCCGTCACCCAACTGTTGTGTGACTTAGTGCCTCACAAGAAAAACTAGCACTGACTTAACTGGGGGGCAATTTATCGCTGACATTTATACCACTAGAAGTATGCCAGCAAAAATACATAATAAGATTCAAGCCTTTTATTTTTTTTAAAAAAAAATTATCAACTATCTGTAAGGTAAGTATATCTATCTTGTATTAATGCACAGTTGTAGTTCCAGGCAGCACCAATGATGGCATTTCTTCTAAACGCTTCCTATGGGACCACCTCTACCTTGTGTGCATTGATACTCAGCCAGGAGTTATTCATCACTCAGCCGCATAGAAAGACCCTGCAAAGCAGAGGGAAGAGATGTGTGTGTGTGTGTGTGTGTGTGTGTGTGTGTGTGTGTGTGTGTGTGTGTGTGTGTGTGTGTGTGTGTGTGTGTGTGTGTGTGTGTGTGTGTGTGTGTGTGTGTGTGTGTGTGTGTGTGTGTGTGTGTGTGTGTGTACACACTGCACCATCTGGAACTAAGGCAAAAGACAGTGTCATCGTCATATTGATTAAACTGCAGTCCGGATGGCCCTGCAGCACTGCTGCGTAGGTGAGGGGAGAGAGAGAGAGAATTCAGCAAAAGGACTTTGCACAACTTTGAACAGGAAGGGGGGAGGGCGTTGGAGGGGGCAGCCATTGAGGTGGTGCTGGGTAGGGGAAGGAATGGTGGTGGGGGTAGAACATGCCCGCGTAGGAGAAGAGAGGTTAGATATCTTACATCTATCCCCTCTTCTAGTCCTACCTCCAACCAAATGGTATCAGGCGACCATATCAGCAAACCCTCGAGCCACACGGTGCTGTTGATGAACGCCAGGTCAGTACAAAATAAAACTGCCCTCATCCATGATGTAATTCTGGATGAGGGTGCTGACCTGGCGTGCATTACTGAGACCTGGGTGGGAGAGGAAGGTGGTGTCCCCCTCTCCCAGCTGTGTCCTCCTGGGTACTCAGTCCAGCACCAGTGTCGCTCGGAGGGTCGGGGAGGGGGAGTTGCTATAGTCTATAGGAGTTCTATCTCCTTGACCAGGATTCCTATCCCTTTGAGAGGAGGTCTTGAGGGCCTGTATTGTGTGTTGGGCTCACGAGACAGATTAGGGATTCTGTTGGTGTACCGCCCACCCTGCTGCGTACCAACAGTCTCCCTACCTGAGCTGACGGAGGCAGTCTCGGACCTGGTGTTGAGGACTCCCAGGCTGCTGGTGCTGGGGGACTTCAACATCCATGCTGAGGCTGCCTTGACCGGGGCGGCTCAGGACTTCATGGCCGCCATGACAACCATGGGACTGTCTCAATGTGTCATCGGCCCGACACATGAGAAGGGCCACACCTTGGACCTTGTTTTCACAACGGGACTGGAAGATGGTGGTTTGGATGTGGAGGGGCTGGTTGTGACCCCATTGTCATGGTCAGACCACTTCCTGGTCAAGTTTAGTCTATTAGCTTCTTCTTCCCTCTGCAAGGGTGGGGGATCTATTAAGATGATCCGCCCTCGGAGACTTATGGATCCAGATGGATTCCTGAATGCTCTGGGGGAGTATCCGTCTGATATGGTTGGCGCTCCTGTCGAAGCTCAGGTCACCCTATGGAATAGGGAGATGACCCGGGCGGTTGACACGATTGCGCCTAAGCGCCCTCTCCCTGCTCGCCGAGCCCAGACAGCTCCCTGGTATACTTCTGAACTGCGGGCGATGAAGCGAGAGGGGAGACGGCTAGAGCGCAGGTGGAGGAAGTCCCGCTGGGAATCTGATCGAACACGACTTAGAGCCCATTATCGGGCCTATTTCGTGGCAATACGGCTGGCGAAACGGCAATATTTCTCCAGCCGCATTGCTTCCTCAGAATGTCGTCCAGCAGAGCTGTTTCGGGTGGTCCGGGATCTTCTTCAACCGGGAAACCCGGTGGAGGTCCCGGACTGCTCATCAGCTCGCTGTGATGAGTTTGCTATTCATTTTGAGGAAAAAATCGCTCAGATTCGCAGTGGGCTGGACTCCACTGTTACTGCAAAATCGGAAGATGTGTCCAGTGTGCCGTGCTTAGGTCAAACTTTAATGGATGAGTTTCAATTGTTGAGACCCGAGGATGTGGACAGGGTGCTTGGATCTGTCCGTTCTACCACCACGCCGCTCGACCCTTGCCCATCTTGGCTAATTGGAAGATCTGCCAGGGGGGTTCGCACTTGGGTCCAGGAGGCCGTGAACGCCTCTCTGAGAGAGGGAGTGGTCCCTACCGCCTTGAAAGAGGCGGTGATTCGACCACTCCTTAAAAAGCCTAACCTGGACCCAAGGCTGGTGGTCAACTACCGACCAGTGGCGAACCTCCCTTATTTGGGCAAGGTGTTGGAGCGGGTTGTGGCCGGGCAACTCCAGGCGCTGCTGGATGAAACGGATTTTCTGGATCCATTTCAGTCGGGTTTCAGGCCGGGTTTTGGTACAGAGACAGCCTTGGTCGCCCTGTATGATGACCTTTGCCGGGAGAGAGACAGGGGGAGTGTGACCCTGTTGATACTCCTGGACCTCTCAGCGGCTTTCGACACCATCGACCATGGTGTCCTTCTGGATAGGCTGGCTGGGTTAGGAGTTGGGGGCACTGTTTTACGGTGGTTCCGCTCCTTCCTAGCTGACCGTATCCAGAGGGTGGTGCTGGGGGACAGTTGCTCTGCCCCATGGCATTTATGTCATGGGGTTCCTCAGGGCTCGATACTGTCCCCCATGCTGTTTAACATCTACATGAAACCGCTGGGAGAGGTCATCAGGAGGTTTGGGCTGAGGAGTCAGCAATATGCTGACGACACTCAGCTCTACCTCTCGTTTTCCACCAATCCAGGTGAGGCGGTTTCTGTGCTGAACTCGTGTCTGGACCTGATAATGGACTGGATGAGGGTTAATAAATTGAAACTCAATCCAGACAAGACGGAAGTGCTGTTAGTGGGTGCTTCGCCGGACAGGTTGGAGGGCCACTTCCCTGTCCTGAATGGGGTTACACTCCCCCTAAGGGACAGGGTCCGCAGCCTGGGGGTGCTCCTGGACCCCAGTCTAACTTTGGAAGCTCAGGTGGACTCGGTGGCCAGGGGTGCCTTCCTTCAGCTGCGGAAATTATACCAGCTACGGCCCTACCTGGACGAGTGGAGTCTCATGACAGTTACACATGCACTGGTAACATCTCGTATTGATTATTGCAATGCGCTCTACGTGGGGCTGCCTTTGAAGACGGTCCGGCGACTGCAACTGGTTCAGAATCGAGCTGCGCGGCTGGTGAGTGGTGGGGCCGCCAGAGAGCACATCAAGCCGATTCTGTATAATTTACACTGGTTACCAGTTGCTGTCCGGGCCCAATTCAAAGTGCTTGTTTTGACATATAAAGCCCTAAACGGCTTGGGCCCTGGATACTTGAAGGACCGCCTCCTTCCATATGAGCCTACCCGGCTGTTAAGATCTAGCCAGGGGGCCCTTTTGAAAGAGCCATCCCTCAAGGAGGTAAGAGGGATGGCTTGTAGACAAAGGGCCTTCTCGGCAGCTGCCCCCAGACTATGGAACGCCCTCCCAACTGAAATTCGCCTGGCGCCGACACTGATGATATTTCGGCGCCAGGTCAAAACCTTCCTGTTCCAGAAGGCTTTTAATTGAAATAACATTAACTGTGGGTCTTAATGATGGCAATTTTAATTGTATTTTAATTGTATTTTAATTGTATTTTAATCATTTTATTTTATTCCATTGAATTTTAATTGTTGTAAGCCGCCCAGAGACCTTTGGGTAGAGTGGGCGGCATATAAATTAAATAAATAATAATAATAATAATAATAATAACTTCACTTCACAGGGCAAAAGCGGGATGGCTCAACAGAGTTAGCCAATTAGCATTCTACTTTCTGCTTTTATCCAGAATCACAACCCTGGCTATATTTCACCGTCAAAACAGAATAAACCCTGCTCTTTTGCCAAGGACCCTGAGCCGCACTGCTCTATGTGTTTCTCCTTTAATTAAACCACATGCAGATTGCAAGCAGGAACACTGCCTATCAGCCTGGACCTACTGCCTGCCCCTTACCTGGATCACTTATTCAGAAAGAGCATCTGCACTGACTGTGCTTTCCATTTGGCTCTCTTTTGTCCTCCTTCACTGACTGCCAGTCATAAGGACTCAGGGGCAGAATCTGGAAGGAACTCATTCAAAATTAATGGTGCAACTTGTTATCGTTTTCTTTTCTTTTTCTTTTTCTGCCTCGAGCAACAAATGCTACTGTTGTGACTGCTGGTGTTGCAACAACATTAGAATAGTGATTAATAAGTAGTTACCCTTTTATATATCATGTGGGCAGGAAACCTTTGGAGGATTAGGAGGGCATGTTTGATTTTTTTTTTAAAGAATAATTTAAATGTAACATAACACAAATATGCAAAGTAATATATTACATCATAAGTATCTGGAAATTGAGTCATGACAACTGGACTTCTTTCTTGTTAGGCTGAAATGTTGTGCTACTCAGTCTGACTGAAGAAGCTGCTTGGATGAGTAGCACATTTCAGCCTTACAAGAAAGAAGTCCAGTTTCCATGACTCAACTTCCAGATAACCACGGATGACAGAATTTTCACAGATATATTACTTCATAAGGAAATGAGTAAGGACAACCAGCTACTGTTTTTTGTAAAATGACACTACAGTAGTGTGTTAGCATTTAAAGTAACACAGTTCTGCTTTGGGGTGGATTTGCATACCGTAGGAAGGAGGTGGACAAAGTGTAAGTGCAAAGGATGCAGTGGCTGAACTGTCTTGATGCTTATGATGGAGCAATGTGGTGGAGCAATCTATTGGATATCCCAAGGCAAAGGTAGGAGTCAGAGATACAAGTGGGACAACCAACCACTGGTTTCCCTCTCTTGCCCTCCATCTTTCCTTCCGAGATTCCCTCCTCTCCCCTCCACAAAGAGGAAATTATGCAGAGGGCCACAAGGTGCTTAGACTACTTAAAAGAGATCAATAAGATTTCCAAACTGGATGCAACTAGACATGTTTACAAGAAATGTCTCAAGGACAAGCATATCAGCTTACGATCTAACCAGTCAAATGCATCCCACCATCCAGTTGATCTCACCAGCTCTGTTCTCAACCAATTTCCTTGTTGTAATCAACTGTACAGCCTGGGCTGCAAAAGAGGAGAGGAACTGTCAAGCTTCTGCTAAGCTCCAGATCATGCCTGGCAGGTTTACATTTGTATCAGCCCATTATAAATTGCATTGGCTTGATGTGAAGAAGAGCTTAGGTTCTGCCTAACAGGATAGGAGTACAACATGAGGTTAAATAAATTTGTACTGATAGAGTGATTTCAGGGGTATGGAAGGTCAGGGTTTTTTGCCATCAAGATCTCCCAGCAGGTGCACAGATTGTCAAAAAGTGAAATGTGAAATGACTAGAAATCCAATTCCAATTCTGGATATTGGGGTGGGTGGGTGTTAAATTGGGGAGAGGCCCCATGACTCATTTAAGACTCCCAAGAAAATCACTCATGGGGAAGGGACGTAGAAAAGAGAAATGAGTTAAGAGAGGGGAGAAAAGCAGCTTTCTGTCCCCAAAGATACACACTGCCAAACTTTCATCCAGAGTATTAATATAAAATTCTACCACATCTGACTTTTAAGCTGTAAGGGAAGATATAAGAAAAGCTACTTTTTGGGACAAAGACAGACAAAATATATTTGCCAAGGCTTTCACGGCCGGGATCTAATGGTTGTTCTGGGTTTTTGGGGCTCTTTGGCTGTGTTCTGAAGGTTGTTCTTCCTGACATTTTGCCAGTCTCTATGGCCAGCATCTTCAGAGGACTGGAGTAGGAGCATGGGCAGAGTTCCTACTCCAGTCCTCTGAAGATGCCAGCCACAGAGACCGGCAAAACGTCAGGAAGAACAACCTTCAGAACATGGCCAAAGAGCCCGAAAAACCCAGAACAACCAATAGACAAAATAAATAAATAAATGTATGTTGTTAGACAATTCTGACTTATGGCGACTCTTTCCAGGGTTTTCTTGCTAGATAATACTCAGTAGTGGTTTACCCTTCCCTTCTTTTGTGGGCATCCTGGATCTGTGCAGCTTGCCCAAGGCCAAAAAGGCTGGCTCTTCTAAGCTGCACAGTGGGGAATTGAACTCCCAATATCTTACTCCATGACCTAACTCACTGAGCCAGCCAGCCAGATAGACAATACCTTCTAGAATAGCCTAACAGCATGGCCAGTGGCCAGTCTGACTGTGTGCTTCTGAAAGATCTGGTCCAAACAAAGAATGTTCCCTACTAGGAGATAATGAAGTTAGACCCAAAGTTATTAGACAGGGTTTAGACCAGGCTTGTCCAACCTGCGGCCCAAGGGCCGCATGCGGCCCAGGTCAGCTCATAATGCGGCCCAGTGCAATTTTTTATTTTAAAAGAAATTCCAAAGTTTCAAGTTACACTGCCGGCGCTTGCGGCTGGAATGTGGCCGGGGCATGTCACGACAGTAGAGGGGGAAAGAGGGAAGGAAGGAGTGGGAAGGGATGGGACAGGGGGGCTGCGTGACTGCATTGTGCCATCCCCATCAATAGGTGGACCCCCTCCCGGCCCCAGAAGGCCGCCGGAGTCGAAGCTGGCAGCCTCTGCTGTCTGAGATTGCAGCTGCCAGTAAGCGTGCTTGGAGTGGGGCTGCGGAGGACGGGTAGGGCTGCCCCCCCATGCGGCCCAAACCAAATGTATGTGCGGCCCAAACCAAAGTTTCATCTTCTAATGTGGCCCGGGGAAGGTGAAAGGTTGGACACCCCTGGTTTAGACTTTGCTGCATCAACCTCAAAATGCACCCCTCCCCCAAGTCACTCTGTGGAAAAGCTTTCCATCATGAGTTTTGCTTTTCATTTGACCATTTGTTTTAAAATGCTTCCTTAACGAGAAGTGTCTGGAGAAGTTAAGATGCAGAGAAGGATAAACATTTTCAGTTCCTCAACTATGATTAAGTAGTTCATTGGAAAACCTAAATGATGACAAACTAGGATGGATGATACAGTTTGAAGGGAGCTGGCAAATTATGGTTTATGTTAACCAAGATTAATGGCTATATGTTTGGAAAAAAATTATAATTAAGTCCTTTTCCTCAAAGATCTGCCTGCAAAGTGATTACACAGATCTTGCTTATGTTTCCCTTTGCACACCCTCTAGAGGCTGGAAATAGCTCAGCAACTTAAGCCAAAGTTTCATTATCTGTCTGAGAACTTAACCTGGGTTAAAAGCAAGAAAAAACTATTGATGGTAGTTAAGTGTTATTCTAGTACCGAGCCTTTGTGGCTCTTCATATCACAGTAATGTAAATAGCAAGTGGACATCGAGAGCTCTTGTTTTAAAACTCTGTGTGAAAAAAAAATCAATCAAACTCAGCATTGCTAACAGAAAATATAAAGATAAAGGTTCCCCTTGACATTTTCAGTCCAGTCATGTCTGACTTTAGGGGGCGGTGCTCATCCCGTTTTCAAGCCGTAGAGCCAGCGCTTGTCCGAAGACAGATTCCGTTGTCACATGCCCAGCATGACTAGGGAATGCTGTTTTACCTTCCCACTGACGTGGTACCTATTTATCTACTCACATATTGCATGCTTTTGAACTGCTAGGTTGGCGAGGAGCTGGGACAAAGTGATGGGAGCTCACTCTGTCGCGTGGATTCGATCTTACGACTGCTGGTCTTCTGACCCTGCAGCATAGGCTTCTGCGATTTAGCCCACAGCGCCACCACATCCCCTAACAGAAAATATAGGATCACCCATATTAACCTATACCACAATCAGGAGGGATATAAACCTTTATGTCACATGGACTTGTTGGATATTGGGCAAATCCACATTCAGCTGGGTTTATTTTTAATATTAACATATTTATTTTGCTAGTGTCAGTAAGAAACAGATTTGTGTCTCTGCAGGACACAAATTTAAGGAGCCAGCCTTCTTAAACTCTACAAGACTTCCAATGTTTGGTGACAGAGGGAGGGGGCAGAATAGTGTAAAAATATATAAAAAACAAACCACAAAGTATTTGCAAAGAAGTAATATAAAAGCTATCAGTAGAAGGCTGCATACCCAGAAAGAAACAAGTCAAAGTTACCATAGTAGCAGCCACCCACACTAAGCAGTGGCAAAAAAAGAGAATCTATTGCTAATACACTATATGCACAGATATTTGCAATGTAGTGACAATTAAGAGAAACAAAACTGTGTGAAACATAATGGTGAGCACATCTCTCAACTTTGGAGAGGAGCAACAGAATGCATATATATTCATGGAAATGAGAGTAGATCAGGTAATTGCTTACACTCCTCACCTGCTCAATACTTCGCAACAACCATGAAGTATACTGAGACGCAAAACAGTGGCCAAAAGCCCAGGATTTTCATGGGTAAGCATGAACCTAAACCCACATTTCTGATGTTAAAGTCTGCTGTGGCAGCTATTAAGTATCCAGCTCCCTTCTTTGGGGCTATGAGACCTTAGAAGACCAAGCCCACGTAAATCTTACTGAGGAAGACAGATGGTTCATACCCACATCCCACAGTAAACAAGTACAATATGCTGTTTTCCTCAGACTATGGTGAGAAATAAATACTAAAGCCCGCCTTTGACTGGAAGAGGGAAATTCTTAACTAATGTGTCTATGTGTCACAGTAGGAGCTTCTCTTACCTTTGGGATTATGCAAGTCAGCTTGCTTTGTTTGGTGACGATTTTTCAAGATCTAAATACATAACTCCTTTCAAGTATGATTTCACAAACTGGGGATGATGGCTCATTCTACAGAAGCAACGTTAACATGTTTTCATCTCTAATTACGGGGGATATCAAATGTCTGTTTCTGCGGCAGCAGTTTCCACTAACAGATGTCAAAGTGATTCCTACATGCTCAGAGATTCAGCAAAAAACGTCTCTGTCCTGCTATTCAAGAATGGGACTTCCCATCTCAAATATGAAGGCATATTTTGGCAAATGCTTCAGAAATTAACTGAACTGAAACTATCTATGATTTATACTGGCCATATTCACTAGCTAAGTGACTCATGGCATCGAGAGGACTCTGCTCTGCCTGTTTGTTATACAGCTGCTAAAGGTGAAGAGCCTACTGTACTGGGTAAAAAAAAGATTGTAACTTTAATTTAGCACCAAGGCTGAACACACAAGAATTATTGGAGGAATAAAAGCTAGACTTTCAGAAGTGAAACACTTAAAGCTCTTTGCCTGGACATGTATGTTTAAATCCTGAAAAACAGTCTGCCTCAGGCTCTCCCATCTTTGCATTCTTTTCTGATTTCACATTCTTTCTACAGTATATGGAACAAAGAAACCTGCAGATTTTTCAATCTTCTTTTCAAGAACAAACTGAAACAAAAACTTCACCTGGGCCACACACCTCTCAGCTTACGTGTTCACATGCCCCACCATTGCCACCATGAAAGCATCCCACGGCCTTTAAAGACATATATGTCTTGACCTATATATGCAGTCTGGTGATTAAACTAGATGCAAGTCACCAACAACATACAATAGCTTGCCAAATGCTTGATTATTCTAGTTCATTTTCCATTTTCAGGCAGGAATGATAAAGGATGTCCACTGAACCCCTATGAGCCATCATACATGGGTAGTTGAGTCATTTTGGACTGGTGTTTCATAGGCTGAGAAGGTTGTCTCAACATAGCTATTGACACTACAGGTTTCAGGCTTCTCATGATTCGTCACATTTCTTTTTGCTGGTTTTATTGGGCAGAATCCTATTGGTGTTCATGTAAGATGTGAGTTCCCCCTGATGAAGAGTTGGGATATGTCTTAGTTGCATGCCTGCACATGCACAGGACTGCAGAACTGAGATGAATCTCAGCACTTATCAATTAACCATGGCAAGTTATGCAAACAATGTACAGCCACCAACAGGATACTGGCTAATATCAATAAAGTGCTGTATCTTTTCACTAAAAGCTTGAATTTTTATAAGCATGGAAGAATAAAGCACAACAGCATGCTAGGAAATCTTTGAAAGCACATTGAAGTTGCTTTTCTCTATCTTTTAAATCCCAAACACTTAAAATAATCTAAAGATCCCCTCTAAGAAATCAGAAGAACCAACTAGTCCTTCATACCTTTCTATCATGTTACTACTTCTGATTGCTGTAAATTGGTTTAGTATCCTGATTTTTCCCCCCCTGAAATTGCTAACATAGTTTCCCAGACAAAGTATGGAAGTGATTAACTAGAAGCTTCCAGATTTAATCATGGGTCTCTAATCAGCAGAAAGAAAATAATTGATGGTGCTGCATAACACTGCATGCAGATAATTCCAGATATAATGACAGATATAGCTCAATATGAGCACACACATATACATACTTGTATACATGGGTTTATAAGTGCATCTGGGTTCCAAAATCTCCTTGCTATCACAGTTTATTTCCCCATTGACACAGATGTAAGGCTTTCAACCTACAAACCTAAATGAAGCATACATCAGAGTCAACACATGATCACATTCTGGCTGTTTGAAAGACCCACTAATGTCAACATGGGTATTGTCAAGTCACTCTCCCAAGGCCCCTTTTCCACTCATGCAGAAGACATAGATTATGTTTGGGACTCCACATAAAACCAGGCCAGCAGAAACTAGGCACAGCTGCGTGAAATCAGCTATAGGTTATTTTCCGCTAGCCCAACTCAGCTGTTGACGGGGGGAAAATAGAGAAAAAGTCCCTATGACAGAATGAAACACAGTCACTAAATTTAGGACAAATGTAACCTGATGCTAAAAGAATCCCACTGATCTTTCCTTAATGTGACATCCTATACATATCTACTGAGAAATAATTCCCACTGAGTTAGGCTGAACTTATATCCAAGCAAGCACATAGGTGACTGTAGTCTTAAGTCAATTATTTTGGTCCATCTGAAGGGTTAATTCCTTTCCTGAAGGTGAAAGGATAAGTTAATGAAGCATGATTTGTGCACTCTTACTAATCCAAACCAATGTAAGTCACATCCTCTGAAGCATAACGCTATTTCATCTGGGAAGACATCTGAATGCAGGAATTGAGTGAAGTGTTAGAGAACATCAGGCTTCTAATGCCTCTATATGCATCTCTGAGAAAGACTGCGCACTGATGACTGAGAACCGCTGGACTGGGGAATGGGTCTGGTTTCATTCTTCTAAGGGTGCAGAGGAGGCATGTTGTTTTTTAGTCTGCAACCAGTACCAGCCCACTAGTGACCAAGGGGAATCTGCTAGGCTCCCAGACCCGGCCCCAACCCAAAGGAGGCAGAGAGCAGGAGTGCTCTCAGCAGAGCCACTATAAGCACAAAAAAGGGGGGGCTTGGGGGAGATGGCAGCCTGTAATGGCCTAACACTACCAGCCCTCTTCAAGGCCTGTCAGTTGGTTGGGGTAAGTGTGGAAAACCAGATCCCAGTCACTGACTGTGGACTGTGTCCACCCAGTGACAGTAATTCAGGCTTGGGCTGGAGACAGCATGAGGCTAGTGGAGCTAACTCAGCCCCCATGTGGATTTCACCCACCTTAATAAAGCTGAGTTCAGGTAGTAACGAAAACCTTGACTTCATGGAACCTAGGGCAGAGGGTGCCCTCCCTACCACCCCACCCTGAGCAACGGTGGCGGCAGTAGTCACACTTTGATTTTATTGATCCATTGACTGTAGATTGATTGTTGGTTAGAGGAATGGAAAATCATTACTTATTTTTTAATCTAGCACTTTTTTTGGTTTTCATAGATCTATCTCTTCCACTTTCTTTAATTTATACTCCACTTTTCTCCCAGCAGAAGTAACCAAGAGGACTTTGAGTGTCCCTGTACATTGCTGGCTCTTTGGCAAAACAAACAAAACAAAAAACAACAAAAAAGGCAGTACAGACATAATCATGTGTCATCAAATCAATTCTGGTTACATGGTTTTCATTTCCCTTCTTCTGGGGGTGCCCTGGGACTGTACAGCTTGCTCAAAGCCACACAGGTTGGCTATACTCGAAGAGGGCATAATGGGGAATTGAACTCACAACCTCTGGCTCCACAGCCAGATACCTAAACTGCTGAGCTATCCTGCCACTTTGTACAGACATACTATCAATCAATAAATAATAATAATCATCTTATAACAAGAAGAATATTAAAAATGAATTAATTTTGCAATTAGAAAATTGGAAAAAAAAGAATAAATATTACTGTGGAAAAGACACTGTTCTTCATATTGTGAAAAACAAAATTTAAACTGAAGTGATAGGATGACTCCTCCTAACTACATCTGTTGAATGTCTCTACATTTACACTGCAATATTGGAATTTAACCTATCCCTTTGATACCTACAGCAGCAGAGTTGCTAGTAGAATAAGATGATAAACTGTGGGCTAGAAAATCATTTGCTCAAATCTTACATTACTGTGAGCTCACATCCAAGTTGACTTACCGAAGGCATTATCTCCTGGCTTCAGTTACTCATTGATGATAAATGATGGTACAATTCATTAAAGGAACCAGTTAGATAGATAGAATTACCCCATCCAAGCTATTTAATTTGAGACTCTCATTCTAAATGTCCTACACTGAGTAGCAGGAAGGGCCAGATGGTCAACAACACCCCTTACAACTCTAATTCTATGGCTGAAATCCCATTGTTTAACGTAAGAGAATGTGTAACTTTCAGTCTGTTCCTAACTGAAAGAGTTCCCACTGCAATTCTTGGAGGGGTGAATGCATGCTGGCTTGGTGCATCTCCACATGCCTCTGAAAATCATGGTGGGGAAGTTTTATTTGCCATTTAGGAATGAACTGAAAGTTACAGATTTTCTTATGCTAAGGAACAGTCTATGGACTGGATCTGGAGTCTTAGTGGCACTCTGTTTATGCTGGTAGACTGTGGGAATCTTCTGCTCAGCCTGAAAGGAGTTACAACATGGAGTGAAACAATTAAGCAAGGGGCAATTGACAGATTGTCTTCTGATGCAACATACACATTTTAACTTACCTTTAAAAAGCTGTTGCAAAATTATTGAAATTATTACATGAAACATCAATAAAATGTTCTGTATTGTTGCTACAGATCATGTGAAAGCCAAGTAGACAGACTGTAGTGTTCTATGGAGACTGTATAGTATCCTATACAGAGGAGATCAAGACTCTATTCACCCCTCCCAAATACAATGGTTAGCCACAACTTTAAAACCATTGACAGGTGATTATATTGTTACAAAGGCACCTTCAAGGGGTGGGATAAATTAGGCAGCAAGTGACTAGTCACTTCCTGATTTTCATGTGTTGAAAGCAGGAAATATAGGCATGTGAAAAGATCTCAGGGCCATGGTTCTTAACCTATGTTACTCAGGTGTTTTTGGACTGCAACTCCCAGAAACCCCAGCCAGTAGAGCTGATGGTGAAGGCTTCTGGGAGTTGCAGTCCAAAAACATCTGAGTAACAAAGGTTAAGAACCAGTGCGCTAGATGACTGGTTCAGAGCATCTCCAAAGCAGCAAGTCTTGTGGGGTATTTCCAGTATGCAGTGCTAAGTACCCTACCAAAAGTGGTGCAAGGAAGGACAACCAAGGAACTGGCATCAGGGTTGTGGGTGCCCAAGGCTCATTGACACACATGGGGAGCGAAGGCTAGCCCATCTGATCTGATCACAGAAAAGCTACAAACCTAATGCTGGCCATGACAGAAAAATGTCAGAACACACAGTGCATCGCAGTTCGCTGAGTATGGGGCTGTGCAGCTGCAGACTGGTCAGAATGCCCATGACAGAATGCCCATGACTGTCCATTGCCAAAAGCACCTACAATGGGAACGTGAGTGTAAGTACTGGACCATGGAGTGATGGAAGGAAGTTGCCTGGTCTGATGAACCATCTTTTCTTTTAGTTCAGGTGGATGGCTGGATGCACTATGGAAACAAGACCAGCCAGCAGAGGCAGTGGTATGCTCTGGACAGTGTGCTGCTGGGTTCTGGCATTCAGGTGGATGCTACTTTGAAATGTCCCATCTACCTAGAAATTGTTGTAGACCATGTACACCTCTTCATGGCACTGATGCCAGTGGCCTCTTTCAGCAGGACAAGGCACTCTGCCACACTGCAAAAATTGTACAGGAATGGTTTGAAGAACATGACAAAGACTCCATAGTGTTGTCTTGGTCTCCAAATTCCCCAGATCTCAATCTGATGGAGCATCTATGGGTTGTGCTAGAACACCAAATCTGATCCATGCACCACTTTGCAACTTGCAGGACTTAAAGGATCTACTGCTAACGTTGTGGTGCCAGATATCACAGGACATGTTCAGATGTCTTGTGGAATTCATGCCTTAACATGTCGGAGCTGTTATGGCAGCACGAGGAGGGCCTACATGATATTAGGCAGGTGATTTTAATTTTGTGGCTGATCAGTGTACATGCAATGGGCTTCATCAGAGCTACACAGAAATAGTCTGAACAATCATTAAGAAGCTCTGAGATGCAACACAGCTGATTTGTGTATCTGTAAAGCCTAATGCTAAAGGGATAGAACCAAAAGAAGAGCTAAATTAAGTCGTATTTAGCCAGTCATACTTCCTTTCTTGATTCCCACCAAGGCATATGTAATGTAGGCTTCCTACCATGATTCCATGCACATAGCACAGAAGATGGAAAACTCTCTGAATCTCCTAGTCAGTGTTGCTGTTGTGGGAGTCATAATATATATGGGCCTGTTATGCTCTCTATACATAAGACAGTCCAACATGCAGTCAGTAGAAGGGAGAGGCAGATGACCGTGATCCTGACAGCCTCATCTTCATTAGCCTGAGCAACTGCAAAGGATAAAATTGGCAATGCTTTCCACTGTTAAACTGTAAAAAGAGCAAAACTAGCACATGGAGAATGTATGTGACAACAGAGAAAGATGTTGCACGGAACACTGTTAAAAGAAGCTGCCTGGTTTACTTACTGCCAGATATGTCGCTGCATAGACACTCAGTGCTGCTTCTTTGGATGGAAATGTTTTCCTGGCTTTCATGATAAGATCTGGGTTTCCAGAACACGCCTCTACACCACCGATAAACTGAGTATACTGCTGGCATCCAAGTGCAGTGTAGTTGGGTTTGCAAAGTGCAAGGAAATGTGGTGCAAGATTCCCAGTTACTACTTGTCCAGCATTTACAAAGATATCTGTTGCAAAAAGTCCAAATGCATAAATGCCTAGAGAAGGAAAAGAGAAAATTGTGAATCTCTTGCATTTTTCTTCAAATCCTATATGTATTAAGCATTTTCTTCATATACATCCCACACTTGCCAAGTAAGCAATGCCAGCACTAATGCAGAGTCTTGGAATTGCTGGAATGACTACACTGTCTTAGCTGCAGAGGTGCACAGCTCTTATAGAAGGTCAGAAAATCTGTTTTTCCCCACAGGCCTCTGAAATCTGCAGGGCAACAAAAGCTTGAGGAAAGTAACAGAAAGAATGCAGGTCTAAATCTTAAGTTTAGGCCCAGTTAATGCAGACTCATTCAACTAATTGTTGAATGGTGAATCAAGAGTAATGCAAATCCTATTAACTTGGGTTCTCTACCAAATAGATTCAGGCCAATATTTTAAGCAACCAGTTTTTGGTTACTAAATGTTTTGGATAATGTCACATTTGGAAACATTTCTGGTAACATTTTTAGAGGCTAGTGAGAAGGGTTACTGTGGAACAGCAGGAGCTGAGTGGGAGATGCCTTTGGCAGGGGGAATTGCACCTCCAGAAATTAAATACTGTAGTTTTACTAGGAGCAGGCAAGTCTTCAAAGCAGAGCCCAGGCCTGCAATGCAACAGAGAAGTGATTCAGTTGGTTTTGCACAGCAGGCTGCTTTTAAAATGCTGGAAAAGTTAGCAGCTTTGGATTGGGGGCAGATATTAGCTTCAATTTGGACATTATTATTATTATTATTATTTATTTAATTTATATGCTGCCCACACTACCCAAAGGTCTCTGGGCGGCTTACAACATAAGAAATGAAGCAGTCTTAATTTGTGAATAAATTAGCTCAGCTCAACAAATTTCCAAATCAATTATGATGTGAGCCAAAAGGAACATGCCCATCTGTAGAGTAATCATGGGGTTTGAATGGTTAATCCAGTTAACAGTAATAGGAATTCATTCACCATTTATTATGTTTGGATATTACCAAAGATCCTGAGTTGCAGCAGTTCACAGTTCCAGTCCACAGAGCTTGACCTGCAACCAGTTGTTCCTGGGTTAGGTTTGCAATATACTTATGAGTAAATCCTCTAGAAATCATTCTATTTTTGCACAAAAATCCTGGTAAAGCTCTCCAAAGTTGTGCTCAGAACTGGACTTCGGAAGTCCAAAAATCTATCTAATATATATATATATCTATAGATTTTTGGACTTCCAAAGTCCAGTTCTGAGCACAACTTTGGAGAGCTTTACCAGGATTTTTGTGCAAAAATAGAACTTATATATATAAGTTCTAGAGCTCTGGAAAATTTGAGCAGGAAATGAATTCCCAGCTAACCAGAGCTTGTAAACAATACTATGCCAAAGCATTGCTGGTGAGTTGTTAAAGAATGTCAATCCACTTACATTAATAAATTTAATATTAATTATATTAATTTATTATTTCATTTATTGGGTAATCTATTAGATCGTTAATTAATCATTTAACAAATGATTTAAATGTCATTATAAATAGCTAAATCTAAAGTAATTTAAATTTGTACAAAAAATATAGTTTTCAATGTTATACACATGTTCGAGAGCAAAAATCATTAAAAATTGGGCTTCATGCATCAAGTACCCTGCCTCATTTACACTAAGGCAGAAAAAGCTTGGAGTTTTGTCATACTGTGAGGAGTAAACACATAGCTGTGGCTTCATTTCAAACCCTGGAATCATTCAAGATGAATTCCAGTTTTATTCATTAACATGATGCTATTTCAATTTAAAGAGTGAACCATTAGCTTAAATCAATCCCTGTAAAAGAAGACTTTAAATGATGCTTTTATTTTGCATGTAAAATCTCCAAAGCAACAAAACTTTATAGCCCATTGCATCTATCCAAGCATGGGCAACATAAAGCAACATGTTAGGAATAACAAGAGCTTGGGAAGTTACTTGAGAATAATTAGGAGCAGCTATATTTCCAAATTCTCCCAAAGGACAGTTGGTAGTACAATTTGAAGTAGTACGGATTTAAAGTAATTACTTACTTTTCTATTTAACTAAAATAATTGTTTGTTAATTTAAACAGTAACATTGGAAAATTGCAAGCTACTGGCCTGTGGCTCAAAACACACACTCTTCTCGTTGATCTTATTAGTGCTTCAACACCCACAAGAGAGCACGAGAGAAGCAGCGTAAAGTGCAGGATGAAACAACGCTTGAACTATGTAATATATCTCTACCATTTAATAAGGCTGCATCAAGCAACTATGAAATATAACAATTATAATTACCCTGTAAAACAATAGGAAAAGAATCTACCAGCTACCTCAATATGGCTCTACAAAAGTTGCAGATATATTGGAACTTATTTTGAACCAGAAAGCCTGGCTTCAATGTCTGGCCAAGAGGATTTTGGAGATTTTTCTGTTTCTCTCCTCATTCGCCATCCACTCAGAGTCTGTATAATGCCCAGCCTGATGAGGAGCCCTGAAGGACTCAAAAGCTTGTTTGTGAGATTCTAATGATCTAGTAAACCCTCGTTTTCACATTTAATAACAGGAACATATGACTTTTTTTACCATCTGTTTTACTGTAAAAGAAGCTTTCCCTCATTAATGTAGACTTGTAATCTAATGTAGTGACACCTCAGTTCCTAGGTAAAGAAATTAATTACACGTGACCAGTAAATATTTACCTCCAAGCCCTGAAAACTGTATTCTTCTACTCCACCATCTTTCCCCACCCCCTCTTCTTCTCTTTCAACCAAGTAAGTTAGTTGAAGTGCTGAATATGTCATATTGCTAGACAGCAGCTCCCATAATTTGTCTTCCTGCGTTGTATAGTCAACAAAATATAAACTCTTATTTCTAAGAGTTTATTGTCAAAGCTGCATTCATTAAGCCTTGGGTATTTATTGTTTGCCAAGTACTGTATAGACATATTCATCAGATTACTGAAAAGAAAAAAGCAGATGTGCTTTCATGTGAAAAGCTCTTCTGGGCTGGGGCTGCCGGGCGATGGGGGGAGTGGGTGTCCATCAAGTTCCTTAGAATTCCATCTGGGACTACCAAGCTGCTGCTTAAGTCTAGAATCACAATTTCTCCATTAAGATATTTTGAAATCGTTTTCAAGAACATACACATGTATTTTTTTTTCTCTCCCTGATACTTCAAACCCACAATGGGAGAATATTCATTTTCATGGACACTGAAATTTTTTTAAATGAGGGACTGGTATGATGATGGTGTATAGAATCAAAAAAAATTTTTTTTCCTTCCTTTTGGCTCTGTGAGCCCCACTGCCCCTAGTCGCTCATTCCTCCATTCCCGAATCCAAAAACAAAGCCAAAGGTAGCTTAATACGAATGTGGTTTATTGCGATTGGGATGGGGGTAACAAGTAGACCATGTGACTGCCTTCAGGACAGTTCCCTGCATTTCCCTCAGGTTTAGGTCCACGTCTGAGGACCCTCTGGTTAGGTTAACATCACCAGAGGAGTTCCAAGTCCTTTTTCTCTTAGTGGGATTCTTCATGCCGACCAACACCTTGAAGCCCACATCAGGGAAAGTTAACATGCCTGTACCTGGGGCAACAATAACTGTCCCGGCTTCTCTGGTGGGGTTGTCCCTCTGAGGTCTGGCACTGGCACTCCTGTTGCCTCTGTCATCTCTGGTGTCTTAGCTGGGTGGCAGTTGGTTCTCCTGGCCTACAGTCTTAGGCATGATGTCTCTCTATATCCAGCCCTTCCATTCACCCCAGTAACTGGGATGGGGATGGGGTTGAGAGTTAGGGCACCTCTCCCCTTTACCCTCTGGCATCCTTAGTTGCACTAGGACCTTATATAAAGAGGATCCCTGGACCAAGGTCCTGGTGCAACTAAGGATGCCAAAGGGTAAAGTGGAGATGTGTGTGTGTATGTATATATATGTATACACACACACACACACACACACATACAAAATTGAGGTTCAGATTCTTCTGAAGACTTTTCTTCCACATAGAAGCCCTTATTGGGTGCTCTGTGGCATCTCCCCAGGCTCCCTCTTCCTCTATCTCCTCTACTACCTTGTCTGATAGCAGGACTCCCGTCTTGAGCCCCTGCTCAATTCTCTCCTTTGTCTCAGTCTCCAATGACTCCCTTATATCCTGCAGTTCCCATGGGCCCTCCTTCCCCTTCTCCTCCTAGAGATGCTCCTCCTGGCGCAGGTTCTCAACTGGTGCTTCATTTTCCAGGGCTTCTATCTGGTTTCCCCACTCTAGCATCTTGGGTTCTCCTGCCACCCAGTCAGCCCAGAAGGATTTTTCCAGGTCTACCAGGGAGCTTGTTGTCTTGAATTCCCCAGTGCCTAGGAGAAGGGGAGAGGGCCCACCCACAGGTGTGCCTGTGCTGCTGTCACCCCCTTCTCAAATAAGAAGATGAGAAAAACTGATATTGTTGTATATGTTTTTCTAGTTCAAGACTCAAGTACACACTGATTTTGCCTTATATCACTGTGCTGGGCATCTCAAGACAAAGTCTTCCATGAAAGTTGCAATTCATGGACATGAACAGTAGCCTAAGAATTAAGAGCAATGAATCTCCAGATTGCCTGTTTCCATGGAGCACACACTTCTTGAATAGTTTGAGAAGGAGGCACCAAAAGGGTTTGATCCTCAAAGCCTATGGATCTGCTACACATTACAGCTCTTTTCAATCACTCCACATATATAGCAAACAAATGAGGAAGTGGGAGTACAGTAGACCCACCATCACTTTTGTCACTCTTCTCCATGTTGGCAGCAACAGTCTGAACTGGATGGCTTCTCCACGAGCAATGAAGGCCCTTCTATTCAGACCTGCTGCCCTCCACACATAGAGAAAGAGAGAATGAGAACCAGGGATGGCGACATTAATGTTTTTTCCCTCCTTCTGAATTTATCATACACAGGTTTGAATGTTTAAGTAGAGCTTTAATCTCAAAGGCTGAAGGTCAGATAAGAGGAGGTCCACCAGTAGAAACTATAGCTTATAGCTTCAATATCTTGTGATAAAGAGTAAAGCTCTTTAACAGTTCTTTCTTTCTTTTTCTCTTTCCTTTTACTAAATCTTGGCCTAATATGCTGCAAATCCTTGCACAAGATACTTAGGTACTGAAATCCCAATTGTATGATGGGAAAATGATAACTTTATGTCATGGTTGGATTGCAACAAAAAGACCAAAATAAAAAACCCACCCAGGTCAAGATCTTCAATCAAGTCATAAGGTGACCTCATCACTGTTGCTTAGCGTAAAGTCCAACACATGATTTTTGTGAGGACAAAATGGAGGGGGAGGAGAGCAACCATTTTTAACTGCCCGGAGAAAAAGCACAATATGGACAAAATACAGTAAATAAATAATGCATCACTTATAATGCATCAGACAAGTATTTTTTTTCCCCATTAGGCCTTAGAAAAATGATGTTTTTGTACAACGAATACCAAAATATCCCAGGATTGTGTGGCCATTAGCCATGCTGTTTTAGGTATTCTGGGAATTGAGTCCAAAAAAGGTAATTTTCCCAGGCTCTGCTTTTTGTAACCTGTTGGACACGGAAGATATTTCCTTCATAAACACACTTCTAGCCCCTCGCACATTATCCTGACATTTCTAGTCTATGGCAATCTTGTCTAATAATTCTCTTCGTTAGTTCTTCCTAGGTGGGAAAAGTAGATAGATGCCCCTATCCATAATAGTCTATTCTTTCCCGTCCTGAAACAAAGCAAAGCTGAAGGCATGAAACCTCAATTGAAATAGCAAGTCCTGCGACAGTGGAATACTCTTCTACTAAGTTAACGTGAGAACAACAAACTGCTGTCTAAATTTATCTCTTTTGAAACAGTAGAATCTGTGTGCAGGGCCTTTTCAACTGTATCAAAAGCTTTTATGTACAGTACGGCAATTGTATAGTAGCCTTTCAGATACAGAGTTCCAAAAGGACCACAGCCTAAGTGCCGTCACTGGCCGTGGTGGGGTGTGTGGATAACTCCAATATTTATTTATTTGTTTATTTAGTTAGTTATTTAGTTAGTATAGCACTTAGGCTGTGGTCCTTTCGGAACTCTGTATCTGAAAGGCTACCGTACAATTGCACTCATTTCACATGCTAGCAAGGTTATGCTCAAAATCCTACAAGGTAGGCTTCAGCAGTATGTGGCCTGAGAACCCCCAGAAGTAAAAGCTGGATTTCGAAGGGGGAGAGGAGAGTTACAGAAAAACATCTACTTCTGCTTCATTGAAATCAACCCTGAGTGTTTACTGGAAGGACAGATCCTGAAGCTGAGGCTCCAATACTTTGGCTATCTCATGAGAAGAGAAGACTCCTTGGAAAAGACCTTGATGTTAGGAAAGTGTGAAGGAAAGAGGAGACGGGAACGACAGAGGATGAGATGGCTGGACAGTGTCATCGAAGCTACCAACATGAATTTGACCAAACTCTGGGAGGCAATGGAAGACAGGAGGGCCTGGCGTGCTCTGGTCCATGCGGTCACGAAGAGTTGGACACAACTAAATGACTAAACAAATCTGAAAGGCTGACTACATGGGCATTTAGTCTGCTGCTTGGTCTGCTGCAGTGATAATTTGGTTTGCTCCTAAAGACTGTGATCAGACAACATTTTTGCTGGAGTGAGCCAACCTGCCCCTATTACATCTTTCTGAACCCCTGTCAGGGGCTTCTACTTTTTTGACATGGATAGAATTTCTCTGTTTGTCTACTTCTAGTGTGTGTGATTGCTGGAAATGTACCAAAAGCAAGCCTTCCTCAAATTTGCAAAGGGTGTGGACCAAATAGAGTCACTTGAGGCCCATGTGCCATGTGGATGCAAGGATCACACCAAATGGTATACCAGACCTCCTAGCAACCCTATTCAGTTCAGTCCAACCTTCCCTTTCACAACATGTAGAAAAACCCGGAGTTCACTGTGAAAGGAAGTAATGGGGGCACTGCTCATAGTTTTGGAATTCAGTTGGATCCACACAAATACATGGTAAATATGGCAAATTCAGCAAACAAGAGACTTAGTTGGGGGAAAAAATGAATGAGGTATGAAAATTTAAAAGTAACATGCGGCACACTTACCAAGGAATCTGACGGTCCTGCGCACCAGTGGATTTATATAGCAACAGTCTCCAGTTAATATTGTTTTTTCTTGGTTTTCAAAATCCCGTGTGGCCATCTGTAAGCAAAACACTGCAGTTTCTCCAACAATTATCTTGAAAGAGAAAAAGAAGAAGAAAAGGGTGTGTGAGATACTGGTAAAAACAAGGAAACAGAATGATAAAGTAACATTTGTGGGGGAAAAGACACCATATGGCTCACTTCAGTTTATTTGCATAAAAGGAGAATTAACTTTCATAACATTTCCCCAAAGAACCCTGAAAGCAAAAGTCTCACATTAGTCTCGAAAAGAATATGCCTACCACCTACAAAGAAGCCAGTGTTTAATCCTGAGAGGAGCTGAGTGTACTGATATTGAGAAAACTAGACTCTGATTATTGCCTGACCTCTTACTGCTCAACAATTAAGCAGTAACTATCCATAGCAAGAGTACTGATTAATTCTGAGTAATAACTTAAAGCTCCCAGGATCAATAATTCAGTTATCTGGAAATAAATGTCACAGTTCTCTTATAGAGCAGCAACAAGGAGGTACCGGGTTTGATCCGGACTTTGCCATTACTGGAATACTGTAGGGCCTAAGACAGTAAAAATTAACTTGACATTTCATTGACTTTGTAATGGTAATTCAAAATCCCACCGTTTTTTCAGTATTCATCTCTCTATTTTATTAAGATCACTTAACAGACATGGAAGAAACTCGGATTTGCCAAATTTGATACTTTTATTGATTGATTCTGTTCAAACAAGATGCAGCTGATTCAAACAGGAAAAAGCAGCTTGCAGCTATCCAGCAGCAGCCAGTGTTCAACTTTCATTGGTAGAACAATGTCATTGAAAGCAGTGGTTCTCAATCTTGGGTCCCCAGATGTTCTTAGACTATAACTCCCAGAAATCCTGGCCAGCACAGCTAGTGATTTTTTTCTGGGAGTTTTAGTCCAAGAACCACTGATCTGGAATCAGGAGAAGGGCATAGTCTTCCTTTCCACTGCACCCTCACAATACACACTCCAAAAACTTGTTCTGCAAGGCTACAAGACACTTTGGGGCTGTGGGGGCAGGTATGAGGAATACAGAGGAGAGGGGAAAGAACCCTCTTTGCACCAAGACTGCACTACCAGCAAAGTGTTGGATTTAATTTTTTTAATTTGAATTTGAAAATGCACCATGGCTACAAAACTTGCATTGTAATGGTGATGGGAGAAGGTGAGAAGTTGAGTAACTTTGGAATTAGGGACATCAATCCAAAGACTGTCCAGGATGAAAGTTGTTACATGATCATAAACAGCATACAGTAATCTTAACCAGCTATCCCTGCATGGCAGAGACATCAATAAGAGATAACTGCCCAACAAGAAAGCCTCAGTGAAACCATCAGTTTCCCCAGCTTGTTAAACATCCAAGGTTTCTCTATAGCTAAACCACAGTAAAGCTTTAAAGATACCTGCTTCTCATACATGCACATCCACATAGCTTTAAACAGTATCAGTAGAAGAAAGAGATCCAATCTAAAGAACTGAAGGCATAAGAACTGAAGGACCGCCTTCTTCCATATGTGCCTGCCCGTCCTCTAAGATCAGGCCAGGAGGCCCTTCTGAAGGTGCCATCCCTGAAAGAGGTGAAGGGGATGGCATGTCGGAATAGGGCCTTCTCGGTTGTTGCCCCCCAACTTTGGAACACCCTCCCTAGAGAGATCCGCCTGGCTCCGACACTCTTGGCCTTTCGGCGCCAGGCAAAGACCTTTCTGTTCACCCAGCATTTTAATTAATTACTTTTAATGTTTTAATTGTTTTAAGAAATATTTTAATATATGATATTTTATACTGTTTCTTAAAATGTTTTTAATGTTTTTAGGTTTTAATGTTGTACGCCGCCCAGAAGCCACTGGCAATGGTGCGGCTAAAAAATATTGTAAATAAATAAATAAATAAATAAGGGAAAACCAAGGTTCATTCTGATTCTTGGGTGGTGTTCACTCACTGCTTGACCCAAAGGTAGCTAGTCTACTATTTTTTGTTTGCTAATATGTAGCATGGATAAATAACCTTTAAAAAAAGCAGCACAGTGATATAGGTCAACTGTCTACAGGAAAAAATTGAATGTCACATTGTTCATTTAAAAGTTAAAACTTTGATTTAAAAAAACAAAACAACAACAACCAAACCAATCAACCTATAAAGTTTTACAAAGAAAATTACTTTTAGGAAGAAAAGATACTGCACATGACAGTCTGTATTTCTAGTATATTGGAAGAAGATGGTGTGGCATGCTGCTTTTTAATCCAAAGACAATTTTCTTGCTTGCCCTTGTCGCCTTTTCCTATATTAGTAGTTAGGTTATTAAAGATCTTAGTCATTTGTTCCTAAAAACACATCTCTCTTAAGACCCTATTGTCAATCATATGGCCCAGTGCCAATGAGAACAAGGTAGCCTTTAAATATTCTCACAGCCAAAGGGGACATTTATCTATGAGCTTTTCCATTCAAATAACGAACTGGAAGGGGAACATGATTACAAGGGTCTTTTCCCACAGAACTGAACCTTTGTGTCCCAAAACTGACCAAATGAACAGGCCTGCCTATGGTAAAGGGTTGTTTAAATATTATGAAAGCATGTGAGGACCACTTGTAGATAGGCAGCCCCAACTTATCTAAAACAGCACACAGAATGCCATCTCAATGGCAACAAAAATCTTGCAGAGTTTACTGTGCAACCCATGTGCTGTTTCTTATTTATTTGTTGCAGCAGCATCCAGATATCACACTATCACACAACAGAAGGGGAGATATATTTACCTTACTGGGGGGGGGGTGGAATCTGATAGGAATGCACATAGATTACAAAGTAAGACACAAAATCTGGAAAGCACAGCAGAAGCAAAGGGATTTCTGTTTTGGGTGCCTTTGAGACAAACCTTTTCAAATCATCCTGTTTTCAAACAAGGCCCAATGGACATACTGAGAAAACATCTCTGAATTCCTTGTGGATTGAGCAGACACACAACTGTATCCATATACACAGGTACAAAGGAAAGGCTCACATGAAATTAAGAGTCTGAAAAATTTGTTTCTTGTCTGTCATGCCCAGGTGTTGAAGAGTTCAGCTCAGCTGAATACAATCCCTTCATGAAAATATGAATCATTAAAGAAAATTAAAGATAAATCAAATGTAACCCTGAATGTGAGCTAATTAGAGCAAAATACAAAAAATGCAGTTTCTCTTATATTTGACAAAATAACATGTCAATATTAACTGGAGCACGGAAGCAGTGAGTTACAAGTAACATAGGTGCTTGTAGCTACAGTAGTTTATTTTGAGTAACCAGCAATGTAAGAAGTAGTCACAATGTTGCAGTAAAACTGATGTAACAAGTATGGCAATCTTATGTAGGTGCAATGAGTAACATTTTCTAGTTACTTTCAGAAGTTACCTTTAAATACAATTTTAGGTGGAATTGCTGGGGGGATTTATGCCATTTTCATATCAATTGTGGTAAGGGAAATATTATTCAATATTTTTTATGTATTTCTGCACAGATGGAATATCAGAATTGGTCATTAGAATGAAGAATAGTAGATTTCCCTTTATTTTTTTGATCTGCTAGTAATAACAACAATGTAACACAAGGGAACCAATTGCTAATGTGATTCAAGCAATGATAATGATAATAACAACTTAGTTGTAACAACTAACACAGTTCCTTGTAAAAAGTACCTTTCTGAGCACTGGTACTGTCAGATGAAGACACCTTGTTCAAAAAAAACAATCAACTGCTGTGAGACTTTTCCCTTGTGTAAGTGAAAAGATTTTTTTTCCCATCAGCATCCACAGTATTAGTATTGTGCAAGAAACACTGAATTTTGTGACAAAAAACTATATTTTGGATTTTTAAAAAAAAAATATTGTATTTTTGGCAAAGCTCAAGTGTTTTTTTCAGAAAGTACAATGTTTCTGATGAAAAATATGAGGTTGTTTTTTGTGCAAAAAAATTGCTACCGTGCTCTTTTTGCCAACTAGTCCTAAAATGTAAAACATGTACAAAACCTTGTAATCTCACATAGCGGAAAGAAAATCACTGAAGGATTTAAATCTCATTGGTCAAGCAAAATAAACAATGATTTGAACCATATGAACAGTAACAAGTTATATCCAGCTCCACAATTTCCATCAAAAATTAAATATTATTCACCATGTGAAATCTTGGATAAAGACATATACTGTATTTTATGAGTAAGCATGTCGTTTTCCACTACCCTGCCTACAGGGTGCAAAATCTGTATTTTGTGTGCTGCACCATTCAGAGAAAACAAGTATTCCAAAGCAACAGGCAAAATGAATATAGCTTCAGGAATGCTGACACCTTGATAGTTGGGCAGACTGAGATGGGAACAAACAGTTCTTCATATGATTGGGTAATTCAGGGCAGGAAAGGGTCCTTCAGATGTTGTGGTTCTCCAGATATTATTGGGCTGCAGTTCCACATCATCTCTCGCGATTGTCTGTACTAACAAAGGCTGGTGAAAGTCTGGAAAGTCACATGTTCCTCATTTCTGACCAAGACATTTCAAGACCAAAACAACTTCATTGAATTCTGCTTGAAACCCAATCAAGCACCCAGAGTAACTTTCTGAGTACAGGGCAAGTATATTTTCTGCATTTTGGACAAGTCAGCTGCTGTATGGTACAATGCAGTCTTGTGCTCCAGATGTTCTGGGGAAACGTAAGTGTAGCAAGTGAGAAAAAGAAAACAAAATCCTGTTACATTTGAAAAATTGACCGTACACAGTGGCCCTTCCAGATGTGTCATTAGTCATTATCTGGGAGTAGGAGCTAAATGCAGAGTTGTAGGGAACTCAGAATTTGGCATACCAGAACCAAAACAAGCACTTCAAAGATTATGTGACTCCAATGTAAAATCAAAACAAGAGTAAAGAAACACATGTATTACTAATTCAAAGGAACAAAACTCAAAGCCTTGGGGATTACTCATCATGTTCTCAAACACACATTCAGAAGTAGCTCTTATCTTGAAAACAATTGGAGGTACAGGACACATTTTACAGAAAATTGTCACAATTGCAGTTTTTTGATCGAATCAAGTTCCACCTTAAACTGCATTATACTTTCAATGAGCAAAGAAAGAAGTGGTGCCTGGCCTGTATCCTTTTCTAATTGTTCTCCATCTCAACTAAACAATAAGACCTCCTACTTCTCCTGCATCCAAGGCTGCCTCCAAGATTTGTCCTGAAATTTCTTACTTCTTCTTATGATAAGAGAACACAAGTGATTATCAAAAGCACACAAGAATAATTTGTTTGTCATTACTGGGTAGAAATCTGCACGGATGACTAGTTAACAGAGCAATTAAAAACCACTGGTTCTGTCCACTAATCAGAATTGCTGATAAACAGAACTGCAACTCTGTGAAACTGGCCTTTCTGTTTTCCACTTTTTGTGTGTGTGGACAAGTAAACTAAGGGCACCATTTAGTGAGATTTCCTCAAGCAAGAAGAAATGTTCTAAGTACTGTAAACTTTGTACATGGGAGGGACCATCATGAGTTGAGCCAATGAGCACAGTGTCTTTCTTTCCTGCCCCTCTTCCAGATTTTTCACTCCTGCCACTGAAAGTTCTAACAGTAGCACCTCTGTTTGGAAGACCAGCCACTGTTTTGCTTCCTCCACAATGTCCCTTTGCCTTGTGCCACTTCAGGAATTTGTAGAGGGGGAAATGGAGGGGGTAATGAAACAACAGTGTGGAACATTTAGCAAACATTCTGCAAAGTAACTTTTTTTTTCTCTACAGGTTGGAGGTGAGAAACAGAATATCTCATAGATGTGGTCAAAAAAAATGTAAGAAATTTTGATTAAGCTCTACCAGAAATTTCTGAACACAGACCAAACATGTGCTTAAAAAAAAGGATAATGACAGATAAATTTGAAATCTCTTTTTGCTCATGGTGCAGAAACAGAGATCTCACCAAACACCCAAGAATGGGCCTCATCTTGTACTCAGATCAATACATTTTAAAGATGAAAAAGAATACCATGGATGACATGGCAATGATATGCAATGAAAAAGAATACCATGGATAACATGGCAATGATTCAGAATTTTTTCCAATAATTGCCACACACACAGCTGAATGGATGAGCTGCACTGCACATATAGCTCACATTCAGGAAGAAGTTCATGTTTAGAAATGTATTTTACCTTTGAGGATGGCAGGTAAATGGGAATTTTGCCACCCTCCTCAGCACCCTGCTGAAACTACAGTTCTCACAGCTAGAAGGAAAATATGGTGAATTTCAAAATTCTTTGGAAGAATTTGGTATATACTGTACTTTCTTTATTCCAGGGAGTTCTTATACTGTATAGCAGGGCTGGATAACTGATTTGTTCCTGAGAGCCATGTAAGAGTTGGATCAGAAAACCTGTCTGCATGCACGTACAACTGGACACATGCACTTCCAGAACATTTCAGTAAGCCAGCTGGGAAAGAGAGCAAGATTTAAATTTAATGTTGTGCTCCTACCAATCACCAGCTAAAGGTCAGAGGGCTTGAATGATTTAAATGGAGAAGGCAGCATGGAGAAGTGATTCTCCCTGGAAGCTATCTTTCTCACTTGTATGATGTTCCATCTTTTCTACCCTATGGCTATTGGGTGGCCTAACAGGAGAATGGTTGTGCTTGGGAACAGGGTACATGGAAATTCTGTGCCCTAGTTCCCAACAGAATTGTGCTCCTGACAGTCCCTGCAAGCAATGGAGGGTCATCCTCACATTCCCTTTTACCCAGCTTAACAATAGTTGTTATGGTAGTGCAAAAAATAACAGGGCAAAGTGGGTGGAAGGAGCGATGTTCGTATCTGTGACAGGCTGCACAAGAGGCAGGTGAGTGCTATAGGCAACCCTTAGGCCACAGGCTGTCCACGTGTCCTATAATCAGAAAAGACTTTCTGTCCATTATTTGGTTATTGGATTGTAAATGTCCACCCAGGCTATCTCAAAAATATGACAGGAGTCACACGTTCTTGGGAAAACTCTCTGCTTGTTTTATCCTACAGTAAAAATATCTTTATTCCCATCCTCTTCCTCCTGTTCTTCTTAAGAAGAATAAATTTCCTTTAATCATTAATGTGCCTTTGTCAAAAGCTTTTTGGAAGCCCAAATCTACATATGTCAACTGGATTACCTTCTTCCTATCTAGATGGATGATAATATTATCAATTAATTGATGAGGCAGGATATCCTTTCCCACCAGACTTGCTCATCTATGTGTTAAACAACTCTTGCTTTATTAAAGATAAGACAATATTGAAGTTATATTTACAACTTGTATGCTGTCTGTAGTTTGAGTGACTGGGAGGAACTTTTCTGAGCTGGGGTGTATCTATCCAGCACTAACCAATTCTTCCTTATAGTTTTCAATTCCCACAGGAGCTCTGCCTCCCTGTGGAATATTCTATCCCTCTATTTCATCAGTTAGTGATAGCTTTTTGTTGCTGTTGATCTATTTGGTTGTTCGCTAGTATGTGTGCAGTAAAGAAAGCAGTATACAAAACTTTGAAATTTCAAGCTACTGTAAGTAAACAAAATGTTTTTTATTCTTTCTCCTACAGATGGCTCAGACTGAGTTATTGAGACTTAAAGTGTCAATGAATAAGAAAAGGGTGGACTCAGGGGATCTTGAAGATGTCCTCTGTGGATATCTGTACTTCTACTATATAACAAAAAGAGAATTTTACCAGAAATTCAAAACTCTGCAACAGACAATTCATATGTACAGAACCTAATAGATCTTTTTCTGAAGATGCAATTTGAAAAAATGAATTTTAGGCTGGTCACTTGCCACCTCTCCAGCAAAGGGCAGAGGTTGGAAAAGGAACATTTTTGGAGAACAACTCTCAGAATACACCACCCAGCATGCTATATTTTAATTCTACATAAAAAAAGTTTCATCATCTGGTGGAGCAGCTGATCAGCATGATACACCACATATTTTTCTAAGATCTATAATTTCACACTTGAATTGTTCAAGGAATTTTGGCTATATGCCATCAAATCAAGGGCCTCATAAAAATTTCATCTGTCAATTATTCCTACAACTTCATATCCTGTCACCTCTACTTGACATTGTTCTTCAAATGCCTTTCCAGAAGAAAGTGAACTGGAAGAAGACTGCAAAGTCAATCACCTTGGACAGATTCATATAGAAAATTATCTTTGTAATTTCCCTATCCTTCAATAATTCCTGCACACCTCTATTATTTAAGTGGCTGGTTTTCTTCAGAGAAACATCGTTTCTCTATCTGATGTATTTAAAGAGACATTTACAGTTTAATTTAATGCTTTTAGAAATAAGCTCTGCACTTTTTTTCCTTTTTGTTTGTATGACTGCAAGAGTTGGCACTCTTTCTAAATTTTACTTATAGCAAGTTTTAATACTACTTAAAAGAACCCTTCTTCCCTTTCATAGCTTGACTTTGTTGTAAACCATGCTGTCATCTTTTTGGATTCTTGACCTTTTTAATCTGTGGCACACACCCTAGCTGAGATTCTGTCAGTGTAGCTTTAAATAACCATTCATCCTGCTGACATTACACCTTCCTGACTCTCCTTTCAGATCCCCTCAATTAATCCCCTTATTTGTATGAAATTTTCTAGCTACTCTTTGTTCTCATTAAACAGATATCATTTGGTCCCATTGTCAGGTTATAATTCATCTCTGTTCTGAAGACCTAAAACATTTATTCCATCATTTTTAAAGTATGGGTCGCCCCAAAATAGAAATAAGCCTTCAATACTTCTAAAGTCCTTCTGGCCAACTGATCATTCTCTCAGTGAGGGCAAGGATAAAGTAAGTTTTTAAAATGGGGGAAACAGCATCACAAGGATTCTTTCAAGGCCTGCAGAAGAGGGATTTGAGGGTAGTGCACCCATACACATACACATGGTTAAAACACTGAAAATGCATAGCCCACAGAGGCTTTTAGTGTTACATGGATTTAAAGTAGGTTAGGAATCTATTGAAGATTTGCCCCTGAGCAGACCAAGAAGACTGTGCAGCCTTAGCAACAGTCAACATCTCAGGGAAATCCACTTCCCAGGCTGACGGCTACTCATCTATAGGAAACAAACAAACAAACAAACAAAAACAAAAACCCAGCATAAACGAAATGATTTTGTAAACGAGAACCACAATTTTCTGCAAACTGAAATTGGCTTGTGAGGTGAGAGCTCTGACAGAAAAAGCAGTAACAAAACTATCAGTAGCAATTTCTAGTTCATTATGCTGAGTCTCCCCTTGAGGCCATTTCGGTGGTGGTAGCGTGTTCTCATTGCTTCTTCCTTCTGTAGACAGGGAGAGAATGCCCTGCTTAATTCCCCCATAAGCAGTTTTTACACCCATTGAGAAAAATAACATCACTTTGAAGGAAAAGGAACTAGTTCTGTTGATCATTAGAATAAGTAATACGATTCAAACTGGAACAGAGCATATGGAAACAAATGCACATCACATACAAATTAAGTGTTACCTCTGATGTTATTATTTCAAATTTTTGCCACTTCTCTGTTTCAAACCTTGTGGGGGCTGAGTATGATCAGTTTCTTTTATCTGATCTGCCAGGCTGAGTTAGGTATGGTTATGCTAGTGTAATCCTTTAGTTGGACATTTCGTGGTCGTTCTATGCTGCTGCTTCTATATTTTGTGTGCTGCACCATTCAGAGAAAACAAATATTTCAAAGCAAAAGGCAAAATGAATATAGCTTCAGGAATGCTGACACCTTGATAGTTGGGTGGATTGATATGGGAATAACTCTTCATATGTTCAGATCAGCCTCATAGTACTCAGCACTGCTGTACAATACCAAGCTACAATCCTCAACATGAAGCTATCAAGACAAGTGTGAGCAACAGACAGCTGTTTGGCCCTTTGGGGCCCCCAAGTACCTAGTGCTGTGTGTGTGTGTTTGTGTGTGTGTGTTTTCAGCCCCAGTGCATTCCGATGGGGCTTGCTGCGCTTGTTTTGTTTGTGTGTGTTTTTCAGCCCCAGCGCGTTCTGATGGGGCTTGGTGTGTTGTTGTATTTTGGTGGGTTTTTTTTTCCAGCCCCAGAGCATTCCAATGGGGCTTGCATTGTTTTCTGGGGGTTTCGGTGATTTTTTTCTGGTCCTGACGCATTCCAATGCAGCTTGCAGTGGGTTTTTTGTGGGGGTTTTGGTAACTTTCCCCCTGTCTGGAATGGATTAATCGCGTTCCAATGCATTCTTATGGGAAATGGTGCTTCGATTTACAACCATTTCAAGTTACAACCATCTTCTGGAATGGATTAAGTTTGTAAATTGAGGCACCTCTGTAATGTGAATAATACTCCACTCTTATCTTTCCTTTCTTTCTAAATCAGAGAAAGCTATTTTGGTTCTAGATCAGTGTCTGGTATCAGTAATGGACTGGATGAAGGTAAATAAACTGAAACTTAATCCAGACAAGACAGAAGTGTTCCTGGTCTGCCAAAGGCAGATTAAGGAATAGGGATGCAGTCTGTGCTCGATGGGGTTACGCACCCTCTGAAGACACAGATGTGCATGGGGATACTCCTGAATTCATCTCTCAGTCTGGGTGCCCAGGTTTCAGTAGTGGTCAGAAGTCCATTTCTACATAAAACCTGTGTGACAGCTGCACCCATTCATAGAGAAGTCAAATGTGGACATAGTAACATATACACTGGTGCCTCACACAACGATGTTAATTGGTTCCAAAAAAATCAAAGTTGTGTGAAACATCGTTCTGTGAAACACCATTTCCCATAGGAATGAATTGAAAACTGGTTAATCCGTTCCAATTGGAACAGATTGCCATCGTTCAGTGAAAATCCCCATAGGAAACATCGCTGAGTGAAACAATGTTTCCTATATTGGAATGTATTGAAGCCGACTCAATACATTTCAATGCCTTTGCGAAGTCCTTTTTCGCTCCTGTAAAAGTGTCTTACAATGTTTGGACACTGTTTTAAATGATTGCAATGGTTAGTCCACCTCCTGAAACCTATGCAAACTTAATTTGATGTTGTTCAGAGTCGTCCTTAATTTTTAGTGATTTTTTGAATTTTCTCTCATTGGAATGTATTGAACTTTCCGTCCAATGCATTCCAATGAGAGAAAATTCAAAAAATCACCAAAAATTAAGGACGACTCAGAACAACACCAAATTAAGTTTGCATAGGGTTCGGGAGGTGGGCTAATGATTGCAAGCATTTAAAGCTGGCTTCAGTGCTTTTGAAGTCTTTTCCGATGTCCCTTTTTGCTCATTTTTAAGTGTCTTACAATGTTTGGAACAGGTTTTAATTGCTTGCAGTCATTAGCCCACCTCCCGAACCCTATGCAAACTTAATTTGGTGTTGTTCTGAGTCGTCCTTAATTTTTGGTGATTTTTTGAATTTTCTCTCATTGGAATGCATTGGACGGAAAGTTCAATACATTCCAATGAGAGAAAATTCAAAAAATCACTAAAAATTAAGGACGACTCAGAACAACACCAAATTAAGTTTGCATAGGGTTCAAGAGGTGGGCTAACGATTGCAAGCATTTAAAACCTGTTCCAAACATTGTAAGACCCTTAAAAATGAGCAAAAACGGAAGCGCTTCAAAAGCACTGAAGCCGGCTTCAGTGCTTTTGAAGTCTTTTCCGATGTCCCTTTTCGCTCATTTTTAAGTGTCTTACAATGTTTGGAACAGGTTTTAAATGCTTGCAATTGTTAGCCCACCTCCTGAACCCTATGCAAACTTAATTTGGTGTTGTTCTGAGTCGTCCTTAATTTTTGGTGATTTTTTGTTTTCCCTATTTAAATGAATTGAACTGTCCATTCAATTGATTTAAATGGGGAAAATAAAAAAATCATCAAAAATTAATGAAGACTCAGAACAAAACCAAATTAAGTTTGCACATGTTTCACAAGGTGCACTATGGAATCCAAGCATTTAAAACAGGTTTCAAACATTTTAAGACACTTTTAAATGAGCAAAAAGGGACATCGTTAAGTGAAATTCCCCCATAGAGAACATCGTTAAACGATGGGGGAAATTCCTCAAAAAAACCCATCGCTGTGTGAATTCATCGTTGTATGAAGCAATCGTTGTGCGAGGCACCACTGTATCTTAGTTACATCCTGGCTGGATTACTGTAACATGCTCTACATAGGGCTGCCTTTGGAACGCGTTTGGAAACTTCAACAGGTCCAAAACGCTGCAGCCAGATTGCTGACTAGGGCTGGTTACAGGGATCACATAACCCCTCCCCTTACGGCAGCTCCACTGGATGCCAATCCATTTCTGGGCCCAATTCAAAGTGTTGGTTTTAACCTACATAGCCCCAAACGGCTAGTGTCCAAGCTATCTGAGGGATCATGTCTCCCTTTGTGAGCCTGCCAAGTGTTAAGAACATCAGGTAGGAGGGCTTTCTCTCGGTTCTACCACCTTCTCAGATGTTAGTGGGAAGCTGGGAGAGGGTCAGGATTGGGGCCATGCTGGAACCATGCAACCTTAGTGCATGCAGGACTGCCTCCATCCCTCTGGGGAGAACTGCTCTAGAGGCTGCAGGACTGGGCCATTCCCTGCAGCTGTTGCCCAGCTCCTCAGGAAGGCCACCTGTGGAATCTGAGGACTGGGCTCTGTGAGAACAGGCTTTCCCTACAGACCTTTGACTCAGCAAGGAAGGTCTCCGGCTGTGCTGTTACTCCTGCTTTGTCTGTCTGCCAAACCTTGCTGTTCCTGCCTTGCTTGGTGGTTTCTGCCCTGCCTCTCCTTGCATCCCTGGAACTTGCTGCCTTGATACTGTTTCTCCTGACTTTGACTCCTGGACTGCTTGATCATGATTCTTATCATCCTTCTACTTGGCTGCTGTTTGGAATCAAAACCTTAGCTGGTTGGTCCCTGCTTGGGCTGTGGGGTTGTTTCCACAAATGAGAGAAGGGTTGCATTTTATTTATTTATTTATTTATTTATTTATTTATTTATTTATTTATTTATTTATTTATTTATTTATTTATTTTATTTTATTTATATGCCGCCCACTCTACCCAGAGGTCTCTGGGCGGCTTACAATAATTAAAATTCAATACAATAAGATGATTAAAATACAATTATAATACAATTAAAATACAATTAAAATTGCCATCATCAGGACCCACAGTTGTTATTTCAATTAAAAGCCTTCTGGAACAGGAAGGTTTTGACCTGGCGCCGAAATGTCATCAACGTCGGCGCCAGACGGATTTCAGTTGGGAGGGCGTTCCATAGTCTGGGGGCAGCTGCCGAAAAGGCCCTTTGTCTACAAGCCATCCCTCTTACCTCTTTGAGGGATGGCTCTTTCAAAAGGGCCCCCTGGCTAGATCTTAACTGCCGGGTAGGTTCATATGGAAGGAGGCGGTCCTTCAAGTATCCAGGGCCCAAGCCGTTTAGGGCTTTATATGTCAAAACAAGCACTTTGAATTGGGCTCGGGCAGCAACTGGTAACCAATGTAAATTGAACAGAATTGGCTTGATGTGATCTCTAGCGGCTCCACCACTCACCAGCCGCGCAGCTCGATTCTGGACCAGTTGCAGTCGCCGGACCGTCTTCAAAGGCAGCCCCACGTAGAGCGCATTGCAATAATCTATACGAGATGTTACCAGTGCGTGTGTAACTGTCATGAGACTCTGCTCGTCCAGGTAGGGCCGCAGCTGGTATAATTTCCGCAGCTGAAGGAAGGCGCCTCTGGCCACCGAGTCCACCTGGGCTTCCAAAGTTAGACTGGGGTCCAGGAGCACCCCCAGGCTGCGGACCCTGTCCCTTAGGGGGAGTGTAACCCCATTCAGGGCAGGGAAATGGCCCTCCAACCTGTCCGGCGAAGCACCCACTAACAGCACTTCTGTCTTGTCTGGATTGAGTTTCAATTTATTAACCCTCATCCAGTCCATTATCAGGTCCAGACACGAGTTCAGCACAGAAACCGCCTCACCTGGATTGGTGGAAAACGAGAGGTAGAGCTGAGTGTCGTCAGCATATTGCTGACTCCTCAGCCCAAACCTCCTGATGACCTCTCCCAGCGGTTTCATGTAGATGTTAAACAGCATGGGGGACAGTATCGAGCCCTGAGGAACCCCATGACATAAATGCCATGGGGCAGAGCAACTGTCCCCCAGCACCACCCTCTGGACACGGTCAGCTAGGAAGGAGCGGAACCACCGTAAAACAGTGCCCCCAACTCCTAACCCAGCCAGCCTATCCAGAAGGACACCATGGTCGATGGTGTCGAAAGCCGCTGAGAGGTCCAGGAGTATCAACAGGGTCACACTCCCCCTGTCTCTCTCCCGGCAAAGGTCATCATACAGGGCGACCAAGGCTGTCTCTGTACCAAAACCCGGCCTGAAACCCGATTGAAATGGATCCAGAAAATCCGTTTCATCCAGCAGCGCCTGGAGTTGCCCGGCCACAACCCGCTCCAACACCTTGCCCAAATAAGGGAGGTTCGCCACTGGTCGGTAGTTGACCACCAGCCTTGGGTCCAGGTTAGGCTTTTTAAGGAGTGGTCGAATTACCGCCTCTTTCAAGGCGGTAGGGACCACTCCCTCTCTCAGAGAGGCGTTCACGGCCTCCTGGACCCAAGTGCGAACCCCCCTGGCAGATCTTCCAATTAGCCAAGATGGGCAAGGGTCGAGCGGCGTGGTGGTAGAACGGACAGATCCAAGCACCCTGTCCACATCCTCGGGTCTCAACAATTGAAACTCATCCATTAAAGTTTGACCTAAGCACGGCACACTGGACACATCTTCCGATTTTGCAGTAACAGTGGAGTCCAGCCCACTGCGAATCTGAGCGATTTTTTCCTCAAAATGAATAGCAAACTCATCACAGCAAGCTGATGAGCAGTCCGGGACCTCCACCGGGTTTCCCGGTTGAAGAAGATCCCGGACCACCCGAAACAGCTCTGCTGGACGATATTCTGAGGAAGCAATGCGGCTGGAGAAATATTGCCGTTTCGCCAGCCGTATTGCCACGAAATAGGCCCGATAATGGGCTCTAAGTCGTGTTCGATCGGATTCCCAGCGGGACTTCCTCCACCTGCGCTCTAGCCGTCTCCCCTCTCGCTTCATCGCCCGCAGTTCAGAAGTATACCAAGGAGCTGTCTGGGCTCGGCGAGCAGGGAGAGGGCGCTTAGGCGCAATCGTGTCAACCGCCCGGGTCATCTCCCTATTCCATAGGGTGACCTGAGCTTCGACAGGAGCGCCGACCATATCAGATGGATAATCCCCCAGAGCATTCAGGAAACCATCCGGATCCATTAGTCTCCGGGGGCGGATCATCTTAATCGATCCCCCACCCTTGCAGAGGGAAGAAGAAGCTAATAGACTGAACTTGACCAGGAAGTGGTCTGACCATGACAATGGGGTCACAACCAGCCCCTCCACATCCAAATCACCACCTTCCAGTCCCGTTGAGAAAACCAGGTCCAAGGTATGGCCCTTCTCATGTGTCGGGCCGATGACACATTGAGACAGCCCCATGGTTGTCATGGCGGCCATGAAGTCCTGAGCCGCCCCAGTCAAGGCAGCCTCGGCATGGATGTTGAAGTCTCCCAGCACCAACAGCCTGGGAGTCCTCAACACCAGGTCCGAGACAACCTCCGTCAGCTCAGGTAGGGAGACCGTTGGTACGCAGCAGGGTGGGCGGTACACCAACAGAATCCCTAATCTGTCTCGTGAGCCCAACACACAATACAGGCCCTCAAGACCTCCTCTCAAAGGGACAGGAAGCCTGGTCAAGGAGATAGAACTCCTATAGATTATAGCAACTCCCCCTCCCCGACCCTCCGAGCGACACTGGTGCTGGACTGAGTACCCAGGAGGACACAGCTGGGAGAGGGGGACACCACCTTCCTCTCCCACCCAGGTCTCAGTAATGCACGCCAGGTCAGCCCCCTCATCCAGAATTACATCATGGATGAGGGCAGTTTTGTTTTGTACTGACCTGGCGTTCATCAACAGCACCGTGTGGCTCGAGGGTTTGCTGATATGGTCGCCTGATACCATTTGGTTGGAGGTAGGACTAGAAGAGGGGATAGATGTAAGATATCTAACCTCTCTTCTCCCACGCGGGCGTGTTCTACCCCCACCGCCATTCCTTCCCCTACCCAGCACCACCTCAATGGCTGCCCCCTCCAACGCCCTCCCCCCTTCCTGTTCCATCAGGTCCACTGTGGGTCTTTATACAACCTGATGGCAATTAATAATACTAACAGTTAAAACAAACAAGAACAAACCCACACCCCTTCTAATGCCCCTTCTCCCCTCTCAGCCAGGTGGCTGGTGTTGAGGAAGGGGTGGGGTGGCCCAAAGCAGCAGCAGCAGCAGCAGCAGCAGGGTCCCGGTCCTGAAGGGTAGGGGGAGTGCAGGCCAGAAACACTCCCAGACACTGTCTCTCACCCAGTGCCTGGGGATGGCAGATGTTACCAGCAACTCCCCCGACAACAGGAACGTTGCTCTCGCAGGGCCCTGGCACCGGCTTCTTGCTTTTACAGCCTCCCTCCCCTCCCAGCCAGGTGGCTGGTGTTGAGGAAGGGGTGGGGTGGCCCAAAGCGGCAGCAGCAGCAGCAGCAGCAGGGTCCCGGTCCTGAAGGGTAGGGGAGTGCAGGCCAGAAATACTCCCAGGCACTGTCTCTCACCCAGTGCCTGGGGACAGCAGATGTTACCAGCAACTCCCCCGAAGACAGGAACGTTGCTCTCGCAGGGCCCTGGCACCGGCTTCTTGCTTTTACAGCCTCCCTCCCCTCCCAGCCAGGTGGCTGGTGTTGAGGAAGGGGTGGGGTGGCCCAAAGCAGCAGCAGCAGCAGCAGGGTCCCGGTCCTGAAGGGTAGGGGAGTGCAGGCCAGAAATACTCCCAGGCACTGTCTCTCACCCAGTGCCTGGGGACGGCAGATGTTACCAGCAACTCCCCCGAAGACAGGAACGTTGCTCTCGCAGGGCCCTGGCACCGGCTTCTTGCTTTTACAGCCTCCCTCCCCTCCCAGCCAGGTGGCTGGTGTTGAGGAAGGGGTGGGGTGGCCCAAAGCAGCAGCAGCAGCAGCAGCAGGGTCCCGGTCCTGAAGGGTAGGGGGAGTGCAGGCCAGAAACACTCCCAGACACTGTCTCTCACCCAGTGCCTGGGGACGGCAGATGTTACCAGCAACTCCCCCGAAGACAGGAACGTTGCTCTCCTGTAATTTCTGACAGAATTACAAGAGTGCAAATATTTTTAGCCATGGCTGTAATGTGTTCCTGTGGTCTTGCTCTGGATTGGGTCCTGGTGCCTTTTTTGCTGAACCCTGACAGAAGGGTCTTCTCTGTTGCTGCTCCAAGATTCTGAAACCCCCTTTCACAGGAGGCCAGGCTGGCCCCATCTTTGCTGTCCTTCTGCAAGCAGGCAAAGACCTTTCTCTTCAGACCGGCTTTCCCTTAGTGGAGTGGTTCCCAACCTTTTTGAGTTGTGACACTCTCTTATAATAGCCAAGTATCCTGCAACACTCCACCACTACATTTACATAAAAAGGCATTTTAAATAGGGTAAAGTCATCCTTTCTCAGAAAGTAGAGGCTACTCCTCCCCAAAGGCTCCTCACTCACACACACACTCTCTCTCTCTCTTTAATATCACACACTGAAAGGTCATGGAATAAATTATTTAACAGGGGCTACGACAGATGTAAGGTGACTGTGGGACACCCCCCCCCCAAAAAAAACACTTTGTAACCCTCAGGTTGTGAAACACTGCCTTAATGACTAGCTGTCTGAGGGTTTTTTTAAATGGATTGTTGTGCCTTGTCAATTTGAATGTGTTTTGTTGTTGATTTTGTTAACCATTTTCTAAGTGAGGTATTCTTTACTCCTTTTTAATTTATAAAAATACTGTTTTCATATTCAGATATTGTCTTTTAATGATGTTAACTATCTTGGGTCCTCTTTAAGGAGAAAAGCACGGTAAATATATGTTAAATAAAATAAATAAATAATGTTCAAATCACTGTTTAAATCTCAATAAATTAGGGGTAACAAATTAATTTCTAAATAGTTACTTTCAAGATCTATTTTCATTATGGTTGAAATGAGCTTTGTGAACATCTCACATCTGTCATGAACTCAGAAAGTAGCCTTAGGTAAACTATTCTGTCTCAGCCTCATGCTGTAACAGCAACTCCATAGGGGTTACACAGCTGTTACAAACATTACAATCAGCTAATGCATCCGAGCTGCTGTGAACAGTTGAAAAAACCATGCATATCTTCAATAATTATTTCTAAAAGCTGATGGAGGTAGAGAGCTCATGTGACTGTAAAGTAAAGCCACTGAGAAATAAAAATGAGATAATCAGCAAGCTTGGAAGAATCCTGAGATTTGCAATCTTTTTGAAAATGAAAAAAAAATATTGTTAGGAATAAAATCAGCTCAATTATGGGTATATTCACAAGCCACAGACTTTGGGGAAAGAAAACTAGAAGAGAATGATGGGATGGCTTGCTGGATGATAGCATAACTAGTTGGACAGAAACGTGAACAGGAGTACACCAATTAGGAGTGAAAATACACTATAGTAATATATTGCAAGTCCCACTTGTGCTATAGGATGTCCAAAGCAGACAACATGTATTCTGACCCTTCTAACCACTGACTTCAGCCATACAAGCCAATGCTTCTACTTCATCAAGCTGTCAAGATCACCCTGACTTAGTAAACTTCAGGG